>NC_065589.1:20838602-21463602 GCF_024542745.1 Macaca thibetana thibetana | reverse complement strand
CAGGTTCTGAGTCAAATCTTACCACCTTCTCAGAACTGGTAGCAAAAAGAGGTTAACTTTTAAATTCTTGGTTCTATCATTTATTACCTATGTGACCTTGGGCAAATCATTTCCCACTGTGATTTTGACTTTATCTGTAAAATGGAAAATGCCTACTTAGAATTTGTGTAAGGATTACTGAAAATAAATGTAAAGCACATACTAGGAATTTAATAAATGATATTTCAAAAATTATAACTCAAGGAAGAATTGCTCTTTTTAGCTCCTTAGAATTTATCTAGCATTACTTTTAGCATTCTTGCTTCATGCTGTGTTAGTTTAAAATAGATATCCACCAATTACTTGATCCTCCTTTCATCAAGACATTGAGTCTAATTCCTTCACCTTGAATATGTGTTGAGTGGGGCTGGCCTTAGTGACTTGTTTCCAGTGAATGGGATGAACTGGGCAGGACATGATTCGATTTGCAAAGCCAGGTCACAAAAGGTGATAGAGCTTCTTACTGGCTCTTCTCTTCTTTGGGGACACTCGTCTTTGGAACACAGCTATCATGCAGGTAAGGAAGCCCAGGCAACCTGGAGAAGCCTGTATGGAGGAGAACCGAGGCTCCCAACCTTCAGCCTCTGCTGCACTTCCAGGTAGAAGCCAGTCCCTGTCTTTCCAGCCTTGTGAGCAAGCCATCTTGGGAGCACATCCTCCAGGCCACAGCTAAGCTATTCCACCTTGCACTGAGCAGAGCAGAGACCAACCTTCCCTGACAAACTCTGCTCAAATTGTAAATTCATGACCAGAATGAATGATTGCTGTTTTTTTAAAGTCACTGCATTTTGAGGCCATTTGTACTCCACAATAGATAAAAGGAACAGTACCTATATTCAATGCCACGAGTTGGAAGTCACCATTATATAGGCAGACATCCAAATCTCCTTAGAGAATTCAAACATCTGCATGTTAACAACATTCAGAGTTTAATAAATGCTTTGTTATTTTTAATTAGCTTAATTGATGTGGACATACTCATATGACCAAGGGAATTAGTTTTTCCTTTGTTTATTTGAATTACATAGGTATCTATGGCTAGAAAAATAAGGCATTGCAGCAAAAAAAAAAAAAGTTATTTTTCAATTTTCTCCTTTGAGATTCATATATTGAAGTTAAGGTGATCAAAACAACTTTTAAGAAGCTGTTACTTAAGCTGAAAGTTACATTTTACAAGCTAGAAAATTGCTTGTCACCCTGAAATATTTGGAAGAAAAAATATACAGTATTGGAAGTTTAAATAGGTAGAGGTGACATTTTCTCATGACAGGAACTGTCTTTTTCATGTACCAGCTTTCGTTGTTCACCACTGATTATATGACAGACTGGTATCCCGAGTTTTAAAAATGAAGAACAAAATATAACCTTCTGAGTGGATTAGTTCTGAGATATGGAACATGAGTACAGCCCACTGAGTTTGGTATTTTGGAGTCTCAGAAATCCTATACTCTTCAATAAAGTAGGGGATGCAAGGAAGAGGGAGCTATTCAACCATTATAAATTATTTAATCATTTCCTTTACCTTCAAGGAGAAAATAATATAAAGAGAGAAATTCTATTTCTTTTTTAAAATAGCAATAAAAATATGGCATGGAAGTATAAGCAGACTCATGTAAATATATAGTGCCCAGTGGTTTCCAAAGGGTGGTTACTAGAAACGGACCCCGAAGAGAAGCCCTGCTGAATGCCACGGGGAAAAGTTAACATTTAATGTAACAGCCTTAAAAACCTGCAGACAGCTCTAGGGAGAGACAGATGTACTAGTGGTCCCAAGAAGCTTTCACATCTCCCTAAAAAACTGAGTCAAGTGTTTGAGTCATTTTCTATGCAGTATTTAAGGGCCAGAAGGAAGATGGAGGCGTCAATCTGGTTAATTTAGGCAAAAGCAGAATGTAGACTTGAATGAACCTGGTAACTCTGCTTGACTGTATACTTTTTTCAGCTGAGTAAACCTGATTCTAGATCATCACTATTTTTGTTAAAATGTGGGGTCAAGTTGGCATTAGTTATATCTAGGCTATTTCTCTGTGAACACAAAACTATTCACTTATTAGATGTCACCTATCACAATCCGTTCATAGGTCTACGCTGTGATAGATTTCAATCCTTGACTCTGAGGTTTGTAGGTAGGTCAAGAAATAAATCCTATAAATGTGAAGTGGGAAAGAGAAGCAGAGGGTAGAAAGAATGTAAATGACAATAATCTAATTTACAAAGAAATTGGTATTGTAGAAAGCACTTTCATTTCATTATACTTTCATATAATAAATAATTATATTTATAATGGTAAATCATTTATATTAATAATTGTATGTTATATATTAATTAGTTTTTGAAGATTATTTATAATAGAGACCCAGGTACTGAGATGAATTGGTTGCAGACTTGCTTTATCATATAGGATGTTTATCTGCTTCCTTCCTCAACTGTACAGTCAAAGCATTATTAGACTGTGGGGAAACTAAGCTTCTTCTCTGCATGAATACATTTCTATGTTAACTTCAGCAGGAGAAAATAGAAAGAAGTTCTGTATAAGTTTAGAAAAAACTAATAAATCAGCTCTACATAACAACAAATGAATATCCATTCCAATTACGCATATCTCATACTCTCCAAAAAGCTGAAATTAAAGATGGATAATACCAATCTGGGACTTATTCTGCTTTTTAAAATTAGACAATTGTGTACTAAAATAGCTATTTTAAAGAAAAAGAGACTAGTTAAACTTTTTAAATCCCAACTGTCAACAAATATATTTCTATGAACTTTAGAAATGTACTTTGGCAACCATTTACCAAGACAGCTTATTTGAGGGACACTTAACAAGTCAATTGTGGAATAAATCCGACAGATGAAACATGAGTGTTCTGCCTGACTTTGTCTTATGAAGTTGCCTTGTTAGAAAATTTTTAAAGCATGCTTGGAATTTTCAGTCCTTGACGTGATTTCCATGTTGATATTTAATCTGATTAAGCTTAAACCATCTGCCTATAAATATTTGGTAATTTTTTTCCCTAGCTTTTAAAAAATCAGATATACAAGAAGTAAAATATAATAAACCAACCTGTGGTAATTTCATTGAATTGTGGTATTTTAGGATCATTTCCTGTCTATGAGAATTAAAGCCATGTTAACATATATGTATATATGTTACACACACACACGAGTATTTTTAAAATTATTCTATAAAGTTTCTTCCTTTATAGAATGGGATGGGACAATGTTTATAGATTAGAATTCAAAAACCAATGAGAACAAGATTCAATTTTAAGTTACATTTACACTTTCTATCCTCAAGTGAAAAACCAGTTTTATTTATTTTATATACAATATCACACAGATTAATGGGCCTTGATAGCAAAAGCTTTCAATACACTTCCGCTTTTAAAGTAATAACTTTGATAGTGAATTTTTTGCACTTTTATTCAAAAATATGTGTATATACTAAAATATACCATTGAAATATTCATATAAACATATACTTTTCATAAGTTGATATGACTGTGAAAATAAGGCTAAAAATACCCAAAGATATATTTTTGACTGTGTGTGTGCACATGTGCAGTGTGTGTGTGCACAAATAATTATTTTTAATATCTAACTAGTGGATAAATGTTTCAACCAAAGGCTGAAGGAGGAATGTCAGAATTCTTTTAAAATCTGGCACATGCTGAGGTCATTTGAGTGGGTTATAAAATGACGTCTGGGTGCAGATTGCTGGCTTCCTCTTGGCCTAGAAAAAGTTATAGTTTCAGAATTCTGTTTAAACCGGTAGGAGTCTTTGGTAATGGATAGGTTTAGTGTTTCCTAGGAAGAATGGAAGAAAAAAACATTATTCTTAAATATACTTTGCAAAATTACAACCTGCAGGCTGAGAAAAGTCATAAAATGGAAAACATTGCCATTCAACTGAGTAAAAACGACTTCCCTCTTCTTTAAGAATGTTATTTGTATTTATTCTCCATATTAGAAGAAAAAAATAACTGCCACCCTCTGCACTAATAATGCATTTTAAGTAATTCCAGTTTTTAAATGGCATTAACACCTACACAGAATCCATACCTCTATTTGTGAACAAACATTTACAAGCATCATTATTCAGAAGCCATTTGAAATATAAAATGATAAGTAAAAATAACACCCTCAATTTGTGTATTTCAGTCATTTTATGTGACCTTTTCTTTCATATCCACTTCGCTGTTTTTCTTTACCAACCTACAGTATCAAGCATAAAAAAGAGAATTATTATTTCCAGTCTATTCAAATAGTTGATTGGTTTCATCTTATAAGTCATACCTAGCCTAACTGACACTTTAAAAAATATGTCTTTTTCCAAAAAAAAAAAAGGAGAATGAAAAGTTACTTGTAAGGAAAGGAAAAATATCACTGAGGGATTTATTGTTTGATTGGGACACCTGTAAATCTCTAGTCTCAGCTCTGTGCTGTCCTCTGCTTATCATTTTATTTATCTCCTGACATATACCCCTACATCTGCACTGGGAGATTCCATGGTTTTTTTACTCCCACGAACCCCAATCCTATATCCCTACCCCTCAACAGAAGCAGATGGTCTTTCTTCCTGCTTTCCTGAACAGCGGCCAAATAAACTGTTTTCCTCCACTGACATATCATGTGTGCCTTCACCCTCCCTTTTAATCCCTAGTCTCTTCAGAAGACGTGTCCTCTCCCCGTTCATTGCTCACCCCTGCACCTGTGTTCTCAAGCTCTCTCTTTTCTTATGTCTCATTTCTTTCTACTCATTATACACATGTGCAGGTCAACTTAATTATAAAAATAACATTTTCCTTCTCTCTTGCTACCTCTTCCATCTATTAATATTATTTTTTCTTTTACTGCCCTTGCACTGCCTAGCTATTTGAAAGAGAAGTCTATTTCTTCCATCGTTCCTCTTCAAATACTCTTTTTCCTTTTAGTGGGTGAAATACAGCTTTAGTTCCTCTCACTCTGCTGAAGACCTCCAAATGACTTCAGAGATATTCCTTAGACCTCATTTTCTTAACCTTGCTTGGAAAAGTGGCAAACACTGAGGAAGAGAAGCCAACTGTCTACCAAAATGTACTCACCTCTCCTATAGCACAGTCTTATTGCTAGAAAGGGGCCTCCTGACTCTTGTAATTGCATCTGACTGTGGCTAGTACTTGCCAATGGATAAGCAGAAGGACACAATTCACTTTCAGATTAAAGAATTTCCCACGTCTCTTTCTTTCAGCCAACAACGGCAAGATCCTCATGGGTGCTGGTGCCATCAGATGGAAGGACCCATTGTCCTTGAATCACCTGCGAACCAGGACCACCTGTCTTAGACTGTTGTGTAACAGGAAATAAACTTCTATTGTGTTAAGCCATTAGAATGCACTTGTGAGTGGGTGACCATACACAGCCCATCCTAACCGAAGCAGATACTGTAGACCAGTATCTTGCTGTGAAACGCGTTTCTCCCTAGGATTTATGGTATGTATCTTCCTGGTTCTTCCACTCTGTCTGATACCCCTTCTCAGTTCCCTCTAATTATGTCTCATCCAATTCCAACTTTATAAATGAACTGATTCTGGCCTCCAGATTTTTCTTTTATATCGCTAGTCTCTCCTTGTCAATGTTCTCTTTCATGTTTACCTGCCCTTGGTTCCAGTGACCATCTCCATGAACATGACTTCAAGATCCATACTCCTGGCCTATTAACTAATTTTCATAGCCCTACCCTATTAGGTAAATTCTGGTTGCTTGAGCAAGCAGAGGAAAACTAATAGAAATTTTTTGAAAGATGGAAAAAAAAATCAATCACTCAAACGTGGGAAATGTCAGAATCAGGACATCTCATGTAGCTCAGTTTGAGGACTTTGGGGTCTTCCACATCTTCTACTCTTAGCATAGTTTATTCAATATACTGTTTAGTTCAGCTGACAATCTTTTTATAGCAAGATTTCCCTAGTGAAGAAGGCAGTGTGCTGTTTTACATTCTGGTATGAGCTCCTTATCTAGTGCAGGCGAGCACTTTGATGGACACAAGCCTCGGATGCTACCACTGACATGAAACAGCTACCAGCCACTCCCCTAGGCATAGAATCAGATTGGCCAGCTTGAACAAATTGCTTTAAGCTAGAATAGAATCATGTGTTGAGTTTTAGAAGGATTACAATCCTTGGAATGAGGTTTCCACTTGCACTTCATCACAGACAATGTGACCCTGAAATGTGGCCTTGATTCTCCAACAGTAGCTTGGGACTGAGCTAGAATCTGGTGTTAAAACTGAATATAAGATAAAACCTAGCTAGCTCTATGTTTGATGATTTGGTTACAACGTGAATGATTAACATAACTGATTACTTATCTAAGGTGCTATATCATGTAGGAAATAGTTTCCCTGTATCTCTGCATTCACTTCTCACAATTATAAAAGTATTATTAGCATGTCTGCTTTATGATAGAAAAACTTGAATCTAGAATGATACTGTTAACTCTTCCTACCCTAGATAAATAATTGAATGACATAAAAGCTCAAGAATACTATATTAGAACTTTATTTTTTTATTTATTTATTTATTTTTTTTTTTTTTTGAGACGGAGTCTCACTCTGTCACCCAGGTTGGAGTGCAGTGGCCGGATCTCAGCTCACTGCACGCTCTGCCTCCCGGGTTCACGCCATTCTCCTGCCTCAGCCTCCCAAGTAGCTGGGATTACAGGCGCCCACCACCTCGCCCGGCTAATTTATTTTGTATTTTTAGTAGAGACGGGATTTCACTGTGTTAGCCAGGGTGGTCTCGATCTCCTGACCTCGTGATCTGCCTGTCTCGGCCTCCCAAAGTCCTGGGATTACAGGCTTGAGCCACTGCACCCGGCCATATTAGAACTTTAGTCATGACTGAAATTCCACAAAATAGCTTAATACAACTGAAGAAATTGATTACATTATGTTAAAGGATCATTATTTTTTCATTCAACAAATATTGATTGTTTTTTCTATGTCAGATACTGTGCTTGCAACTAGTAATATAGGGACATAAGGTTTCATAACTCTTCCAAAGAAACTCACAACTTGGCAAGGAAGAATGACAAGTGAACTCAGGGAGTGTGGATGACCATGTTAGAGACAGGAGTAACATGAGTTGCCATAAAGATCTACATGAAAGCATGGAATGAAGCACACATCTAGCCAGACATTATGGGAACAGGGAGAATTCCAAAAGGCCATGCTGAGTTGACTTTCACTTTTGTAAATATTGTATGATAATAAAAGTAGTATATGTAGAATGCTTCTAAAGTACAGGCAAGTCAAAAGAAGAAGACATAAGTCAAATGCAATCTTTCCACCCAGAGATAATCACAGTAAACATTTGATATATTCCCAGCTAATCTTTTTCTAGGATTATACATACACAGTTTTAAAATACAATGTAAATCATACTATATATAGTGTTATAACCTGCTTCTTCACTTAGTAATATGCCATAAATATTTCCAATGCCATTAAAATGTTCAGAAAATCTTGTTTTTCATGGCTATATAGTATTTCACCATATGAAGTGTATCAATTAAGGTTGTTGGTTGCAAGGCATAGAAATGGACTCTGGCTGATTTAAGAATCGAGGAATGTATTAAAAGGATATTGGGTATATCATAATAGCATTGAGAAGGCTAGAGATCCAGGCTCATAAAATGGTGTGAACAATGGAAGGCATAGAACTTTCTGGTAAAAAATATTGCTGTTGCCACATCTTCCATCTGGATGCTGCAGCTTCCAGCTCAGCACCACAGCCACTACCGACCTGGAAACTAGATGCTGCTTCCAGCGTTATCTTTTACCTCTTCCAGACTGAATTTTCTACTCTCTATGTGTCTTCATGTAATTAGTTCCCAATTCAAATCTGAGGGCTAATGAATTTCATTTGGCTGAGCCCAAGTCAAATGCTGATGTTCTATCAGAAAGGAAAGCTGGGTAAATAAGTGTCATAGGCTGAAGTGTGTACCCCCAAAATGTGTATGTTGAAGTCCTAACCCCCAGTTCCTCATAATGGAACTGTATTTGGAGATGAGATCTTTAAAGAGGTAAATAGGTTAAAATAAGGTCATTAAGATGGGCTCTAATCCAACATAACTGATGTCCTTATGAGAAGAGGGAATCTGAGGACAGGCAGGTACAGAGGAAAGACCAGGTGAAGACGCAGGGAGAGGATGACCTGTAGGAGTTCCTCTTTCAGCTGTTCCGTATGAAACAACATCACACAAGTGTCTGTCTTTAGTGAACATGAACAGATAGTTTAACAACTAAAATTACCTTTATAAAGAGGTTCTCACAACCAAACTGCAAATTAGAATCACTGTGGGAAGACTTTTAAAATATCAACACCAGGGCCCCATCTCTAAAGATACAGTTTTGATTGTTCTGGGGTGGGGCAGAGTCGTCATTATTTTGTTAACTTCTCAAGTGATTTTTGTATACAGAGCCAATTTCTTTAAATTGCTTTAAAGCAACTTAGGGGAAAAAAAAATCAGAGAATTAACTTTAGAAACTGAGCAAAGTAGTAATAATATCTCTTCTAAATAAGTGAAGTGCTAGAATATGTTCAAAGATTTTAAAATCATTATCTATACAACAGTAATTCCTTCCATACTAATCTATAGATTCAGTGTAATTGTAACCAGAAGCTGAGAAGGATTGTTTAGACAACTTGACAAGCTCATTTTAAGATTTTTAGGAAAGAGAAGGGAACTCAAAATAGCCAAAATATTCATGAATAAAGAGGGGGAAAATTCTCCCCTCCTCAAATACTTAGACTAAGAAACTATAAGAATTAAGATGATAGAGCGAGAGGCCGAGAAAAACAATTGGCAAATAGAACAGAGAATCCAGAAAGAAATTCATGACTAAGCAAAAGAGAAATATGCCATAGAGGTGGTGTGACAGATTGCTACATATAGAACCCAGAAATTGTTATTTGTATGGAAAAAGGGAAAAAAGATTAAAAACATTCCTATATCACACAATACATAAAAATCAATTTCAGATGATAAAAGACATAACTATCAGTAGAATTTTAATGATTTTAGAAAAAAGGATATATAATCTTACATTAAGAAAATATTTTTTTTTTTTTTTTTTTTTTTTTTTTTTTTTTTGAGACAGAGTTTCGCTCTTCTTGCCCAGGCTGGAGTGCAATGGCATGATCTCAGCTCACTGCAACCTCCGCCTCCTGGGTTCAAGCAATTCTTCTGCCTCAGCTTCCCAAGTAGCTGGTATTACAGGTGCCAGCCACCACGCTTGGCTAAATTTTGTATTTTTAGTAGAAATGGGGTTTCACCATGTTGGCCAGGCTGGTCTCAAACTCCTGAGCTCAGGTGATCCACCAGGCTCAGCCTCCCAAAGTGCTGGGGTTACAGGTGTGAGCCACTATGCCCGGCCAAGGTTTATTAAATAAAACATTAAAAGGTGTTAATCATAAAAGCAAACTTAATAAATCTTTTTTTGGGGGAGATGCGGTCTCATTCTGTTGCCCATGCTGGAGTGCAGTGGCACAGTCAAAGTTCATTGCAACATCCTGGGCTCAAGTGATCCTTCCACCTCAGCTTCCTGAGTAGCTGGAACTACAGGCATGCACCACCACACCCAGCTACTTTTTTGTGTATGTATATATTTGCGTGTGTGTGTATATATATATATTGTATATATATACAATATATAGTGTATATATATAGTGTATATATATAGTGTATATATATAGTGTGTGTATATATAGTGTGTATATATATAGTGTATATATATAGTGTGTATATATACTACATATATACACATATATATAGTGTGTATATATACTATATATATACACATATATATAGTGTGTGTATATATATATATAGTGTTTGTGTGTGTGTGTGTGTATACATTTTTTTGTAGAGATGAGGTTTTGCCAAGTTGCCCAGACTGGTCTCAAATTCCTGGGCTCAAGCTACCCATTTCCTCAGCCTCCCAAAGTGCTGAGGTTACAGGCGTGAGCTACCACACCCTGCCTAAATTAAATCTTTTATTTTGGAAAAAACAAACAATATACCTAAAAAGTTGACAAAAACATAAAAAAGTCGTTCTAGACAAGATAATTTGCGTAGTCAATAATATGGAAAAATGTTCAAACTTATTATAATGAGGACAACATATATCAAGATCAAAATTAGAAATCATGTTTAACAAATATTAAGAAATCTGGTAATTCAAACTACTGGATGTCTTATACCTGTTACTGAAAATATATAAATTCATTGACCACTTTTGATGGTAATACAGTATTATACATATTTTTCTTATCTTATGAGTGCAATTTTATTTTTTGATGCAGACCAATAGAAATCATTCTACGTATGCTTCAGAATAGATGTATAAAACTATTCATAGGAAAAGGTTTATAATAGCAAAATTCTGGAAAAAAAGTTTAAAACTCTGTAATGGAGAAATCTATGGAGAATTGTCGTATATTCACGATGTGGAATATTATGCAACAATGAACATTTAAGAGTAGTTACTTGCCACCACATGCATGCAAGAATTAACATGTTGACTGAAAGCACAAGTCTCAGAAGCCTACATGAAGGATGACACTCTTAAATAAAGCTCAAAAACAAAGGCATACCATATGCTGTTAGGCCTTAAAAACTATGTAATCAAACTAATTATAAAAATAAAGGAATGACCAACACAACTGTCAGGATAGTCATTACTTCACCGTAAGGTAGGGAAACAACACATGGATTGATGTAAAGTGTTGATAATATTTTAGTTCTTAGGTGGATTTTGATGTTCACAAGATAAATTACATGTATAAACAAGAGAGGTATGCAATCATATTTGGTTATGAACCAAGAGCTATAATAGATCCAATTCTGTGGACTTAATTAATCAGTATAATTTCCAGTGTTGTTTTTAGATCTTAGCAACCACTGAGGTGATATTAAGATTATTGCTGATTTTATTTATATACTTCCTGAGATTAAGAGTGGCAGTCAATGGGCCAGATGTTATGGCTTATACCTGTAATCCCAGCACTTTGGGAGGCTGAGGTGGGCAGATCACTTGAGCTCACGAGTTTGAGACCAACTTGGGCAATAGGGTGAGACCCCCGTCTCTATTAAAAATACAAAAAAAAAAAAAAAAAAAAAAAATTAGCCGGGCGTGGTGGCACATGTCTGTGTCTGTGGTCCCAGCTACTCGAGAGGCTGAGGTAAGATGAGTGCCTGGGCCCGGGGGCCGGAGTTGCAGTGAGTCAAGACTGTGCCACTGCATTCTGCCTGGGCGACAGAGTGAGACCCTGTCTCAGAAAAAAAAAAAAAAAAGTGGCAGTTAATGTAGATGCATTTGTATTTGTTGAAAGGGGAATATATTATTGTATTTATGTATTGCTTGAAGCATGGTTTGAGACATTTTGGTCTCAAATAGCAGAACTCACAATATACAATGTCTTGAGAACATGAAAGGTACAAAGTTCTCGTAACTTGAAAATTCCAGAGGTAATTAAGCTCAGGTTCTGTTTTGCCTTCATGTCTCTGCAATTCTTTTAGCAACACCTTTCTCCTTTTGCTAGCCTCATCCTCAAGTATTTTTTTTTTTCCTTATGGTTTCAAGACGTGCATCCATCAGCGATATCATTCAGAAGAAAAAAATCCCAAACCACAAATTAAAGTTTCAGCTAGAAAACACCACACACAAACTCTGGTGTACCTGGCCATGCTTGTGCCACTCCCTGTAGAAAATGGAGGGAAATTCCATTGATTTTCTTAAATCAATCTCTTGAGTCAAGTGTTGATGAAAGGCAGTATCTGTATCCCATATAATCTGAAATTCTGGGGTTCTAGTAGGAAGGACAAAAGGGAAATGTATGCCAAAATATTCACTGCATTTAATTAGGAGTTAATTAAAAATCAATCATGTTTTAAATATCAAAATTAAAGTTAGTGGCAGAAATTTTTCATATATATTATATATTCATTCTTTAGGAATCTCTTCAGTAGTATCATATAATCCAATTCCTAGCTCTGTTTTTATTTTTTATTTTATTTAATATTCTGTGGAAGTAAATTTGACTACAAGAACAAGCATTTCAAGCCAGCAAAGCAATAATTATGTAATTCACTTTTACTAGCCAAAATGCAATGGGGTTCAAAAAACCTCTCTTACTTAAGAAGCTTTAATAATACTAATTTTTTAAATCATAAAAGAAAGTACACAATGTTTAAGGAGGCAATTTACTAGCCTTCTAGATGAGTTCCTAATAAAAAGCTGTTCTGCAAATGAAAAAGGAAACAAAGAACTTAATGTACTTAGATTTCCAGATTTCAATGGAATTTCTTCCATCACAAATTATTTCCTGCTCCTTGATCTTCACAAGCCAGTATTTGCTATCTGCTTTAAGTTTTTGACAAATTATTGCTTTATACTTAAATAACCACATTCACAAATGCCATCTCCATGAAATACAAGGGTCCATCATCAGATAATTAATGTAGCAAAGCAACTGTGGGTACCAGTGTGTCTCAAGTGGTTGCTGTACAAGGCTAACCTCCTTGCTTTGACATCATAAAATGATAGTGTACCAAGTTTCAGAGGGCCTGTTTTAATTAAAATATACAGGCATTGCTAATAAGAATGAAATGTCATCAGACCTGAAAATCTCTGTGCAAACATTTTCAGTGCTATTATCCTGCACTATAACGCCACACTTCATTGTCAGTGAGGCAGGCAGAATAAGAGTGCCTAAAGATGTCTATGTCCTAATCCCTGGAACCTATGTTACCTGATGTGGCAAATGGGACTTTACAGCTGTGATTCAGTTCAGGGCCTTGAAATGGAAAGATTGTCCCGGGTTATCTCAGTGGGTCTGACGTAATCACATGGTCTTGAAAAGCGAGAATCTTTCCTGGTTGTGATCAAAGGGTGA
This sequence comes from Macaca thibetana thibetana, assembly GCF_024542745.1. Taxonomy (NCBI): domain Eukaryota; kingdom Metazoa; phylum Chordata; class Mammalia; order Primates; family Cercopithecidae; genus Macaca; species Macaca thibetana. The sequence continues at coordinate 21,450,625 of NC_065589.1, read as the reverse complement.
TTTCTACCCAAGAAGAATCAAAGGTGGAAAAAATCTGGCTCTGAAGATGGAGGAAGGAGTCCAAAAGCCAAGGGATGTGGGCAGCATCTAGAAGCCAGAAAAGGGAAGGAAACAGACTTTACTCTAGAGCCTCCCTAAGGAAGGCAGCCCTGCCAAAACTTTGATTTGATTTTAGCTCAGTGAGACTCATGTCAGACCTCCGGAACCATAAGATAACGAATTTGAGTTGTTTTAAGTCATGAAGTTTGTGGCGATTTGTTGCTACAGCAATAGGAAATGAATACAGTCAGAAAATACTGCAATATGTGAAATATATTCAAAATGTTAAATACATACAAATTACCTCTCATTTAAATGAGGTTTTATATACCTTATAGGTTGATTGTGACATTTGCTTTTTATTTCTTCTGCAAATTCCCAGTTCCTCCGTTAAAAAAGAGAGAATTTCCTTTAATAGGATTTATTAGGGTAAACCTTTTTTGAATATTCTTTATTTCTGAATATAATGAGATTAATCATAATTAAGTAACTTTGAAATGCCATTTCTGTAGTTCCTTCGGAGCTTAACTATAGCGCTTGATTCTGTTCTTAGAGTATAAATTTTGAAGTGTGCCTCCCTGTGGGTGAAACAGACTTCTATAAAAGTGTCAGTCAGCAGGCAAAGTGCTGAGCTCTACCCTTTACTGATTTTCCATATCGTGGAAAGAACCACCCTAAAATCTGGATTCTGTCACTCTGCAGAATCTGCTCCATCCCAGGGATGTAAAGCAACATTGCACCCAGGGATTGCTACTGACATGTGGTACCTCCTGAGCAGAAGCGTGGGAGGCTGATCCTGACCACAGACCTGGTGTGTGTACCCTGTTGTTTTTGTTGTCATGTGCTGAAGGACTGCACCCCATCACCTTGGCTCCCACTTCATTTCTGCATTACCCACCCCACCTGCAAGGCTTGTCCCGTAGTGACTTCCATGCCAAGTCTCATCCTAGTTACACCCTGTTTGCTATTTCCAAATTGTTTTGCTTTCCTTCTAGAAAATGTAGACAGAAGGATGCAGGTGTTTTGCCCACATCTGCATAATGTAACTCTGTGTATGTGTGTGTGTGTGTGTATGTGTGTATATATATGTGTGTGTGTGTGTGTGTGTATACATATATAGTTGTTTCCAGGAGCCCCTCTCTGTGGGATAATCTCTCTGTAATTCAAACGCCTACCAGACTGAAGGCAGCTTTTGTACACTTGGCTTCTGAAAGAGCTGCTGCTTTCGTCTTGCATGTAATAAAAACGTGATATCCGTCTAAGTTTATGCATATTTGTTCATATCCTAGTATACAGCAACTGCAAGAAATACAAAGACCACAGACAAGTTCTAGGACTTGCTCTAGAGAGAGAAAAAGTATATATTTATGCTATTTCATCAGCCTCTTTAATCAGCTTTATCATAGCCAAATAGGACTCTGTTCATAAAATCCGCACATTATTTTCCACCATAAGAAATTGCCTGATTTTTCTGATTGTACAAGAGAGTGCCCTTTTAGAACAATACATTAAATTAGAAGATAATACACATTTAAAAAAAATCATGAAATCTTACCGCTCTGAGATTACTTCCAAGAATAGTATGTAGAGTGTTCTGTGCTTTTTATTGTTTGTTTTTGGTTTTTTTTGACAGAGTCTTGCTCTGTCACCCAGGCTGGAGTGCAGTGGTGTGATCTTGGCTCACAGAGGCCTCCCAGGCTCAAGTGATTCTCGTGCCTCAGTCTCCCAAGTAGCTGGGTTATAGGCGCATGCCACCACACCCAGCTAATTTTTGTATTTTTTTTTTTTTTAGTAGAGAAAGGGTTTTGTCATGTTGCCCAGGCTGGTCTCAAACTCCTAGCCTAAAGCAATCCACCCATCTTGGCCTTTCAAAATGCTTGGATTACAGGTTTTAGCCACCATGCCCGGCCACACCACATCTTCAGACACAAACAGATGTAATTTTACATAAAGGAGTAAACGAGATACCAAGATTTCTGGTTTTGCTATGAATGCTTCTAATGTTTTAAATTCAGCTATTTTTGTCAGTGTTCTTGCTTTGATTTCTTATTCCCTCTCTCCTAATTTTTACATTTCCCCATTAACATATTTCAGTCATATGTATGTATGTATATACGTATATGTTCCTGCATTTTGGTAGTGTTTTGTGCTGCCAAAAGTGGGGATTTGGAGGAGATACAACATTTGCTTTAAAAAAATACTTCAATAAGTTTTCAAAATGCAAAGTTTAGCCTGATGTCTAGTATTGATTGAGGGAGAGGAGTTTCTCTGCCTAGAGAAGAACAATTTAGGGAAAGAGTTAATGATTTTTACCTAGAGCAGGAACAGAAGGTTTCCAAGGTGAAGAGAGAGAGAGAGAGACCTGAAAAAGTGGAGGTTTGCCAGGGCCCATCAGGATCAGGTGGGGAGGAAACCTGGCCAATGAGGATTTCTTCTCGATAGGCACAGCCAATGGACATGGGAGGCAGGCAGAGGTTGTCTTTTACACTCTCGCCTATACTGTGATGCCTTGTAATTCCCCCTTATCTGCAATTTTCAGGAAAAATCTGTTACACTATCAGGAGCCACATGATGTTACGGAAAAGAACAACTAAGAGACCCATGCCATAAGGAAACGTAGTAGAGTAAGAAAAGAGGGAACAGTGGCAAGGCTGAATTAAAAATTCCATAGAAGCAGGAAATTATAGTAAAGAAACAGCCCTCAGAGAATCCTCAGAAATTCTGGAAAAGGAGTGGCACTGTAGCACATGGAATCAGAATGATGCTTTGAGTAGTAAAGGAAAATTTTAATCAAGGAAACTCCAGGACTCCAGAACACTGAGGAGGCTGACAATTTGGATGAAAACTTCTTTAGGGTGAATTTTTATAAACACAACTACCAAGTCAGTGGTAGTTTATATATCATTATCTCTTCATTATATTCCCATGGAAATGCCTATGTAAAGTTCTGTTTTTATCATATTCCAGAACAAAAGTGTCTTTTTTTCTTCTTTGTCAATTTGGTAGGTAAGACATTAAATACACTGGTAGAATACATTTGCAGTTCATTGACTTCTAATGACGTTGAAAAAACCTTTACTTTCTTTATTTCTACTTAGGTGAATTTAGAGATCATAATTCTGAATTCAATCATTGGGTAATAGCCAACTAATCCAGTTATCTCCCTATAAATATATCCTACATTTTTTAACTTGTAATTTTATGAATGTGGTAAAAAGGACATTTTTTAAAGTAGGACTAAACTTGTACGGTAGAATGAGAATAGATTTATTTTACTACAAAGCTGGCTTGAGTACAGTTATCTGTAACAAACAACAAATAGTTTTTTAAGTAAATTTTCAATTAATTTCTCATTGGTATATGTTGGAAAGTTGGAAACCCTAAGATAGATGTGGCCAATAGAATGAGTTGCCTGTGTTCTGGTCAGATTGGGATCTCTTTTCTAATACTGTTATATTCTGCCTTCTTTGGGTTCTCCATTTGAGGTAGGGATGAAAGGGATTGAAATCTGCCCTGTTTGCTGGGGGGGGGGGGGAGGGATGGGAAATTTATATATATATACACACACACACACACACATATACACACACACACATACACACACACATATATACACACACACATATACACACACACACACACACACACACACACACACATATATATATATATATATATATATATATATTTTTTTTTTTTCCCAGTTAGGGCTTGGGCCAAAACACAGATCTTCTATGGCTCAAAAATATGAAGCCCATGAATCTTCCTGTATAATACTAACTATTCTCCTTCAGTTCAGGATGCATTTGTCAGCTTGGGTTGCTATCACAAAAAGCACAAACTGTGTGACTTAAACAACAGACATTTATTTCTCATAGTCCTGGAGGTTGGAAGTCTAAGATCAAGGTGCTGCCAGGATTGCTTTCTGGTAAAGCCACCCTTTGTTTCCCGATGGCTGTCTTCTGACTGTGAACTCACTTGGCCTTTCCTTTTGCACGCGGACAGAGCGCGGTGGGGAAAGGGGGTAGGGGAGGCCCTCTGGAGTCTCTTGCTCCTCTTTTAAGAACACCAGTCATAAAAGATTCGGGCCTCACCCACATTCTTTCAACCTTAATTATGTTCGTAAAGGCATTATCCCCAAATACAATCATATTGGAGGTTAAAGTTTCACATGTGGATTTTGGGGAATGCAAGTAAGTTCACGGCACAGGAGCTCAAGTTTTACTGTTGATGTCACATCCAGGAGTATGTAGGTTATGCTGTAGCAGCAGAGCATTGTGCGAAGAGATGTAAGGTGGATTTCCATTATTGCAAGTGTCATTACTGGTTTTCATTGGGAAATACATAATTCCAGGCTGAGGGATAAATCAATGGGATAAATTGATAATCAAGTTTTGGAATAAATCATTGTGCATGTGAGAAATGAAAGACTGTATGAGAGTTAGTAAACAAAATCAGAATAAACATATTTTAAAAATCACTCCTACATACCAAAGCTAAGTATTTCAAAGTTAAGACTACAAATTGAAAATGGCTTAAAAGATTGGGCTTTTGTTAATATATTGATGCATTAAGAAAACCATCAGCAAACATTCCACACAGGAATTTTACCTTTAGTTCTTCTGACAATTTACAAAGGTCCCCTCCTCCCTCCTCTTTTTATTGTGAGTTAGGGGCTTTCCAGCTGCCAGGCAGCTTTGAAGTTACATATCTTCCTAGGACTACTGACTTCCTCCGGAGATATCTCCCTAAATCCTCTTAGAGAATACGATGCTCAGAGCTTTTGTTCTATATAATCACTCCCAGTTAGAAAGAATAAACTCAGGACCAAGCAGCTTGGCTGGGTGCTTAAAGCCCCTGCTCCATGCAGCCAGACACAACCAGGTGTTGCAGGATTCTGAGAGGGGAGAGAGAAGTTCCTCCTGCCCTGAGAAGGAGCAGTTTTCACCAGCGGTATTTTTACTTGAAATCATCACCACAATCTACACCAACAGGCAGGGAGACAGAAATAGGCAGCTGCACTAGGTAAGAACGTCAAGAGCTGACAGTGTGTGTGGACGCATGCACGAATGCACATAGGTACGTATATATGGATGGATATGTATGTTTCACACACACACATACCCACACCCCTAAGAGTTTTATATTTTCTTGTGTGCATCTCTTTTTTTTTTCCTTTGAATACTATTTACCATATCATAGAGCTCTCACAGAAAAACAAGCATCAACACATTGTTCTCCTCATTATCTCTGAGGCTTCTTTAAATGTTGAGGGCTACTTTTATTTTACTATTTAAAATAAAAATTGATTTGGTATTTCAAAGGCACCTGAGCACTTTCCACCGAGGTTCTGTATGTTATCCCTTTGTTTATGAACTTTTAAGATCTCTAGACAATTCCAGAGCCTTTCAGTTATGTTCTCCAACATAACTTCAGCTGTTACCAAAAGAATGAATCATTAAATATGGGCCCGAGAAGTCTGATTCTAACAGTTTCAAGAAGTTTTTCTAATCTGATACAATATTAATGATACAGATTTTTATATAATTTGTTCTCTGAGGATAAAGAGAAACTTTTACGCCCTTTTGAAATGCCACTATAAAACAAAATTAAAGAACACCTTATAATCCTAACTGGGAATGACAAAAATTTGATGTAATGTCTAACTCCAGATGTTATTTTCTACGATTAAGAACGTGTTGTGCTACCACTAATGCAAAAGATAAGTGACCTGCCGGGCGCGGTGGCTCACGCCTGTAATCCCAGCACTTTGGGAGGCCGAGGCGGGCGGATCACAAGGTCAGGAGATCGAGACCACGGTGAAACCCCGTCTCTACTAAAAATACAAAAAATTAGCCGGGCGCGGTTGTGGGCGCCTGTAGTCCCAGCTACTCGGGAGGCTGAGGCAGGAGAATGGCGTGAACCCGGGAGGCAGAGCTTGCAGTGAGCCGAGATCGCGCCACTGCACTCCAGCCTGGGCGACAGAGCGAGACTCCGTCTCAAAAAAAAAAAAAAAAAAAAAAAAAAAGATAAGTGACCCATCTTAGAGATACTGTGGGATCATGAAATGTAGAACAGAAGTGACCCAGAGCTCAAGGCACTGTCTGTCCACAACTCTCAAGTCCACTCTTCAGAGTGCCCTGCAAAGTGGACAGTCTTTCTCCAAAGCAAATTCTGCTTGGACTGAGCCTCTCTTTCAGCTTTTTAGCAATCATTGTACCTAGAATAATAAGCTTTTGGCTTAGTGTTATTTTAGGTCATCTCAGGCTTTCTGTACACTGTAGAAGACTCAACTCATAATACGAGAATCTTTGAGATTACCACCAAGTACACTATCGAGGAAACTGAGGTACATCATTCCTGGGGACTGCCCAAATTTTCACTGGTTACTTCTGAAAACTGCTTTTCTCCCATTATGGTATGTTAGAGATCCAAATGGGCTCTGGTTTGCTTGACTATCATGTACATTAAGATATACTGTTAAGAAAGCAGAAGCATGAGAATAAGTAGAATGTGGAAGAATTTTAGAACAATGAAACTACTTTGTTTGATACAAGAATAGTGGATACATGTCATTATACATTTGTCAAAACCCATAGAATGTACAACACCAAGTGTGAACCCCAATGTCAGCGATAGACTTGGATGATAATGATGTGTCAACAAAGGATCATCCCTTGTAGTGGGGATGTTAATAGTGGGAAGGCTGTACATGTGTAAAGGCAGGGAGTATGCGGGAAATCTGAACTTCCTGCTAAGTTTTGCTGTGAACCTAAAATTTTCCTCAAATATAAAGTTTTTTGTTTTGTTTTGTTTTTTTGTTTTTTTGTTTTTAGACAGAGTTTTGCTCTTGTTGCCCAGGCTAGAGTGCAATGGCGCGATCTCAGCTCACAACCTCCACTTCCTGGGTTCAAGCAATTATCCTGCCTCAGCCTCCCGAGTAGCTGGGATTACAGGCTTGTGCCACCATGCCTGGCTAATTTTGTATTTTTAGTACAGACAGGGTTTCTCCATGTTGGTCAGGCTGGTCTCAAACTCCCGACCTCAGGTGATCCGCCCCCCTCGGCCTTCCATAGTGCTCGGATTTAGGCATGAGCTACTGCGCCCGACCATAAAGTTTATTTTTTAAAAAACAGATGTGATACATAAAATATGTTTTATTTTTCCTCAGTTCCCGTCACGTAGCTCCTGAAGCCCTTGGAATTTTGTGAGTAATAGGAGGCTCTTTTTTATTCACAAAGATACCCATATTAAATCGATAGAGCAAGATAATATAACAGTTTTAAATATACATACACCCAACATCAAATGACCTAAATATGTAAAGCAAATATTAATAGATCCGAAGACTGAGATAGACTGCAATACAATAATAGTAGGGGACTCCAACACCACACTCTGAGCAATGCACAGGATACCCAGACATAAAATCAGTAAGAAAACATCAGGCTTAAATGACTCTAGACCAAATAGTACTAACAGACATATGTAAAATGTCAATAGCAGCAAAACATAGATTCTTCTCAAGTACACATAGAACATCCTCTAGGATAGATCATATGTTAGGCTATAAAATAAGTCTTAACAAATTTAAAAAGACTGAAATTATATCAAGTGTCTCTTCTGACCCACAAACTAGAAATTAATAATAGGATGAAGTTCAGAAAATTCTCAAATACATGGAAATTAAACAACATGCTCTTGATCAACCAATGGACCAATGAAGAAATTAAAATAGAAATGTAAAAATATCTTGAGACAGATGAAAATTGAAACATAACATATCAAAACTATGGAATGCAGCAAAAGAGGTTCTAACAAGAAAGTTTATAGCTATAAATGTCTTGCATCAAAAAATAAGCAAGATCTCAAACATCTTAATGTTGCACCTCAAAAAATTACAAAAACAAGAACAAACTAAGCCTAAAGTTAGTAGAGGGAAGGAAATAATAAAACTACAACAGGAGTAAATAAAACAGACTAGAAAAACAATTTAAAAGACCCATGAAATTAAGTTAGTTTTTTTTTTTTTTTTTTTTTTTTTGGAGACAGAGTCTCGCTCTGTCACCCAGGCTGGAGTGCAGTGGCCGGATCTCAGCTCACTGCAAGCTCCCCCTCCCGGGTTTACGCTATTCTCTTGCCTCAGCCTCCCGAGTAGCTGGGACTACAGGCACCCGCCACCTTGCCCGGCTAGTTTTTTGTATTTTTTAGTAGAGACGGGGTTTCACTGTGTTATCCAGGATGGTCTTGATCTCCTGACCTCGTGATCTGCCCACCTCGGCCTCCCAAAGTGCTGGGATTACAGGCTTGAGCCACTGCGCCCGGCAAGTTAGTTTTTTGAAAAGATGAAGTCAATAAGCATTTAGCTACACTAAATATATAAAAAAAAAAAAAAAAAAAAAAAAGGAAAAAAAGCCAGATGCATGAAATTAGAAATGCAAAAGGAGACATCACCACAGATATCACAAAACTACAAAGGGTCATTAAGGACAACTATAAATAACTACACACTAATCAACTCAAAAACCTAGAGGAAATGGATAAATTCCTGGACATTTACAACCAACCAAGATTGAATATGAAGAAATAGAATATCTGAACAAATTAATAATGAGTAAAAATATTAAATCAGTAATAAAAATTCCCTAATCAAAGAAAAACCCAGAACCTGATGTCTTTACTGGTAAAGTTAAAACAGTTAAAGAACTAACATCAATTCTTCTCAAACTCTTTCCATAAAGTGAAGTGGAGAGAATACTTCCAAACTCACTTTATGAGGGTAGCTTTTCCATGAAATCAAAGCCAGACAAGAAAAATACAAAACTACACGCTGATATTCCTGATGAAAATAGATGGAAACATTCTCAAAAAACATGTTAGAAAACTGAATTTAACAGTACATTAAGACATCTTTCATCAGGATCAAGTGGGATTCATCCCAGGGATGCAAAAATGGTTCAATATATGCAACCTAGAAATGTAATACGACACATTAACAGAATGAAGGACAAAGACAATATGATCATGTCAATAGATGCAAAAAAAAAGCATTTGACAGAATTAAACATCCTTTCATGATGCAAATGCTCAACAAATTAGAAATAGAAGGATGTAACTCAACACACTAAAGGTCATATATGATGATCCCACAGCTTATATCATACTTACTGGTGAAAACTTGAAAGCTTCTTCTCTAAGATCAGGAATAAGACAAGGATGTTCACTCTCACTACTTCTATTCAACATAGTACTGGAAGGCCTAACCAGAGCAATTAGGTAAGAGAAACAAATAAAAGGAATCCAAATTGGAAAAAAGAATGTTAAATTGTCCCTGATTACAGATGACATAATTTTATATTTAGGAAATCCTAAAGACTACACCAAAAAAAATTGATGGAATTAATAAATTCTGTACAGTTGCAGCATATAAAACCAACATACAAAAATCAATAGTGTTCCTATACACTAATAGCAAACCATCTACAAAAGAAATTAATAAAACCATCTAATTTTCAATACCTACAAAACCCACAAAATATTTAGGAATAAATTTAACCACAAAGGTGAAAGATCTTTACGCTGAAAACCATAAAACATCAACAAAAGAAATTAAAGAGACAAAAATCAATGGAAAGATATTCCCTGTTCATAGATCAGAAGAATTAATATTGTTAAAATGTCTTTACTACCAAAAGTGATGTACAGATTCAACATGATCGCTATCAAAATACCAATGACATTCTTCACAGAGATAGAAAAAACAATTCTAAAATTTGCATGGAACCAAAAAACATCTGTATTAGTCAAAGCAACCTTGAGCAAACAGAGCAACTTTAGAGGCATCACACTACCTGACTTCAAAATGAACTAAAAGTTGTAGTAACCAACCCAACATGATATTGGTATAAAAATATACCTAGACCAGAGGAACAAAATAAATACCTTAGAAATAAATCTGTTCATCTATAGCCAACTGATTTTCAATGAAAGTGCAGGAATGCACAATGGAAAAAGGACAGTCAATTCAATAAATGGTGCCGGGAAAACTGAATATCCACATGTGGAAGAATGAAATTGGACTCTTATCTCATATCGTATACAAAAGTCAACTCAAAATAAATTGAAGACTTAAATGTAAGACCCAAAACTGTTTAACTACTAGAAGAAAACACAGAAGGCAAGTTCCACGACTTTGGTCTAGGCAAGGATTTTTTTGGATATGACCCCAAAAGTAGAGACAACAAAAGAAAACTAACAAATAAGATTACATCAAACTAAAAAGCTCCTGCACAGCAAAAGAAACAGATTGAAGAATCAACCTCTATAATGGGAGAAAATAATTGCAAACCACACATCTGATGAGGGGTTAATATCCAAATTATATAAGGAACTCAAACAAATCAATAGCAAGAAAACAAATAACTTGATTTAACAGTGGGCAAGGGATTTGAATAGACATTTCTCAAAAGAAACATATGAAGGGCCAATAGGTATATTAAAAGATGCTTGACATTACTAATTATCAAGGAAATGCAAAGCAAAACCACAATGACAGATCATCTTATACCTGTTAGAATGGCTACTATCAAAAAGGCAAATAAAATTGCTGGCAAGAATATGCAGAAAAGAGAGTCCTTACACACAGTGAGACTGTAAATTAGTACAGCCACTATGAAAAATAGTATAAAGGTTCCTCAAAAAATTAAAAATAGAATTACCATATGATCCAGCAATCCCATTGCTGGGTATGTATCCAAAGGGAATAACATCAGTATGTTGAAGAGATTTCTGTATTCCCATGTTTATTACAGCATTATTCACAATAAAATAGGTGGAATCAACCTAAGTATCCATCGACAGACAAATAAAGAAAATATGGTATATATACGCAATGGAATGTCATTTAGCTATTTAAAAAGACAGAAATCCTGTCATTTATAACAACATGGATGAACCTGGATGACATTATGTTAAATGAGATAAGTCAGGCACAGAAAGACAAATACTGTATGCTCTCACTTGTGTGGAATTTTTAAAAGCTGATATCATAGAAGTAGAGAGTAGAATGGTAGTTACCAGGGGCTGGGTCAAGGCTTGGGGATAGAAAGGGCAGTTAGTTATATGTTGGTCAAAAGATACAAGATTTCAGTTGGGTAGGAAGAACATGTTCAAAAGATCTATTGTGCAACATGGTGACTACAGTTAATAACAATATATTGAGTTCTCGAAAATGCTAAGAGAATAGATTTTAAATGTTCTCACCACAAAAATGATAATTTTGTGAAATAATGCATAATTAGCTGCATTATTATAATTAGCCATTCTACAATATACATATATTTCAAAACATCATTTTGCACACAATAAAGACGATTTTATCTGTCTATTAAAAATTAAACTGAAAAAAGAGCCCCCTTTGATCACATGTGAGTTTATGCTAATGAGATGGCTTTTAGTGGGGCCCCTAGATGGCCTCAGGATGGCCCTCGTCACCAGAAAGACCAAATGAGTAGAGAGGTGGAAACTTCAGTTCCGCCCACCAACCTATGGAGATGGGTAGAGGGCTGCAGACTTGGGTTATAAAAACTCTTGGATAATGAGATTCAGACAGTGTCCCAGTTGGTGAGCACATTGAAATCTTGGGAGGGCGGTGCCCCCAGACGGGACACAGACGCTCTGCACTACCCTCCACCCGCAACAGCTCGCCCTATGTATCTCTTCTATTCGTCTGTTACTGAGTTGTAGCCTTTATAATAAACCAGCAATGTCAATAAAGTGTTTTCCTGAGTTCTGTGAGCCTCTAGTAAATTATCAAACCTCGGGAGAGGGTTGTGAGAAACCCTGGTCAGAGATACCAGAGGTCTGACACTTGAGACTGGTATCTGAAATGGGGGGTCTAGTGGCAACACAGTATATGGAGTCTCCCACTAACTCCAGAGCCCTTTAACATATGGGGTCTGTCACTAACAGTATCAGAATGGAATTGAATTACAGGACACTTGGTGTCAGAGGATTTGAGAATCTCATAACATGTAAATACAATTAAGGAGCGATTAAATGAAGTTGGACATAAGCATTAAATACAACATTAATCTTTTCAGTTTTAGGGCATCAAAGACATAAATTAAAAAGGCTCCTCATGTTCTAGGACTACTCCTAAATCAAGATGAAGAGCAAACTGCAAACCAATGTAGCAATGATTATCCAGAATACACCTAGACAAACATGCTGTGTTTATCGGGTCTAACCTAGCCCTTCTTCTCTAGTATTCACATCCAAAGACTGTATAGATAGAATGCACAGTTGTCTTGATGGTAACTGAACGCATACACAGGACCTGCTGTGAATTTCATTCAGTGTTTTCTGTAGCAGAAGTATGACTCATAGTCATCCTTTACACACATAGAATACTTTTTATTTACAGGCACTTTTATATCTATTATTTCATTTGATTCACTTATTTACAACCAGTGCTGCTCCTGCATTTTGAATGTCATCAATCAAATTCAGAATTCTAGGTGGAACTCAAAAAGAAATTCATTGCTCTGTCAGGTGTTCCGTTGCCTGAGTAGCACATATACATAAATGAACAAGCTGGGTGGTCCCATTCATTTTGCTGATTTTGTGCTGTGCCTTTGCAAAACTGAAATTGTAATTTAAGAGGCCTATTGCACAGCCTCAGAACAGCAAGACATTATTTGCTTCAAACTCAATTTGCTCCTGTGTTTTCAGCCCAAAGTGGAATGCAAACATCCCCTAGTATTCTATTTATGTCTCAAAAGAATCATATTCAACAAAGTCGCTGCAGATGATCAATGATGAAAGATGTCATTAGCATAGGTGGTTAAAATAGAGAAAAAAGAAAACGTTCTTGATAATTCCAAAAACTTAGAAAGGGAGGGCAAAATGGAGGGTCACACTTAGATTACTGGGAAATAAAATCACATGCTTCCAGGACTAATTCAATAAAGATGAAATCTAAATAAAAGGGGACTAAAAAACATTTTTTTTTTAACTCACATTAAGAGAAACCACTAATAGCCCCATGCTTGAGATAAGGAAAATGTTAATAGATATCAACCTGAGATCATTAAAGAGTCAGAAAGTAGTTTAAAGAGAGTTTATTTAAGCACACAGGTTGAGGCTGCAGCCTGGGACACACTTCCAAGTTGTCTTGCAGGGTGCTCTGGAGAGCAAAAGAGAGGCTCAAGTTTACAAAGATAAAAATGACCAATCAGCAGAGGAGGTGATTACAAAATTTTTCATCAGGAATTTGTATTGGTTTACATAAATAACATTTGTTCATGATGGCTATACATTGTTGAACTATTGAATATTCGGCAACTTATGTCTTCTTGGTGTCAGTCTAGAGCCTGCATAGCAAGTGGCTTAAGAGGTAATTCTTTAGCTCAAGGGGGAATGAGACATAGGGGCTATTACATTTTAAATACTTTTGTGGGCCTGATTATTTAAAAGAGCTCTCATTCCTCAGATAAAAGGTTTTTTTTTTTTTCTTTTTCAGAGACATGGAATGTATTTCATCAGATATATAAGACAAAGTATTATAAACTAAAGTGCAAATGTGAGTCCTAGAAAATTCTTAGTCATCTTCACCTGAGCAAACAGTCGAAGGACAGCAATTCTCAGCCAGTCACTGGGGCCCTGTAACAAACCCTCTGTTCCCTGGGGTTCCCAAGGACTTATATATCTTACAACAAATCTGACAAAGTGAACAAGCAAATCACATATATTATTAATGTAAGTGCATTTATATCATTCAAAACATATGTACTGGGAAAAAAGCCCTATAACTTTAGCTATAATTTTTAGTACCCAACAAAGTGATCAAATCCGTTAACATTCCTCTGGATTAAGACAAATTCTGCATCTCAAAAACCATGGAGAAGCTGCAGAAGCTTAAAGAAAGGAATTCTAATATGAAAATTTAACTCTAGATCCAAGTCACTTCTGACCTGACAGAGCTGAGCAGGCTTCTCTTGCGAATGACAGTGAGAGAAAACCGGTACCTGGAGTCACCTGGGGTTCAAATCCCAAATCTCCCACTTAGTCTCATTCGCTAATTGATAATATGCTGACTTCTATTTTAGGTAATGAAATGAGATAACACTAATTTATAAAGTACTAACCAGTTGAACAATATTAATACTAAGCAGGAAAACAGAATGTGGATCTATCCAGCTGTGTTCAGGGACAGGCCAATCTAAACTAAGCATGTCCAGAAAGCAAGAGGTGACATGAAGGACAATGTTGAGCATGGGTGTGTCAACTATTTACCGAGCGCCTATGATATGCCAGGTACTGTGCTAGCAGCGAAGTGTACAATAAGCAGAACAGAATCCTTGCCTTCAACGTGCTAACCATCTAGTAAAACAATATCATATGGCAGGTTTTCCGCAGAGTTTCAGGTTAATGGATGGTCTGCTCAAAGGTTTGAAGAATACTGCAGTAAAAAATAATAGCTCTCTTAGTGACCAGCACTGCTCTAAGTGTTTTACATATATTCACCCGTTTAAGCTTTCAAACCATCCAATGAAGTAACTGCTATTATTATCCCTGATTTTACTGACAGACACAGAGAGGCTGAGTAGCTTGCTCAAGGTCACACACAGCAAGGTTTTTCAGAACTTTGCATTTTGAATTTCTTAAAAAGATTGGAGGCCGGGCGCGGTAGCTCACGCCTGTAATCCCAGCACTTTGGGAGGCCGTGGCGAGCTGATCACAAGGTCAGGAGATTAAGACCATCCTGGCTAACACAGTGAAACCCTGTCTTTACTAAAAATACAAAAAATTAGCCAGGTGTGGTGGCACGTGCCTATAGTCCCAGGTATTTGGGAGGCTGAGGCAGGAGAATCGCTTGAACCTGGGAGGTGGAGGTTGCAGTGAGCCAAGATCGCAGCACTGCACTCAAGCCTGGGCAACAGAGTGAGACTTCGTCTCAAAAAAAAAAAAAAAAAAAAAAAAAAAAGATTGGAATACAAATATTTCCCCACTTTTTTGATTACAGAAAATTTTATCTAATGGACCATTTCATAGAATCAATGTTTTAAAGAAAATACCGAAGAAAAGATGACGAAACAAGCTAAAAGGAAAGAATAAAACTTTATTTCCAATTCTACTGTGCTGTATGTCATCAGCCACATTAAAGACTTAGCTTATTTCATTCATTTTGAGAAAGTTAAAGCCTCAGTACACTACCTCTATTGTCTTGCCTTTGTGCCCAAGGGTTAGACTATCACTTCTAACAGATTTGGGACTGAAAATGGTACGAAGATAGCACCATGGAACAGAAGTCAAGGCTGGCTTTTCAGCACACCTAGTAATGACTGCATCCTGGAGACGGGGATCATTACAGAGCTATAACTTAGAGAAGCAAAAGAAATCTGACAAGTCTTTTTCATAACAAGATCAAAGAGTTTGTGACAGATTGTGAAAATACAGCCTTATTTTTCAAGTTGCTAATTTGTCTCGTTGCTGCTTCCCCGAGAGAGGCTGCTTATGAAGGGTCCTTTCATGGAGGAAGTTTAACAAGTGGTTGAGGATGACCTTCTCAGCTGAATGGTTTGAATGGCTTAACCTTGGGTGAGCAAATAGGGCTTTCATTGATTTGCAAGTGACAAGGTGCAAAGGGGAAAAGAAACTTTTTTTTATTTGGAACCTGAGTTTTTAGCAACACAATCACAGGTCATTATGGGTTTCTTGAAAGTAAAGTAGAAGGTTACATAGGCAATTATGTATCACCTATACTCAGTTCTCAAACCCAGTGAATAATACTTGAATTTGAATGTTCTTTTATCCCTCCCCCAAATATAAATATTCCAAAAATAATCAATGGCAAAATGGTCAAATTGCTTATTACCTTGGTCAGACTTAAGCAGCTCCTTTTGTGACTCATATGACACATTTTAATAAAGATAAATTTCATAATACTGCACTGTGATTAATATAGTCCCTTTTCTGTACAACAGTTTAATAGAGGTCAAATTTGAGAAGGGTTTTTAGAAAGCATTCCAAATGCATTAGATATATCCAACCAAGAATTATGAAACCAAAATAATAATTAATATTCATAGGTCCCTGTACTGTTTACAAAATACAGAATGTGAGAATGCTAAAGGTGAGTGGATGAGAGGCCTCCTGACTGATGCTTCTGTTCTCTCAAAGAAAGATGAAGCAAGGTCGTCAGCAGGTAAAGCAGGGAACAGGAACAGGAGATGTGGTGGAATGCCCATCTGAGATCTGTGGCCAGAAATTTAAAGCAAAAATATTCAGCAAGCATGTGTATTTTTCTTTGGGAACATTTGACTCAGATACAAGCCTAAAGTACAGAAGAGTATATTAACCAGAGCAGAAACTTCTGTGAACAACATTGTCAGGAGAGAAAGAAAGGCAAAAGAGTTATTAATTAATTAATTTATTTATTTATGTATTTAGAGACAGAGTCTCACTCACCCTGTCACCCAGGCTGGAGTGCAGTAATGCAATCTCAGCTTACTGCAACCTCCACCTACCAGGTTCAAGTGATTCTCCTGCCTCAGCCTCCCAAGTAGTTGAGATTCCAGGTGCGCACCACCACCCCTGGCTAATTTTTATATTTTTAGTAGAGACGGCATTTCACCATGTTGGCCAGACTGATATCCAGCTCCTGACCTCAAATGATCCACCCACCTTGGCCTCCCAAAGTGCCAGGGTTATAGGCATGAGCCATCATGCCTAGCCTGGCAAAGGAGTTACATTTGCAAGAAAGTGTTGTAATTACATACAATAGAATCTTATCTCTGTGTGTGTGTGTGCGCTTTTTAAAGCAAATGAAAACACAAAATAGAATAACTGAGACTGAGATGGTGATAGATTTGGTGGACAGGAGGTCTTACAAGGTCAAAGGCATGAACGTGGGAGTCCGTGGCTTAGGTGCATAGAAGATTAGATCATTCACCTTTGTATAGATTATGTCAACTGCTACCCATCAGGCCAAAAGGGAATTGTTATTGCCATTTTACAGATGAGGAAAATGAAGCTCAAAGAATTTCAATGTCTTGTATAAAATCACAGAGTACATAATAGTGGGAACCAGGACTAGAACCCAGGTCTTTGAACTGCAAATCCTGGACTCTCAACAGAAGAATAAGGATAATTTTCTAAGAAGATGTTTTATGACATCTCCACTACTCATTTGGTTCATTACCCTCCAAAAGAATGCCTTTTCTGGGAGGGGAAGGAAAAAGGGATGTTTGGATTAAAATGCTGAATGGTATAGCCGCACAAGACTAAAACTGTATCTCTTTGTGACTATTCCCCGTTCAACATGGGAAAATAAAATGTTCCCGAGACTTAAAAAAATAGTTTCAGTGCATCATCAGAAGGTGTCTAGGGTTCAATTTCAGATCCTGCTTACATGTTAGCAGTACTGCAGAACAGAACTAGTATAGAGCTACCTATGAAAGCCCTTGATCACAAAGAACCATGTCTCCCACATGACAGTGTGACTCTCTGTTTACGAGCCTAAGTTTAAAATTGCTTCTGTTCCTTAAGGTTCCCAGGGATCCTCAAGAATGCACATGAGAGGCATCTGATCCAAAACACATGTTATTCTTGCCTGTTCAAAGAGATGGCAACCACACTGCACTTGAGTTTTCAGTGAAGGAAAACAAGGTCTACTTCTATTTCATGCTTAGGGAAGTAAGAAAATTTCAAGTGAACAAGTTCATTTCATTCCAATGTAGACTGTGAATTTGTCCACTTAGACAGATATTGGGAAGAATACACAAAGCAGCCAGGCCTTATGATCCATTCAATGCTTTTGCTTTATGGATGCAGACATTTACTTATTTGTTCCCTGTCTCCTTTTTTAAAGAATATGAAGTACAAGAACTCCCACTATCAGTATGGGAAAATATAAGTAAGGATGAAAAACCAGAGCTAGAGAAAATGTACATATGAATATAAAATAAAGATGAGTGAAAAAAAGAAAGTACAGATGTACAGGCTGGGAAGGTCTCCCTCAATGCAATCATTGATCTGTAAATGTGGCTTAAACTTCCTGGAGGTCACTGTGGGAGGATGGGGAAATCTACCAAATCAGGTTATTGGTTTAATAACCAATATTCATTATTTAAAACCAGGTTTTCACATCTCTGAACTTAGAGTTCTTCCCCTCAGGGTTATTTCTTTACTTCCTCATAATGAATGCAGGTGCAAGCCTCAGATCAGCCTGCACCTGTTCCCTGGACTGACCTCACCAGAGAGCCAGTGCCACCTGCAAAAGGAAACCCAGGATAGGGAAGAGCTGTTACTCAACAGCTGCCTTGAAAAGTGTTCTGTCTGATTAATCTATGATTACCTCTATTTTGGTTTTGTTGTTGTTATTAATGTTCTTAGTGGTTAGTTGGTTTTTATACCACCTTTTCCAATATCTGTATCTTCTGATTTTCACATCACCTTTCTGACTTGTATATGGCCCTGGAGTGTCCACTAAGGCCCAGGATACAGCTGCACAAGTGTCCACTCCCCGCTTCCTTTGGTGTCCTGTTCCTAATTCTTGGATAATTCCTGACTTGTATATAGCCCTGGAGTGTCCACTAAAGCCCGGGATACAGCTGCACAAGTGTCCACTCCCCATTCCATTGGTGTTCTGGTTCCTAATTCTTGGATAATGACCCTCATATAGTCCTGAAGAGTTCAAAGTCTTCTTTCCCAACTCATACTACTGAAACTGAGTGGATTTCAAATGTATCTTTAGATTCAATTTAAAACTCAGTGACAATCTTCCAAATAATGACTAACAAAAGAGCCTCGATGAATGAGCAAAATCATTAATGGAAATGGGTGAAACAAGATAAAAAAGACCCAGGCAACGCCTATGTCTTTCTCTCCTCCTAAATCAAAGGCCATGCATTGTCGATGTGTTATTAAATATATTGATCTCATTTGTGTTGTTTGCAACATGGCCCTAAAGCTTGGGGGACAGGTAGAAGACATTTGCAGTCAAATCTGGCACTGTGCCCAGCAGAACATTTACTTCACAGATGCAATGTTACTGATGATGAAAACTTTAGAAGGGTGGAAATAATTTGGAAATCCTTCAGAGGAAAGCAACAAAGATAGCTATTAAACAGTTGAAAATGATCTACACTTAGGGGAATGTTTGTAGAACTAGGCTATTTAGCCTGCAGAGGAGGCAGTTAAGTGCAGCATGATAGTAAATCCATGCTTACATGGTATCAATTATAAAGATCATAAACAACTCTTCTCACCTTGACCCATTACAGAACAAGGGAGAAAGAACCTGAGTGGCAAATCAAGAATTTCAGCTCCATCCAAGCCAGATGCATCTATATATGCAAGAGCTTCTTTTGAAAATCAGAGTTTTAACGACTAGATTTGGATTTTGTGGCAAAGAGATTACAATTCATCTCCTGAAACAAAAAAAAATAGAACAGCAACCTCCTATCTCCCAATATCTCCATTTTACAATGAAAATATTTATTGCTCATCAGCTGTAATATTCTTTCAGATTTTATATATTATATATATAAAATATATAAGTATATATACATTATCTGCATATATAGAGAGATAAATTTAATATCAGACACCTGGCTAGAAAACAATAGGCAGAGCGTATTTGATTTTGTGCCTGAAAACAGTTGTTGAAAGTGCTCAACTCCAGCACTTTACTCCAGGAACACCTTATAATAGTCATTTTCAGCAGTCTGTTTAAATCCCCTGGATTATCTATTTGAAGCCATAAATGTGCTAGCACCCAGCAACTGAACCTCCTGTGAACCCATGTTATTTTTTAAGGTTGTTATAGATGGATTTGGTTACTAATTTTTTATGGAGCAGGGACACACTGCCACATAATATAAACAATTTCTCCTTGTGCATAAATCACCCTTGCCCTGTGTGGTAGAGGAGCCCTTGGAACAGCTGGCATCTGAGGATGGCTGTTTACTTAAGACTTTGTTCTCAAGTCGATAAGAACTGTCAAGCTAAGGAAGTATATATACACTTCACTTCATATATATATACACACACACACACACATATATATACACACACACATATATATACATATATATTTCATATATGGGGACATGTCAAACACAAAGCATAAAATCTTCAACATTTAGGCTTCATTTCAGTATTTGAGGAATAAACAGGTCCATTTGGTTGGATTTAGCTCTGCTCAATTAAAGCTGAATTTATGTCATACCATCAAGCATCGGTATTGACATTTGGTGGCATTCAAGATGTTATTTACACTTAGCGTACTGAATGTCCGTGCAACTGTTTGCATTAGGTTCAAGCCTCAGGCTCTTTGTTTGTTGAGGTTCACCTAACGTAGTTTAGCCCCATAAAGATTCCTGAAAGAGGCTCTTTGAGCTAAAGCAACTCCATAGAAAGTCATACATGTGAAGCACAAAATTTATCAGCCATCTGTCAGGAAAATGTATCCATATGCTTCTTAGTGCATTTGTCAAATCAGACATCAGCTCAAGCCCTCATAATCATGTTGGAGAAAGAGCAATTCTCACCTCGCCCCCCCATCAAATCTGTTGACCTTAAATGACTTCCTATTTTACTGTTTTCTCATGTATTACTAACATTTAATTTTCTTGATAATCCTCAGAAATATCATTACTCCTAGTTTATAAGGAAGAAAATTGAAGCTGACAGAGATTGAGATTTGCCCCAAGGTTGCATAACCAGCAAATGGTAAAACTCATGAACTCTCAGCAAAGCGAACAATACATTACCCGATAGTTACCTGCTACTGGGGTGGGGAAAATCCACACACACACACACACACACAGATATATGCATATGTGTTTTGGGGTTTTTTTAGACAGAGTCTTGCTCTGTCACCCAGGCACACTCCACCATGCCCAGCTAATTTTTGTGTTTTTTAAGACGAGATCTCACCATGTTGGCCAGGCTGGTCTCCCACTCTTTTTTTTTTTTTTTTTTTTTTTTTTTTTTGAGACGGAGTCTGGCTCTGTCACCTAGGCTGGAGTGCAGTAGTGTGATCTCTGCTCACTGCAAGCTCTGCCTCCCGAGTTCACACCATTCTCCTGCCTCAGCCTCCCGAGTAGCTGGGACTACAGGCGCCTGCCACCACGCCCGGCTAATTTTTTGCATTTTTAGTACAGACGGAGTTTCACCGTGTTAACCAGGATGGTCTCGATCTCCTGACCTCGTGATCCACCCGCCTCGGCCTCCCAAAGTGCTGGGATTACAGGCGTGAGCCACCGCGCCCAGCTCCCACTCTTAATCTTAAGTAACCAGCCCACCTCAGCCTCCCAAACTGCTGGGATTACAGGCAGGAGCCACCATGCCCAGTCATGCATATATTTTTATATATACCTATATATGTGCATGTGTGTGGGTACACAAACCATAAAGTTAGCAAATGTCCCTACCTCTTTGCTTGAACAGTTTAGAATTTTAAAAATACATATTTAATCAAAAGACTAGGATTTAATTTCTCCATACTTTGAAGTTCTCAAAAGGTCCAATGAATTGCAGATATTATTAGACTTAACTTTTCAATAGGAGAGGACTTGCCCTGTGACTTACTTGGCACAAAAAACAGGAGTCATTTTTGTCTCCCTCAAAGCTTTCCATGTCATTGTCATATTCTAAATACTTAATGAGTTGAATTTTCTCATATTGCCCTCTACTTTTACACTGCTGAGGTGCCAGCCAGAGAAAACTGGAACTCTTCCTATTAGTCTCTTCTTTGGCTCAAGACACTAAAGGCTACGGCTCTAGAATACTAATATACCATCTGACGGTGATGAAACAGTGGTTACCTATTAACGTCTTAGCACAAGCTAAGTTAAAAAGTAACTAGCCAAACATATGGCAAGATTTCAAGAGACTGCCACTTCAGGTAGATAAGTTTTTGTGTGACAGCTGGAAAGGTCTAGACAGAGTCAGAGAGTTTAAGCTTATCCCATGCTTGTCCAGAAGATGAGGAGTCAAAATCATTGCCAGACAATAAAATTGAATCAATAGCCATGAAGAGTCAAGAAGGTCCATTTAAAAAGATGTGACTCAAACATGAATCCAGGGCCTAAGGAGAAGAGCATTGAATCAGATTTCTTCTGCTGGCAAACTTGCTAAATATCCCAGTTTTATGGTGTAATTTTTTAAAAATGAATCTGAACTACTCAAATTCATATAATTAATTACTTCCAGTTTCTTTACTTGTACAGTGTTAATTAATCCAGCCTGCCAGCATGATTCCTGGAAGGAACTCATATAACAATGGTAGCAGGGCCAGATTCTAGTTCCTGACACATCCACAGATTCATGAGGACTAAAAAATTGTGAAGGCTGGGTGTGATGGGACATACCTATAATCCCAGCAATTTGGGAGGCCAAAGCAGGCAGATCTCTTGAGCTCAGGAGTTCAAGACTAGCCTGGGTGACATGGTGAAATATGGTCTCTGCATGAAATAGAAAAATTAACCAGGCATGGTGGTGAATACCTGTACTACAAGCCACTAAGGAGGCTAAGGTGGGAGTACTGTTGGAGCCCAGGAGGTGGAGGTTGCAGTGAGCTGAGATCATACCACTGTACTCCAACCTGGATGACAGAGTGAGACCCTGTCTCAAAGAAAAGAAACAAAGAAAAAGAAAAATATGTAATCTCCTCATCCCAAACCAAAATTCTGACATGCCCACAGTTTGAGTAGGATATTGGAGATCAGGATTTAGAGTTGTACCATACAATGTGACAGCCACTTGTCACATGGGGCTATTAATGTAAATTTAAATTAAATTAAAAATCAGCTTCTTAGTTTTACTAGGCACCTTTCAAGTGCTCCCTAGCCATGTGGGGCTAGTGGCTACATTACTGGGCAGCACAGATATCGAACATTGTCTTCATCACAGAAAGTTCTATTAGACACCACTGCCTTTAGAGAACAAAACGTGATATTTCTCTAAAATTGGACTCCAAGATTGATAGCTCAGGAGACAAATGGCAGCCTGAATAGGGACATAGAGGTCAAGTGTAGGATTGCTTAAGAATACTGGCATAGTGACTTCTGAAATTCACCAGGGGTAAGTAATGGCACACACACCTCAAATATATATTTTCACTCAGCTTCACAGGGTGTTTAAGGAACCCGGCCTTGTTCTAAATCGATCAATGACAGATTAGGTAGAAACTTGAACATCATCAGTAACAAATTGTTTTGCCTCTTTTGGCAGAGAATCAAATTTCCCCCACATGAAAACATGACAAAGCTGTTTTAGCCTGTGTTTCTAGGAAACAGCACTCCTCCTCATCTTCCCGATCCAGGAGGTTCCCAAACTCTCTAAAGTGCTTGATGCTTCTCTCCTTTCCTTGAACCTCATGGCCCTGCCCTAGTACAGTTCCTTTTGCAAGAGTCTCCTAACTGGTTGCCTCTCCCACGTCTCTCTCAAAGCACCTTTCAACTTGCCCCTGGAGTTTCTCGCTTAAATACACATCTGATCATTTCCTTCTCCATTACAGGTGATTGCTAACCCTAGTATCCTAAATTTTCTAGATTCAGGGGTTCACTTTTAATGTCCAAATTAAATAGCAAACACACACACATATACAAGTCCTTATAATATATAACTTATTTATACAAGATAAGGGTATAGGTATATCTATATATGAATTCATTCCTGGACATGAATAATATACCTGCCATCTTTTGCCCTAATCAGTCACTCTTGTGTCCTGTTTTTGTTTTCTTTTGTTATCTGACAAATGTTTCCACAGATTGGTGCCATCTCCAGCACCATCGGATAAAGTAAGAATGAAGCTTTATTCTTCATCTAAAGACACTGCTAACCCAAAGCTACATAAGGTTTAGTACTTTACTCTTTTTTTCTGACAATCTGAGGATCGCACAAGAAGGAAGTCATGCAGGAAGGCAAATTTAAAGCTCCATATAAAATACTATGCTCCTAAAGTCCATAAACCCTACCTGGTCCACAAACACCCCTACCGGCTATCTCTTCATTCAGTACCTAGACTGAGGTCACGCGATACGGTTCTAATGCCCACTCTGATCTAAGCGCCTGTTCCCTTGTTCTTCCTTGCCGAAGTCCTAGGAGCACAAGACCCTACCTCGTCCTCCTAAAAGTAAAAACTCAATTAGCATAACTTCCTATTCCAAAAAATATTTCTTTATCCTGCACAACTGTCTGACTTCTTGGGCCTGAATTTTACAACTTGATTTTATATGAATAAAAATCATAATAAAGTACTTTTCAAATATGAAGATATTCATTCCCCAAAAGACAAATTATGAACTTGAAAATTTTTCATAAAATAGTATCAAATCCATAGCATATGGGACAAACTCTACATAATATAGTTGAAGGAGAATTAAATGCCAAAAGATATTAGAAAACCAGCTGCATTTCTGTCATTACTGGATGTATAATCTTGGTCAAGTCAGGTAATCTCTCTGCATTTCTATTTTTCTCAACTACCAAATGAGAATATGATATTGTATGCAAAACATTACAAGCTGTGATACACACATTTCAATGTCATAGTTACCATGATTATTATTATTCAAGCATTCAAGACACACTGTCCTCTATTTTTTTATTCTTATCTTCTGGTACTACCCGACACAAACATCAGTTAAGATAACTCATTTTTTCCCCAACATATACAACCCTTTCTCACCATAAAACACTTGTTCTAAAGCAGGACCTACAAACTACAGCCTATGAGCCCAATCTAACCCAATACCTGTTTTTGTATGACTCCAAGAGGTGAAAATGGGTTTTGCCCATAAGAGATACCATCTCACATCAGTCAGAATGGCTATTACTAAAAAGTCAAAAAAGAGGCAGGGCGCAATAGCTCACACCTGTTATCCCAGCACTTTGGGGGGCCGAGGCGGGCAGATTATGAGGTCAGGAGATCAAGACCATCCTGGCTAACATGGTGACACCCCTCTCTGCTAAAAATACAAAAAAATTAGCCAGGCGTGGTGGCTGGTGCCTGTAGTCTCAGCTACTCAGAAGGCTGACGGAGGAGAATGGCGCAAACCCGGGAGATGGAGGTTGCAGTGAGCTGAGATTGCGCCACTGCACTCCAGCTTGGGCGACAGAGCAAGACTCTGAGAAAAAAAAAAAAGTCAAAAAAGAACAGATGTTGATGAGGTTGCAGAGAAACATGAACACTAATACACTGTTGGTAGGGGTGTAAATTGTTTCAACCATTGTGGAAAGCAGTATGATGATTCCTCAAAGAGCAGAACTGCCATTTGACCCAGCAACCCATTGCTGGGCATATACCCAGAAGAATATAAATTATTCTACCATAAAGACACAGGCACGCAAATGTTCAATGTAGCACTGTTCACAATAGCAAAGACCTAGAATCAATCTCAATGTTCATCAATGACAGACTGGATTTAAAAAATGTGGTACATATACACCATGGAACACTATGCAGCCATAAAAAGGAACAAGGCCATGTCTTCTGCAGGAACATGGATGGAGCTAGAGGCTACCATGCTTAGTAAAATAACACAGGAGCAGAAAACCAAATACTGTATATTCTCACTTATAAGTGGGAGCTAAATAATAAGAACGTATGAACTCAAAGAAGGAAACAACAGACACTAGGGTCTACCTGAAGGGGGAGGGTGGCAGAAGGGAGAGGAGAAGAAAAGATAACTATTGGGTACTGGGCTTAATTCCTGGGTGATGACATAATAGGTACAACAAACCCCCATAACAAGTGTTAACCTACATAAAAAATCTTCACATGTACCCCTGAATCTAAAATAAAAGGTAAAAAAACAAAAACAAAAACAAAAAAAAAAACGGGTTTTGTACTTTTAAATGGTTAGGAGGAAAAGCAAAATATGAATATTATATGACATCTAAAATTATATGAAATCAAAATTCAGTGTCCATAAAAAAGTGTTATTACAACACAGCCCTGCTCATTCCTTTATGGATTGCCTATGGTTGCTTTTGGGCTAAAACAGCAGAGTTGACAAGCTACTGTAGAGAATAAATGGCCTGCAAGGCCTAAAATGTTTACTGTTCGGCATTTTACAGAAGATGTTCACCAAGTCTACACTGAAGGTTCCCTCCTTAGAATGCCTTTCCTCATGTCTTCTTCGACCACGACAATGTGCAGTTGACCCTGAACAATGTGGGGGTCAGCAAGCTTTTGTGTACGACTTTCTGACTCTCCAAAAACTTAACTATGAATAGCCTACTGTTGACTGGAAGCCTTACCAATGACTTAAACAGTCAGTTAACACATCTTTTGTATATTATAGGTATCATATACTGGATTCCTACAACAAAGTAAGCTAGAGAAAAGAAAAAGGCATTAAGAAAATCATAAGAGGCCGGGCGCGGTGGCTCATGCCTGTCATCCCAGCACTTTGGGAGGCCTAGGCGGGTGGATCACGAGGTCAGGAGATCGAGACTATCCTGGTTAACGCAGTGAAACCCCGTCTCTACTAAAAAATACAAAAAATTACCTGGGCGAGGTGGCAGGCACCTATAGTCCCAGCTACTCGGGAGGCTGAGGCAGGAGAATGGCGTGAACCCAGGAGGTGGAGCTGGCAGTCAGCCGAGATCGCACCACTGCCCTCTAACCTGGATCTGGATGACAGAGTGAGACTCCGTCTCAAAAAAAAAAAAAAAAAAAAAGAAAGAAAATCATAAGGAAGTGAAAATATATGTACTGTTCATTAAGTGGAAGTGGATCATCATAAAGGTCTTCATCCTCATGCTTATCATGTTAAGTAGGCTGAGGAGGAGGAAGAGGAGGGGTTGGTTTTGCCATCTGTATATGAGCGAACCCACGCAGTTCAAACCCATGTGATTTAAGGGTAAACTGTATATACTTATCAAGACCCGGCTCAAATGCCACCACCTTCATGGGGCCTTCCCTGCTACTTATGTCTAGGCTAGAAATTCCTCCCACAGGCTTTATAGCACTGAGTGGCACAAAATGGGTTCTCATTAAACATCTATGGAATGAATAAGTTAGTATTTCATTTTCCCTTAAAACTATAATATTCTGAGGAATAGGGCAGTCACTTATAACAACTTCTATTGCAGCATCTAAAATTGTGTTTTTCCTGTTGAAAGTATTTAAGTAATATTTGCTGAATAAAACATAGCTACTACTACTAACAGTGACATTTTAATAAGAGGCTACAATGTTCCATACATGAAGCAACTGACCACAGATGCATGGGTGAATTTAGATAGAACTAAAATGACTCAGCCAGCTATAGGCTCTTGAGTAATAGTAAATGGTTAATTTTTAAGCCACTAAGTTTTTAGATGGATTGTTTCACAGTAATAGCTAACTGATGTAAAAGGTAACTATGAGAGGTAAATAAAGTCTACCACATACTTGCCATTTTATCCTTGGGACTTAGCAGAAGTATTTTATCCCATCTCGAGTCTTAATCTTGTCTCCTTATCACATAAACACTGCCTGGGCAGCTTCAGTGCACTGGGAACCTGTACTCTAGCCTGAATACTCTCTTCTTAGTGCTTCCTTAGTGGGAATCTTTTCTTCAAAACCATTGCAAACATCACTGACATTTAGATCAAAGATTGTCTACTTTCTCTGCCAGACTTTAGCTGAGTGAGATGTGTTCTGGAATCTTGTAGTGGAATCTTGCATACCTAGACGTAGGTAGCAGGGAAGACCCCCCTTGGGAACAATATTAAATGTGGTGATGAAGTCAACAACAGTGTCAGAATGTGCCTCCAAACAACCACAGATTAACAAAGGAACCAGAACCATGCATACCCCTTGATTTTGATCATCCCACCAACCGCTGCTCCTAAGGAATACAAGCAAACCATCTAGGGAACTGCCTGCTGTAACTCCCTAAGTCTCTGAAACCAAAAGCCACAACATCACACCTACCAGGAAGCATGCAACATCTATTACATAAAAATGACTTACAAAGAATACAGAGTTGGTTCAAAACAATTTCCTGGAGGATATGTGTTTTATCACTTATTTTCTGAGCTCTATGTGAAAACTGAGTTTCCTCCCACCAATCCCAACCTTAATTCAGCCAGATTCCTTTTAAAGATCTGCCTTAGAGGATTGAGAGACATGCTAGTCTCCTGATACTGGCCTTGTAAAGAAGGATAGGCACATAATAGATTGTAATTGAAATGGGAAGGCTTCATTTTACAAACACTCAAATATTTGATTTAACAGTGTTCCAAGATGTATAATTCAAAATTGGCCTGAGTGTGAAGCTTGAAATTTTGGTACTTCTGTGAATGAAGCCTGCTGTTTAGTTTTGTTTTAACCAATGCTGTTGCGTGTTCTTATTTCCACTAAGGGTTAAAATTTTAATTTAGTCCCTGTCAGAGGCATGCCTCATTTTGTTCACATACATGGAAAAAGTGAGCATAATCTATTACCATGTTTCATTGTTTCTCTTTTCCTGTGGTGTCCTTGGTCATGTAAAAGAACACATGACTGCTTATTGTAAACCTCTGTGACAAAGTCAAGATATTCCACCTTAAAAATATCTCAGGTCTTCAAAGGCCCTGTTGGGCAGGACATTTCTTAAGGTTAATTTGCAATCAGTCTTTCTCCTTCCTAAGGAAAAAGGGAGAGACAGATACATAAGCAACTTTTTAGGCATTCAAAGAGTTGTTAGTAAAGACCCTGAGTTAGCGGTACATCCTGTTTGCAACTGTGTAGATAAACTATGGTTAAATGCACAAACTGCTATATATCATAATTGGATTTCAAAATAAGTAGGTTTCAAAGGAATGCATTTGTCTTAGCTTTGAGAACATGATTTTTCGAGAGAATAACCAGGTCCTTAATTATACCACATATAGAGAAAAATTTTTAAATTGAGCTTATGGTCTTAAATTCCTATTTTTGTGTGTGCTTGCGTGGTCTTTCCTATGCATCCCTGGCAAAGAGGTTCAGCATTTTCCTAAAAGTTTGTGTTTAGGAAAAGTCCAAAGTCTAGAAGAAAGTGCATTAGGGAAATACATTAACACCGTGTCTGAGAAATTTCACCTTTTCTTTTTATCCATAAACAGGATAGTTGGGCCTTTCCTTACTGAATGAGAGGAGGCAGTGACATTACTCTCTATTCCTCATCACTCATCCCACTGAATTCCAGTGGGTAAGGACACTATAAACACACAGCTGTAAGCAAGAAGAAGTAGGTAGCATGTCTAGTATGTTTAATCTTAATAGCCATTGGCACCATACCTAGAGTTAATTAGAGTAGTATATTTTGACATCGTCATCCAAAGGTGCCTATCAAAATGTAAATTTTGTTTTCTGGGGGTTTTTGTTTTGTTTTTATCAAAATCATATGCCCGAGTCATGTCGTGCCTCTTATTTCACCCCGACTCCACTCCACGCTGAGACTGCCACTTTGTAATGTTCAATGTATTACTTGTATTTTTATGAGTAATTAATATTTTTATTTATTCTAATCCCAGCAGAGACAGGTACACCTTGAGATAGGTATACGTTGATGTCATAGGCATTTAGAGGTAGAAGGGAAAGATCTCAAAAGGGCAACAGGTTGACATGTCTTGCTTGGTCTGTGAAATATTTATCCACATTATATGTTTTAATTAAATCTGGATTTCAGGCATCTCTTGAAAAATCTGCACATCTGGAATAATGGTTTGGCAATAATCTAGTAGAATAGAGTACTGGAATGGCTACCCTGTTGGGATGTGTCTACTTTCTAGCTCACCACAATTTCCACCATTCCCACCCTGCTTGCTTCACTGATTCCCTTTAACTATTTCATCTCTGTAAGCATTGAGCTTAGTGTGGGAGCTCAGTTTTGACGCCTTGTCTAGGATGTGCAGTGATGCTTTGCAACAGGACTATGGAGGAAGCCACTCAGGTGTCCCGATACAGGAGCTGTTTCATGGAAGTGGGCAGAGAGAGGTGCCAAAGACAAGTTTTACACTCAGCATGATTTGCATGGGGACAACCCACCTAGGTACTAAGAAACAAAAAATCATCTGCAAAATAATTGCCTACATAAAACTTTGTCTGAAAATACATGTGTGTTTTTTTAATTATAAAGAACAAAATACTAAGAGATTTAAGAAAGAATGGTACTTTTATAGCAGTCAAATAGAAATGATTGGCTGAAAGCAGAGTAGTAATAATCTCCAGTTTAGAAGTTATAACTTTTAAATAAAAATAGTTCTGGCAAAGAAGAAAAATGTTATTTAAGAAAAGTTTGGGACAAAGGAGAGTACAATTTTGTTAGAATAAACAATCATGGGTTTAAGAAAAGAGAAATTTAGATCTAGAGACATATGCGATAGCCATTTAAACCATTTATGAAGTGATTTTATACTTTTACCATCATTAGTCAAAGCACCAAGCAATGGCTAAAACACCTAGCACAAAATCATCATATTACAATTCTGAAATGTTATATTGGAGTATTAACACACCTTTTAGGGAACCATAAGTATGAACATTTAAAATGAGTTTGCTTGTGAGGAGATTTCCATTTCAAATGATAGGAAACAATTTACACTTGGGTTTGAAAAATGACTCAATTCCAACATCATTTTAGATTCTCCCTGTAGCCTGGGAGAATCCAGAGGGATTTGGGTAGCCTGCTCAATTACAGTTGCCCTTCTCCCTTCCCCCAACCCTATCAAGACACTCTTTCAAGTTTTACTTTATGAGAACAGGTAATTTTTGCAATGTGCTTTATCCTCTCTCTGCCAATGTCAAGCCCCAAAGGCAGTGAATTACAAATTGCATGACTCAAATCTGGGACAGAAATAGCTGGGGGAAACCTGGGAGGCATAGGTAAGGTAGAGCCTGTCAGACAATGAATGCCAAGTCTGGGTCCGAGAGAAAAATTGCTGAATGCAGGTCTGGAAGATAAGCGCTAAACAATGGATCAGAACCAAATAGGCAAGCAAGGGTGAGCCTTTATAAAATGAATGCTAACATCCAGCACTGAGTTCTTACCATTTGCTGGCCACTGTTCTACACTCTTTGCATGCATGAATCCAGTTAAGCCTCAACACTAATAAGTTCTATTATTAGCAAATGGGAGCCCAAAGATATTAGGTAACTTGCCCAAGGTCAGACACTATTGGAGGTGATAAAGACAGAAGATGTGAACCTAGTGGTTACTGAATTTAGCACACCTGCATGTTCCCACGGTAATGTACAGTCTCACTTGACAGCAAGCAGAGGGTTGCAGAGTTATCCTGCAGAACATTCTGTGATGATGGAAATGTTCTACAACTGCCCTGCCAAATATAGTAGCCACTGGCCCTTGAAATATCACTATTGAGCAGTTGAAATGTGGCAGGGTGATTAGGTAAATTAGGTAGTATGAGGATCTGCATTTTTACATTTCCATTTTGTTTTAATTATTTTACATTTACTTTTTTATTTTTTATTTTGTTTCATGTTTTGAGACGGAGTCTCGCTCTGTCGCCCAGGCTGGAGTGCAGTGGCGTGATCTCGGCTCACTGCAACCTCTGCCTCCCGGGTTCAAACAATTCTTCTTCCTCAGCTTCCTGAGTAGATGGGACTACAGGCGCCCCCCACTACACCCAGCTAATTTTTTTGTATTTTTAGTAGAGATGGGGTTTCACCATGTTGGTCAGGCTGGTCTCGAACTCCTGACTTCATGATCTGCCCGCCTTGGCCTCCCAAAATGCTGGGATTGCAGGCATGAGTCACTGCACCCGGCCTTAAATTTACTTTTAAATATTTTCATGAGGCTAGTTGCTATCAAGTTGATTGGACAGTGAGGGTGAGAGGCCAGGTGCACCCCTCATCAGGAACTACAAGAACACAAACGGTGGTCCTCAAAAGGAAGGCAGATATTTGGAAAGCCAAAGTCATCTTTCTGATCAAACAAGACTCCGGTTTAAAATCCTCCAAAGGCTCTGTACTGCTTTCAGACAAAAAATGAAGACTGCCCTTCACCCACCATCCCGCACCCCAGCTGCCACTCTTCAGCCCTCGGACACACCCCCAAACTACACCCTACACTTCTCGCAGTCACGATGCAATCACTCTTCCCTTCACCTACTCCAGGTCTCCTCTTCTCAACCTGCGCATCTCAACTTTCAAAGCCCAACTTCAGAGCTTCCTCCTCAAGAAAACTTTCCTCCAAACTGAGTTTGGTGACAACACTTCGCTCCCTCAGTTCTGCCTGGCATTTTTTTTTTACAGACCTCCTTCAGACATATATTGCAATGCTTGCTATTTGGATTCTCCCCCTTTGGAAGATGTAACCTCCTTGAGGAGAGAGACTCTGTTTTGCATTTCTAAATTCTCAGTTTCTGATCTGTCTACCATTTGGGCCACAGCAGATGTTCCAGAAATGTTCATGGAATGAGGGATTGAAAATCTGCCAGCAACAAGGCAAGCAGAACAGCCCCCTTAAGTCTCTGGAGAGCTGAAGTTGTTCTTGACTTGTATTATTGCTTCCTGGACCAGTGCTACGAGATTGAAGGTCACAGAAAAACTCACTGCTGGGAGGATCAGCAGCTTCTGACAGGCACAGTCTGATATTTATTTTCTTTATACCTCATTTCATATTTAGATAGCACCTTACTGATATTATCTCTCTAATCTTTCCATTAGGAAAGTGAGAACAGAGGAGTGAAAATGACTTGTTCAAGGTTATGAAAGGCAGAGAGCAGTCACAGAAAATACTTTAACACTTTCCAACGAATCCAAGGCCCTACGTGCATAGGATTTAGGATGTGCTACATTAGCACTTAAAAATGACATGCTAGAGAGTAATTACGGGTTGGCTCTGTGCCTTGGTCCTATACCTGGGATGTCCGAAGGGATCATATATGTCTGCCAATTTTGTACAGATTGGTGCACGATAGAGTTTAACAATGTGGCAGTGGACGAACGAGAAAGTAGGGGTGGGAGATGCGGTGTGGGGATAGAGAACAGCCACGAGACCATGACTAACGGAGACAAAGGCACTGAGAAGAGTAAGCTCTAATGCCATAAGGAAGGGCAAAGATAGGGTCAACAAAGACCTGGAAAGAAGATGATAAAATAAGTCGTAGTAATAGAATGAACAACAGAATCAATAAATACTAAAACTACAATTACAGTTCTTTTTTCTTTTTTTTTTTTTTTCTTTGTTTGAGACAGAGTCTTGCTCTGTCACCCAGGCTGGAGTGCAGTGGCACGATCTCGGCTCACTGCAACCTCTGCTTCCCAGGTTCAAGCGATTCTCCTGCCTCAGCCTCCCGAGTAGCTGGGACTACAGGCACCCGCCACCACGCCCAGCTGATTTTTGTATTTTTAGTAGAGAACGGGTTTTCACCATGTTGGCCAGGATGGTCTTGATCTCTCGACCTTGTGATCTGCCTGCCTCTGCCTCCCAAAGTGCTGGGATTACTGGCATGAGCTACTGCGCCTGGCCCAGTTATTTCTTTAGTACTTATGATGTAAAGGTGTATAACACGTTGTTTTTAATTTTCACTCAAATTCTAAAGGCAAGCATTACCATGTCCACTTTCTGGATGTGAAAACTGAAGTTCAGAGAAGTTAAGCAAGTTCATGCATTCGTGAAATGCATGAGAAAGTAGGGGTGGGAGATGAGATTTGGGAACAGAGAACAGCTGCGAGACCCTGATGATCACAGGGACGAAGGCAGCGAGAGGAGTAAACTCTAACGCCATGGGGCAGGGTAAGGGTAGTGTCAACAAAGACCTGAAAAGAAGATACTAAAATAAGTGATCATAGTAGAATGAACAAAAGAATTGATAAATACTGGAAATACAATTACAGATTTTCTCTTTAGTACTTATTATATAAGGGTGTATAACTGTTATTTTTAATTTTCACTCAAATTCTAAAGGCAAGCATTATCATGTCCATTTTCTGGATGCGAAAACTGAGGTCCAGAGAAGTTTAAGCGAGTTCAGTGTGCACAACTATCAGATGGCAGAATCTGGTACTGAGCCTGGTTTATTTTCTTCCGTGCACAAACGTCGGGAGAGGCTCTCTTGCCTCGGATCATTCAGTATCTACCACCTACTTGTCCCATTGTCCCATTACAACTAAGGCAAACATTCATTTTCAGTGAAAACCAGGCTCCTGGGCACACAGTCCCTTCCCTCTTTGTATAACTAGCCCAGCCCTGCAAGAAATTTCAGCAAATCTGATTCGTGTATCTCAGGATGCCAGAACCTCCCAAATGACTGTAGTGCTGGCTCCATAACGTTTTCTGCTCTCTCCAGTGTCTTTGTTGTCCAACTAAAGTGTTTAAATTATAGCATGGTGGTGCAAAACTTATTCCCTGACAGTCTACTTAAAGCTTTTTTCTAAAAAGTACCCTATTGTTTGACAGAAATAAGTGTCTCTAATTAAAAGTATCAAGAAGGGACTCTAAAAAAGGGTAAAACTGTTTTTTCCACAACAAAACACTTCTGCTCACTGCCATATGTGCCCACTTATGCCCCCATCAAAAGAAGTTCGTGTTTACTGATGAAGAGATAGAGGCCCTGCTGGAACCTGTGCAGTCCTAGTAACAATAGAGACAAAGTGGTCGGGCGTGGTGGCTCATGCCTATAATCCCAGCACTTTGGGAGGCTGAGGCGGGTGGATCACCTGAGGTCAGGAGTTTGGGACCAGCCTGGGCAACATGGTAAAACCCCATTCTACTAAAAATACAGAGTTAGCCAGGCGTGGTAGTGTACACCTGTAATCCCAACTACTTGGGAGGCTGAGGCAGGAGAATTGCTCGAACCCAGGAAGTGGAGGTTGCAGTGAGTTAAGATCACATCATTGCACTCCAGCCTGGACAAGAGGGAAACTCTGTATCAAAAAAAATAAATAAATAAATACAAATAAAATAAAATAAAAATAGAGACAAAGCACTAGCACCAGAATTGTAGATTTTTCTGGCATCCAAATTTCTATTCACTTTCAACCCAAAATTCTATTCATTGTTTCTTCTTCAGGAACAAAGAAAAAAACTGAGGGAAGAGTGTTAAAAGTCCATGCATATGATCTCATTTCACAGTCATATTTTTTATTCCCACTGAATACTCAGAAAACTGAGGCTCAGAGAAGAGATCAAAGTTTACAAGGATAGTATCTAGAAGAAGGAAATCTCATACCCAGTTCTTTTCTTGGTCTTAGAGAAGAAACTGGGTGAGTAAAATGAAGAATCTATGGCTAACCAAATAGCAGAGTTTCAAAACTTAGAGTTAATGTTTGGTTCAATTCCAGTATTTTATCAGATAGTTTCAGCCTTTGTTTCTCCTTTCCTCAACAAAGTTGTGAAGAAACAAGCCAGGACATTTGGGCTGGCCTCTGTATTCCAGACCATCTTATCTTTCCCCAAGTACACACACAGAAAACCACACCTCATTGTTCCATGATCTAGCCCTTTGCTACTCAAAAGTATGGTTCAATAAGGCAGCAACATTAGCGTGACCTGGGAGCTTGGGAGAAATGCAGAATCCCAGGCCCCATCCAAAACACATAAAATTCAACAAGATCGCCCCTGTGCATATTAAAATCTGAAAAGCACCCTTTTCCTAATCTTTCTTTAGCACAGATGCTCCATATAGGAGACTAATTCTATACTCCCCCTTTTTTTTTTTTTTTTTTTTTTTTTTTTTTTGAGACAGGGTCTTGCTCTGTCACCCAGGTTGGAGTGCAGTGGTGCCATCACTGCTCACTGCAGCCTCAACTTCCTGGAATTAAGTGATCTTCCTGCCTCAGCCTCCTGAGTAGCTGGGTTACAGGCATACACCACCACACCCAGCTAATTTTTGTGTTTTTTGTAGAGACGGGGTTTCGCCATGTTGAACAGTCTGGTCTAGAACTTGGGCTCAAGTTATCCACCTGCCTCGGTCTCCCAAAGTGCTAGGATTATAAGCATGAGCCACCTTGCCCAGCTTATATCCCACTTTTTTCTATCCTATTAGCAGTGAAAATAACTCTCTGCTTTGGTATGAACTGACTAAATATAGGCTTCTCCCCAGTTAGCTCAATTAAATATCCCATGGCGCTACAAGGTTCTTAAAGAATAATACTGTTGGCATCTTAGCAAGCCAGTGAGGGAATATTTTATTTTGAATCTTATTTCTGTTTCTAATGGAAACCACGTCAGCTATGGCCTCTTCTCCTTAAGCCGACGGACATTATTGCCTTCATCCTCTTTTTGAGGCACAGTGCAAATAACACCATGCTCAGACTGATGCACAGTTCATGGCTAGTTTATGGCTAGCTTCAGGACCAGCTCAGCCACTGCACAGCCCAACAATCATGAGCTGTGTTTCAACCTGCTTTGATCTCAGCTTCCATCTTTATAAGACAGGGATGTTAAGTGAGAAGAGAATTTTTTAAATGTCTCTCACAGAATATTCATAGAGATTCACACACACATACACACATGCAAATACATGCATACACACATGTACTCACTTCAAGCAGGCTCACCTTTTGAGAAATACCTCTTTTGAAAACTTAAAATACACTTAAGTAATAAAGGGCCTGAAAGTCTTGCAGCAAAACAACAAGAGTTTAAGCAAGACTTTCTTAAATTATTGTCCAAAAATGACCCTCACCTTCTGTCTTTTTTTTTTCCTGCTTATTTTTACACTTTGAGAAATACTAGGCTAGAAGACCTCAAAGGACTCCTCCAGCTATTACATTCATTACCATCTCATCATTCTACCATTTTGCCGTCTCATCACAGAGGATTCTGTTGATTTTTGTCTTACTGGTTTTCAAAGTAATTGCAAAATTTGTAATCATTATTTGAACCAAATTTTGCTTTAGAGGACAATAGAGTCTCCACAAAATTCCTTTGCTTCTTGTTTCTACTTTCCATACACTTGAAGCTGGAGCAATTCACTGACTTGGTACAAACAACTTTTACTCTACATGGCCCAAATCATCCCTGGCAAAGTGAACTCACATTTGAAATTACTGTTTTTAACTCATTTTGAAGTCTAGATTTAAAGGGATTCTGCAGCACTTGTTAAACTGGACATACTATTAATTGAAGGGAATGCACAGCAAAATGCACCTTTGTCTTTCCAGAAATTCTTTCAATGCAGATTCTGGCACTAGAAAATTAACACTTTTTTTTTTCAAAATACTTGAGAAAAGGTTCTCTCTTCTTCAGATTGTAAATACGTTCACTTTTCCCTAAGAACTGCCACTACATTGATGAGACCATGCTGTTTTCATCATGGCCTTCCTCCTTTATCTTGATAATACATTTTATGACAATAACTATAACATAGTGACAAATGATAAAACACTTTTAGCCATATTTGATACATCACTCAATATAGTTCTATCCTTTTGGGGAACAATTCGTTGCTGGGTTTTCTTCCTGTAACTTTTTTTTTTCTTTTTTCATTTGACAGCTACAAAACAAACAAACAAAAACCTTTCAATAACTCTGTAGCAATCAACAATTAATCAAAGTGAAGTTTTTCACAATAGGACAGCTGGGTAATAAAAGGTTTGTATAACTGTATGGATACCAAAATCATCTGAATTAGGCAGAACCAAACAATGATAAGGTTAATCAGATTGCTTATTTCAAAGTATAAATAAGTTTTCCGAGTGGGTCAAAAGGCATGTTGTGATGGTTTAACATTGAGTGTCAACTTGATTGGATTGAAGGATGCAAAGTGTTTTTCCTGGGTGTGTCTGTGAGGGTGTTGCCAAAGGAGATTGACTTTTGAGTCAGTGGACTTGGAGAGGCAGACCTACCCTCAATCTCAGTGGTCACCATCTAATCAGCTGCCAGCATGGCTAGAATAAATGCAGGCAGAGGAACGTGGAACGTGGAAGGACTAGACTGGCTGAATCTTCTGGCCTTCGTCTTTTTCCCATGCTGGATGCTTCCTGCCTTTGAACATCAGACTCCAAGTTCTTCAGCTTTTGGACTCTTGGACTTATACCAGTGGTTTGCCAGCAGATCTTGGGCCTTTGGCCACAGACTGAAGGCTGCACTGTTGGCTTCCTTACTTTTGAGGTTTTGGGACTTGGACTGGATTCCTGGCTCCTCAGCTTGCAGACAGCCTATTGTGGGACTTCACCTTGTGATCGCACGAGTCAGTTCTCCTAATAAACTCCCCTTCATATATTTATCTGTCCTATTAGTTCTGTCCCTTTACAGAATGCTAACTAATACACATATCCTCCTCCATCAGGGAAGGTGACAGGTATAAAGTGTTTTATTTCTGTGAAAGGAAGCTAAGGATGAAAGGATAAGGTTCCTATGCCTACTGCATTTTCAAAACCTATTTTCTAGTTATTTGAAAACCTTTTATAGAATTCAACTGTCTCTCCCTGATACCTCATGCCCCCACACAGGCATGAATGTATGTTTATGACGTGAAAGGCGGGTATTTGAAGGAAGTCTGTCTTGTGATCGCTTGTTGAGCTGCTTAATGCTGTGTGTGACCAAACCAACCTTTCATCAAAGGAGCCCTTGTCACAAATCTCAGTGATTTCAATCATGAGATTATTTTTCTTATTTTGAATGCAAGTGTAAACAGAATGTGAAAAAGCTCTTTTAAACTTTTGGAAACCATTTGAGGGTTTGTGTGCCATAGACATGCACAATCTTTGTGTTAATAAAACGCCGACTGAAAATTTTCAATTCTAAGTCCATTGTTTCAGAAGATTGTTCTAAGCCATGGTAATTTTATTCCAATAATTTTCATTTAGTTATCACTTCCCATTGATCTAACATGCTTGCCTATCCTTCATAATAGTCCAGCCTGACAGTACGTATTTGTGAAAAACGTCTGATTACCTCCAATAAAGATGTTTTGCTAAAGATTGACTTGATTAATTTATTCCCCCACATTTTTTTCCCTTTAGAACTTGCAGGTCTATAATTTACAAGCTATATCAACTCACCTTACTAGCATTACCACTGGAGTCTAGTCATACAGGAGAATAGCTCCAGGTGCTAGAATCATTAACTAAGAATATTAAACCCGTAAATAAGATCTTTCTGTATGTGTTTTACCAACAAAGAGTCTTTCGTATTGCCACCAATTAACGCTAAGAAAATTAAACATCATTTACAAACAAGATTAAAGACATTTTTCCTTCCACAACCAATTAAGAAAATCAGAAGGAAAATGTTTTGATTCATGCTCATCATATATATGTAAATATATCACATAATGGCTCATATT
This sequence comes from Macaca thibetana thibetana, assembly GCF_024542745.1. Lineage (NCBI taxonomy): Eukaryota > Metazoa > Chordata > Mammalia > Primates > Cercopithecidae > Macaca > Macaca thibetana. Next base: position 21,411,361 of record NC_065589.1, on the reverse strand, counting down.
CAGCAAATATGAAATACCAAAACACAAATGGAAAATATTTTGGCATCTGTCCGGCCCTTGAGCTGGCTAACGCAAAGTGTGATATGAACGTGTGTTAGTCCTGCTGTTAAACGTTCACTGATCTGTATAAATTAATTGCAAACTATTATTTTTCAAAAAAACAGTGAACTTTCAAAACACAGAAAAGGAAGAGCCTGTTCCAGTTACTCACATTTAACAGAAGATGAGAGGAAAATTATCACTGAATAGTTGATCCAACGGAAGATAAAAATTGTCTGGCTTTTGGGCAAAATGGCATGGTGAGTTCATACTTCAAGGAATACACCCCATACAAGCACAACAATAACTGATAAAATTTTTTAAATGAAAATTAACGAAAGCAAGAGGAGCCATCATCTTTGTCCCAAAACAAAACAATGATTCCTACTCATATAACTGAAATCAGGGAGAATGGTGCCTTGAAACTGCTGGCATCTAGGCCCAGAATCTGTGGGTAATAGAATCAAAAGCAGCCCAGGTCTTGTAATGGACTAGCACTAGGATTGTTATACTAAACTGAAGTCTTGGGAGAAGTTGCCCCAACCTCTCAATTTAACTAAAATCACCCGCAGAGAAACTTGGCTTAGTAAAATCTGCAGCATCAACCAAAACAACATTGCATGGGAGCCCTAAAACACCAAAACAAGATTTGTACTGACCTGAGCATGAATGGGACCAGGTGGAGGCAACTATAAAATGACTAGACTGGAATAATCAGGCAGAGAGAGAGAAACAACTCCCATTCAAGATGAGCACGCAAATGAAAATTCCAGAGCAACTGATGGAATTAACACTGAGGAAGAGAGTAATAAGGATATGGGCCGTATATCCATTTTCTCCTATGAGCAAGTTGTTAGTCCTTAACTGTGTAATTCCAGCATGTATGCACACCTAAGGGCTATCTTACTAACATAAGGGTGTGTATATGTATGAATTGTGTGTATATGAGAAAATATGAAACTATGGAAGCAAACAAAAACATGCCACACTCTAAATTACACTGATAGTAAAATAAACACCGCCAGTTTCAGAGTCACTGAAGAATGATTCCATATGTGGCTTTCCAGAATTCCAAAGTAATTTTCTTTAATATATAAGTAGATAAGAAATGCTCTTGAGTATATTGAGAGGAGAAGTTCTACCATGTTAGCATTTATAATTTTGGTCCTAATGAGAGGCAAGAAAACACCACACTAAGAGTTAGATGATTTAAGCTCAGATCCAGGCCATACAGTTTGCCAGATGAGTGACCTTGGGTAAACCCTGTGGCCACCTTTCAATCTCATTTTCTCATTTGTAAAATTATCTGACCACCTCAAACATGGGCGTATAACAAGAAATGATCAAAGCACTTCCCCGCTTCATCAAATCTTACAAAATGAAAAAAGAAAGATATATATGTCCATATTAATGCTTGAAAATGAGACAGAATATCATTTATTGTGCTAGAGAGTATGAGAAATTCATGAGAATAGAAGCTGATAGACTTGTACTGATGAAGCAGAAGCAGAGAAACCACAAACTGAAACATGCTCAAGAGGAGAGAGCTCTTCCAGAAATTCCTAACTCAAATTCAGAAAAATACACGCAAGAGCAGGCCAAACACGCTGGACAATTATCAAAAGAAGAAATTAAAGAACTTACCCATCCTCTGCCTACACTATGTACCATGAAACAGTAGTATTTTCTCCCTACTTAGACATTAAGGTAATACTTTCTTTAAAAAAATAATAGAGGACAGTATATTTGGAGAGGGAACCTAAAATGGGTGTTGATTCTAGACAGCACAGCCCAGCCTGAAGATAGAAGGGCAGTAGCCAATTGAGCATGCTCGGAGCACTAATCTCTGAAATGGGATTGGGATATAAGAACCCCACTGAGCAGGCACTAAGAACGTGGCCCAGGTAACTTACTAGGGGAAATAGGAGTCCCCATGTGCAGAAGAGAATCTTGTCCTGCACTCTGCTTCTCTTCTTCTGTAACAACTTAAGCAAAGGCAGGGTATTGAAAATAAAATCTACATCCACTAACAGTGATCCAGATGAATCAAAGACAAGATAAAATTATAACCCAACATAACAAGAAATGAAGGAAATGAACCACATGATAGATAGATACAAAATTTATTAAAGAGAAAATCTATCTCCTATGGGGGAAAAACAATAATGGGACAGAGAAAAATCTAAAAAGCTATCACTTCTTAGGTTTTATAAAATTTATAAAATTTTATAAATTTCTTTTTATAAAATTTTTTAATAAATTTTTTTATAAAAATTTTTTATTTTAAAATTTTTAAAATTTATAAAAATTTTTAAAGCAATATTTAGTGCATTTATTTCGTACTGCTGAGTACAAAATGACCACAAATTTAGAATCTTAAAACAACATATATTTGTTATCACATGTTCCCCATGAGTCAGGAGTCCAGGTATAGCTCAGCTGAACTCTTTGTCTAAAAAAATACATATATATTTTTTAGATAGAGTCTTGCTCCATCACCCAGGGTGGAGTGCAGTGGTGCTATCTTGGCTCACTGCAACCTCCACCTCCCGGGTTCAGGAAATTCTCTTGCCTTAGCCTCCTGAGTAGCTGGAATTACAGGCACATACCACTGTGCCAGGCTAATTTTTGTATTTTTGGTAGAGACAAGGGGTTTCACCATGTTGGCCAGGCTGGTCTCGAACTCCTGACCTCAAGTGATCTGCTGCCTCGGCCTCCCAAAGTGTGGAGACTACAGGTGTGAGCCACTGCACCTGTCCTGCATCTTATCTGGAGCTCAGGATTCTCTTTTCAAGCTCACATGGTTGGTGGCAGAATTTATTTCATTGTACCCATGGCAGATTTCTTTTTCAAGGACAGCTTGGAGAGAGTCTTTGCCCTCTTGATCCTGTTTTAAAGAGCTCACCTGATTAGGTCATGCCCACCCAGGAAAATTTTCTTTTGGTTAAAGTTAATTGATTAGGGGCCTTAATTACATCTGCAAAATCCCTTCATCTTTACTGTATAATGTAACATAATGACGGGGTCATATCCCATCATCTTTGCAATATTCAGTTAGAGGCAAGGTATGTTTCTACCCATACTCAAGGGAGCAGATGATACAACATGTAGGTCATTAGGGATTATAGAATTTTGCCTGTCACAATAAGAAATATGGAACACGTAAAATATCAAAATAAAAAGTAAAAACTCAAAAGTTGAATTATTTAAGAGAATAGATATCTGGAGACTAAATTTAGATCATTGAAACATAATTTACATACATCAAAATACACAGATTATAAAGAATACATTTTAGGAATACATATCCCAACCAAAGTTTTCTAGTGCTTCTTCTTAGACAGTCCTAACCATTTCTCTAGCAAAACCTTTTCTGATTTCTATTACCATAAATTACTTTTGCTAGATTTATAATAAAGGTTTAGAAAGTGAAAAATCTAGCCTCGTTCCTAACCTTATTGAGAAAGCATCCAATATTTTAACATTAAATACAGTGTTATCTGTAGGTTTTCCATAGATGCCCTTTATCAGGAATTCCTAGTTTGTTGGGGTTTTAAGTCATAAATTGGCAAATATTATTAAATGGTTTTTCTGCATCTGTTAAGATTTTTTAAAATCTTAATAAATTACAGTAATTAATTTTTGAATGTTTCACTTGATATTATTATCTATTCTTTTTTAAAAAATTTTTTGAGAGACAGCATCTTTTCTTGCTCTGTTGCCCATGCTGGAGTGCAGTGGCCCAGTCGTTGCTCATTGCAGCCTTGTCTTACTGGGCTTAAGTGATCCTCCTTTCTTGGTCTCCTAAACTGCTGAGATTATTGGTGTGAGCCACTGTGTCCAGCCTATTTTTTTTTTATATATTGGTGGATTTAATTAGTATTCTAAGGGATATTAGGATACAGATTTTCTTTAATTGTAAAGCCTGTCTGGTTTTGGTATTAGAGTTTAGTTGGCCTAATAAGATGAAATAAGAACATTTTTCTCCTCTATTTCCTGAAAAATAAATGTATGTAGAATATGTGGTTTTTCTTTCTTAAAGGTTTCAGTTCACCATTAAATAATAGGGATTCATTTATAGGGGGGTAATTATAAATTCAACTTTCTGAACAGATATAGGGCTAGTATGATTTTCTATTTCTTTTTGTGTCAGTGTTCCTAATTTGTATTTTTCTAGGAATGTGTCCATTTCATCTAAATTGACAAATCACATGAAATTATTCATGATATTTCCTTGTTATTTACTATCTAAAAAAATTCATATTCAGGCATCCTCTTCTATTTCTAGTAATTATCAGTTTAGCTAAGGGCTTATCAATTTTATTGATTTGTTCAAATATTCAAATATTAGTTTTGTTGGTTTTTCTCTATATGTTCATTTTCTATTTTATTGTTCTCTAGTGTTACCTTTATTATTTCAATATTCTACATACTTTGGGTTAATTTGCTTTCATTTATTCTATATACTTTGGGTTAATTTGCTTTGGTGTGAGGATTAATTGACAAAGAGCAAGGTTATAAAAAGTTCTAAGGCTAGGCGCGGTGGCTCACGCCTGTAATCCCAGCACTCTGGGAGGTCGAGACGGGCGGATCACGAGGTCAGGAGATCGAGACCATCCTGGCTAACCCGGTGAAACCCTGTCTCTACTAAAAAATACAAAAAAAAAAAAAAAAAAAAAAAAAAAAAACTAGCCGGGCGAGGTGGCGGGCGCCTGTAGTCCCAGCTACTCTGGAGGCTGAGGCAGAAGAATGGCGTAAACCCGGGAGGCGGAGCTTGCAGTGAGCTGAGATCTGGCCCCTGCACTCCAGCCTGGGCGACAGAGTGAGACTCCGTCTCAAAAAAAAAAAAAAAAAAAAAAAAAAAAAAAAGTTCTACATTTTGGTGGGCATGTGGATAAATGAGTGCATGAATTTGTCAAAACTCATCAAATTGCATATTAAAATTTTTGTATTCCACTGTATATGAATTATCCCTTGACAGAACTGAAAACAAATATTAAACTCTCACTGGTATGTTTAGGTTTTGCAGTTATTAACAATTCTAAAACTGCTTTCCATGTATTCTAGACCTGAGCAAATGAATATTTATATTAAAGATAATTTAAGCCAGGGTTTTTACCACTAGAGGAGAAAGTCACAAAGTGGAAAATAGCAAAACCTTGCAGAGTTAGTTTGGAACTGGAAGTACAATGTCTTTAACTGACTTCCAAATGTTTCCAAAAATAATATACTCTTTGTGTGCGTGTGTGTGTGTGTGTGTGTGTGTGTGTGTGTGTGTGTCTAGAGAAAGAGAGAAGGAGCAATAGGGAAAAAATAAAGAAAAATATAAACAATTGGTAAAGAATATACAATAGGTCCTGGTCCTATGCTTGCTCTTTTTCCTGAAATAAATTTTGATAGAATATAAAACTTTAAAAGTTACAAAAAGTAAGTTCTGCTATATGACTGAATATTGACCTATTTAATCATTTAACAGGGAGGTGCACTCGTAGCTGGAGACAGGATGATGAGACTGGCTCTGATTCCTGCCTTAGGTAGGCCTGTCAGTTTTTTAGGATGAAAAGGTAAAGAACAGAAGCACAGGGAGCATTCTCTGGAAAGAAAACTGTTAGGATATGTTTGTTTTTGAGGGACCCAAAATAGAAAATCCCTTTTCCTTTAAGAACACTTGCTGGAGGGGGTTTGGGGAGGGATAAAATTAAACATTGGCACAACGGTGCTGGAAGCCACTTTAGGAAGAACTTCTATAACCTTTTTAGTAATTTTCCATGCCCCAGACAAAAAAATTTCTGTAATTTTCAGTTCTAAAAACAAATTGTCCTTTTTCTAAGAACTATGCAACATGCTCATTTCCACCTTTTTCCTTTCCTAATTTTAGAACAAAGCAAGCTGTTATTAGGTTGTCTTTTTGTATTTATCATGTAAAAAACTCCTGCCGAAGCCTTTCTTGAAAACTGAAATAAATGTGGTATATTGTTTTCTTTTTCATTTTCCTTTTTTTTTTTTTTGGTATGTGCACGTAAAGGTAAACATTTCAAATTGCCACAATATAATTTAATTCCTCTCAAAGTCTGACAGTGCCTCAATAACAACACATTATTCAGGGGCCTGTTTAAGGTTCCTGCCTCCATTTAACTTTTTATCTAAGTATTTACCTATTGTACTTTATCCCAGATTCTATAACAAAAAATACACATCATTTTGCTTCTGAGCTGGTAAGAACATGCTTATATAATGCCAGGAAAAGAGATTTCCTATTTTCACCTCCAGTCTGACACTCAGGACTCCAGAGAGCCTATTCGGTACGACTGTCACTTCCGGTAAAGTAAACTTGAACACAGCTTTAAAGCCAAAACCTTTTTTTAATTGTGTAGATTTCTGTTGGAGGAATAGACTTCTTATTCCTAAAAAATATATAGAAAGCATGAATAGTAATTCAGAGATGAGTATGTTCTATTTCTAATAGGGCATGTTTTTGGTACTACCAGATGTTAGCATATTCTTAATTCAAATCATCAGGTTCAATTACATCACTAGGAAGGGCTGTTGTATTCTTCCTGTATTTGAGCTATTAATAAAATATGTTTTTAATTTTAAAAATTGCTTGGCTTTGGTATGGGGCATTACTCTGGGGAGCTGAAAATACAGGAAAGCAAATCAACATATTTGGACCACTGAGGTTTTCGAAGAAACACACTAAAATAAATTTCATATAATTTTACAGCCTTTTTCCCTTTAAACTCTATGTTTCCTGTGATACAATACTGATTTAAATCTACTCATTAATCCTGATAGTGGCATTTTAATTACAGGTGTATAACAGGTTAACAAACCCAACACCATTTTAAATCCCTGAAAAAGAGAAGGGTGTGTGTGTGTTCATGTGTGTGTGCATGCATGCACGCATGCATGTGTGCATTTGTGCACACTATGAAAACTGTCAAATTCTTTTCTGCAATCCAAAGCCTCTCTATTCACGACTTGAAATGAAGGGAATGCACCCGATGGGAAGCATTCGCCCAACCTGAGCACAAATGTTTTGGCTGTGAACTATTGGAGACATATGGAAATCATTTTCCTTACATAAAACATGGCTGAGATAAGTAACACCTAAACAAAGGTTTCCAGGATCTTCAAGACCAATTCAGAGTAAAGGTATAGCCCTACTATTCTACTTCTTAAATGTCAGTGATCCAAAGAAAATGATAAACTTATTTTTTCACTCTTAAAAATAGACTTATTACAAAAGATTATTATTTACTTAAATTATTTTTAAATATGCATACTATTGCTATATGGTGCCATTTTATTTTACTGATTTTAAATAGAGGTAAAGGTTATATTTCACATTGAGGAAACTAGAAGGCAATTTTACCTAAGTTATAGCCAAGAAGGAATATATTTTTTAAATTACATGAAAAAAACCTCTAAGGCAGAGAGAGCAAATGGGTTTCACACTGAAAGCCACTTTTAATCAATTCATAGTGACTATATGAAACATGGATTGAAAAGGAATCTGAAGTGGTGACCAGGCTTCAAGGGAATGAGAACCATTATTGATTAATGATGTCTGCCATGGGCACTAGACTGGAAAGCTGCAGCACTTCTCTTATATATTTACCAAACCTAAGCATGGTGAAATGTTGTCAGCTTTTAAGTACATATTCAAAAATTATGACTTAAAAGAAATAGTTACATGCTTATAGACTATTGGTGAGAATGTAAATTAGTTCAGCTACTGTGGAAAGCAGTTTGGAGATTTCTCAAAGAACTTAGAACTACCTTTCAACACGGCAATCGCATCACTGGATATATATCCAAAAGAAAATAAATTGTTCTACCAAAAAGACACACACACTTGTATGTTCATCACCACACTACTCACAATAGCAAAGACATGAAATCAACCCAGATGCCCATCAAAAGTGGATTTGATAAATAAAATATGGTATATGTACACATGGAATACTATACAGACATAAAAAAGAACAAAATCATATCCTTTGTAGCAACATGTATGCAGCTGGAAGTCATTACTGAGTGACTTAATGCAGAAACAGAAAACCATATTATTCATATTCTCACTTATAAATGGGAAGCTAAACATTGAGTACCCATGGGCATAAAGATGGCAACAACAGACACTGAGGACTATTAGAGGGGAGGGAGGGAAAGGAGCAAGGGCTGAAAAATGAACTCTTGGGTACTATGCTCACTATCTGGGTGACAGGATCATTCATATCCCAAACCTCAGCATCATGCGGTATACCCATGTAACAAACTTGCATATGTACCCCCAGAATCTAAAATAAAACTTGAAATTATGAAAAATAAAAAACCAGTTACAGATATTCTAATAAAGAACTATGAATTTATAAAAATAAAATAAAATAAGCATGAGATCAAAATGAGACAAGTACATAGGCTAAGCAATACAACTCATGTGCACCATAGAAGCAGCACAGTTAGCCCTTGATTTTTTTTATGTGCCAGTTGAAAGGGAAAATCCAGGCTACATAATTCACAGTGCCCCTAAGATAAAGAAGAATCATTTTCCAGGTGATTTACACATGTTCTTGATATGAAGATTGTCCAAGGATTTTGCTCCAATAAATTATAAAGATAAAAGAATGACATATAGCCAAGAATACCCTTAACAAAAATGTAACAAAAAATGTAACAATGAACTTAATAGGCTTGTTTTGATCATGACTTTTCATATAACTTGATAGAATGCCACTAAAATAGAATTTAAGAACAGCAATTTTGCAAGAGACCAACCAAATGTGCTCTCTACTGATCTGTGTAAGTTATAATTTTAATATCCAAATCAAGAAATCTTTGAATATTGATTTAGTATGTAGGTAACTACAGAGTGGCTACAAGCTTAAGACTGTTCACTAGCAAGTATTTGGAATGCATTAGTTTCTGTCGCCAGGTATAGATAAATCTGCATGCCTTGACAGTCAACCTGATTAGATTAAGGGTGAATTCAGTCTGGCTTTTGAAGCCCATGGCTGCAGCTAAGAGGCCAGCTTTTCTCCTTCCCACTAGCAGGGGATACAACTTTCAACTTCTACCTTCTCTGTAAAACACGAAGTGTATAACATGTCCCAGTTTTTCTTTTGTTTTATTTTCAATTCACTCCTACATCCAATGGAACTTTACTTTTTAAAACAACAGAATATAATAATTTGACATTACAGAAATGTATTATTGAGAAGCCTAGTTGCATAAAGAGAGAGTCACCCAATCAAGGAAGTTAACAAAAGCATTTGTGAATCCAGGTCGCTTCTCTCTCTAGCCTAGAGCTTTTGAGTTTGGGTTTATGAATCCTCATAGGCCAATTAGCTTAGCTGGTTAGAGCCTGGTGCTAATGATGCTAAGGTCAGAGGGTTGGTCCTCTGGGAGTCAGTGCACTTTGAGTAGAAAAAAATAGAACAAAATCATTTCCACAGCCATACCTTGGACCTTTAACCAAAGTCATCCATCTCTCAAAGCCTCATTCTTAATCCCAGCTGAGACCAGATAGGAGCACATGGCTGGCTCAAGGCCACCTTTCACTACTAGCTGATTTTCTGATGGTGGGCTACTTCTAAAAAGAAGAAATTTTATGACTTCTGCCTTTTAGTCAAATTAGATATGCTGTTTCCATGCCAAATATACATTGATTTTTCTAAGTTAATTTCTACTCAATTCAACAGAGATAATGAAATCCAGATGTAAGTAGGCAAATACTAACATTTATTGAACATCTATTCTGTCAGGCACTTTTGGATACCTTATATACGTGAGGTCATTTAATACTCACATCAACCCTTCTGGAGAATGGACATACATGTGCATATAAATAATTACGTAAGCAAATATAAATAACTCTAAAACTGGGTTTTGTGTATTGGAGTCAGACAGGCTTGAATTTAGTTCCCAATCCCTTAATAGCTATAGTGTCAGGTAACCTTATGTGAGGTTTTTTGTTGTTTTTAGGTAAACGGGGGATATTAATAATACTTATCTCACATCATAAAGATAATGTTAAAATTAAATGGAAGGATATACACTAAATTTTTAGTGCAGTACCTAGGACACAGAAGTATTCGAGAGAGAAGGGAAGAGAGGAGAGGAGAGAAGAGAAACTCAAGTAACTTTTTCCATGTTCTTGTATCTTGAGAGTGAGACAACAATATTTTAATAAAAACACTCAGCAGATTTGTTTTCTTTGTAAAGGGTAAGGTAGTAAATATTTCTGATCCCCCTACCCCCAACCACTACTCAAGTCCACCATTGAAGAAAGAAAGCATCCATAGACCAAAAAATGGGCATGACTGTGTTCCAATAAAACCTTACCAAAAGAGGAAGAAAGCCAGATTTGTTCCTCAGGACATAGTTTGCCAACCAACCCTTGGTCTAAAAGTGTTTTATGCTCTTTGGTTATATATTAATAACCTATTAAATTTAACCTTGCAAAGTGAGACTTTTCAACTCTGAATGAGCTTTAATGTTGCATTACTGTTAATTTTCTATTGCTATCTTTCAAAGCTTCTTTGTTCAGCTAAATTTGACCATAATTACAATGTTGTTAGAAATGAATAAAGAAGTAGGGAACAAGATAAATTTAAAAGAATTTACCAGGAAGAAGAAATCTCAGCATACATCATTTCTTATATATCAGATTATTGATAATTAATAAATCAACACAATGGACTTGGATTTTGCAATCAGGTACTTCAGAGTACAGAGTTCATCTTATTTCTAGAAAAAAATCATTGCTTATATAGGGGTTATGGAAATCTTCGGATTTTTCCTGCCACCTAAACATTCTGAGGCCCAAGCCCAAGTATCTGTCGACTGTAGGAGAATATTCTCAGCATTGTTGGCAAGATTGTAGTTCTGAGTCTGACATTAAAGTCTTTAATCCATTTTTGAGCTGATGTTTGCATAAGAAAGGTCTAGTTTTATTCTTTTGCAAATGTATATTCAGTTTTCCCCGAGTCATTTGCTGGATGAACTGTCTTTTCCCAAATGTATGTTCTCGGTACCTTTGTCCAAAATCTGTTGGCTGTAAATATATGGGTTTATTTCTGGGTTCTCTATTCTCTTCCTTTAGCCTATGTGTCTGTTTTCATGCCAGTATCAAACTGTTTGGGTTACTATAGCTTTATAGTATATTTTGAAGTCAGGTAGTGTGATGCCTTAAGATTTGTTCTTTTTGCTCAAGCTTACAATGGCTATTCAAGATTTTTGTGGTTCCATGTGAATTTCAGAATGCACATATTTTGATGTATTATCTTAACTGATTTATAACTTGTTTACAAAAGGACATAATTTGTAATACTCTTTTCTGGTCTTGACACAAAGAGTTTCCACTAAAGATAAGAAGTGGTCATTCATTAAATAAAATGTTTCAAAGTCCAATAAATCCTAACACCATTTAACTTAGCATGTGTAAGCTAGGTTTACCTCAGTTAGAAAAAGGGAAGATGCTTTACATGAAGAGGGAAAGCTTGCAAAGAAAGAAGAGGAAAATACCAAGGCCTTTGTCAATATTTTGATAAAACACACAAAAATAGAATAATTTGATTTTGTTTCATCTGTTTCCATTTGGTCTGCCTCTTATATCAAATTCATTTTGCACCTCCAAGCTCAGTGACTACTCTGTTATTTTTATTTTGTTATTATTTTCTTTTTCTTTTTAAGTCTGGAATATTTCGAAAGAAGAATGTTGGCTACTTCCTAACTTAGACTGCCCTAATAGGGCCACAGTATTCATACAAGAAAAGATTTTGCCATTTCTTTCTATAAATCTCTGACATAACCCCAAAACTCAGGTGAAGATTCCATTGTGTGCTATCTGCTAAGAATAACACCATATTTGTATCACTGTGATTTCTGTTCCTTGGTACAAATGATTAGAAATAGGTGAGAATGAGGCTATCCCCTCCCCACTGTCTCACAACTACCTGGTGAAGAACATCTGCTTTCTTCTCCCTCTCACATGTGTTTAGGCAATGCTAGAATATTTCTCCTTACTTGTGACAACTTGAGTTTCTTAGCATCCGGGAGAAATAATATCTTAAAATAATAAAATACCAGCTTTAGCGAAGAATGGCTAAAAAATTTAACACTCAAGATGGGATTAATTTCTAGCAAGTCCATTCATTCATTCATTCATTGCATCTGAATATACATATTCTGTCTCCCCAAACTCAAGAGCTTACTGAGAATGTTCCATTCAGCAAACTCTATATAATGACATCTAAGAGGAGCCCCACTAATCGGTTTCCAGTTCCAAAGGGTCAGCACAATCCAATTATACTGAAAATCTGGTGTGACACATGAGAAATTTTTTACCATTTCATGTGCATTGTATGGCACTGCCAAAATGCTTTGGCAAATTTGCTTATAGATTATTTTTAAAAATACCACCTCTGTTTGGCATTATTAATATCTAACAAAGAAATACCATTGTTCAAAGGAATGGAACAGCATGTCTCTTCACCTTCAACTCAAAAACAGAGATATGACTTGGGTCAGCGGACATTTACAGGAAGGTAACCAACCTGGCTGAGAGAAACATGCTAGATTATTCCAAAATGTCAGCAATATGGATGGCAAGTGAAATAGGCCTAAGACCTAAAAGAACTCTGACTTTATCCAATGGAGATTAGACTCCAGGACAATAAGAATTAAGATTAACACTTATACTTCTTTGAAGCCATTACATGTAGTTGCTTTGGCTGAGATATTAATGTAAGTTAGGAGGATTATTGGAAACCAGTATAATTATATAATGTGCCTAGGCCCATAGGGTCATACAATTTTTCTATGATAAACATAGTGGTTAACATTTAAATTGTTTTATTTTCAAAGCCAACCTTATATTTAATATCTTATTTAGTTTACCCAAACTTTGGAAAGCTGGTAGGTTGAACATTAGCATTTCTACTTAATATGTAAGGAAACTATTACCCAAGATGGTTCATACCACTTCTGTTCAGAGAAGTGGATAGCAACAGGATTCACATTTCAACCATTAAATCTTCCAAATTTAATTTTTTTTTCAATAGAAAAAGTTGTGCCTTTTTAAAATAATGTTCAGAGGTGAGTCCTAATATTTTGCTGGTGATTCTTCTTCAAATAGTTTTTAATATTCACCAAACATTATCATTGTATAGGCAAAAACATACACAAGCACAAAGACCTTGTCAAAGTCCAATATGCTACAAGAGGAAAGTGATTTCTTTATATTTTGAATTTTTCTTTGTCACTTTTAAACTCTACAGCCACTGTAGATTCCATGGAAACACACAAACAAGGGAAACCAAACAGGAAGCCCTCTATTTTTTTATTATCAGCAGGAAATTTAGCTCAGGAAGTACAAAAAAACCTTGGCCATTCAGAATCCTTAGGGAATAGATCCTTCCAGAAAACCAAGCTTTGGAAATCTCTGAGGGCAAATTCCCTTAAGTCTTGAAACCAGGTTATTTAATTATTTTGAATTGAAACATTCTGAAAGGTACTAGGCATTCCCTGCATGTTTAACTGAATTACTTATTTCTTGGCCAAAGATATTTTAACACAAATCATTTACATTATACTACCTAAATGCCCTTAGATTCGAGGAATGTAATGCCCAAGAAATGTAAGAAGACTTCAAAGATTAATTCAATCATCCAAGTTTGCATGTGTGTATATGTGTATGCATGCTAATTGTGTTTGCTTTTGGAAGATTTTCTGTCACTTTCCTTGCAATCAACTCTTGTTCAATCTTTAATAAACCCTCTTTCCCCCTTTTAATAAGCAAAATTGAGTATAGATAACCAAGCCTGTTAAAATTGTAGTAAGGTAAGAATAGGCTACAGGTGGAAACCTGACCTCTTCTATGGACAGCTAGAATATGGCTTTATCTCATGGACTCTGTGATACCTCAGTAAAATGAAAACCAAATAAGTATTCTTTGTTTTGCAGTCTGGATCCAATTGGTGTTCTTAACCGTGTAGACACAGTCTAAGACAGAATGGTTTCAACAGATTTAAACATAATGGTTTATAATAATGGTACAACAGACATGCATGTGAATTCAATAATTTGGGTCCTTGGGTTTTTTTAAGAAAATAAGGTCATATTCAAATTTTTCTTGGAATCAAAACTATCATAACTTGTAATTTTAAAACTACCAAGTTAAATTTCAGCAATTAATGCATTAATTCAGGAGTATCTACTAAATGGTAATTATATGCAGGCACTACCTTGTGTTCAATGTACCACTAAATTGAGCCACATTGACATGTGTGTTCTTAGCCAATTTTATTAATTTGGCCATTATTTATTAATTTAAACTGTTACTTATTTAGTTATTCATGCAAGTGTCTTCTATTTGCAGAGACTATGCCAGATCTTGAGGAATTAATGGGAAACCAAAATAGATATGCCCCCAGCTTCTTAAGCAGCCAGTGTATTCTTGGGGGAGTGAGACAATCAAATCACCAGGAAATATGTAAAAACACACTGTGGTCAGGACAATGTACAGGAGGTGCAGAGGCTCATGAGAGCACATTCCTGAGCATTTGAGTGAGATGTCAGCGAGTCTCCTTCCAGGTAGTCAAAGTTTAAGGTAAAAGCGAATGAGTTAACCAGGTAAAAGTAAAGACTCTGGGGCAGGGCTGGGATACATGTGGGGCACCCACAGAGGGCTGCATGGCTGAAGCTCTGAAACTGAGCAAGGGAATAGAGCAATGTGGACACTTGAGAGGCTGACCGGATGATGAAATGCTTTATAAACCTGGTAGAATAGATTCTCTCAGAGATACTATTTTTAACCTGCGGATGGGAACTTATTGAAATAGTAACTTGTCTTCAAAGAGCAATATCAATGTGCAATAGAATAGAATAATTTCATATTAAAATATGAATGAATTTTACATTTACATGAAATATAAAAGAAGAGAAACATGTATTGAAATGCCCTCCATGATCCCTTTAACCGTTCCTGCATCCTACATGGATGTACCTTGATATGAACTCGTATGCCTACCTCATTCAATACCATGCAATTTCAATTTGTTTTATGTTTTTCTGTATTGTTTCCCATCTAGAAAAGTAATACAAGATGATCTCCAAATTACACTCCACATCAAATGAAGAGAGGGCTCATCTAGACAGAGCAGGAAGAGACCAAGAGCACCCCATCCTGACTGAAGGGGAAAGATACCAAAAGGGCATGCCAAATTAAAGAATGATATGGAAATCTCTACAATGAGGGATTTCAGAAGAAAATGGAGCTCATGGATTATCAGCTCAATTAAACTCTTGGAAAATATTATAGGTAAACATTTAATATATGTGTCAGAACACTTGGGGAAAAATTGTAGTGAGTACATAGAAAACTAAGAAAAAATTTTAAAGATAATAATTCCCTTCAGGAAAAGCAAAGAATTGTATAAAAAAAGGAATCAAACTTGTAGTGTACTTCTTTGTTCAGGAGAGGCCACTTCATGTAAATATGTACAACTGGACACAAGAAAAGACTAAGAGTAGGGTGTGTGTACATGTGTGTGATATAAGATAATTAAATCTTTATAAGTAGTTTATATATTCAATTGCTGATATACTGATAAAAATCACCATTAAATATTATTTCAGAATATAGATTTAATTTACATTATATTACATTATTATAGTACTTAATGTAATTAACCCAAAGAAGTGAAACTAGTAAGTACAGAAGGAAGAAGAGAGCTGCTGTTTTTGTTTATACATTTTATAGGACAATTTGACATTTTAAGACATATGGATATGATGTTTTCAGAAACATTAACTTTAAAAAACAGACATATGCATATATTTCTCAAAGTATTTGAATTTATCTGATCAGTGTAAACTAAAATTTGGACTAGCATTTAGACAAAATTGAAAACAAGATAAGTCATTTTGGAAAGAGTGTACTGATATTTTCAAAGCTCTGTTCTCCCCGCATTTCTTCTCTTATATTTTTTTCCTATAGCAGTTCAGGAATTGCTAATACTGCTCTTGAGGACATTTCTCGAGGTGTGAGTTTAAATGGTAAATATCTGTCTTGAAAATCTGCCAACAGATGACAAGTAAGGAAAGGGATGACTTGCAGCTCCATTATTCTGAAATAGATTTATAAAGACAAAATGTGGTTCATAGAGGTCAGCTTCAGGATTCAACCTGAAATAGTCACAGAACTACCAGCTCCCTTTGAGCTTAGGAAACATACTTGCAGCACCTGAATGACATGACCTTCCTTGTACTTTAGAAATTATTAACATCTCTGGCTTACAGATGTTTAAAGACCAGAAAATTAAATGGAAAATATCACAGAAATACTACTAATTATTCCTAATTAGTCTTAGAAGATCTGTAAGAGCACAGAATTATTTGAAAGGCTGTTTCATCTAAGACACTTATTCAAATTCATGAACACTCTGGAGTAAAGGTCAGTGGTCAAACCCTCATGACTTGTGGCTCTATGATGAAACTGTTTTTCCAAGAGAAGTAGTTAGAGATAAAATGTTCAATAAGCAGTTATTTTAAATCCATTTTTTCTAATTTTTTTTAAATTTAGCAATCAGAAATGATTGGGAAATTCTGATAATAAAATAAGAAATTCCAAAGACAAATTGTACTCAACGTCATCAGTGCAAATTATGTACCTAATTTCCTTTTGTTCCCTATATAATGTTGTGCTTTTCCACTAGTCCAAAAATTTTTATAGAAAAAAATATTAATATCTACATGATCATCTTCTTAAGGCTGAAGGAGTAAGGATGAACCTTGTTGTGTTAGTCAGCAGTCTAGTTGCAAAACTCAGTATCCACTCTGCCTGGTTGAAGCAGAAAAAAAATTTATTGTAGGTTATTAGGTGTTCACAAAGTCTACCTGAAACCGGATAACCAGGCTTATGTGCTACGCAGGAGAACCTTTGCTGGAAGTTTTGGCTACAAGAGCCAATACAACATGATTAGCAAAACCTCATCACATTTGGAGCTTCTTCAGTGAAAGCACTGTTGCAGTTTCTGAGGGTCCCTGCGTGGCATGAGTGGATACCGCGTAGGATTAGACACCAAAAGCTCTGCCACCTCTGTTCCCTAAAAAGCAGGCAATTTCCTTCAGAAGATGATCCCTGCACACACAGCACCTCACTGTGCTCACTTCTGAACTGAGGTCCTGCCTAGATCATTGTATGGCCGAAGGTGACAATGTATTATACACTTGGACCCTGTCTGGGATGTAAAACTCTCACTAGTACATGGAGGACGTGGCCTTCATAACCCAAGAATCTCTCCGAACTTGAAAAGACAGACAAAAAGGTTCTGGGCAACCATGGCACATGGCAAATGTCCACTCTTCAAATGCCACAATAAATATAATTGGTTCAATCCCTAGCTAGTGACAATCAATGCTAAGGAGTTATAAGTAAATCACATTATAAAGCAAGTTTCATAGTCGGAAATTCAGGCCTGCATTTAACTGAGATGAGACTGTGGTAATCATATGGCCCAGAGCAATGATATCTCATGGGATACCATGTGGGTTCCATAGTGAGTGATTTTCCACAGAGTTATTATGGAATAATGATGCCGATAATGATGATGGTGATAATAGTGATGATAACTAACGTTTACTAAATGTTTTCTATCTCTTGGGCACAGTGCTGAGTGTTTCAAATAAATGAACAACTCATTTTATGTAACAAACACATTAGGTTGGCATCATAATATTCCCATTTTACTGATGAGGAAACCAGGGCTCAAAGTAGTCAAGGAATTTACCAAGAGGTAGGTGGAGCTGGAATTTGAAAGAAGGCGAATCTAAAGAGCACTGGAATTCTATAGCTCGAAAGCCTGAGAGTTCACTTCCGGCTCTGTCACTAACATAAAATTTTCTCCTCCGAGTCTTGGTTTCTTTCTGTGGAAAATAAGATTTGAAACTCCTGTCCTCCCTCTTCTACATAGTTATTTTGAACATCAAATATGCTAAGTAAACTCCAAGTTGTTATTAATATGTAAGGTGTTTTTATAACCAGTCATTCAGAAATGCTTTTCCAGATCTTGGTTACCATTATTTAATATTGTGTTATAAACATTTGCTTGTTTGTTCTCTAGTTTCCATATCCCCTCCCTTCAGGTAGCAATTTCTCCTCGGAGGAATCTCATTTTAGCCATTTCCTGCCATAGAGTATGGATGGAAACGTTCTTCCGGTCAGCTTCGGGAACATTTCCTGATTGGCTTAAGTCAATATTCATGTCTGATTCCACTGACCTCAGTGATTGGCTCGGAGCATGCCATCCAATGAGAGCTAACATGATTACAGGAGACGTTTGCAGGTTTCTGGAAATGAGGGTGTCTGCCCGCTTTTACAAAAGCTACCAGAAGAGATCTTTCTCTTTCTTTAAGTAGCATAAAATGAAACTCCAAGGTCTGAAGCTTTTTGTTTTCATGAGAAGAGAGCTAAAGCTGGTAGGGAGCCACCCTGTAGAGCCTGAGGGAAGGACCAAAGGACAGCGGGACGTAGAGGGGAAAATTGGGACCCAGGCAACATCACCTGAGTCATGAATACAGCATAGCTTGAATCCTTATTATCTTCCACTGGACATTTTGGTTACATGGACCCGTATATTTCTTTTTTGTCTTGGCTAGCTTAAATTAGGTTTTATGTAACATTTACAACATAATATTGCATAGGCTTTTCAAAATAGTATTTTGTCCTATCAAAAAATAGCAATTATCCTTCAACCTGTTTACATTTTTCCATTTGAAAGATCCCATTTAAGTAAATATCCAAACAACTCAACGGTAACAATTACCTAAATAGTGATCAAGATCCTTCACAATCTTACGATTCCGTGTATAAACAATGCATTTCCCATCTTCTCCTACTACATTCAAATCAAAATAGTGAAGCTGGAAGGAATCATTTAGCCCGAATCCCTCATTATACAAATGGAGAAGCTAAGATTCCTAGTGAAGTGACTTGCCTGAACTCAGCTAATTATTTCCAAAGCTAGGGCTAGAATCCAGGTATTCTGATTTTTTTTTTTTTTTCTGGCTTATTAATTCATAACAAAGAGACTGCTGGATCCTCTTTCAGTTACCTTCAGATTAGAGCCTATGGCATAAAATTTTGAATCCCGTCAGTATTAAGAAATATCTATCCTTTGAAGATGGATTCAATTTTGGGGAACAATCAAAAGCCATTTAGAGCCAAGTTCAGTAAACAAGGTAGGTAATCATACTAAGTAATTCAAGTATTGGTCCAAAAATGGTGTAACACTGAAGTAATGAGGCTGATCTTTTTTTTCCTTGTAGCTTATAAACCAGCTTTTATGTCATTATATTAAAATGGAAATTCCTTTGACATTCAAAATTCATTCTGGAGTGATATTATTCACAATTTGATTCTGTCATGTTTCTTGGATTTTAAGGGAGGCTCTGCTAATATTACTAGTTAAGATAACAGCAACAACATGGAATTTTTCTTGCTTAAGTAGATATAACTGAGAAACAAAGTAAATAATGCAATTTAACTGTAATTTGTGTGATGCTTATATACCAAGCACTAAAGCAGACCTTGATATAAAGAAAAGACATACATGACACTAAATATTTACTCTTAACTTCCTATTTTAATGAAAAGAAGTTGAGACTCAGAAAGGTTCAGTAAACTTAGTAAAGATTCTTGATTCCCAGGCCAGCTATCTTGGTAAAGAACCAACCTATATTAACATTCCACCCCTGATATAATTAAATTCAAAATAAAAACAGTCTTTAGCCAACATAGCTAGTGGATTGGCCCCCAAAATTAACAATGCACACTTACAAGCATGACCCAGAATATATAAACTTATAGTTCTATTTAATTTCAGAAAATAAAATAGACATGTTAATATAGAATGTGGAAGCAGGGGAATGATATTACCTGGAAATCATGAAGATAATGGAAATTAGAAAATCTACAAAAAGGAATATGGAAATTTGAAAAGTTGAGTGAAGAAAAGATCACTGTTAGTATTAATTGGGCAAAGCAATGAAGGAGAAGACTGTTTTATAAACAGGGTACCAAGAAAGCAAGAAAGGTTTTCCAAAATACTCTGGGGAAAAAAATTAGCCAGTAATTCTGAACCCTTAGTTATGATTTCACATTCACTATACAATTTAGATAGTCATTTGGTTTCATAATAGGTTTCCACTATAAAATCTCTGAGGGTGGTCTTCCAGGCACCAGTTATACAATGATAACTCCTCCCATCGTACAACTTCCCTGGATCCTGACAGAGACCCGGTGCCTTAGGCTTATGAGACTGGTTTCCTAGGGAGCAGCCCTGCTGTAGATTGAGGAATTGGCATTCTATCCTGGCATAAGCATACCTGTGGGGTTGATATTCAAGTTCAGTTGAATAGTAGACCTGGGTGTCCAGACCTAGGGACAGAAGTGAGCTTCGTTAAAGTGCTTTTAACAAAGTAGAGCATGTTAAATTTTCCCAAATCATTGTGGACAGAACTATCTTAAGCTAAAACTGTAATCTTAGTGTACAACGACAAGCTTAGGTTGCTTCTCTTGGCATTGGACATTTTACAAGAAAGGTAGAAATGAGTACTCCAGAAAAGAGGCAGAAAGGGGTGGCTCCCATGTATATGGAATATGGAAATGTACACGGTGGGTTATGTTAACAAACACGCACCTGTGTTACATCGAGGACGACCAATGTTTGATGATCAGATAGCTATGTATTCCACCTTACTTTCCTTTTTCCCTTCCTCCCAGTATATGTCAGAAACTCACAAATGTGCAGTGACCTGAAAAACCACATGAACTATTAAATAAGCCAGACCCTTCATGCATATCTTACGGGAGAAAGCGAGGAGACTGAAGATACGCAAGATTGATGTTCAGTAATTGTGCACAAGTGTGGCTCTACTGAGACAAAGAGGTGGTTAGCTATTTTAAGACCACCCCTGGGTATGTGCATGCTGTGAAAAGTTCCCTAAAGTGATTCTGATATGCTCCTTTACCTTAGGAGAGACTCCTAGAAGACAAGAGTCTGACTTAGTACAGAAATAAAATAGTCAATAGGTAGTGTGGCGCCTACTGTTGCAGCACGATATTTAAAGTCAGGCATGTTGCAAGGCGGGTGGATCACTTGAGGCCAGGAGTTCGAGAGCAGCCTGGCCAACATGATAAAACCCCATCTCTACTAAAAATCCAAAAATTAGCCAGACTTGGTGGTGGGCGCCTATAATCTCAGTTACTCAGGAGGACGAGGCAGGAGAATCACTTGAACCTGGGAGGTGGAGGTTGCAGTGAGCCAAGATTGGGCCACTGCACTCCAAACTGGGTGACAGACCAAGACTCTATCTCAAAAAAAAAAAAAAAAGAAAGAAAAAGAAAAAAAAAATTCAAGTCAGGTATGTTGGTTTTAAAATATAAACTAGACACTATGAATTTGGGGTAATAATCACTGTGAAACTCAGTTTTCCCATCTGTCAAATGGTTATAATAATGCATATGACAGAGGATTTTGTGACTATTCAATGAGACTATATGTAAAAGGACCAAAATATGACTATTTAATAAATATTAAAGAAAAAAAATATTCTTAACCTCCCTAATGATTAAAAAAACTTACAGCATCGATAGGAATTTCTGGAGGTGTAGATAACAGAGTTGGGATAAAATTGAGTTCTCAGTGTAAGAATACAGTTTTCCCATTTACACATTTAACTATCAATATCTAAAAATTCCATAGGACAGGTTTTGTTTCTCATGTGTATCATGCTTAGAATAACAAAGGTTAAAATGTCTCAATTACTTCCTTTATTTAAGTGTGAGAAACGGGGGAGTAGGAATGCAGGGTGGAGTTACCTAAAGTCATCTTCCACTGACTCAATTAAAAGTATCCTGGCATAACAACAACCACAGCAAGTGTATAACACTTTGCAGGTATATGAGCATCTTTTGTGTCAAAGTCTACCTCTGAGTAATCTGTAAGTCTTCCTCCTGCTTTTAGTGATAGTCTAGAACAAGGATTGAAATCAAATAATACCATTAGTTGAATTCGTATATTTAAAATGTACCAATTCTATTATTTAGTTCAGACACACAAACCTTCCTCTCTGAGGAAAATGGGATTTTCAGACACATGGCAGTAAATTTAACCTCAGTTGTCTTTTAAAATGTAATCTGAGAAAACAAAATAACAAAACTTTTATTTACCTTTAAATGTAATTTTCTTGGTTTCTCTGCCACCATAAAAGATTTTCAGTACCAATCTCTATCTTATACAATGTGTGTCCAAGAAAAGAAAGAGTGATAATTATCAGTTCTGTTTTATGAGGTTATACCATAAAGCCAAATGGGACAAGAAGAGTATGTTAACATAACTTTGGACTAGTTCAGTGGCTCACACCTGTAATCCCAGCAATTTAGGAGGCCGAGAAATTAGCTGGGCAGGGTGATGGGCGCCTGCAATCCCAGCAGAGTGAGCCGAGATCACGCCACTGTACTCCAGCCTAAGCAACAGAGTAAGACTCTGTCCCCCCAAAAAATAATAATAGTAATAATAATAATAAATGTTTGTATACTCATAAGAACATAACCAAATGTATGTTATTTGGTAGTGGGGTAATTACCGGGAACTTTTACTTTCTACATCATATATTTTGACGGTGTTTAATTAATTTATATAATGATCCTAAATAATTTTATAATAAACCTGATTAATTTTGTAATCAGATAAAATCAAATACAAATTTTATGTAAAAAACACTTTGTTTTAACTACATGCCCATGCCTAGGAATCTTTCCTCTAGGAATTTAGCTCAAGGAAATCATAACACTTAAGAACTACATTGTTAAGCATCCATGCAGAAATGGTAAAACGTTACATAGAAGACTAAGGGAGACCAGGCGTGGTGGCTCACACCTGTAATCCCAGCACTTTGGGAGGCTGAGGATGGCAGATCACCAGAGGGCAGGAGTTGGAGACCAGCCTGGCCAACATGGTGAAACTCTGTCTCTACTAAAAACACAAAAATTGGCCGGGCTTGGTGGCAGGTGCCTATAATCCCAGCTCCTCAGGAGGCTTAGGCATGAGAATTACTTGAACCTGGGAGGCAGAGGTTGCCTGAGCCCAGATATTCAAGACCAGCCTGAGAAACAAAGAGAAACCCTGTCTCTCCAAAAAATACAAAAATTAGGCAGGTGTGGTGGTGCATGCCTGTAGTCCCAGCTACTCCAAAAGCTGAGGTGGGAGGATTGCTTGAGTCTGGGAGGTTGAGGCTACATGAGCCATGAACATGCCACTGTACTCCAGCCTGGGCAACAGAGCAAGACTCTGTCTCAATTTTCGTTTTTTAATCTATAAGCATATTTATTTTTTAAAAAAATCCACAAACATACCTTTGGAGGTTGTATCAGTCAGAAACTACTTTAGGTGCTCCAAGCACAGAGAATTCAATACAGACAATTTATAACACAGATGATTAAAAAACGTGTTGCTGTTGTTGTTGTTGTTTGAGATGCAGTCTTGCTCTGTCACCCACGCTGGAGTGCAGTGGCTCGATTTCAGCTCATTGCAACCTCTGCCTCCCAAGTTTTTTAAGCAATTCTCCTGCCTTAGCCTCCCGAGTAGCTGGGAATACAGGCGCGTGCCACCACGCCTGGCTAATTTTTTGTAATTTTTTTTTTTTTTTCAGTAGAGATGGGGTTTCACCGTGTTAGCCAGGATGATCTTGATCTCCTGACCTCGTGATCTGCCCGCCTCGGCCTCCCAAAGTGCGGGGATTACAGGCGTGAGCCGCTGAGCAACTGAGAGATTAGCAATAGCAGACAGCCAATACCAGCCCTAGGGCAAAAAGTACAATGACAAAAGGTGGTTTTACTGGTCCCAGAATTAGGGACCACACAGCCGGGCAGGGAGGATGGTGAGTTGTCTGGTAGGATCTGAGAACCACATGGTGAGGAAAGTCTTAGGAAACGGAGCTAGAGAGGTGATGTGGCCACCCCCAGACACTCAATCGGGGCAGGAAGGAGAAGTCATAATACCCTCACGTTTCCGTTTTCCATTTTCCCACCCTTCACTCTGCAACCAGTGGTACTTCTCCTGACCAGACCTACTCAGAAGCTAGTGGTCAATAAAGAATAGAAAATGTAGGCCAGGAGTAATGGATCACACCTGTAATCCCAGTGCAATGGGAGGCTGAGGGGCATGGATTGCTGGAGATCAGGCATTCAAAGCCAGCCTGGGCAACACGGCAAAACCCCATCTCTACAAAAAATACAAAAATTAGCCAGGTGTGGTGGCGTGTGCCTGTAGTCCCAGCTAATTGGGAGGCTGAGGTGGAAGGACCACTTGAGCCCAGGAGGTGGAGGTTGCAGTGAGCTATGATCATGCCACTGCATTTCAGCCTGGGCGACAGAGCCAGACCCTGTCTTTAAAAAAAAAGTTTTCTGTACTACGCAACAAAGCAGAAGGAATAGATCAGACATTGAACAAGTAAATAACTGAAATTATGAACGTGCAAAAACTCTCAATATAATATGTGCAATTAATCTATCAATGTGTTTTAAAACATCATAATCAAGTCACTTGATTAAGGAGTGCCACAGTCATTCCACATCAAAGAAACAATAAATTTAATTTAAAAACAGAGTAGCAGTAAAAAAACTATACATGCAGAAAAGTCATTTGATAAAATTCCTGACAAACTGAGAATAAAAAGGAATGTTCTTAACCCAATGAAGAGCACCAACTAAGCCTAGAATCCTAGAATAAGCATAATAAATTATTAATGATGTAATTTTCAAAGATTTCCCATTCCATCTGGAATGTTATAAAGATGTCCTCTATTTCCCATTTATTCAGCATTATAAAACAGACTCTAATCACCTTTTTAAGAAAATAAATAAGCATATGATTTTAAAAGGAAGAGGTGTTATAATTTACAGATGTCTTAAATTTTTTACAGAAAAACCTAGAGATTTTACAGATAAAACATTAAAACTGGTTAGAAAGTTCAGCGCATTTACATAATATAGCTAAAGATAAAAATGTAATAGCACTCTTATACACTAGCAATAACTGACTGAAAAACAGAACTGTCAAAAGAGAAATTCATAATAGCCATGAAAATGTAAAATATCTAGAAGTTAGTTATCAAAATTATACAAGTATTTTAGGCAGAAAATTTTAAAAGTTGCCATAAAATGAGATCTCAGTAAATGTTTGTGTATTCCATTTTCATGGAAGGAAAAGTTCAATAAGTTGTCAATTACCCCACCAAACACAATGCAACTCAAAAAAAAAACATAATGAATATGATTCTTCATTAGATTAACAAAGGGATTCTAAAATTTACATGAAGATAGACATGAACAAGAACACACAAGACTATTTAGAAGAAGATGGGGAAAACTTGTCCTATAAGATACCAATGCTTACTATGCTTTAGTAATTAAAACTACATAGTTATGGCATAGCGATAGTCAAATACATAAGTGGGACAAAATAGATAGTCTTCAAATAAGTACTAAATGTTATTATATGCAATAGGGAAGACATTACTAAATTGGGAAAATGAAATGGTCCAGTCAATAAATGTTGTTGGGACAACTGGCTTTCCATATGGAAGGAAATATAATTATATCCCAACTTCACACCATGCATGAAATTAAACTCCAGATGGATTAAAAAACAAACAATGAAAAAGTAGAATTTAAGTTATTGAAAGAAACTGCAGAATAATATATCAAATTTTTACAGTTTGAGCATACTGGATTTCCCTAGCACACTGCACTTAGGTCTCTGCTGAAACGCCAACTCCTTGGTCAAGTTTTTCATGAAGAATTCATCTATGGCTATGTACCCTGTCATCTGATTTCATCTCATTGTATTCTATAAATTATATTTAAATGCTTATGCAGTGTTTACTATGTGCTAGGCAGTTAATATACTATACTTTATATACTTCGTGTGTGTGTGTATGTGTATATATATATGATCATTTAATTCTTCCAAATTATTGAAGACATTTCATATATAGTCAAGTGTGTTAGTCTGTTCTTATGCTGCTAATAAAGACATACCCGAAACTGGGTAATTTATAAAGAAACAGAGGTTTAATTGACTCACAGTTCCATATAGCTGGGGAGGCCTCACAATTATGGTGGAAGGCAAGGAGGAGCAAGGCACATCCTACATGGTGGCTGGCAAGAAAGAGCATGTGCAGGGGAACTCCTCTTTATAAAACCATCAGATCTCCTGAGACTTATTCACTGTCATGAGAACAGCTTGGGAAAGACCTGCCTCCATGGTTCAATTACCTCCCACCAAATCCTTCCCACAATAAATGGGAATTATGGGAGCTGCAGTTCAAGATGAGATTTGGGTGAGGACATAGCCAAACCATATCATCGACATTATTATCTACTTTATATGTGAGGAAACTGAGGCACAGAACAGATAATGAGTAACTGTCCTCAGCTATTAAGTGGCAGAGCCAGGATGCAAACCCAGGCAATCCAGCTGCAAACGCTGTACCTTTAACTTTGTTGCTATGTTGTCCCTTCTGTTTTATTTTTTCTTTATAATAGTTATCAATACCTGAGATTAAATTTGCAGTGAGTATGGTTACCTGTATCTTGCCTAAATTTGCAATGAGTATGGTTATCTGCATCTTGCCTATCTTTCCTATTACATTTTAACCACTATAATCTTTAGTGCCTAGAAGAATGCCTGTAGCATAATAGATGTTCAGAAACTATTTTTGAATGAATAATGTAAAACAGGAGAAAGAGAAACCATAAAGTAAAATGTGATAAACTTGACTCCCTCAAAATATAAAATTTCATTATTCGAAACTATACAACAAATAAAATTAAAAAGTAAACAACAAAATGAGAGAAGATATTTGTAAGGCAAGTGATTAGAAATCAGGAAATATATGAAGCATTTCTACAAATCAATAAGAAAAATATCTAATAGAAAAATGGAAGAAAACAAACTATGAATACACAACTCACAGGAGAGGTGGAAAAGAGTAAATAAACACGAAAATTTGCTTGACCTCTCTAGTAATTAGGGAATTGCAAATAAAAACAGCAACCAGATAATATTCCCCACATTAGAACACTGAAAAAACTTAAATAACTGAGAATACCAAATATTAGCTAGAATGTAGAGATGTGGGAGGTTGCAAAACTGCTGATGGAAGTATAATTGCTTCAAACATGTTGAATAATTTAGGAATATCTAGTAAAGCTGAAGATGTGCAAACCTCATGACCCAAAATTTCTATTTCTTGGTGCATATTCACCAATACAAATACAGAAAGACATAGGTGTAACTGAAATTTACTGTACATTTTTGTATAGTTAAAAATTTTAGAAAAAGAAAACTAAAGGTCTCTCAGTAGATGAACAAATAACATGGACAGTCCCTAAGAATACTGTACACCAGTTAAAATGAAAAAGTAAGCATATGGATGAGTATGTGCCTAACGAACTCATCCATAAATGACAGCCATCAGCTCAAGACAAAATACAAAGACAACTACTGGAGGACTCTGGAGATTTATCTAAAGCGAGGAGACTTTAAGAGGAGTCAAAACTTGGAGAAGATGATGAGCATAACATGAGGCTCATGTTTTGGAGGCTGTGTCCTGAAAGCAGTCTGTCATGGTGGCAACTGCAGTGGTGTGGGCAGCTAAAATTCTGGATGAAGCAAGCATGAACGGAGCTGCCAGAGAGCAAGAAGAACCCCAGCAACGAAAGGGTGACAGAAGAGGAACCCCTAACCATGCATAAACTCCCCCTACTTCTGGTTGATCCCTGAACCGAGCAGGCACTGGACAAACTGAACATACTAGGAACCAAGGTTTATACACTGTTGGTGGGAGTGTAAATTCAGCCATTGTGGAAAGCAGTGTGGCAATTCCTGAAAGAACAAAGATAGAATTACCATTCAACCTAGCAATCCCATTATTGGGTATATACCTCAAGGAATATAAATTGTCCCATCATAAAAACACGTGCAAATGTATGTTCATTGCAGCACTATTTGCAATAGCAAAAACATGGAATCAACCTGTTTCCAGGTTGATGGACTCAACCATGCCCATCAATAGTGGACTGGATAAAGAAAATGCAATATATATACACCATGGAATAGTATGCAGTCATTAAAAAGAACAAGATCATGTCCTTTGCAGCAACATGGATGGAGATGGTGACCATTATCTTAAGAAAACTAACACAGGAACAAAAAACCAAATACCTCATGTTTTCACTTATACATGAGAGCTAGATAATGAAAACACATAGACACTAAGAGGGAAACAACAGATACTAGGGCCTACTTGAGGGTGGAGGACAGGAGAGAGAGGATCAGAAAAAATACTTATTGGGTACTACGCATAGAACCGAGGTGATGAAATTATCTGTATACCAAACCATCGTGACACAAGTTTACTATATATAAAACCTGCACATGTACCCCTGAACCTAAAATAAAAGTTAAAAGAAAAATGAGAGAAAAAAATCCTTAACTGAGCTCAGGCATGATATCTGAAAATGTGTGTTACCCAAATTTACTCCCTCCTAAACAGAGACAGCAATACTTTGGGTAGAACAATGTAATCAAATTGAGTTAACACAACACAACATTTTCAAGGTCCTGGATAATATCCCAAAATAAGATTTTTTAAAAGCCAAGAAAACGTGAACTATTCTCAAGGAAAAAGATAAGTAATAGATGCCAATACCAAGATGACCCAGATTCTGAAACTATCAGACAAAGTCTTTAATGC
Source organism: Macaca thibetana thibetana (assembly GCF_024542745.1). Lineage (NCBI taxonomy): Eukaryota > Metazoa > Chordata > Mammalia > Primates > Cercopithecidae > Macaca > Macaca thibetana. Next base: position 21,382,495 of record NC_065589.1, on the reverse strand, counting down.
AATAGCTCTAATGATGGTCAGTAAAGACAAACTTAAAGTGAATAAGAATACAGTAAATTTCAGCAAAGAAATAGAACATATGGAAAAGTCCTAAAATACATCATCCAATGTTAATTGTATTAACTTTATTACATATAAAATACAACTTTTTAATATATTTTAATAATATTTACTAAGTGGTCCTATAGAAAATTAATTAATCTATTAATCAACTTGAAATAGATTAATGAAAAGCATGCAACTTGAATACAGAAGAAAAAAAGAAAAATAATAAAGAGTTTCAGAGAGTTGTGAAACAAATTCAGAAAGCTTAATATGCAGGTAGAGTACAGTAGGAGAAGAGACAATGATACAGGGAAAATAACTTGGGAAATTTTCAAAAAATTAAAGGTATATCTACCATATGATCCTTGGCATTTTCTCAAGAGAAAATGAAAACATGTCAAAACAATGACATGTACACGAATGTTCATAACAGCTAAGTTCACGGTGGCCAAAAACTGCAAATAGCCCAGTGCCCATTAAAAGGTGAGTGGATAAACAAAATGTGGTCATCCATGCATTAGAATAGCACTCCTCAATAAAAAGGGAAAACATACTGAAACATACAATATCAATGAATCTCATAATCAGTTTAAGGGAGGAAGGTGGACACAAGGAAATGCGTATAATACATACAGAATTCAAACTAATATATAGTGACCATCAGCAATTCAGTGGTTGCCTTGAATGAGGGGCAAAATGAAAAGGAATGAGGAATATTTTGGATGTGATGGAATTTTTTTTTTTTTTTTTTTGAGATGGAGTCTCGTTCTGTTGCCCAGGCTGGAGTATGGTGGCATGATCTCGGCTCACTGCAAGCTCCACCTTCTGGGTTCACGCCATTCTTCTGCCTCAGCCTCCTGAGTAGCTGGGACTACAGGTGCCTGCCACCATGACTGGCTAATTTTTTTGCATTTTTGGTAGATATGAGGTTTCACCATGTTAGCCAGGATGGTCTCAATCTCCTGACCTCATGATCTGCCCGTCTCAGCCTCCCAAAGTGCTGGGATTATAGGTGTGAGCCACCACTCCCGGCCATGATGGAATGATTTATAATTTGATTTTGCTGGTAGATTTATGAATGTACAACTTATTCAATTGTGCACTTTAAATAGAGATCATTAGCATACGTTAGTGCTAAATAAAATTGGTACAAAAATAAAATGAATATATGAGATATACATATGTGAATATATTCAGCAAATATATAATCTAGTTCTTAATATTAAATAAAAAGCTACTTATAGAAGTTGATCCATAGCTACAGTATGATACCACTTGTATACAGTTGTAAAGTACACAAAAATACCATGACATATATTTTATATATGATCATACATATGTCATATATGTAACTATATGTTATATATGGGTTATGGATAAATTTTTATTTGTTCAGCAAATATTTGAGCACCTATTCTACTAAGGTTACCAAAGATACAGCAGTAGTCAAAATCTCTGCCCTCCAGAAGCTTCTGTGCTAGTACATTGAAAGTTTACATAATAAACTTCATGATAGTGGCTGTTTCTGCATAGGGAGTGAAGAAAGGAGAGCGCTAAGACCGGGAAAAGCTACATAGGGGATGTAAACTTTAAAAATAATAATTCTTATTCTGAAGCATTTCGAAAAAGGTCAATATTTGTGCATTTCAAGTGGTGAAAACATGAGTGTGTCATATTTGGTCCTTTGCAATGTTCTATATTTGTTTTAACATACAGTCAAATGTGGTAAATCTAACAACATGAGGAATTAAATTATGGATCTAGATTTAGCATTGATTGACAGATAAATAAAACTAAATCTACACCTCCATTCAAGCTTCATTATTTCCTTGACTTTTATAGAGATCGAGAAGGAAAAGCCACATACTCTGAGAAATATTAGAGAAAATGTGTCTTCTGTTATTTGAAAAGGGCATAAATGTGGGTGAGGGGAATTTTTGAAGAACAGATGCCAAAATATTAGGAAGTTATTTCTGTGTATTGCAATTTAGGGAACTTTCTTAGTTTGTTGTTGCTACTATAGGGAATATACCTGAGACTGAGTGATTTAGAATAAAGAGATATTTATTGTCTCTCAGTTCTGGAGGCTGGGAAGTTCAAGATCAAGAGGCCAGTATCTAGCAAGGGCCTCCTTGTTGCGTCATCTCATGGTAGAAGGCAGAAAGTCAAGAGAGGACAAGAGAGAAGCTGAACTTGCCCTTTTATAACAGCACCTATCACTTCTCAAAGGTTCCACCTGTTAGTACTGTTACTATGGCAATTAAATTTCAACAAATGTTTTAGAAGAGACAAACATTTAAATCCTAGCAGGGATTCTAATTTTTTTATTAATTTGTTTCTGTGTATTTTCTAATTCTTTAAGTCGTGTGAACATCTATTACTTAAAAGAAAAAAATGTTTAAAGTAGTACTAATAATATTAGTTTAAGAATATTGTGATTACTACCTGAAGAGCCCTACTATATTTATATATTGAGTGTAAGTAATCATAGCCATCTAATTACATATAAAAACACAAAAGCTGGCATCAAACAATGCAAGGCAAAAAAATAATCATTGTAGATCCAAAATATATACAAGTGTGAGAAATTTTTATTATATGCGTATACATATATAGACCATTTTTGTATCTATATTCTTCAGATATTTACACTAAATAACTGTCTAGAGAATCTTTGGTTCAAAGAGTTGCTAAGTCGTTACTATTTACACATTTCCAAAATGGGCATCATTATACACAAATCATTTTGCTTTGTGTTATTTAGTTCAGATTTTTCAAGAAGAATCACTAGGTCAAAAGATACAACTTTTTTTAAATGTATCTATCTATTTGGACATTTTCTTTATTGCCAAATTCTCTTTCCAGACTAAGGTACCAATTTACACTCTTATGAGTAGTGTATGAAACTGCCCACTCATTTACCTTGGATAATTGAGCATATTTTCAAGCTTTTTTTTTTTTTACTTTCACAAGAGAACCAGGATCTCTTGTTCTGAAATGATTCAGGTTAAGGTTGTGCCATAGTCAGCCCAAGCCAATTACTTCCCTAGATTTCTCCAGTTTAGAGCCAGTCACTCTACATGCTCCTGCATCACTTCATCTAACTGAGATTAGGTTACATTGGCCTTCAAGGGGAGCTTCAAGGTCACTGGAGTTCAGCCTTTGGAGTATGTGCAGATGCAGGGAGGGGCATTTCCACTTCCGGTCCTCAGTGGCTTAGATTGCCTTAAGGCTTACCCGTCATTCTGTGGTATTCAGAGCAGTTGAGAGACAGACGTCAGCACCTCTCCTACTTATCCCTCCCACTGTCTTCCTGAGTCATTGCTCAGTGTTATATGTGGGATCCTCAAAACCTAGGGGTCAGAATTCTCTTTTTTACCCTAGCAATGGTTAAAACTATAAATGTCTTTACCGTTTAATTCCTTTTCTACCTGGGTTAGAAACACTATGTCCTCTTTCCCCATGCCCTGCCTTGCTTATTTCCAGCCTCTTTCACTAATAGAAAATACAGATAGTCTTCATTTAGATGTTGAAATGTGTTTCTAGAGTTGGGAACATCTACTGATCAATATGGGGGAAAGTCCTTTACAGCAGAGTGCCTATTACATTCCCAACAACATTTAGTACTTATTGATATGCAATTAACATAGAATTAAGGGTTTGTTAAGTCATGTCTTCTATCTTCCTCTCATTTTAAAAAACTGCTCTAATAGTAGATTTTGATTGAAACTAGGCAGTGGTTCTTAATGAAGGTACTATTGCCACCAGAGAACAATTTAGACATGTAGAGGGATGATTTAGAATCATAATGATGGAAGGACACTACTGACACGTATGGAGGTATGCACCAGGGTTGCTAGGTGGGCAACAGTGAACAGGACAGTCTCAAATAAGTAGTAGTATACTTGCAATTAACTAGGCTTGGATGCTCACTCTTCTTTGATATATAGACACAGAGTATTATTTGCATGTTCCTAATACACAATGACTATTTCAGAAATGGAACTGATGAGGTGAAAGGAAAATTGGACTTTGTTTTACTTAGAATATTAGTAAGTGTTGTTCACCATTTAAGAACACCACAGCACTCATGTTAACATCAAAGCAATCCCACCGTCAGCATTCCCATAGATCTACGCATAGGCACCAGCATCTGTCAGATCCTGTTTTCTATCGTGGTTGTGACCTAGCAGATATCTCTTGAAATGTAAAAATGGAACATATATATATATATGATTTTTTTTATAAAATACATATCCTTTATTTCTTTATAATATTACAGTTAGAGTATGATATCGATTTATGAATTTATATATGTAGAAAATAGCTTATAGATTTTATTTTATTTCAGATTAATATCAGGGGCATTACAAAATATAAAAGAGCACATTTGGTTGAGATAAGGCTAAAATCCCTCTGTCTAGAGAATAATCCTTAGCCACCCAACCAGCCCCTCAGCCTAATGAGTAGGTAAGTGTGCACCTTGACCTCCAGCCGGGTTCTTGAACTGGAAAAATAGTCCAACATTTGTTCATCCTTTGGAAAATGAACTGTTTGCCAAGAATCAGAAAACCATCACCAGAAAAAGGATAATAATAGTGTATTCCCTCTTTTCTCTCTCTAGCCCCCTCTCTCTCTCTCTCTCTCTCCCTCTCTTGGTCACTGTCCCCTCCACACTAATCCCGCCCCCACACATGCATCCCTCTCTCTGGCAAACAAAGAAACTGCAAACAAAGCAATAACTCGGCAAATGCTGCTCTGTTGGAGAAAAATGAAGGAAGAGTTGCCCAGGCCAAATGAGCTCTCTCCACACCAACCAATCTTTTTTTCTCTCTCCCTAAGTAAGAGTAAAGAGTAAAGAGATGTCTTTACTCTTTTCCACATTGACTTAACCTCTACTTGTTGTCCGTGATTTTGCCCAAGTCCTGCGCTCACTATAAAGCCCTTCTTGGAAAGCAGGAGCCATGCACAATTATGTTCCTTTGAACTTCTCAGTTCCTTTGAACTCATCTCTCTCTCTCCCCTTAGAGCTTATCTTCTCAGCTCAATTCTAAGCTGTTTAAAGCGAGGAATGTGTTTACGTACTGTTATAGCTTTTAAAATGTCTACCAAGTAGTGGCATTTAGGAATTATTTGCTCTGAATTGCATTTTGAAGTCAAGTAGTATGGTGCCTCCAGCTTTGTTCTTTTTCCTCAAGATAGCTTTGGCTATTCCAGGTCTTTTGTGGTACCATACAAATTTTAGGATTTTTAAACATATATTTCCATGAAGAATGTTGTTGGTATTTTGATAGGGATTGCATTACATCTGTAGATTGTTTTGGGTAGTATGGATATTTTAATGATTTAATTCTTTCAATCCATGAACACAGAAAACTTTTCACTTATGTCTTCTTTAATTTCTTTCATCAATGTTTTATGGTTTTTGTTGTAGAGACCTTTTATCTCCTTGGTTAAGTTTATTCCTAAATCTTTTTGTAGCTATTGTAAAAAAGACTTTTTAAAATTTCTTTTTCAGAGAGTTTGCTCTTGGTGTATGAAAACATTTCTAATTTTTGTATGCTGATTTTATATCCTGAAACTTTATTGAGTTTATTATCCTGATCAAAAGAATCAAAAGCTGAAGGCATCACACTTCCTGACTTCAAAATATACTACAAAACTATAGTAACCAAAACGGTATGATGCTGGCATAAAAACAGATACATAGATGAAAGGAACAATACAGAACCCATAAACTCATGCATCTACATCCAAATCATTTTTGACAAAGGTGCCAAGAACACACAATGAAGAAGGACAGTCTCTAATAAATGGCTGTGACAAAACTGTACATCATATGCAGAAGAATGAAATTAGACCCTTGTCTCACACCATATACAAAAGTTAACTCAGAATGGATTAAAGACTTAAATTTAAGAGCCAAAACTATAAACTTCTAGAATAAAACCTATGAATATGGGCAAGAACTTTGTGGATAAGAACTTAAAATCATAGGTAACAAAAGTGAAAATAAACAAACAGAATTACATCAAACTGAAAAAAAGTAGGCACAGCAAAAAAAAAAAAATCAGTGAAGAGACAACCTACAGAATGAGAGAAAATACATACATACATACATACCTCATAAAATACAAATTGCATACATCAGATAAGGGGCTATTATCCAAAATATATGAGGAACCAAAACTACTCTATAACAAGAAAACAAATAACTATTAAAAAATAGGCAAAGAACTTGAAGAGACAGCTCTCAAAAGAAGACATACAAATGGTCAACAGATATATGAAAAAATGATCAACATTTCTAAGCATCAGAGAAAAGAAAATAAAAATTATAATGAGATATCATTTTACCACTGTTAGAATGGCTATTATTAAAATGATGAAAGATAAAAAGTAAAGATATGGCTAAAAGGAAACGCTTATACACTGTTAGTATTAGTGTAAATTAGTTACAGCCATTTTGTAAAACAGTATGAAGGATCCTCAAAATACTAAAAGTAATCCCAGCTACTCCGGAGGCTGAGACAGGAGAATGGCTTGAACCCAGGAGGTGGATGTTGCAGTGAGCCAAGATGGCGCCATTGCACTCCAGCCTGGGCAACAAGAGTGAAACTCAGTCTCAAAAAAAAAAAAAAAAAGAATTATTATGTAATCCAGCAATGCCACTACTAAGTATATGCCCAAATGAATTGACATCAGTATGCTGAAAAGATATCTACACTCCCATGTTCATTTCAGTCCTATTTACAATATCAAAGACATGGAAACAACCTAAGTATCCATCAATGGATGATTTCGATTTTAAAATGTGTGTGTGTGTGTGTGTGTGTGTGTGTAGACAGACAGATAGATACATACATACATACATATATACATACATACATAGAGAGATAGATAGATACTATTCAGCCATTAAAAACAAAAACAAGAAATTCTTTCATTTGCAACAACATGGATGAACCAAGAGGACACTATGTTAAGTGAAATAGTGTCACAGAGAGATAAATAATGTATGATCTCAGTCTTACATGATATCTGAAAGAGTTGACCTTGTACAACTAGAGAATAAAATGGTGGTTACTAGAGTCTGGGTGAGGAGTGGGGGAGGGTGACTGGGGAAAGAGGAGCTGTTGGTTTGTGAGTACAAAGTTACAATTGGGAGAAATAAGTTTTGATGATCTTTTTGCACACTGAGGGAATATGGTGAATAATAATATACTGTATATTTTTAAATAGATAAAAGAAAGGATTTTAAATGTGCTCACCACAAAGAAATGATAAATGTTTGAGATGCCAAATATGTTAATTATCCTGATTATCAAAAAATATATATATGTATTGAAATATATTATACCCCAAAGTATGTACAATTGTCAATTAAAAATAAATTCTTAAAAAATTATCTGCTGATAAAGAAGTTGCAGCTCTAACATTTGCCCCAATCAACACTTTTCTTATAAACAGATTCCCAATTCCTATTCCCAGATGTGCCTAGCAGTGTTTCGGGCATCTGTTACTCTTGGGAGCACTGACCAGCTTCAGAGAAGGCAACTGCCTCTGTGAACCCAGGGAAGGAACAAGGGACCTGGAATGATTAAGAGCAGTAAGCTGTATGTTTCACACTGAGGCAGAACATTAACACACAGCATCCCTAGGTTCTGAAACAGCTGTCACATACTCAGGTGTCTATAGGGCAACTATATATTCCAATTTGTCTGGAACTGTCCTGGTTTTTCTCTTTTGTCTCAACATGATTAGTTACAAAGACTTTCATGTTCAACATTTTCAGGTGTGGACATGACACATTGCTCCTGATGGAGGGGCTCCAGGCGGGCACCCCACATAGGTAAGGCAGGCAGGTGAGGGCTGTGGAGCTCTGGAGAGAGCATGGCAGGTACAAGGAGGTTCCTGTCTATGGCTGCTACATGCAGTTGTTGGGCCCGATGTTGTGAGATCTTTGTATGTTTCAAGAGAAGTCAAAAATTACACTTTCAAGTGTCGGGAACTAATTCTGTTAAAAGACTCTTGATTTAAAAAATTAAAAACTGTGAGGATCAGCTTTGGCCTAAAGGTGCTGGTTTAAAAGTGTTCAGTAGAAAAAGGAGATGACTATACTTGACAATAATTTATTGTATATTTCAAAATAGCTAGAAGACGTGGAATATTCCCAGCACAAGAAAATGATAAATGTTTGAGGTGCTGAATATCCCAGTTACATAGCTTTGATCATTACACATTGTATGCTTTTATGAAAATGTCATATGTACCCCACAAATATATATTTATTATCAATCTACATAAATTAAAAATAAATTTCAAAAATACTTTTAAAAAAGCTATTCTCTGTAAGGGACTACCTGGATCCTGGTCCTTCAACCCCTGAAGATGTCTATGAGCTTTGTTCATTTTATTAAGGAAAAAATTAGAATTAGGGGTAAGAGGGTCTAAATGTTGGCTAGCAGTGTAACCTCAGAAAGACAGTCACAAACTTACGCCGTCTGGTCCACAAAACAATAAACATGGGCTAGATGCCTCCTAGATGCCTCTAAGCTCTAAGATTCTGTAATTCTTTCATTCTGACCTTAACTCTTGCTTTTGTTTTGTCTAACACATTCATCATCCACCCTGAGAATCCTAAAATGGTGTTAGTTATATTTTCTATTTCTTAAAAATGAAGTTTGTTCTCCTATTCATTTATCAGGTGTCTGGCTCCTAATAGATGTACTATTAATACTGATTACTAATAATTTTAGTACTGAGTAGTACTAAAATATTACCCTAAAGCATATATAACTCAATTAATTTTTAACCCAATAATTGAATGTCTATCCCTTTGTATGTATTATTACTATTATTACAAATTATGCATAGGCAAACATTTGAAGAAAACATAACAACTTTTTACTGGATTTGTGTTAGCTAGTGAGATTACGGACTTTCCTTTTTACTTCTCTGTTTTTCTAGTTTTTGGATTTTCTTTAATGCGATTACATTGCTTTAATAGTAAAAGTATTGAAATACTATTTTTAATAATAAAAATTATATATAAATGATCATCACAGATAAATATATAGAAAAAGTACCATAAAGGACACACAGCAAACCACAAATTATGGTTACCTTGTTTGAGAGAAATGAGATTTAGCAGGGAGATATGAGCATAATTTAGTTCCCTATATACTTTTGTATTATTTGAAATTTTTATACAGAACATTTATTCATGCATTATTTATGAACTTAAAATGAATTAATTAAATTTTAAAATGAATTATTTACCTTGCATTTAGAGGAACTGAGGCTTTCTTGATTGTAGATTGCTTTGTCAGTTTCCTGCCAAATAGAACCTTATGTGTCAGTCCCAGTTTCTGCATCCTATGAAAGACTAGCTGGGGAGAGGATGTGACTTGTCCAAGTAGTAAAGAATGTTGGAAACTATGTCTGGGCTAAAATCCGGTACTTGCCTAAACTGAGTCTGTAGCATTTTTATTTGGCTTTTTAAAACTTCTTTCTGAATTAGCATGCATTTATGTTTTTAAAACGTTTGATTCCTTTCTGTCCTGAAATCTATAAATCTTCCTCTAATGTGACTGTAAGAGATAAGGGGAAAACATCCATTTCCTAACACTTTTGTTGTTTAGAACACACATGATTAAATAGATAATTATTATTATTTTTCCTTTTGGGGAGAAGGTATAGGGAATATAGATAACAGTTGGATTACTCTTTGAATATACATCATAATTTACTTCCTTACATAAATTCAACAGATCCATGTCTGTGTGAAGCAAAATACATAGGAAGTTTGTTACTTGCCATTTGTCTCTCTTCAAGTCCAAAAGAGCCTAGCTGGAATTGCTGCTCCCAAAAGCAAACAGCATTTTTTTTTTTTCCAAAGCAGTCTGTTTCTTGCACAAATCTTTCCAAAAAGAGTCATCTATTCTTTCTTCTCTTGAAAGTTACAAAAGCGTCTTTCTTAACTACCATATTTTTACCTTCAATGTAGAGTCAAAGATAAATCTTATTTGGAATGTAATTTTTTCTTTGAAGACTATGCACTGCATTTAGTCTGGGGAACTTGGACACTACCATGACTAAATCATAACTAGAAAGATTTGAAGAGTAGCAGAGATTTCTGCTTTTTTTCCTTTAAAACAATAATCAAGCTTGCATTTCTTTAACTTTCATCCTCAACATCGGGGCTTTTGGATCTTCAGTTTCTGTGAAAGCTGTTGCTCCTCTATCTACAAATGCAGTTTAGGCTTTGGCTCTTGCCTGGGTGAAACTACCAATAAATATGTACCTAGTGTTTTTTCATGGGAAGCTTCCATCTGTTCCTTGATCTATTTCCCTTGAAAACATCCTTCATCCTTCCCCTTATGCAGCCAGCCTTCACTAACACAATCCCACCTGTGCCTCCCAGAGACATGAGACCCACATGTTTGACAGGTGAAGGCCTCTCCTGCCAATTTCCTGTGGCTACTTCTCTCCTTCCTCTCATTGTTCCTTTCTCCTCTTCCTTGTTCCTCCTCCTCCAGCTGCTACATCGAATCATCTCCACCGCTGCTTTCTTTTCTCATGTACTTTCATGGGACTGCTTCATTATCTGGAACTGGTGAATTCTCTGCCTGTTCTGTTTAAACTTGTTTTGAGTCTGGGACAGGTGAGGATGTCTCCACCTCCTTATCCCCTTCTTATTGTCTCCAGCCCCAAGGCAAATGCTTCTCTTCTTTGCAAAGGTTGCACCATCCCCTCTGCCCAACAATTGCTACCTTTGTGTTCAGAATCCAAGCACCTGAAACATCAGAGCAGGCTGCATACCATGCTAATTTTGCCTGTGAGGATTAAGACATTATAATGATCCCACGGCCATGCCCTGTGACCTCCACAGTCAAGGTTCTGCTCTGAAGCCATGGTCCAGTGGCATCAGAATAGCCCTGCTTATGAATAGGACACCAAAGGCATTTATAAACCCCCTTTCTGGACCTCTACAATCTCTAATTCACATCTGAATTCTTCAGGGAAGACCACATAGCTATCCCTTAAATGCATACATGAAAGCACTCTGAAAATTAGAGTTTTCACTCTATAATTTCAGGATGGCGCTAGAGTCAGCTCATTTTGGAGCCAATTGTTAAATTTGAAGGAATTTTATGAATCAGTTCATATAATGTTGGTAGCTTGAAATTGGCCATCGGGGGAGTGTTTATGCTATTGAAGTTGGCAATTCTAACTAAGGCTTTTTTTTTTTTTTTTTCCTGGAGAGCCAATTAAACATTTACCAGTAAGCCAATGGCAGGGCTCTGATGAAAACTTGAGTGAAAAACAAAACAAAACAAAAGAAAAAATCACATAAAATGTGACAATTCAGCCTTGTGAACATTTTCTGAATCTTTTATCCAAACATCTTCAGGGACCTTAAGAGACCCTGCTCTTTGGATGGGTTTTTCCTGATTTATCTTTCTTCCTAATATGTGGTCTCTTCTGCTTCTAACATTTTAGCAAGAACAAACACACAACCAAAAATAAAATTACTAGCAATAGGTATAGGATATTGCCTGCTTTGTTCCATAGTTTATTTTCTATTTTGCTTATTCATCTTAGGGCTTCCATTAGAGACAGTGGCTGAGGTTGACTGGGCTGCCATAGTGTATCAGGAAAAAATGATGTCATTGTCTGTAACTTGCCTATGAACCTGACTCTGCAGCTTTTCACCTCTCCCTTCAGACCTTCCAGTGTCTAGTCGACAGATCTTTTCCCTGGCCATTTTCCAGAATTTCCACAGAAGCCTCTTCATTGCAATTTCATCACTCACACAGGTCATTTTGTGAGGCTTGGATTGAGCGAGAAAGAATTCAAGGTGCTGGCACCAACAGATCGTGTCCCCAAAGAACCTTAATCAGTGGCACAACCAGGACTAGAACCCTGGTCTTCTGAAACCTGAACCTAGTATTCTCACCAATATACAGGCCTGCTTATTTTAATGCTGACGTATCTGTAATTCATTCTGCTTTAGTTTTCTTAAACTTAAGCCAGGTGGTGATTAAAACCTTACTCAAAAAGTTCACACAAGAGAAAAGGAAATGAGAATTTATTGGTTCACACCTGGGCAGTCTTGATTCAATTTTCAAGTAGCATTATCAGGAATCTTTCTCTCCATCCCAAAATCTGCTTTCTTTCCTCCGTGTGTCCCTTCCTTTCTAACCAGTCTCCTTCTGTGTGATGGTAAACCTAGGAGCACCCAGCTCACATCCTACAGTTGAGAAAGTCCAGTAACAACAAGCAAAAGGTTCTGGAAGGTTCTGCTTAGTCTGAAACATTAGGGTGCTGTAATCAAAGGCTGGAAAAGAAATGATGAACAGGCAAACACAACAGATGTCTGACAGAGCCCCTAATGGGGAAGAAAGAAAGGTTACATCTGCCATTTACACTGTCTGTGATTGTGCATGGAGATGGCGCTCAACACGAGGAGTCCCACCATGTCTTCCAGCTTCCTGGAGCACAGGAAGCCAGACTGATAATTCCAGAGGTGACTCAATCAGCTTGGTGAAAACATTAATGTTGGCAGACAGAAAGCTGATACTCTCCCAGTTTCCTTATGTCAGAGAAATCAAAAACAAACGGTAGCTTTCTTAACTCTTGACATTTTCGTTGAAAAATATTTCCTTCCAACGATCCTTTTTTTTCTTTTAATATCCCATTACTTCATTTTTTAAAAATAATTTTGGTGGGAATGGACAAAATACCCAAGGGTGGCTCTAGGCCGACAGAATGACAAAAGAAATGACATTGTGGGTCTCTTCTATTCCTAATTTCCATAATTTTTAAGAGCACAGGCTGCTGACAAGAAATGATACAAGAAGGAAAGTTGCTCGGAGCACAAAAGTTCAATGCATCCAAAGACCTGATAGACTACCCCCGGCTCAGCCTGTCCCAAATCAGTATGTTTTCCATAATGTGATCTTTCATTTGGCCTCCTTTCCCAGTACTGAACTGCTTTCTCCTGTGTAATTTAAGCATCAAATATGTATCATGACCCACCCTGAAGCACTGTCTCCTCAGATGACAAAATAATTTAAAAATAAATTGCATTGTAAAGAAAAAATATTGTTAAATAACAGGATACCCTTGAATAATAGTATACCAAAATGTGGTGTGTACATGTGGAAACATGGTGTGTACTCAAGGTGTGTAGAGCACCAGTTTTCCTGAAACGACTTCAGAATACACTAAATCAGGAACTCTGAGGGTGAAACCCAACACTGTGTGCTTTAACAAGCCCTCTAGCTGATGCAAGCTAAGGTTCCAGACCCACTGGGTTTTATTTTTAACTTTCCTAAGCTTCAATATCATTGTCTATAATATGTGCATAGCACCTAATTTGCAAGGTTTTCATAAAGATTAAATTTGACCAAAATTGTTATTGTTATTAATATTAATAACAAAATAAGAATGGATGTGAAAGTTTTTTAGATATACATATGATGGCATAAAATGCAATATCTTTCCTTTTTCCATAAAAGAGGCAGGTGCAGGAATTCAACATTGAGTGACAGCACATAATAATCAAGTGCTCAATGAAAGATGGCCATAAAGTTATCAGTCCAGTCCCTGCTTCCTTGGCAACTGTACCTACTACTACTACTCTTACCAAATTCATTTCCTAAATTTACATTTTAACAGAGGTAGGTAAAGTAAAATCTTATATTTTAGTTCCAGAAATTCTTTTCCCAGAACAAGATAGAGCTCGAATTAAGTACAGTATTATTCTGCTCAGAGGAAGGATAATGAACAAAAATATTTCAAGAATACCTTTTCCCAAATAGACATAATCACATTTCCATTCACTCTTAGGATTCTTTGAATCTAGGAATTAGTTTCCAATTATCTGTTATCTCCCAATAGAATCCTATAAAATAGATGAAATTATTCTTGCCATGATTAACTTTCATTTCATCTCAAAATGTAATGTAGAAACTTTCATTCTAAATTCTTGCTAAATTTATTTTGAGATTTATAGCCCTGGATAAAAGGAATGTGAGAGCCATGGCTCCAGAATGGGGATTGGATCCACATTAGGTTCCAATTAGATACCTGAAGATTCATCTTTCAGAGATGAAGCATCCTCAGACACCAGCTGTTCAGGAGGGAAATCCATTCTTTTTTTCCCCCCCTCAGGAAAGAAATAGAATTTTTACTTGCTTAGTGATTTGTGGACTCCTGAAAAATTGTAGTGAGACCTGAAGAGGACTCAGCTCAGTTCAAGTGACCTCAGCACAAGGAGCAATGAATTGGGATTTATTCTTTCCTATTCGTTTCATCTCAGACAACTGTGTTTACCTGAAGTACCAAATATCTAAGTCACCAAACAGTGGAAGCAGAGGGCAGAGCAGTGGTTTTCAACTGAGATTCCATTTTAGCAGGCATAGGGACCTAGTCATCTGCATTTTACCAAGCACCCTCTCTTCTCTACTGGTTCTAATCCAGGTCTGCACATCTCATTTTCAGAAACACTGATAGAGGGAAAAGACAACAGACTTTTGAGTTAGAAAAACCAGAATCAGAAGTTCAGCCCTGCCATTTGCTAACTGGTAGACTTGGATGGCTTGCTTAGTATCTGAGGTTGTTTCCAGGTCTATAAAATAGAATTAACAATAACAGTGACTTCAGTTGTTGTTCTGACAATCATATGAGATAATACATGCCATGTGCCTGCATATATAATATGTATACAATAAATATTTGTCTCATTTCAAGAGGCTTTTAGGAATATAATTTTAAACTATAGGAAGTGATGTCAGGAAGACATGAACACACACATATACCACCTTTCTGTGATTTTTCCAAATTTATAATAATATTCATAATAATATTCATTCATACTTACTCTTTTTTACTATCTGTACTATTTTCTTGCATTATTGTGTAATGTTTAACTCGTGTGTTTATTTGTCTGTGGGCATTGTGAGTCTTTTCTACACAACCAGCTTGCCAACTTTCAGGGAGCAAGGTCCATTTGCTGCATTGTCAGAAATATCTGACACACAGTGACTGTTTCCATCACAGCACTATGCAAGTCAAGGGTGCTCAATAAATACATACTCAGTTAATGCATTTGTTGCAATAAATAATGCCAAATTGCTCAAGAATTGGGCAACACTCCTGTTAACTCCAACCAAATAAAAACAATTGGATCAAATAATGTTGCCTTCGTTGAAGCGTGGTCTCAGGCTAATTTAAAGATTTTACAATGCTTATTTTTGAGAACAGAATAAGAAGAATGATAATAATGCCTTGCATTTCATATAGTTCTTAACATTTTTGACTGTCCTTCAGAACTATCTTACGTTCACCATCTAAGGATCAGTTACCTGGTAAGTTGATGAAATCATAATATTATAAAATGTCGGGGTGTTAGTTTTTAAAATCCTTGGATACAAGCAATCCCCCAAACAGGGAAACATACGCAGACATATTCCAAAGAAATCAAGCAAAGGGAAATGTATATATTTTTTAACTGCTGTGGTATTGCCTTTTTTTGTGGGTTATAAAAAAGGCAAATAAACATTGCAAATTATCTGTGGCAGCAACTTCATCCTGATTCTCTGCAATCTGGGCTGCATATACACCCCACCATCATTATGCTATATCCTTAGCACAGAAATAGCCAAAAGCCCTTTCGGCATCTCTATTCGGATCTCTAAGATCGTCCTACCCACCCGGGTCAGAAGTTGAAATATATAAACAGTCTTTCTGTGCTTGAACTTGAGAGAAAAATCAGTCATCTGTACATGATCTGTGTTAGAGTAAAATGTAATTTTTTCCCTCTGACAATGTGTTTATGGTTGTTAACTTATCTTGATTGCCAAGAGAAATCTGTTTTGTGTGGCAGGCTTTTCTGACTTAAAATGTCAGATGCCACCCCTATCCCCCACCCCATATCCAGCCACCCTTTCAACTAATTCACAAATTGACTTGACTCTCAGCTAGGTTAAAAAAATAATTTCCTGAAAATTAAAAGTCTGGCACAATACTGTACTAAAAGTCCATTTATCTTGTCTATTTTTATAAAGCTTCATTGCAGCATCTGGCAAAACGCCCACTTCCAGTAACAAAGGTCCCCAAGGACATTTGGCAAGAGTGACTTTTCTTCTAAGACCCTGAAAATGATCCTGGGCTTCCTAACGTATGATTTTAAAAGCTTGCAATTAGGATTTGTAAGAGGATCCTGTGTATGATTTGTTAAAGGTGAAGAGTGAGTGAAAACGCTGTGGAGATAAAGTGACTAAAATACTATGGATGTGTCTTTGTCACCTCTGTGAGGAGCACCACCTCTTTGTTGATCACATCAGTCTGGGACTGAAGGAAAGCTCAGGATTTTGATGTTATTATGAAAGATAATGGCTAAAGATTATCTAGATGAGGCAGCGCAATGATTCACTCTTGTTTAATCAACTACAACTTCTACTAAGCACTCAATATAAACCAGACTAATCTTTCCACCTTCCTGCAGAAAACTGCGACAGCACCTGTTTATTCAGCTCCCCGGGTATTGAGTAAATCTTTCCTTTTCTTCCCTCCTTCTCCCACCAATCAGTTGGAGGAAAGGTTTTCAGCATGTCCAATCTAAGACTGATTGGGCTTTCCTGTTGATGTCAAGTGGAAGCATTCCATTGGGAAAGCAACCTCAAGACTGTTGACTTTTTTGTGGCCCTGAGCTAACCAAATGATTGCAGCAAATGCACCCCTCTTTCAGGCTCTTTCAGGCTATGAAAGACAAATGGCTTGTGAATTGCTTGCTTGGAATGTTTCGTGAAGAACTGACCATTTGTGTTGAAGAAACTGCAGACGTATTTCACCCAATTTGATACGAGGTTTCCCGGGTTTTTTGTTGTTGTTGTTGTTTTGTTTTTCATTTTTTTGTTTTTTTGGTTTTTTTACCATAGCTCCACTTACCAGATTCTTCTTTAAGCAGGATTTAGGCTAATGCAAAGCCACTTTGTCAGTTTGGTGACACCCGAATCAATAGCCACTTTGCCTCAATGATTTACCCTCAATGTCATTAATGAATTCTTACATTGAAACTATTGATACCAAATTCCAAAGAGATTGCAGAATCGGGTTTTTTAAATTACATTTGGAATATTGAAAGTGTTTTTTCTTTATTAAGTACTTTAGAAGAGTTGGAAACTCTTCTGAGGCATGACCAAAGACACAATTCCATCTGTTTTGTTTTTCTTATTTATGACATAGGTGATTTTTATTTTAAACAGTGCATGCTTTTCACTTTAATTCCTCTTCATGTCTGTCAGAGCACATCATCTGTGATGTGTGCATAGTTAACTGGAGCATTTTGCAAGAAGATTTAGGCGGAAAGTAAACGCAGCTTTAAAAAAGTCCGCTAAAAGTGGAAACTGAATGCTTATGGGGTTGCTGGACGTCTGTTCTGCGCTAAGCAACAATTTTAAGGACAACTTATTGATACCTGAAACATGTTGGAAGTTGTTCTCACCCAATTAGTGAATGTTAAGCCCTTTCTCCTGGACAGGTGTTGAATGTCCCAATGACTGCATGCAATCTCTCGTGTTAGTATTTTGTGGCTGGGATAGAAGCCAGGGACACAGCAGCTGTGTAAACGCAGTCCTCTACCGGGCACGCTCTTTGGTCTCCCCTCATCAGAACTGAGTTGTACCAGTGCAGAAGCTGCCACCTCTGACGGCTTCGGTCTGCCCTGTTCACCACGTTCCTTAAACTGGGACACTCACACAACTTTCTCCACCGCCAGACAGAGTGGAGTGGAGTGGAGTCCTGGGGTCCACTCTATCCATAGGGTATTTCCTCCTAGAACATCAGTTTTGCTCTATGGTAAGAAATTTAGAATAAATTTTATACCAAAGCAAGCATAATATATAGTGGAGTAAAATGCTCAATTCCCAAATTTTCAATATCAAAGACTTTAAGGAAACCTCACCATAGTTGTAGGCAATTTGGACTACCCCTGAGGACACATATTGACTCTTCCCCCCCCTGCTAGGTTGGCAAAGGTTCAGGAAGTTCTGTTGAGTGCTCTAAATTATCTTTCAGAACAGCATATTCTATTACATTTTCAGACATTGAGCTCTTGAAAACTAACAGTAGTGAGACTGGCATCACCAAGATGCCACATGGCTGAATTGCATATTCAGTTATTTTGGTTATAACCCCAGGAATTTCTAGTCATTAAATTTCTTTCATGTAGTTCTGAAGCCTCCACCCCAATAAAAAGCAATCTTGTGGAAACCGTTTCCAACCATTATGGGTTCAAGTTCACATGAGATGTATCTGCAGGTTATAATATTTACTTAATACACATCTTACCAAACACAAATTACATATCTTAGAAATAGTTTGAGGTTAGTTTTACAATCTTGTGCCTGATAAAATTCACAAACCTCAAACATTTTTTAAAACTATGATTACAGAATTAGAGGATTTTTTGTTTATTGCATTTGGAAATTGAAAGTACTTTTTCTTTATTAAAATAAGTACTCTAGACCAGTTTGAAACACTTCTGAATCATGACCAAAGACACAATTCCATTTAATTTGTTCACATGAAGTATGCGTGCAGATTTATTACTTAGTACTCATTTATAGATTTAGCCTTTATTTAGTACTCATTTATAGATTTAGTATTTATTTAGTATTCACCTTATAATACACAAATGATGGATCCTGGGATCAGTCTATGGTCAGTTTCATGTGGTTGTATCCACTAAGGTTCACAAGCATTTTGAAAAACAAAAACAAAAACAAACTTGGTTCCCAATTACTCGTTACATCATGACTCAATACTGCAATATATGCTTCAAGAATGTTCCTGTCCCTTCTGTTTCAATGCAATTATTATTTTTCCATTTCTACTTCCAAAATGAGATGCTCATGGGAAGAAAAAGCTCAACTGCTTTTCGTGGTCAGGCAGGACACACAAAAGAATAAAGCTGCGGGCTAAGATATTAGGCATTACACTAGTTACGTTTTGATCAATCATATTATTTCCCTAGTTACATAAACTTTCTGCAGGCCAAATCAAACACACACTCTAGCCAAATTTACCCTGTCAGTCTCCAGCATGCAGCCTCCATCTGGAATACCTTCCTCTTTCCTTTTAAGGTGGTTCCCTCTTCTTTCTAATGCTGCCTTCAAAATCCACTACCTTTGTACCACAATTACTTGTACCAGTGCCTGTCCTAGTGTCCACGGCAGGCTCCCACTCAAGGCTGGGTAAATAGTAACTGGCAGGAGTGTGAGCTGACCTAACAGGAGACACAACTACTCTGAAACAAGCCATGTATGGCATTCTTCAGTGTGACTCTGCCTACCTGGTGTACTCCCCCTGACAACTGAATCATGATGGCAATTATCACGTGGAATTTTTTAGTACAAGTATCTTCCATATCAACTCTTGGAGGTGATCTTAATCTCAGGTTATAAAAATAATAAAAAGCATCATTGAGAATAAAACCCACACTATAGGCATGCACTGCAATCAGTTTAGTAATCAGTAACTGGAACCATAGTCATCGGTATCTATCAAACAAATCATAAATGAAAAACATATCTACTTCAGGTATATACTTCTCATTTATTCCCACCCGCTGCCACCTCCCCACCCCTGCCACGCACACGCAGAATTGCTGGGGACTTTTAGCTGCATAGTTAAAGGAAATGATTTGTTCTTAGTCTTCTTTTTTGTGGCCCTTTGACATTTTTTGTGTGTCTTTCACCATCTTCCTTGGGATCCCTAAATTAGAGACTTTAAAACAAATTACAGATAATTATTTGACTTTCTGCCTAACGATTCCTTAAAATTCATACCTTCAGGACAACATTCAAACTGCAGGCACTCTGACAAGGTGACCAACAGGCAATAAACAAGGCAGGCTCAGGACCATAGCCAGAAAGCTTGGGCTGACCCCTCTTAGGTTAGAGCACTTGTGCAGTGCACAAACTGCCCAACCATACATGCCAGCCCTGTACCTTGGATTTTCCTTTAACTGTTTTATAGTTTCTTTCAAATTTCATATTTATTTTTCTTGGATGTGTTTTATATTCTTTTCGATTTATAACACTTAATTGATTTCATATCAAAACACTATGGCTTGAAGTAACTAGCAATACAATGAGGAAAGTTGACTTGTTCCCTGACAATAGATGAAAGGGTCTGTTAGAACAAATGATGAGTGTGGCTGAATGTAGAGGAAGTCAATTTTAAGGTACTGAAATGACCCAGTGCAGAATGCTATGCTTTACCTTGATTCCTGAACAACAGTGTGATTAGTCATAAGAGGTCTGGTCTTAAGTGTCTGTGGCATCCCAGAATCAGACTGGAAGCTCTGCAGTGGCAGGGACAAAGGCTCTGTCCTCGGGCTGCTGCCCTTTCTAGGCTTTGGTGGAAAGGGTAACCCAAACTATCGGCAGAGGATAGGTGTGGAAGATTTATCAGCTTGAAGCTCCCTCCCCCTATTCTAAAATATGCACAGAAGTTTGTGTCTGTTTTGCATTCATTGTTTTCCCTCATATGTCTGTGATGTATTTTATTCAAAGAAACATAAATTCAAAACTCTAGAAAGTCAGTATATAGTCTTAACCTTAAAATACAAAAAAAAAAAATTTCTTTCTCTAAAGAGAAAGTGAATTTCATTATTCCACAATTTTTATGCATCTCACCTATCCAATATTTTTTATGTCCCCTTCATCTCAGTTTGAATTTTCAAGATATTCTTATGCCTTAGAATACCCTAAACAGTATCACATCTCATTAAGGAGATGGAAGCCTTTTGCCAACACAGCATTTTCATCTGTTCCCAACATGAGTAGGTCATGTACACCACTGTTGCGTCAAAGTCTTTCAAGGTAATAAATTAATTGAATTACTGTTTTGTGGTGAATGAAGAACAGCAGAAGCCTCACTGCCACAGTTGCTCCTTTCAAGTAAATACTTAAATTTCCTGGGCACGGAAAGGAATTCCCCATAAACTAGACAAATGATCCATCTCTGTGTGATACATCTATTTTTATTATACCTGCAGGTAGACATTGATGTACCCGTTCTTTTTACCCTAAAGCAGAAACATTAATGAACAGGATGAAGTTATAGCTCTCAAAATGGGGTGATTTCTTACCTGAATGACTGTCACAATCTATGCCAAGTTGAGGAAGAGTAGAAGGAAACAAAGAGAGAAGTGGCACAGACAGATTCCAGAAAGCTCTTTTGAAAGCCCTGATTTCTTTGTTTTGTTCCCAGAAATCTTCTGACCTAAACTCTCTGGCTTTTGGCTTAACACACTCAAATAATTGCTGTAATTCTTTTCTTCCTTAAAAGAAAACTTGAGAACTATCCTGAATTTTCTACTTCATTTATAGCTGAGCCCTCTATTGTAATTTCAGCAGGATTTTGACACTTAGAAAAAAATGGAGAAATCACAACATGAAATAATGAACACTTTTTAATAAAAAGAAAAAGCAGTGTGGCTCTGACAAGGATACGTCTAGTCTGACCAGGGCCATATCCTTGTGGGAGTTCTGGTCAACCAAAGGAAGCCAGCGATATAATCAATCTTAAGTTTTAGCAGGGTCTTTGATTCTGCCCCACACAACACACACATCAATTAAGTAGAAAAACAAGGTCTGAACTACTCAGTCATGAGGTGAGTGGAAAACCAGCTGGAAAGTCAGACCTAAAGAGAGGTTATCAATGGATCAGTGTCAACCTAGGGACACACAACAAATGGTGCCACGGTTCCTCCAGGGTCAGCTCTGAATCTGTGGTAGTTTAACATTTCTATCAGTGACCTAAAGGATTCAACAGAGAGAAGGTTCTTATTAAGCTCTGAAGGGCAAAAGGGGAAGGCCAGATTCCTGGGACTAGGGCAATAAAATCCAAAGCAATGGAGTAAATTGCCAAACCAATCAGCTGCCACTAAAACAAGGTTTAATGGGGATAACAGTGTCGTACTGAAGAACAGATTTTGCCTGATGAAGACAGAGAAAAGTTAAGTATATATAACTCTGGCAGTAAAAGTCATTTAGGATTTCTGCCACCGATTTGATTATTCTCATCCTGACCCAAAGTTTCTATTGATGCATGCCATAGACTTGCATTTCTGAAATCTTTGGGAAAAGAAGGTAAAAGACTGTGAGGAGACCAGTATCAGTTTGCTTTGTATTTTTTAAAGACCTATCTTGTTCTTGATTATCTAAAACCAAAAAGTCTCATCTCAGAGACAAAGAATTAGCTGCACTCCAAAGGTCTAATATGCATTTTGTATAATATTGTAAAACATTTATTTGCTATACTCAACTTCCACATATGCGCACACACACCCACACCCACACACACAAACTCACACCACTTTAATGTACCACACGAAGCCCTCTGCCAATAACTTGCTCCTGAAAAAGGCCATGCCCAATAGTCAATTCCCCTGACTACAGGAAGAGAATCAAGCAAGAAAAAAAAAAAAGATCTGAAACAATTAAAAAAAAAAAAAAAGTACACAGCCTGGGAAACATAGCAAGACACTGTCTCTACAAAATAAAAAATATTAGCTCGGTGTGGTGGCACACGCCTCTGGTCCCAGCTACTCAGGAGGCTGAGGTGGGAGGATCACTTGAGCCCAGGAGGTTGAGGCTGTTGTGAGCTGCGACTGAGCCACTACACTCCAAGTTGGGTGACAGAGCAAGACCCTGTCTCAAAAACAAACAAACAAAAAAACAAACAAAATAAGTACAACATAAAGACACATAAAGTAAAAAACATAACATCAAGACTTCCCTCTAGTATTGAGCTACTTGGGAAAACTGAGAAAAATTTATCTTGGAGCCATAAAAATAGGGAGTTAAATATAAAAAAGCTAAAGGTTCTCAGATTATCAACACAGAACAAAGCCTAACAAAGATTTAACGTTAAACCTGAGAAAATGTTTGTAAAGAAATATTATAATTACCTGTTCTTTAACTTCACTAAGGATGTGGGGGTAGGAGGAGGAATGGGCCTCAACTCTGAAATGGAAAGATATAAATAGCAACTTCTAAAATGTGGATGGAGAGATAGACAGATAGATAGACTCTAATGTACAGTGAGTTAGGCACTTGCCTTGGGCACATATTTGAACAGGCACCAAAATCTCAGTAATCAAGATAAGTAGTGTTTTAGTACAATATCTTTTAAAAATCCAAAGTAATGCAAAAATTCCATAATAAATGACCTATAAACATTTTACATAAAGACAGGATCAGGATTACTGACATTTCTCTTTTACCTCAGGCTCCAATATGGCTTGGCAACAATATGGCTGAGCTAACTGCTCAAGTACTACCCACAGGAGCTTGAAAAATCTGTAAACAACATAGATTTTCATCCAAGTATTTGATTACTGTGAGGTATTCTTCCAAAGAGGCAGATTATTTAAGGCAAAGGTACATTATTAGTTTCCTAGATAGACATCGAGGTTGCCTTTATCTTTTCCAGGAAATTTAGCTAAATGTCATGCCTACTAATTAAAATGTTCCTAAGACAAGGATGACAAAACATGGATCATCATATGTTCTTCTAATTTACTGCTGAACACACAAAAAAGAAACAACATGCTATCTCTATTCCAAAATTACCTTTTATACAAAAGTCTTTTTCTTTCCTTTTTTTTCACTTAATGTTCAGGTCCATATTTTTGTTCACATTATTTAATCTCATAAATGCCAGCTTCTTCATGTTATTACCAAGAAGGGGAGGTGAGTTTCTTTAGAGGTTTCTGTTCCATTATTCCTTCCTGTAATGCTATAAATAAGTGAATATTCCCTGGAGTCACTCTTGTCAAAAGTAGTAAGTAAAGCAAGATCTCAGACAAATATGAAAATCATGTCTTCCATAAAATGTGATCCTATGCTGTAGATATGCCTCTTAGATTTCTGATAATTCATAAAACATCAAATGATCCACCTTTGATATGAAATCTCAAGCAATTCCAGCATGTAAACTTGTTTAACTGCCATAAATTGAAGAATTTTAATGGGGCTTTTACAAGTGTTAATAAATTTCAGTTTCAGCCCAGTTTCTCTCTCTCTCTCTCTCTCTCTTTCAATTTAGGTTTTAACCTTCACATTAAACATATTTTTTCATGAGAATCATTTATACTTTCTTGATTCAAACATTTTTTGGCAGTGGAATAATTATATATCCTGTTTCATTCCTTTTTTTTTTTTTTTTTTTTTAAGTAATCCCTGGTGGCAATAAAAACATAATACTGTGGATGACACAAAATGAGAACAGTGAGATACATTTCAATGTACTTGAAAGTAAATAATTATTCAAATATGCTTCATAGAATTTTCATGAATATAGAAGATACTCAATTATAAGTGGTCAAGAAAAATATTGAACCCATAATTAGGGAGGAATAGCTAAGGCACAATTTTTCCATTATATGCTTTTTTTATACATCCATGCATGCATTTACCCTAGAAAGTTTTCACACAAATAAATATCTATGTTTGTGCCTATATTGTTGAAATAGATAGGTCCAAGAAGGGTGTGATTAATTTTAAAGACATTTGCTTACTTGTGATGTCAAATCAAGTCATTCAGGTGTAGAGATTTTATTTATTTGAGTTTTGCAAGGTGAGTGTGCTAAATCATCAGGGTTGACCAGAAGAACCACTTAAATTATCAGGATAATATACAACCATCATTTCTCATGGATGTATGAAATAAAATCTAAAATCAACTTAAGTCCGAATGTATTATCTTTTCCAGAATTCAAATTTAGATGGAATCTAAGACATTTTGATTCAAACTGGGAGTGGGCTGAAGGAGTGACCCAAGTGTCTATAATTCTCATTCTTATCCATCATCTGGATTTCAAGTTCAAAAGAACGGAATTAAAATCCTTCCTTCATCTTGTGGTCTAGAGAATTGCCTTTTCCATTCTCAAGAACTCCCAGATGACAATATAGTACATATCTCTTTTCTTAGTAACAGAAAATCCAGAGGCTTTATGGAACAAAGGTTTGGGGCAACAAATAATATGAATACACAGGTACAGACTGGAAGGAGAGGAAACTAACAAGATCATTATTAGTGAATGATATGCCATGCCTGCTCTCTTGAGTTGAATTAATGGTGGTCTGGTTTCTAGATGAAGGAGGTGATGGTCCTTATCAATGCTGTTATTCTCTAACCGCGTATGAAAAAATTGTGCTTCATTCAGTCCACAGCAATTAACCAAAAAGGACTCTGAGGGCAGGAATTAGCCACCACACATATAAGGGTCAGTTAAATAAATGACGGCCGTTAAGCCTGGAGAAAAGATACAGTGTTCAAATACCTGCAAGACTATCACAAGGAAGAAAGAACAGGTCTGTTCTGTGTGATTCTACAAATGGTCAACTGAATCTCATCACTAAATTCACTTTCAAGTTTCTTTCCATTTCTAGGATCCTAAGGCGATTTCTGGAATTTTATGACTTTCATTAATCAGATCTTTTGTCTTCAAACCAGGGAACAATTGATCTGTTTAGGCATACAAGAATCTCTTTTGCTTTAAAAGTCCTCATCTTTTGCTTAGGTAGAGGAAAACTATGGGCTGCTCTTTAAGAAAAATCAGAGTACACTGATGTTCAGTATTTAACAGCCACCGCGCACACACACACACACACACACACACACACACAAACCCTCATAAATAGAAGTAACTGCCGGGCGTAGTGACTCAAGCCTGTAATCCCTGCACTTTGGGAGGCCGAGGCAGGTAGATTGCCTGAATCAGGAGCTTGTGACCAGTCTGGCCAACATGGTGAAACCCCATCGCCACTAAAAATACAAAAATTAGCCAGATGTGGTGGCGAACACCTATAACTCCAGAAGGCTGAGGCAGGAGAATGGCTTGAACCTGGGGAGGTGGAGGTTGCAGTGAGCCCAGATTGCACCACTGCACTCCAGTCTGACGGAGCGAGACTCCCTCTCACAAGAAAAAAAAAAAATATATATATATATATATATATATATATACACACATATGTATTTTTTAATATTGAGAAAAAAAGTGGAAATTATTTTTAAACAGTAGACTTCATTAGCTTTAAAGAAACTAGACATTCCAAGGAGAGAATTATGAGAGAAGATAACCTTTGTAAACATTTTACCAAAAAAAAAAAAAACTTAGAAGAAAATAGAGGTGCATTCTATGTTAAAATAAATTCTAGTATAGCAAGCAGCGTGTGCCACATGATGACACCATAGATCTGGATATATCGCAGGGTAAATTATGTCCTCCAAATAAAAGGCCGTATCATAAATATAACCCAGGATACAGGTGACAGTTTTGCCCCACAGTTAAAAGAATTGTTTAAAAAGTCATATTTTTAATAAATTTAAAAAGTGGGTCTCAAACCTTTACTTTTAAATATAACCTGCTAATGTAGAAGTTGTCTGTTGTTTGACTAGAGCTTTTGAAGGCATGAGACCAAACTCAGTCCTTACTTCCACCAGTAGCAAAAACGTAAAAATACACCACGTATCCATATCCCATTGACCAGATTGTTTCTTTAGGGATATATTTCATCTGTAGGTTTATTTGAGAAGCAAAATATATCAAGGCAGTGTCCACATTTAAAATAGTGTCAGAATTGGAAATGCATTTGAGTCTAGACTGTGTCTCTTGTCAAGGATGTGGGATGGTAAAAAGGGTTTCATCTTAGAATCAGATGTGTTTTTCAAATCCAGCAGCAGAATGTTTCTGAAGACCTATTTGTTCAAAAATTAAGTGCGGAAAATAAAACCATCTTTTGAATAACAAAAAGTAGGTTATATATACCTGTGTAAATATGCTCAGAAAATCTTTTATAAAAGTATCCACCACTTCATAATTTCCTTTCCTTCCACTAACTAGTTGAATGATCATGAGAAAGTCACTTAACTTCAGTGATCCTCACTTTTCTTACTGAAAAATAAAGTAGTTACACTCTGCGATGCCTAATATTTTCTGATTATTGTGGGAGATAAAATTCTCCAAAAGCGAAGTATGTTAAAATGCACAAAATTTCTACATACAGGATTAAAGATATATGTTAGTTTTTTAACTTCAGAAGATGGTGACCTTCTAATCTCTGTTCATCTAGAATCCTATCTATCCCACTCTTTTAAGATTAATTTACAATCAAGACCAGATGGTTCAAGGCCACCCATTTTCATATCCAGAGCCAATCATCTAATTATCGAATCTTCAACAAAAACATCTTGGTTAGGCATGCAAATGCTTGCATAAAGCATGATTATGCACATGAAATACTAAGAACATATATAAATATTTATGTATGAGTTTAGGGCATACTTATTAAAAGTGAGCATTTATATTTAAATGTCAACAGATAATGTTGGCTATGGGACACTGTAACAAGACGCTGTCTGGAATAACAATACATTAGGCTTATCCTAGCTTTGTCACTTGATCTCTTTGACCTTGTCCAAATGACTTGACCTCTTAGAGTCTTCATTTCCTCATCTCTACATGGAAATCTTGAATTAAATGAGCTCCAATGTTATATCTAGCTCTAAATGTTATTCACTTATAAACATGGATTGTGAAGACCATAAAATCACACGGAAAAATAGAAAAACCTGCTCTGTAACTTTCAGTCAGTTAAGAGTCATTATAAACTGTTGTGTAAAGTCTTAGAGTCTATAAGGTCTACTTTCAATGAAATTGAATTTTGCAGTTACATCTGAACCATTGGTGCCGGTTTGGAGATCACTACAATAAATTTTCAGTACCTGAGGCCTGGTCACTGTCTACCAGACTTAAGAAGTATATTTCTCTTTTCCTTTGTCTTATCTCTTCCTTCTCTTCCTCACTTAAAGAATATATGGAAAGAGTTTAGTTGCCAATTAGGAATAATATTTGCATTGGAAAACTTTACTCTAAAGAAGACAAGGGATGAATGTGAGCTAACACTGATAAATCCTACTATATGCCAGGCACAGTTTGTACAGTATGACATTTAATTGTGACATACTACAAATTAATTATGAATTATTAATCATTATAACTCTATAGGGAAACTATTATTAATCCCCCATTAGCCAGAAAAGGAAATGGCTACTGAAAGTTCAAAACTTGCAAAAGGCCACATGCCTAGCATTAGAAAAAGAATGTGAATCGTGCCTGTCCACTTCTTTCCACAACACCATTCTCTCACAGAAACAAAGCTATCAGAATCCTCATAAATTACAAAATTTGTACTACAAAAATAAGAGCCGTGGGCATTTTGTTCAATCACTTGGCATTAAAGGAAATGCTTGTTTTGTTCCAGTCACTGTGCTAGGCATGACAAATATAGTGTGAAAAAAAGCAGAAACTGACCTTATTCTTATGCTCCATAAAATGTACTAGTTTGTCATATCTGAGTGACAGAAATAGAAGTATTTTTATTTGCTTTTTGCATTTTTCCCATTTTCTAATCTATAATATAAATAACTTTCATAATCAGAAAAAGTATTTGAAAGTAACCTTTTATCTTTTACAGTTGTGTATAGGATAGATATTGACTACATTCTTCTTTTTCTGGGTTGGGCTACAGTTAGTAGAAGCTACGCAATTTTTTAAGTGAGTTATTTTGGAGAGTATCACATTGTAATGTTGTATAGATCTGTGTTTATTTTGATGTGAACAAAAATAACAGAAAGCATATATTAAAAATTATTTATATTAAAATATTTTAAATGAGAAGAGAAAAATTCTCATAGCTATGCTTTCTGTATATGGTATCTAAGTAAGTTCAATATCCACTAACTCCCCAACCCTGCGATTCACCCCAGTCCTTACGTTACATCCCATAAGTCTCAGTATTTTTATGTTCTCATTTGATTGAAGTAAATTCATAGAGCTAGTCACCCTCACACGTATTCCCAACCTTTTCTCAAAATACTTAATCTTCCAACCCATCATTTGCACTCAGTAGAGTGCTCCCTGTTTTCTGTTGGTAATTTCACTCTTGACAGAGTGCACTTCAAAGAATCTTTTATGTACTGGACTCTCTTTTTGGATTCTAAGCTCCTTAAGCATAGGGTTTAGTCATTTTTTAATTATCTATTTTCTATGTTTTAGCAGATACATACACAATTGCATATTTTTAAAAGTCAAGTAGTACTACATGGATTATAATGAAAAACAGCCATCTCCAGCTCTGATTCTTCTCTGGTCCTTTTGTTACTTTGATCTCTGCCTTTCGTGTTAGAAGTTTTTCTTGAAAGCTGTTAGGGCACTGAGCACAAACTTTGAGAACAGGAAGGGTTTCCAGACATCAGGGGTCTTGACTATTTCATTATGAGATTCCCAAATGTTAGTATCCATTTTTTTCCCCCTCCAGAGCTATCCTAGCTTCTTCAGAGAAATATGCCTGGTTTATTAAACTGAGTGGAAGGAGGTTATAGGTCTTAACAGTTAGTGTGTTTTTTAGAACTGAGAATCTCTATAAAGCAAACAGATTCTTTGTTTAATGGTCAAGTAAGAAAGAGAAAGTGCATGTAGGAGATAAGGCATTCCAAGATCTTCCTCCTAGAGTATCACTGTGTGTGCTACTTTACAAAACTCTGCCCGCCTTTCTCTAATTTAGTGTATTCAAAAGTGTTCTGACCAAAGTTCCTTTTATCCTTTTTTTCCTTTTTCTTGTTGAACATGGGGAGAAAAGAAGTATATATGAGACTATATACCTTGCCAATAGGTACACAATTTACAATTGTATTTACCTATGTCATTTCATGACCACGGGATGCACTTTAAAAAATTATCTAAGTCAGAACTGCTCAATAGAAATATAACGCCGGCTGCAAATGTGAACCAGAGAAGTAATTTAAAGTTTATTAGCTGCACCTTAAAAAGTAACAAGAAGTGGGTAAAATTAATGTTAATATTTATATTTTATTAAACCAAATACAGTAAAAATATCATTTATTCCTGTTATCAATATGAAAAATATTGAGATATTAATTTTGTTTTTGGACTAAGTTTTGAAATCCAATGTATACCTCACACTTATATGTTAATTTAGATTAGCCACATTTCAAGTACTCAGTAGCCACACGGTACTAATGCCTACCATATTAGCTAATACCAAAGATCTTGACCTGGAGGCTTAGTATGTCTATATTGTTGTTTGTTTGGAGTGTTAATTTTACTTTTATAGAGAAAATAATTTTAAAATAGGGGACTAAACATGAGCCATTCCAGACTTCTAAATGTTCTGGAAAATTGGGAGACTTTGGCCATATTGGGCCATTTGACAACATTCTTCATTTGGTGACTCATAATCACCTGAGCACAGTAATGACCGCACCTGCCCCCTTGGTCACACTCATTTGCAGATCATTTCACATATACACATCACCTGCCTGGTTCCCATAGGGAGCTGAATTTGCAACTCCAAATCTAGGCCAAACTTTCTCTCTTACAGATAAGAAAACTGAGTCCCAGAGAAGTGAATTCACTTGTCATTCAAGCTACAGATGGTAACAGAGCTAAAACTAAAAGCTGTGTCCATGATAATGCTTTCTAGGGACACCAGGCTATTTTCTTAGGCCCAAACTTAAATCTTTCCCACTTTAATTAGCCTATTTCTTTTTTTCCTCCCCAGACTTAGAACAATTGCTTGGAATCTTTCCTCTAAAAGCAACTCACACACAGAACTCACAGTTATGCAGTTTCTAGCTAATTATAGCTCCTCTTAATGTAATAAAAGCAACTCTGACTTTCGAGCAGTCAAATAAATGCATTGTTTTTGAACTTTTAAAATGTCTGTGGCTTTTTTCTAGTCTTGGTACGGTTTATTTAGAATAAAACTTCTTAAAAAATAAAGTACATACCACATTACAGAATTCCTTAATAGCACTATAATACCAAACATGGAGAAATTATTCTGCTTGCATTCTCCTTAATTAAATTAGCATTAAAACTATTAATAATTTTAAATATGAATCCAGACGCAAAACAGCGCATATGTAATTCAATTTACAGGAATTTCAAGAATATGTAAAACTAACTGATGAAAATAGAAGTAGGAATAGTTGCTAACCCAAAGAGAGGGAGAGGTGTATTAATCTGGAAAAAGCATAAGGAAACCCCAGGACTGCAGGAAATGTTATATATATTTTGATATGAATGGGGATTACACAGGTATATAGATATATATGCAAAAATGTATCATTTGAGATTACTGCAGCTTCATACTTTATTTTGATCTCAATTTTTAAAAGAATAGTATTGCATCTTTTATTGATTCGTTGCTTTAACTTTCAGCTAAGAGGTATAGAGCTTTATATACCAGGATAGATTCAAGGAAGTGAAATATAATAAGCAATAGGGCTCAGAGGGTCCAAGGACACCAAAAGGTAGGAGAGAGGCATAAAAGTGCAAAAAAAAAAAAAGAGGCAAAAAAGTGATACTCAATAATTGGACCTTATATAACTAAAATATATAATCATCTAGTTTGGGATCTTTTCAAATCAGATTTTACATCTGCCTGTGCCCTAGGACATTCAGACAGTGACTGATGCCAGTAAGTCTAATGTGTGACGAATATAGGCAAATTGCATTTTTTCTGGTTCATTTATTTTTTTAAATTGTGTTAACTAGTTAAATAATTAGTTTAAACATGCTCAAAGCCAAACAAAAGTAAAAATATTGCAAAGGAAAGGAGAAAATATGTTTGCCTTTATTCTTAAACTAGTGGTTTACTGCATGGAATTTAGCATGATTGACCATTGTAATTGCTTTTTCTGGAATGAGCAAGAACCATATTCTCATTCTTCTACCACCACAAATACTAAGCAGTCACTGGAATGTCTCTTGTGTTATATTTGTGGGTTTATATCATGTCACTTCTACTAGAATTGTAATCATTAATTGCTTAAGAGTTCATTCAGTTTAAAATATTTTCCATCAAAAGCCACTCTCAAATAAACACTTGGAATAAAATGGGAAGTAGTGAGGGGTTTTTAGAGTGTAGCTTTTAAAAAGCACAAGTTAACTGTTTCATGCTTTAAATTATAAATTGTGCTGACTTCAAATGCAACTTGCACAGTGAATTGTTTTTCATTTATGATGACAGAGTTTCTTGGTTTCATACCATTTCATTCGTGTTGGTTTGTAGTACTTCCAACAACTTTTTAAAAGACATAAACTAGAAAGCTCTCAGTTCTTGGTAGCTAATCCAGACACTTCCTTAAAATAAACCTGCAGGGACCCCGTTTTCCATGACATGATTATTACATATTAGATGCCTGTATCGAAACATCTCAGGCACCCATAAATGTATACACCTATGTACCCACAAAAATTAAAAATTATAAGAAAAAAACATTTTTTCTTAGGCATTGTCAAACAAAAAAGTCCTGCAGGGGATAGATTCCAGTAGGAAATTACTTTCAAGCAATAATTTTTCTTCCAGTGATATTTCAACAGTGTCAACCAGTTTTTCAAGTTATATAAGGAGCAAAAAAAAGGTAACATTTTTAGATAAACTTTACTCCTTACATCCAAATCTTTAAATATTAAAATTATATTTTCTTTTCCCTTGGAGAAATAAATAATTTATTATCTTCTGATATAAGGAAAGAAATAATTGAAAAAAATCTAGCTCTCCATTTTCTTAGTAACTGATCTCCTAGTATTCAGAAGCTGCTTATATAAATGGGGTATTTGCTTTTTTAGCTGTATTTACAGCTTTTGCCAGATGAGGATGTACCCTGCATACTATAAATATGGATTTCCAGCTGTTACCAGAAATCTTGGTAGGCACCGCTGTGGAACTCAAAGCATGTTTAAAGATCAGCCACTGGTAAGCCTAAAATAATATCAAGTAATAATGATTGGTAAACCTATTAAACAAAGGCTGCTGATTCATGAAGACCATAAAATTATAGGGATGAATATGTTCTTAATAAACCCTCTCTTTCTTTTGTCCATTTCAGGCTTGAGTTGACTATACTTAAATGAGCCTAAATAGAGGAGACATTCTGTATTTTGAAGACCAACTATTCCAGTAATTCAACAACTTCCTTTAGGGACCAACTGTGATGTTTCACCACCTTTTTTTTTTTTTTTCAGAATATTTTTTTCCTTATTTGTCATCAAAAGCCCTCTGGCTGCAATTGAAATTTGAGCTGGGCCTGTGATTTTTCTACTTTTTGAGGAAGTATTTTCTGGCTTTGTTTTTCATGGCCTGGAAATGAAACCTCTAAAACGGAGTTAGAAGGGGCAGTGCTGAATCCTCCACACTTTGCCACCAACTCCCTTCTCTCTCCCCAAACAACACACAAATACACGGTCACTTTGTTTCTCCATCTTCTTCTTGGCATGCTTACACAATTTTATTCCCAAAACATAATTGAATGATCTTCTCCCCGATTCCTGGTTTAGGGGAGAAAGACTAGTAAAAGTTAAACTAAAATTGTCTGGGCAGTTGATAATACAGTCTCTCTTTGACCTTCTACCTAAACAACGGTCAGCTGGTGAAGTCCCAGGGCCAGAGACCACGTTAGGAGCCCAGTCATAAGGACAGGGGACAAAGAGCACTGGGGTAGATTGAGTTTTCCAAGCTGGGACTGAGAGCAGAAGCAGACTACTCCCCAAGACGGATTTAGTCTGGAGTCTAAGGCTGCAACACAAGAATTGTTGAATGATGTCTCTTGCGTCAGGTCAAGGTTGTACCATTCAGAATAAATGGTAAAGTAAGCTGGTTGGTATGAATGCTATAGTTATCATATGAAGAGGGAGGGGACAGCCAAGTCTAGAAACCAAGCCAGACCTGAAAAAAACTGTCTCCATCTACAAAATGACAAAACATTAAATATCCAATGGGATTGTTATAGAAGCAATGGCAACTCAGTGGAATATGATGCAGTCATTCAAAATTATGACTAGGACTATATAGGAGCATGAATACATATTATGATATGAAGCGTTTTAGTTTGCTAAGGTTGCCATAACAAAATACCACAGACTGGGTGGCTTAAATAACAAGCTTTTATTTTCTCACATTCTGGAGGTGGGAAGTCCTAGGTCAAGCTGTTGGCAGGATTGGTATCTTTTCAGCTTATAGATGGGCATCTTCTCCTCTTAGTGTCTTCACGTGGTCTTTTCTCCCTGCAAATGCATCCCTGGTATCTCTCTGTGTGTCCAAATTTTCTCTTCTTATGAGGACACCAATCAGATGGGAACTCACCCTAATGCCCTAATTTTAACTTAATTACCTCTTTAAAAGCCCTATCTACAAATACAGTCACATTCTGAAGTGCTAGGGGTTAGGTCGTCAACATATGCACGGGGGAAGGAGACACAAAATCCAGCCCATAAAATGAGCAATAAGAAAAAAATGATAGGATGATGTGAACTCCACCATCCACCACTCAATAAGGCTTATTATATATTAGTTCCTTCAAATCTCGCAAGAACACAAGCCATCATTTAAGAGGAAGAAACAGATACTCAAAGAATAAAACAATTTGCCAAAGTACCCACAGTTATTACATATGGAAACTGGAATTTAAGGCCAGGTATGTATAACTTGAAGATTCATATTCTTTTCGCCATGCTAGGTTGACTCTCGTGTCAGTGGGCTTATACGTTAAAATAGAGTTATCTGATTTTAAAAGGTATATGTCATTCTAGCATTATTTTATACAAATAAAAGAGGGAAATAAATATAGTTGAGAATTAAACATGCACCAAGCTACTTTGCAAGGACGGATAAAAAAGATGTAGTCTTTGTTTTTAAGAAGAAAGAAAATTTGCATGTATAAATGCATAAAACAGCTACAGGTAAGAAAAACAGATGTGATAACCACAAAACCAGTTAATTAATTAAGAAATTAATTGTCTTAATCATATTATGCTTACAACTAAGTTTTTGTAAATCCATTTAAAATGTTTATGTTGTATATCAGTATGTATTAACTCATTAATTCATTCGATTATATTTATTGAGAATCTACCACATTTCAGACATGAATATATAGGCATGAATAAAACCAAAATGGTTGCTTGAAGACATGGAACCAACCTAAATGCCCATCAATGACAGACTGAACAAAGAAAATATGGTTCATATACACCATGGAACACTATGCAGTCATAAAAAGAATGAGATCATGTCTGCTGTGGAAACATGGATGAAGCTGGAGGCTATTATCCTTAGCAAGCTAATGCAGGAACAGAAAACCAAATACCACATGTTCTAACTTATAAATGGGAACTAAGTGAGGGGAACTGATAAACACAAAGAAGGGAACAACAAACATTGGGGTCTACTTGAGGGTGGAGGGTGGGAGGAGGGAGTGGAGCAGAAAAGATAACTATTGGGTGCTGGGCATAATACCTGGGTGATTAAATGATCTGTATGACAAACCCCCATTACACGAGTTTACCTATGTACAAACATTCACATGTACCCCTGAACCTAAAAGTTCAAAAAAATAAAAATATAAAAAGAAAGTCCAGGAGCCATAAGAAGTTATCTTGCCCTTTGCCCCTATGCAATAAACCCCAAACACACACAAATAGATCGCAGTCTTTGCTAGCTAAGGGCTTCTTAGACATCTCCCTTTTTGAGCAATGTATGATTTAGCCTAACAATCCTAGCTTGTCCTAAAGGATTCCCTTCTGGCCATTAAAATCTCTCTTGCCACAATTAATTAATTAACTAAAAAGTTGCTTGTAGCTTCCAAAGAGAATTTTCAAAAATGGTGTCTTGAGACTACATGCACACAAACTATTTGAAATACTTTTTTAAAAACGTAGACTCCTGGACCTTTTCTAGAACTATTCGATCAGACTATCTGAAGCTGGAAATTTTTAAGAATTCACCATCTAAAGTTCGTGATTTACTGGTCTATGGCAAGAGTCAATAAATGTGATGGGCGTTATAATAATTATCTATTGTTATGCGATACATTATCTCAAAACTTAGCATCTTATAAACAGCAAATATTCATTATCTCACAGTTCTGTGGGTCAGGAATCTGGGCGCTTCTGTCTCAAAGCCTCTCCCAAGCCACTGGGACTGAAATCTCACCCAAAGAATGAACAGAATGACCAGCTTCCAAGCTTACTCACAGAGTTGTTAGAGGCTTCCCTTCCTCATAAGCTGGAGGACTGAGGGCCTTGGTTCCTTGCTGGCTGTTGTCCAGAGGTCTTTCTTCATCTTTTGTCATATTGGCCTCTTCACAGGGTAGCTCATGACATGGAAACTGAACAAACAAGAGAGAAAAACAAGACAAAAGTCAGGACCTTTATGTAACCTCCTGTTGGAAGCATCATCCAATTCCATTAATCTGAAGCAAGTCTCTAGGTCCAGCTCAAATTCAAGGTGAGGGAGGCGCAAGGGCAAGAATGCCAAGTCATCTCAATGGTGTCCACCACTTGTCCCTCACCTGGACTTGGAGGGTCAGCAAAGAACCTCTAAGCTCAGACCTGAAGAATGAGTAGCCAACATGGCGGGGGAATGGAGAGGCCAAGGACTATTCCAGAGTGAGGAAAGCACCGCAAACTCAGGGGATAGCGAAAGATCAGTACATCCAGGGAAACCCTATTTGTCTTGTAGATTTCTCTGTTGTTATCAAAAGCACAGTATTTGTGCTTGTTTCTAGGGACTTGAGAAGAAGTTCTTATCTCTACACTATCAGGATCAAGGAGAATTTTCTTCAAGCAAATAAGATACCAGAGATACTAAAATCTTTCCTGAACCTTAAACCTGCTCTGCGTGGGTTGTTATTAACAACAACAACAAAACTAAAATTCACACATGAAAATATAAAAATATATACATTTAGTAGAAATAAGCTAGTTTGTTTTCGTTTAGTCCATCTTTGTTGTGGCAGAAGTCTTTTACTAACAATAAATCCTTCCTTCTTTGCTCCATGTTAGCTTTAATTCTTCATCATGCAAACACGGTCCAGGTGTGGGCCACACATTTAAAAAATAAAATAAAATAAAAATTGCTGGATATTTAGACTCTGTTACTGACTTAAGGAAAAAGAAACAACAACAACAACAACAAAACACCAAAAAAACACCCTCTCAACAGAAGCTGCTAATCCGAGTGGCAATATGGATTGGAATAAATTTATTTGAATTTTTTAGTCTGTATCATATAACCCAAATTCAAAGTGGGGAATTGTGGTATCATAGAGAAGGTTCTGACCTCAGCATCTGGGAGAATAGGGTTTTGCTGGTTTTGTTTCGGCCACTAACTGATGAGTAAGCACGCGTAATTCAATTATCTTTGCAAAGCTTCTTGCCTAATCTGGTAAATAGTTTGAGTGAGACCAGTGTGGTTTTCAGTGTGATGCCCAGATCAGCGCTTCAGAATCACCCAGAAGGAAACTTGTTAGAAATGCAAATTTGGGACCGTACTTCAGACCCCTGAATCGGGAACTCCTGAGTGGAATGCAAGACTAGCCATTTGAATAAGTGATACGGTACATTCTGAGACATGCACACATTTGAGAACCACTGAGCAAGAAAACCTCAGATCTTTCCAACCTAAAATCTATAGGATTCTGGAACTTTATGAGGATAGCAAAAAATAATAGAAATGGTAAAGTTTTCTAATTAAAAAATTAAGTTTGTTTTTGGACAAATAAAGGAGATGCTAGCACATCATGCTCTATCACATAACCATTAGGAGAGATAGATCAGTGCAGGTTATTATTTAAGCCTCTATATTGAAGAGACAAGTAAAACCAGGACTGGGCAGATTAAGGACATACACCCAAGGTCACAAAGCAAATAGTGGCAAAGTCAGAACTCATATCCAGAATCCTGACTCCTGGTTTAATATGTCTTCCTCTCCACAGCTGTTATAACAAACTCTCTTTCAATATGCTTGGGTACCACATTTTG
Organism: Macaca thibetana thibetana; assembly: GCF_024542745.1. NCBI lineage: Eukaryota > Metazoa > Chordata > Mammalia > Primates > Cercopithecidae > Macaca > Macaca thibetana. The sequence continues at coordinate 21,344,517 of NC_065589.1, read as the reverse complement.
CCCACATACATTCTCTAGACACAGAAACCAAGCATTATCTATCTGTAAATGTTTTGACTCAAATTTTACCTCTGATATCAATGGTTTTTCTTAAAGCACAAGTCATGATAGAACACAAATAAATGAGTATCTTGAGAAATAGAGCATACAAGGCTGGGCGCTGAGGCCCACCCCTGTAATCCCAGCACTCTGGGAGGCTGAGGCAGGTGAATCACAAGGTCGGGAGATCGAGACCATCCTGGCTAACAGGGTTTCACCCTGACTCTACGAAAAATGCAAAAAATTAGCCGGGCATGGTGGCACACACCTGTAGTCCCAGCTACTTGGGAGTCTGAAGCAGGAGAATTGCTGGAACCTGGGAGGCGGAGCTTGCAGTGAGCTGAGATTGTGCCACTGCACTCCAGCCTGGGTGACAGAGCGAGACTCCATCTCAAAAAAAAAAAAAAAAAAAAAAAAAGAAAGAAAGAAAAAAGGCATATATACATAAGTTTCAGTGAATTATTTTCTTTGAAGCTCCTAAGCACAGTAATTCTACTTTGGCTGACTGGGAGCCTACAACTAAAGTTTCCTGAAGTTTTCCTTCAAACTTTCATCTTTAAAATTGATAGTGCCATTAAAATAAAGGGACACAGACATTAACTGTTCAGTAATTACTGACTATTGGATCTTTCATGGTACTTGAACATCATCCTCTTAAAAGATATAACAGATAGTAATGGCTAATGGCCTCATTTGCTTCTAACTTTTATCAATGAGTAGTAATAATATTATTAGAAGTGTAATAAACAGAAATCTATTTTGTGAGGCTTGAGGAAGTCGTAGGCCAAAATAGATTTTCTAACCCCTTCCATAAATTGAAAGGATACTAACTAGATGCTCATGGTCACTTGTCCTCTTTGAGATCCCATAACCTTTGTCATAAGGCTCAAGCTGTTAACCTCAGTGCCCTGTCAAATTCCTACTTTAGAAATACGGTTTTCTCTACCTAAATTTCTTTATAATTTCCAGTAAGTAAATTACATCTCTACTTCCCTTTCTAAAATAATTTTATAGTCTTATAGTTTTTTCTAACAGGACTTGTTTTCTCATTCTCTTTCTCTCTCTCAGGGTTAATAAAAGGAGGTTATACCACCTTGTTTAATCTGAAATTATGAAAACATGACATAAATAGAAATACATACGATCTAATGTAGCGCTGGCTATAGGAAGACTTAAAACACCATGTGTTACAGCAAAATACTTGACAGTATCATCAGTTTATTTTAAAACTTTCCTTTAAAATCTACTTTCTTCGATCCATCCTGAATTTCTTACATTTTGAAAGATGGCTATCTCTTCTCATTTGAGTTGTTATCTGTCTCTCTTCCTAGGTCACTGCTCTGAAATCTATTTAGGAACCTGTTGACATGTACAATAAAAAGACATTGCTGGTCTTGGGTTTACCATGCCACCAAGCGAGACCAGCCCTTGTCTCACTCTCTGCAGGAATGGAAGAGGCAGTGTGGGTTGGAAATCAGGTCACATGGCTTTGATCTTGGCTTTTAGTTCTGCCAACAACCAGTGTAGACCCTGGCCTAAAGCATTTAAGTCCCCCGAGCTTTGGTATCTTCATCTATAATTCCTTTTAGCTTTGACATTTCATTAATTTTATCCATCTGGCCCAGAAGCAATTTTGGAGTCCAGGGGGTTCTTCAGGAAGCTTCACAAACTTCTTTGGAGAGAGGAGCACTTGCAAAGCAATGTAACTGTCAGAGCTCCAAGGCCTCCATCCCACCTTAAGCATGACAACTTCCACTGTATCTCAGCCTCCATCCTCATACACGGGAAGAGATTCAAGGTAAGATTATTTTGGGATTGGAGGATGAGGAGTGGGAGAGAAATTCCAAAGCTAACTCCTCTTTTTGAAAATCTTGTGCAATAAAATAAAATAGAATAGTATATTGTAATAGATTATAGAAATCATTCATTTTCTTTTAGAGTCAAGGTCCTCTTTACCTTGTCTAACTATAAAAAGTTTGATATTGTCATGGATTCTTGATCAGAGGTTGGTTTTTTGCTTTTTTTCTGGAAAGAACCAGATACTAAATATTTTCAGCTCAGCAGGCTTATGGCCTTGATTTCTGTTGCATTGAGTCTGCTGTCGCTGTATGAAAACATCCATAGACAATAACTAAACAAATGGGCATGGAAGGGTTTGAGCCCTGGACTGCAGTTTGTTGATACCTGATAGAGATGAAAGGATTCACCTGGAAAAAGTGTTGAGGCGTTTTTGCTTGTTAGAGAAAATTGTTTAGAATGGTAATGAAGATTTTAGAATTTTTTTAAAAAAATAGCTATTTTAGAAAAAAGTTTTATGATTGTATTTTTCTTAAAAGATAGTATGTGAAAGAAAAATATTTGTCTTCCGTGCTCATTCTTACATTTTCCACAACACTCATTCATTAAATATTTTGGAATAAATCAAAATAATATTAATTCGTATAAAAATAGTTTTAAATTTATAGTTGTTCTACCTTGTAATAATAATTTGCCATCAAATACCTAACATTAGAATTATTCATCAAATGATCACTCTACTGATATTCATAATCTTAGAATTGTGCTTTATAAATAGTTCCATTATTTTCAAATGTACCTTGATGATCTTTTATTTTGTGTGTATTTATTCTATCTCCAAAAAAATCTCTTGCTTCTCATGGAATACAATTTATTTTTAACTGCTGAGAAGACACAAAGAAAACATTTGCATGTGCCTAGAATATATTTTTTATTGATTCATTTTTAACATCAAATTCAAGTTTCTTCAGTATGTTTACTTTCCAATCTATGTTGCTGATTGTATAGAATCATGATTCCTAAATGGATTGGTATCAGAAAGACCTGTCTAATCTATACAATTTGTGGATAGAACATTTGTTCCAATGAACACACTATAGTGCACGTGGATAATAAATAAATATGGATATAATAGAAGACAAGCTTCCTAAAACATTATAAAATTAAACTTAAACAGGACACAGCCAAACCAGCGATCTGATTATTTCATCTTAAAAGTAAATATTCTTATTGAGTTTTATTATTTATTTATTTATCTATTTATTTATTTATTTTTTGATGGAGTCACTCTGTTGTTCAGGCTGAAGTACAGTGGCACGATCTTGACTCACTGCAACCACCACCTCCTGGGTTCCAGTGACTCTCCTGCCTGAGCCTCCCCAACAGCTGGGATTACAGGCATGCGCCACCACACTCAGCTAATTTTTGCATTTTTAGTAGTGACTGGGTTTTGCCATGTTGGCCAGGCTGGTCTCGAACTCCTGACCTCAAGTGATCCACCTGCCTCAGCCTCCCAAAGTGCTGGGATTACAGACATGAGGCACTGTAGGCAGCCTTATTGAGTTTATTCAACTAAAGATGTAAGTATGGGCCAGATGCCATGGCTCATGCCTGTAATCTCAACACTTTGGGAGGCAGAGGGGGATGAATCAATTGAGGCCAGGAGTTTGAGACCAGTCTGACCAACATGGCAAAACCCCGTCTCTACTAAAAATACAAAAAATTAGCTAGATGTGGTGGCACAAGCCTGTAACCCCAGCTACTAGAGTGGCTGAAGCAGGAGAATCACTTGAACCCAGGAAGTGGAGGTTGCAGTGAGCCAAGATCATGCCACTGCACTCCAACCTGGGTGACAGAGTAAGACTCTGTCTCAAAAAAAAAAAAAAAAAAAAAAAAAAAAGTAAATATAAATATTAAAAACATAAGCAAGCCAAATGATGGTATTTAAGATTTTCCAAGTTCAGTGTAACTATGATTAATACATAACTAGAAAGTTGAACAGTGGTCTGTGTAGTATTTTATCCTACTACATTGGCTGGTTAATATCAATGCCACAAACTGAGTAAAATTGGAAAAAAAATTAAAATATTTAAACCTCTCTAATGATGTGCCAATATGAGCAAGGACACAAGGCTAGGTTTCAACAGAGCAGCAATTCCATGACCCGAGTCTATTGACTTTCAGAAGTATAAGGAAGCATTCGAGGGAGTGGTAACCTACAAAGGCATCTAACTTCACTTCTCTGCTCAAACCTGAAAGGGAGCGTCTTCTGATTGCAGGTGAGTTGAATGGAAACTACAACCTCTTTTAACACATGAAGACTATGTATTTGGAAACTGGAGCAGAGTTCAGATTTCTGACCCCACTCTTTTCAATTGATGTGCCTATAAAACTGCTGTAGAAGTGTTAAAAACTTATAAAGTGGCTGCGAATAATTCTTTTTGTGTGCGTGTCTCGTCACCACTCTTTCCCTCAGGGGTAGAGTCCATTTCTCCCTCCTTGAGACTGTGCTGGCCTTGGGAATTGCTTCCACCAATCCAAATGCGAAGAAAGTGACACTGTGTCAGTTTCAGCTGTAGCCCTTACAAGGCCTAGTAGCTTCTACTTTTGTTCTCTGGGTGCTCTGAGCTACTATATAAAGAGGCACCATTACCTTGCTAGAAAAAGAGAGAACCTGGCCTTCTAGCCTTCCCCCGCAGAGCCCCAGGCATTCCACTGAGGTTATCTTGGGTGTATCATGCCCAGGCTTGCCCCCAGCTGAATGCAGCCAAGTAAGAGACCCAGCAGACACCATGTGGACCAGAAGAACCACCCATCTGAGTTCAGTCAACACACAGAACTGTGAGAAATAATAAATAACAAATTGATAAGTTGTGGCATAGTCTGTTACGTGAAATAGAAAACTGAAAAAAAAAATCACTTTATTTCAGCTTTGCAACTTACATTTGGATGGCTGCCTCTGTATTATTTCTAAAATCAGTCTACTGCATTAACCTAAATGCATTATGCTGAAGCTGTTTTTTCTACCTCATGACTAAATTTCTCAAGACACACATACACACGCACACACACACACATGCACGCATGCATGTACACACACACTAGTAACGTCTAGAATTGGCCAGGATCTGTATGGACCCTCCAGTGCTATTTGTTGGTTGGTTGGTTTTTGAGACGTAGTCTTGCTCTGTCACCTAGGCTGGAGTGCAGTGGTTCGATCTCCGTTTACTGCAGCCTCCGCCTCCCGGGTTCCAGCAATTCTCCTGCCTCAGCCTCCCAGGTAGCTAGGATTATAGGCATGCACCACCACGCCTGGCTAATTTTTGTATTCTTAGTAGAGATGGGGTTTCACCACGTGGGCCAAGCTAGTCTTGAACTCCTGACCTCAGGCAATCTGCCCGTCTTGGCCTCCCAAAGTGCTAGGATTACTGGTGAGAGCCACCACACCAGGCCTCCAACGCTGTTTTTATTCTCTCACATGCTGTCGTCAAGGTGTCAGCGAAATGTCAAGGAGAATTTTTCTTTTATTTTCAACCTGTTTATAGCATATGCCAGTGGATTCTGCAATTGATCCAACAAATCTTTACCCCTAAGTAATTAGCAGAAACATGAATTCACCAGAAAAACAGAAGAAAACACTGTGCTGCCGTGTTTGTATATATGTGCACACTAGGGTGTAAATGTGTGTGCATTTTAACCCTCCATCTACTATAATTAAACTTGTCCTTGCCTGTTGTAATCTTGTGATCTGAAAGGCTTAAAATGAAATTTAGCTGGCCCGATCCCCAGAATGTCTAAATTTTCCCAGCTCTAGGAAGAATAACTTTCACACCCTCTGTACACATCTGTCCCCCATACTCTTGCAGTCAGCTTCCCCCCGCCCCAGCATTAATCCCTTCAGTTTCTTCTTGCCAAAGATGTTCTGCTGTTTGATAGAACACTAATCTCCGAGAATCTCAAAGTATCAGCTTACCTGTGAACGCCCAGAAACTGTCTCCATCCCTAGCCTCATCCCCTTTTATGTTTTCTTCATCTTTGAATAAATGCATTGCTTTCTGTCTGAGAATGAGGCTTACATTCTGTTGTGGTTAGGAGGGATATTGACCTGAAGGCACACTGTTCCCTCTTAACTCAAAGAAACAAGATCAACATTCAGAATCACTCAGTAACAAATCTCAATTGGTAGAAGAACAGGTCACCCATGGGCAGGAAACTCCGGTAAGCTCAGGGAAGAATTCTTTGTTAAATTAACCTGGAGGCTTTTGCTGAACTAAAATAAGTCTCAGAGAAAGAAATAGAAGGCAGAAGTAGGCAGATAAAATGTAACGGGGAAAAAGTTCTCTTTCAATATTAATCTCCCGTCATGGTTCTACACATTTGTAACAGGAGAGAAGAGGTGATACAAAAGGAAAGTGCAAATTGACAGTCTTAGGACTCCAGTTCGGGTCAATTTATTACTAGGAAAGAGGCTGAGCTGTGAAATGAAAAACTTAGTTCCTGCGCAGATGAAGAGTCTCAAGCTATAGTATGTGAAACTGCAGTGGATTTAATAGAATCCCACGGAGTGCAGCTAAGGAGTTCACTCCTGTATGTCATGCAAGCCCAATTTTCTTTTTTTCTTTTTTCTTTTTCTTTTTTCTTGAGAGGAAGTCTCGCTCTGTTACCCAGGCTGGAGTACAGTGACCGTGGCGTGATCTCGGCTCACTGTAACCTCTGCCTCCCGGGTTCAAGTAATTCTCCTGTGTCAGCCTCCCGAGTAGCTGCGATTACAGGCGCGTCCCACTATGCCCAGCTAATTTTTGTATTTTAGTAGAGACAGGGTTTCACCATGTTGGGCAGGATGGTCTCGAACTCCTGGCCTCAAGTGATCTGCCCGCCTTGGCCTCCCAAAGTGCTGGGATTACAGGCGTGAGCCACCGCGCCCGGCCAAAAACCCTCTCTCTTAATGCTTCTCATCGAATGTGGAAAAGCTGGGAAGAAAGAAAAGAAAAAGCTACACTAATAGAGGGTAGAAAGATAGACTTATTTTTGAGATGGCAATAGAAACAAGTTTCAGATTCATTCAAGATTGTTTTGCTCTTTTTCCCTCTTAGCTCCACACAATTGTGGCGAGACCACACCTAGAAGGCTGCGTGATGTGTTGGATACCTGAGTATCCGAAAACTTGGGCTGAGTTCAAAGGAGATGATTAAAGGAATGGGGGAATTGGAAGTGATTGACTGATGAGAAAAGATTAAAGGAACCAAATCAAGAAACCTGACAGAGCAATAGCTGAGGGGCAAAATGATAAAAGCTACAAGTACCGGGAATGTGCAAACACCAAGTTAAGAAAAACATTCCTTGTTATAAATTAGCAGAGGAAACTTTTGGCCGAGAATTAGAAAAATCTTGCAAGAGAAAGTGTTCAATTAGCCAACTGATTACTAAGTAATAAAAGTGGAGGCTGGATCAGGAGGGACATTTTACGAGCACACAGAATGTATTTCCAGAACGTACCTGGTAATGAGTGCCCCAGCACTTAGAAGGCACCATGGCCTGGACGCCCTATCAGAACAAAATTCCAATAATTGAGACTAGTTAAGTTAAAGATTACATTAATTACATTAATTTGTTCATTGTAAAAGGTAGCTGGTTACTATAGGAGAAGGGCAGCAAAAAACTGCAGAAATGATAGACTCAGAAAATAGCTTTAATGTCAAACAATTTACTACAAATTATAACATGGAAATTAAATGCATAGTATCTTAGTGAACTTAATGAGGTGAGCAACAACTGCAAAGACTTCTAATGAAAAGTGAAAATAATTGAAAAAACGCATTCTTATAAAGTCAGGCTCTAGTAATGAGAACCATGGCTGCTTTGAAGCTTTCAAACAATTCATCCTGAAGACCGAAAAGGATCCCTTTTGCTCGCGGAAGTCATTTTTTAGTTGTCCTCCTAAAATTCCTAGTGTGACCTTGCTGATAAAAGTATGCTAGCTTGTTAAAGAAACTCTTCTATTTAGAGTCTCAGCACAAAGGTTATAGAAATCTTAGACACAATTTGCATAATCATCGACCAGATAACTTACAATGTTAAAACTGTTCCCTTAAGTGTTGGAAAACATGGCTCTTGAAGATGACCACCCTGCCCCGATTTTTAGGAAGGACTGAGTTTATGAAGTGTTCTATAAAAATCTACTGAACTAAAATAATCAAATTATTTTGGAGTTTAAAACCCAACATTTACCTATTCACCTATCACCTATTCTTTTTGTAATTATGCAGGATTACAGACAAATTGGAACTCTTCTTGATAACACTTTTCCTGATTTCTTACTCAGTTTTATCCAATTGATCCTCATTTCTCTAATAAGCTGGACAATTCTCCTCATGATAAGCTTTGCCCTCTGCCCCCATTTAACCGTGCATACCCCAATTTGCTCAGTGGTAAATTTTACAGGGGCCCTCTACCAGAATTAAGAATCATGAGCTTGTTTAATTTGAAATTGCAGTCCTTTGCTACAATAAACACCCCCAAGATTTCCTCCACTGGCATTTAATAATCTGCTTAATTGCACTGGCAGACACAGGTATGGTTCATTTAAAGTCTGGCCATTTCATTCTGTTGCCACTCCTTTGTCCCCAGTAACTGGTAAAAGAAAAGAAAAGACTGGACATAAACGTGTTATTCTATTGTAAGTGATGAATGTGATTTTTACTTTCCAATTATTACCTTTGACATTTTTCTCCTTCCCTTTTTCATTATTTGTCCCTAAAGAAATTTATAAGCCTTATACCCTGGACACACCAAACTGAAGCATCTACCACAAAGTGGCGTCTATTTCCGATCTTACCAACTATTTCAGCTTCCTGCTTGTGCAGCTTCATTTTGTTTCAATAGTGGTTTCATGCAGAGAACAAGATCTAAATGTGGAAAAGCATAAGAAACCATCCCCCAAATCGCTGTCACATAACTTGAAGCGGAAGGGAGCCCGAAGATCAGGAGAGAGGCACAGGATCTGAAAGCTGAGTGGGATCAGATAGACTGTACTGGAGAAAGTTTTCCAAGATCAAGTTCCTGAAATGACAATCACTCATCCCTCCCTGAAAAAGAGAAGATGCACGTGTGCTCACAGGGGCCTGCTAAAGGGTCTGGGGTTATGCAGAAACAGTTCCTTGTATTTTTTTGTACTTCTCCAGGGAACATATATTTCTACAGAAACCTCCTCTTATTACATAAAAATCCAGTAACTTATCAACATATTAATTGCCATCTGTGAATTGCCCTTCTTAGAAGTAGTAAGACTAAAGAATTTTTTCTTTTTAATTTCAAAGTTATATGCAGAACTACCTTAACTTGTTTTTATTACCCTTAATTAGCTTAATAATCTTCACATTTCCTTGTTGAATAACTAACTGCTAACTTAATATGTTGCCATAATGCATTTTTAAATTACTGCTTTAAAAAATTCAGTGATTTCCAGTTTCCACTTACTGTATTAATTATCTATAAATATGTGTGAGATTTCCTTCAGCAGATTTTCACAATCTCCTTATTACTATATAGACAATTTAAGGTGCTACAACAATTCGAAGTTCAACATCCCTGTAATTTACTCAACCTTATAATTGATATTTATAAGCTCAGCAAAACTGGAAGGAAAGAAAAACATTAGCCAACCCCGTTCAAGTTCACAGACCTTTAATTTGGATATAAGCGTCGGGATCTTGGTTGTACAGACGAACAGTCCCACCCTCCTTTGTGCTCAGATATTTGTGCCTTTCAGGACACAGTTTCTCCTTTTTAAGCAAGAGATGATTTTCCTGAGCCTATTTATTCCTGTAAGCATGAGTTGAAAAGGAAAGTGGGAAAGTGAACAAACCAATTTGTGAGTTGTGTGCAGGAGATGGACAGTTGTTGGACTCTCTTCAGCATTAACAGAGTAGAACGAAAAATAAAATGTCTAACTCCTAGCACTTTGTTATACAATGAGGAATGTGTCACTTAGAGTCACAGAACCTCTATTTTCTCATCCATACAATGGACATAAGATTTGCTCAAAATAAAGCTAAGCACCCTCGTGAAGAACTGAGGCAATATAAATACAACGCTTTGAAAACAGTGAAATGCTGAAAATGTGAAGATTTGATTATTAATGTTACTTCTCTATGAAGGCCTGAAGGGGCACATAGACCAATGGTCCTCAAAGTGTGCCCTTTTGATTGGGCACGGTGGCTCACGCCTGTAATCCTAGCACTTTGGGAGGCCAAGGTGAGTGATCACCTTAGGTCAGGAGTTCAAGACCAGCCTGGTCAACATGGTGAAACCCCGTCTCTACTAAAAATACAAAAATTAGCCACTGTGGTGGCACGTGCCTGTAATCCCAGTGACTCGGGAGGCTGAGGCAGGAGAATCTCTTGAACCCAGGAGGTGAAGGTTGCGGTGAGGCGACATGGTGCCATTGCACGGCAGCCTGGGCAACAAGAGCAAAACTCCATCTCAAAAAAAAAAAAAAAAAAAAAAAAAGTGTGCCCTTTTAATCAGCAGCATCAGCAGCCCTTGAAAACTTGTTAGTTTTTACTGCATCCAAAACTACAATTGAAGAACCAATGACTTCGCCTGTATCTGTGATTTATCAAAGAAATTTTAGGTTGGATTCTCTATGAAGAGTCATAAAAGGGCCTAGAGCCCATGAAGGGAAAAGAGGAAATGGAAAAGCTGTTCTTTCCTTCATCTTCCATGGCAGTGGTAGTGGGTAGTGATCAAAGGTTTGTGTCCTGCAATCAGATTGCCTAGGGTCAAATTGTGACTTTACCCACTGGGTGACTTGGGGCAAGTTAGCTAACCTCTGTATCTCAGAGGCTCACCTGAAGATGTTATGAGGAAAGCTAATTCATTTGTAAGACAGTGCTGATAATGCAGCACATGCTCAAAATATGTTAGCTATTGTTATTCTCTAAGTTTGGCTTTCCGGCCAGCCCACAATTATGTATCTAGTTACCCCACCGTGTAAGTAAGGTAAGAAAAAAGATATTGTACATGGTTTGGGGGATATATGTATATATACACACATGGTTCTTACATGCAAATCAAGGCAAACTTCAAAGGCAAATTGACAGAACCCCAGATAGTTTCCCCAGTACAGGAGTACCCCAAACCCTACGTCCTTTGTATTAGTTACTCTGAGACTGTGGATTTCTGACTCCTCATTATGCCTCCCTGTAGATAGAAACTGTTATCCATCCACCTTCAAGAAATGAGGCAGAATTGATGGAAAAACAAAGCCCAGCTGATTATTTTTATGAGTCCATAGAATCCATTTCAAACAGAGAGAAAAGAATCTTGAAGAGTCCTCCATTTAATGGAGAGAAGGTAGTCATTAATTTCATTTAAAAAAGCGTGTACATACATTAATCTATTTGTGAGGTGCTAAGAATGTTCCAGGTGCAGTGCTTATTACTGGCATTAAATACACCGCGATGCCAGAAGCAGACAGTGAAATAATACAGGTAAATCTGTGTGCATGAACAAAAAAAATCCTTGGGAAATCTGCGAGACACTACAATTAAGGGGAGATAGACGGTAACTCTTCTGAAAAAGGAGAATAAGGGAATCAAGGGCTTTCACTGTGGTTTCACGAAGGATTATTCAAAGATCTAAGGGCAAAAAGAGAAGTCCTGCAGGGGAAATGGAAAATACAGGTCGGAATCAAAGAGACGAGAGAGGAGGCTAAGGACAGAAAAAGAATGTCAGAGTGTATCCTTGAGGGTTGGAGGAGGCTCCGTGCAATAGTGTTCTGTCCTAGCCGAAAGAAGACTTGGTAGGAGAATTGCCCTTTAATGGCTATATCCAGCTCTCAACTTACTAACCAGCTCCTTAAGTTCATTGGTAAGTCAACGAGTTAAACTCAGAAAAAAACGTTTTCCTACGGAAACATTATTCATGGTGGTTTGGCTTTCTGGACAACCCACAACAGGGTATTTGACCCAAAATGAAATTGAATATAGAACCTAATCCTTAAAACTATGATTTCAACTGTGTCTAACCAGCATTTTTAATATTTGGGCCTTTGGAAAATAGAGTTTAAGTTCAGAGGTGGGATGAATCAATGGATTCCTGGGCCTGGGCCAGCAGCTTAGCCCATGTCCCCTCTGCCTAGAGTGCCCTTTCCCCAGACGACCTCAGGGCTTCACACAAACGGCACCTTCTCAAGGAGGTCGTTCCTGAGCATCTTATCTAGAATGTCAACACCCTCTCTCCACAGCATTCTCTAACTCTCTTCCCTGCTTTATTTTTCTGTATAGCGCACTATCTTACATACTATATATTTACTTTTTGATTTACTTACTGATTCGTATCCCCCGGGAGAATGTAAATGCAGTAAAGGAAGGTTTTCCTGTTTGTTTGCCCAGCGATGTATTATACCACCAGTGCCCGAACAGTATCTGATACATAATGGGCTCTGTTGAATACATGTTTGTTAGATTTGGTTACTTATTTATCTATTTGTTAGCTGCAGGTTGGAGAGCTGGGGCTGGGCCGGAGACCAGAAAAATTCTCCTGGATCCACGGTAATGCACAAGAAAAACTGAGTATCTAAATCGGTCTTTCCCCAAGTGCTCTAAATTGGAGAGAGAAATGTGTGTGTGTTGGGTAAGTGGGGTTGGGAGAATGGCAGGGGTTATGCATGAAACATTCCTCGACTAAGAGTGAAAACAGCCTGGGTTCTTCTCTTGTCTCTGGTACTTACTAGTATATGACCTCGGACAAAACACTCTCCAGAATCATTGTTTCTCTCCACAGACAGGCCATGCTTTTCATCCCGCAGGGCTGTTGATGAAGATCAGCTGGTAAAGATCAACATGTGATCTTCACATGAAGAAATTGATTATAGAAACTAATCCTTAAAAATATGATTTTTAACTGTGTCTAACCGGCATGTTTAATATTTGGGCCTTTGGAAAAGCAGACTTCAAGTTCAAAGGTGGGATGAATCAATGGATTCCTGGGCCCAGGACAACAGCCCAGAATCTTCTCAAAGATTAACATGTGAAAGTGCTCTGCAAACAATAAAATGCATCCCAAAATAAAGAACAGATGATGATGATGAAAGGATGAGGTATGCAAATAAATAGGGAGATTAATTCCACAGTGATCCTCTGTAGGATGCTAGGGCTGTAATTTTCTAAATATAGCTAGCTGTAATGCCTAGCTCAGTAGTCTACATATGCAAAGTAATCAGGAAGACTGAGCAAAATGTATGTACAAATGACATTCTTAATAAAAGGGAAATAAGGAGTTTAGGGAAATATTCAATGAAATATGATACAAAAACATTTTGCAGCCAGATGCAGTGGCTCACATCTGTAATCCTAGCACTCTGGGAGGCCAAGGTCAGAGGATCATCTGTGGCCAGAAGTTAGAGACCAGCCTGGGCAAAATAGTGAGAATCTATAAAAAAATAAAGTAAAATAAATTAGCTGGGCATGGTGCTGCACACCTGTAGCCCCAGCTACTCAGGAGAATCACTTGAGCCCAGGAGTTTGAGGCTACAATGAACCATGATTGTGCCACTGCAGTCTAGTCTGGTGACACAGCAAGACCCTGTCTCAAATAAATAAATAAATAATAAATGGCAACAACAAAAAGTTTACTTGTTATCTTACTTGAAATGTAACTTTCTCAGAGAAGATTTCCCAGAGCTACCCACAGCTCTCACATATCTATCCATCAAAAATTTAATCTCTCCTTAATAGCTTCCATCACAATGAGTAATTATATGTGTAAGACATGTAATTTATCTGTTTACGACCTGGCTTTCCCCATCATCTCCATACTACAAGTTACATGACCACAGGACCATTTTTGGCTTGCTCACTAATGAATACCCAGAACCTAGTACATTACCAGCAATGCTGTAGCAATCACTCAATAAATATTGGTTGTGTGATCAAATTAATGAGTACATGAATGAATAAATGAACAATGAAGACATGAATGCATACACATGTACATATGTTCAAGATCTTAACAGGAGAACTGAATCCACTTGGCAATTCCTTTCCTGCATGTGTAAAATAATAAAATAAGTTGGTTTCGTATTCTGTTTTAGCAAAGACCGCTTTCCTGGTGAAATGGTTTACTAGTACCTGATGAGAAGGGCTGAAATGGGCTGTGAGCTGCTGATTTTGCTCCCAATTTTCATTCAAACTTTGTCACTGGCACAGGTGCAAGCAAGTCCTGCTTGACTAGCTAAACCTGTCAAGCAAAACCCTACTTAATTACAGGCAGAGAACCCTGGCATACCATTTGCAAGTCTGTCTTTAGACGCGTTTGTCCAACAAAGTCCAAATATGTATGTCTGCTGTTTTACTCTGGCTGACTGGTCTGCAATGGGAGGGGCTGGAGCCTGCTGAAGAATTGAAAATGTTACAGTGAAGGCCAGCCATAGAGCTGTCTCCCTACAAATTTCGAAGACATGGGTCTGCCTCCAATGATCACGCAGGACATGAAAACCAGGGAGTGTATATAAGAGAATGGCCAGGCATTGATGAAGATAAGGCCTGAGGGAAGGACACTCAACCTGATCTCCCAAAGAGCATACTCCATCTTTTCTTGAATATGCCCTATCATTGAAAAGAGCTCTGGTTTGGGAGTCAGATATCCAATTGATTTGGGGCTCATTTACTTACTGTGTTATTTACAATTTTCTGGTTTTCCCTGTTGTAAAATAAGCATAAAAATATCTACGCCTCAATGTTGTAAAGGTTAAAAGTATACGTAAGTGGCAGGCATATAGTGAGAATTTGAAAATTATAGTTATTATTGTTATTTTCTGGATTATACGCTTGTCTCATAAGGTCTCACCATGCAAATAGTTTGCACAAGGGTATCTTTCTGTAGCTCAATCTTGGATATTCAGAGTGGATAACCTGGGGTGCTTAAAAAGAATTGCACCTGGATTGTACCCCCAAAGATTCTGGAGAAATTAGTCTGAGTTGCAGCCTGGAATTCCAGATTCTTAAACCCTCCCCAAGTGATTCTAATGGGCGGCCAAAGACACTGCTTTGACTGAAGAACTCTCCACCCAAAAACTGATACCAAACCAAACTTTCTCTACCCCACAAAGCACTAGCATCAGAAGTCCTTTCTAACAAAAAGTCAGCTTTTCTGTTCTCCAGCGAGTATAAGGGGACATTCTCCTGGAAGAAGCTACTCATTAATTTAAGTTGCTGTTAGGATTTAAAAGTCTTTCTCTGGAGCAAGTTCTTAGAGAAAATACAACGAAGCATCAGGAGCGAAACGCGGTACAGAGAAGGGAGGCTGTAAACAGCACCTGTTTCCATTTCCCACCATCTTTTATTCTCCGGAGTTATCAGCAAACTCAGAACACAATTTTGTACTCAACTGCCATAGCTGTGTCTTCAACCGGAATTTCTTGATATTTTTCTCTTTGCCTCTCTCAAATTCTCGATGGTTTTCTTTTTTCTTGTGACAATCAGCTTTGGGTTTATCTTAGCTGTTCTTTTATTGTGGGACCATATAAATTGTTTTTGGAAGAGAATAGGAAATAAATAAGAAAAATATTTCACCTTTTGCTGAAACCTTGCCCTGCATTATTTTATAAAAATATAAAAATTTGGGCCAGGCATGGTGGCTCACGCCTGTAATCCCAGCACTTTGGGAGGCCGAGGCAGATGAACTGCCTGAAGTCAGAAGTTTGAGACCAGTCTGGCTAACATGGTGAAACCCCATCTCTACTAAAAATACAAAAATTAGCCAGGTGCGGTGGAGCATGCCTGTAGTCCCAGCTACTTGGAAGGCTGAGGCAGGAGAGAATCACTTGAACCCAAGAGACGGAGGTTGCAGTGAGCTGACATCACGCCACTGCACTCTAGCCGGGGCGCAAGAGCAAGACTCTGTCTCAAAAAAATAAAAATAAAAATTCTACTGATCACTAGTAATGCAGATTCTCAGATGTAGTAATAATGCTGGTGGTAATAACAATAATAAAAAAGCAAGCAAAAGTAATCATTTTTGAGCACTTACTCTGTGCCAGACATAATTCTGAGGAGTTTGCATGTATTAACTCAATTCGTCTTTACAAAAACACTGTAAGCTAGATCAGTTCCATTCTACAGATGACAAATAGAGGTATCAAATAATCTTCCCAATTTCCAATAGTTAGAAAGTAAACAAATTAGAAGCATATGCTTGCTAGAAAAAAAATAGTATACCCAATTATTTTAGTTTTATACAAGCAATGAATAATATGTTAGTATGTTTCAAATATTCAAAGTAAATATTTTAAATATTCAAATTTAAAAAGATAACTTTTTTAGTATAAGTGTGTCCTGTGTAATTTTGGGAACAGTTACGGAAAAAGTAATTATTTGCTATCTGAAATTTACATTTAACTGGGTCTCCTGTACTTTTATTTGCTAAATATGGCAACTCTAGTTAGGACTCAAAGCCAGCCTAATACCAGAACACGTGCTGCTACCATTATGACCTGCTCTCTCTGCCTTTAGGAACGATGGCCAACTCCATGGTTCTAGAAATTTGGGAACAGGAGTTGAGGCAGAAGACGTGGCTACCATGTGCCAGGGCCATGCTGGCCACCAGCCTCTTTCTCTTTCTCTCCCCGAGGGGATCTCTTAGTCTATCTGCAGGCTCAGCCTTGCTACCAGTTCCTAACCTAAAGCAGTGACTTTGGCCCAGCTGTTAACAACACTGACGAGTTCAGAATGTCTTCCTGCGGTCAATTCAGACTGCAGGATAGCTTGTAGGGCATACACGGTGTTCTGGATCTGAGAAGTGGTCTTTCATTTTCTCGTCCATCATCAGTTCATGCTGGGCCCCAGCATCTCAACAGTGGAACTTTGGCCTTGACCGCTGTTATGAGTGATCACTAAGGTAAAATGATTAGTGCATCTGCCTCCTCCAAGGCTGGCATCCTGCTTTGTTTTTGTCAGACCTTCTCCCAAGGACTGGAGCCCTGCCCCCAAATCTTAGCCCAAAGGTATTACTACCCGTTGGTAATCTTCCCTGAGGCTGATCCACTTCTCCTTTAAATTTGGATAACATTCACTCCAGATTCCTCCCTGTTGAGTGATCCTTACTTACTGAGACACCCCCATTCTTCATCTTAAATTTCTTTCTATCTGCCAGGCACAGTGGCTCACACCCATAATCCCAGCACTTTGGGAGGCCGAGGTGGGTGAATCACCTGAGGTCAGGAGTTCGAGACCAGTCTGACCAACATGGAGAAACTCTGTCTCTACTAAAAATATAAAATTAGCCGGGTGTGGTGGTGCATGCCTGTAATCTCAGCTACTCAGGAGGCTGAGGCAGGAGAATCACTTGAACCCAGGAGGCGGAGGTTGCGGTGAGCCAACATGATGTCACTGCACTCCAGCCTGGGCAACAAGAGTGAAACTCCATCTCAAATAAAATAAAATAAAATAAAAATAAATAAATGTCTACCATCAATTGCATCTGAAGCCTCTGGCCTTAAGTTACCAGACTTGGCCTGCTGAACAGAACCTCCCCTGTGTAAGCTTACCTTTATTATTTCCCTGCCAGCTCCTAGCCTATGCCAATGGATGGTTTGAGCTCTAGGTCTTGGTGCTCCCATTTGTCCTCTCCAGCTGGAAGCAACCAGCCAGTTGGCCCTGACTGGATCCCAAGACAGGACAGCACGAACAGTCTTTCCCCCCCACACCTTCATCCTGTTTTAGTAGGATTTGAATTCACTATTCTGTGGAGCTGGACCCCTGTCTGAAAGTTTAAACTGCTTGGAGATTCATGGGGGTGGTGGCAAGAGGAATACACAAACGCTTTGTTTATATCCAAAGAAAAAGAACTAAATGGTACCCAATAAACCCTAAAGTGAATATTAGGAAAGGGAACACTATCCAAATTCAAGAACTACAGGAAACTTGGGTTTATTTTTTAATAACAAATCATGCCAGACAACCTAATTAGCATTTTGATGGTGTTATGACATGACTAGTTAATGTAGCAGTTGGTGGTAATATCCTGGATCTTTCTTTTAATGAATCATTTGATAGCATCTCATGAAATTTTTACTCACTGTTATCACTCTGTAGTTTGTTGCAATTTGCTCAATGCCTCTTAATAAACATACAAACAAGTCTTCTGCCCAAGGGAACTTACAATCAACAAGAAAAGTCAAGCAGAGAAGGGGTTCCCACAGGAAGGAAAATAAAACCTCTTACTACCGACACAGCCTGCTCTAAATTACCAAGCGCGCTGGCCGCATCATCAGTCATCCTCACAAACACTTATTAAGTGCTAATCCACACGTGGTGATGTGGACGGATCTAGCTCAAGGGAGTGAAGCAGAAACAGTCCATGGTCTCTGCAGGAATTGACCATCCAGAGAGCCAGAGAAGAGATTGTGCTGTACTTTTCTCCTCGGTTCCCTGGTAGCTCACTGAGTTAGTATTTCACAGGCAAAAGCAGCACTAAGTCATTGTGTCTGTGGGGCTGGCTTTTGTCCCCATGCTTGGGAATATAGGAGGTGACCTTTTCAGCCTCTGAACATTTTCTCCCTAAAATAAATTAGGTTTACTTTTTGATTGTTTGTCAAATCTGAAGTCCTCCCATATATAACTAGGCCTCCTTTTAAAGAGCTTTCATTTTGGATTCTTAATTTTTAACACATGTTCAAGTGTGCGCTGCTCATCTTTCAAGAGCAGATTTCAAAAGCAAGTTTATAGTAAGGTATCCCCTTTCAGATGGTGCATTAAATCTTAATGTAATTTACTTGTGCTTCTGAGTATACACGTTCATAAGCCTATGTGTGAGCCCCTCCATCCTTAATTGCATATGATGTACAATATGAATATGTAAAATAATCAGGATTTATTGGGTTTTCCCAAAGTTGTATGCACTGTGCGGATATACTCATCTTCTCTTAGAGGAAAGGTAAGATTTTTATCTACATTTTGTATATGAAAAGATGAAGGCACAGAGAACGGCCACATGGTAAGTCATAAAAGTGGTCTTTGAACTGATGCTCATAATCGTTACACTGATTGAAATTTTATATTTAAAGTTGCTAGTTGTAAAACCTTTCCAGGTGATTCCGACCTACAGCCAGTTTGGGGGTAAATGATGTATAGAATGCTGTTCCCTCATTTAAGACAGACCATGGCGGACTTCTAGAATAGACGCGAGTTAAATCGCCTCTGCGGGACCCCGCAGGTGTGATTGCCCTAGTTCCACCGTGCACCACTGCTGCTACTGCTCACAGGAAGGGCAGCTGCCCAAAGGCTCCCAGACTAGGTTCCACCTTCCTTGCAATCTCCCTGGACCCTTATGCTCAGACTGATGTCTTTCACCTTGAGAACACAGACCCTTCCCTTTGCCGGTATCCCTGTCAGTATCCAACAGCAATACATTTCCAAGGAATTCTCAAACACAACACGGTTTACTTTTCTGTGCTAGTGAAGATTTATGAGGGCACGAAGTGTATACCGGCAGGCAATTACAGCCCACTTGAAAATGCCTTTGCAGAAGGCTGAAATCTGATAAGGAAGCAGGGTGAGATTCTCAGAGGGAGCAGGCCTCCTGTTCTGCTTTTTCCAAGTTCAAATCACCTCAATTTGGGAACACAATATTTTTTAACTTGCACAGATTGACTTTTGTGCTGCTGCAATATACAATACACTTAAATATTTTTCCAGAGAATACATAGCATTAGATCTTGTGCATGCAGGATTGGACAGGACAGGTCCAGTGTCCCCTAGCCAGCCTGCCCATCTGAAAAGCCAAGCCCACAGCTCTAAGGGAAGATGTTAAGGACAAGTAAGCCATCGTGCTTTTTGCTATATGATACCACAAGACGATTAGACCAAGATCATCACCTGACCCAAGGCGTCTGATTGTATTAACCCGTTCTCGCAATGCTAATAAAGATGTACCTGAGACTGGATAATTTATAAACGAAAGAGGTTTAATTGACTCACAGTTCCACATGGCTGGGGAAGCCTCAGGAAACTTACAATAAGAAGGGGAAGTAAAGCTGTCCTTCTTCACATAGCAGCAGCAAGGACCGTACAGAGCAAAAGCGGGGCGGGGGAGGGCGGGGAAGCTCCTTATAAAACCACCCGATCTCGCGAGAACTCACTCACTATCAGGAGAACAGAATGGAGGAAACTGCCCCATGATTCAATTATCTCCACCTCGTCCCTCCCATGACACGTGGAGATTATGGGAACTACAATTCAAGATGAGAGTCAGGTGGGGACACAGCCAAACCCTATCATCAGTGATCCATGAAACAGCTGCACTTGAGAATGCCACCCAACAGGGTACCTTGAACTATGTAATTGTTAATGAACCTCACTAATCCTCTCTGTGCCAGAGAACTTGAGCCTGAGAAACAGTAGAAAACAGAAGTGTAAATGCAAATACAGGCAGGAGGTAAAAGTCAGGAGGAGAGAGCAGAGCTAAGTACATGAGTTGGGAGAAGCAAAAATTACAAAAGCTGTCACCATAATGGTTTAGTCTCAGAAATGAAGACCTCAGATGCTTGTTGCTGAGATAGGAACAAGAGGGCCAGAGTCACTGTATAACCATTCACCGTCCTCCTGTCAGGCTAGCTTTGAGCAAGGAAGGACCCTGCCAGTGGTTTAATGCTCTGTTGCTGCCATCTTTAAATTCTTCATAAGACTTAAACATGGAGCCCTGCACGGGCATTTTGCATGGGGTCCAGCAATTATGCAGCTGGCCCTGCTACTTGATGTCTTTTGAAAAACATTACATAAGTTTTTATATAGAGATAGTGTCTCACTGTGTTGCCCAGGTTGTCTCGAACTCCCAGACTCAAGTGATTCTTCTGCCTTGGCCTCCCAAAGGTGGAGAGTGCTAGAATTACAGGTATGAGCCACCATGTCCGGCCATTGTTGTCTTTTAAAGCCTAGCCTTTTGATACCTGAAATGGTTTTCTTTCTTTCCTAGAGGACTATACAAGCTTTGTGGACCCTGAAGCTTCTATAATCATGAGAGGCCCTTAAAGTGAAAGGTTACAAAATTATGAACATAAAAGTAGGTTTGAAGTGAATAGTTACCTAAATTGAATAAATAAATCCCAACAAACATCAAAAACTAGAAAATCTAGAAACATAACTATCTGATATCCTTCTGTAATATGTGTCTCACATTTTTGACACATTCTCTTTGTCTGCCTTTTTGTATGGCAATGGTTTTGTAACTATTTTCTCAGTCTTCTAGCATAGTTGGTCAATTTTTTTAAATTGACAACTAGAGAGTTTAATTTTGTTTCACAACTTGACATTGGTAATATCATGTACATTTTTAGAATTGTTGTCAAATTTGGACAAACTCCTCATTTCATTTATATGTGAGTTCAGCACATTTCAGGATTATTTGTCCAAGGATTTCCCTTAAATGTCCCTTGAAACAGAAAAGTCATTAACCAGTTCATCTCTGATGTCTTACATTGCAGCACCAGGTAAGTACCCAAAGGCAGCTCCCATGGGAATATTTCTGGAATCCATTCTGACCAGCATTAACTTAACACTGTTTAAAAGTGAGGGATAACCCATCCGTATGTTCCACTTATCCTAAACCAAATATATACGCTGCCCAGTTTCTCCTGAGTTGAATCTCAAAAATGCCTGTATCTACTCCAACTCTACCTAACAAATGGGGACGTGTAATTTAGAAGTTGGAGTAAAAGAGATGATTTTCCTGATTGTGGTTAAAATATCCTACTTTTTGCACATTTTGCAAAATCCTGTGATTACATTGCTAGAGCCGCTTCATGCAAGGGAGGGGGCCCTAAAGCTTAAGCTTCTTGAGCTTTTAAGTACACTTAGAGGATACCTATAGTGAAATCATCTTTGTTTCTTGAAGCCTGAAAAAAACCAACACACACCCATCCAATGTTGATCTGCTGGCTTTTCAAGCAATGCTCAAAAACATCGCAGGCTGACTTCATGCAGTCCCTGTCATGCACCTCCGTGTGAAGAGACCACCAAACAGGCTTTGTGTGAGCAATAAAACTTTTTAATCACCTGGATGCAGGCGGGCTGAGTCCGAAAAGAGAGTCAGCGGAGGGAGATAGGGGTGGAGCCGTTTTATAGGATTTGGGTAGGTAAAGGAAAATTATAGTCAAAGGGGGTTATATCCTCTGGCGGGCAGGAGTGGGGGTCACAAGGTGCTCAGTGGGGGAGCTTTTTGAGCCAGGATGAGCCGGGAGAAGGACTTTCACAAGGTAATGTCATCAGTTAAGGCAAGGACCGGCCATTTTCACTTTTTTTGTGGTGGAATGTCATCAGTTAAGGCAGGAATAGGCCATTTAAATTTCAGTTCTTTACTGTTTTCCATAATGGTTGAACTAGTTTACAATCCCACCAACAGTGTAAAAGTGTTCCTATTTCTCCACATCCTCTCCAGCACCTGTTGTTTCCTGACTTTTTAATGATTGCCATTCTAACTGGTGTGAGATGGTATCTCATTGTGGTTTTGATTTGCATTTCTCTGATGGCCAGTGATGATGAGCATTTTTTCATGTGTCTGTTGGCTGTATGAATGTCTTCTTTTGAGAACCATTATGGAAAACAGTGTGGCGATTCCTCAAGGATCTAGAACTAGATGTACCATATGACCCAGCCATCCCATTACTGGGTATTTACCCAAAGGATTATAAATCATGCTGCTATAAAGACACATGCACACGTATGTTTATTGCGGCACTATTCACAATAGCAAAGACTTGGAATCAACCCAAATGTCCATCAGTGACAGATTGGATTAAGAAAATGTGGCACATATACACCATGGAATACTATGCAGCCATCAAAAAAGATGAGTTTGTGTCCTTTGTAGGGACATGGATGCAGCTGGAAACCATCATTCTTAGCAAACTATCGCAAGAACAGAAAACCAAACACCGCATGTTCTCACTCGTAGGTGGGAACTGAACAATGAGATCACTTGGACTCGGGAAGGGGAACATCACACACAGGGGCCTATCATGGGGAGGGGAGAGGGGGGACGGATTGCATTGGGAGTTATACCTGATGTAAATGACGAGTTGATGGGTGCAGCACAGCAACATGGCACAAGTATACATATGTAACAAACCTGCACGTTATGCACATGTACCCTAGAACTTAAAGTATAATAATAATAATAAATAAATAAATAAATAAATAAATTTCACTTCTTTTGTGATTCTTCAGTTACTTCAGGCCATCTGGATGTATACATGCAGGTCACAGGGGATATGATGGCTTAGCTTAGGCTCAGAGGCCTGACAGTCCGGTAACTACCAGGAGCAGTGTACAGAGTAAGCTTTAAAGAAGAGAGGGTTATTACAACCTCTTAGTCTGGACAACTCTTTCCAGCTACACTAGCAGAACCTTTTCTTGTACCAGTTTCCCTCTGCTTGTTTGTTTGCTGTTTGTTTGTTTGTTTTCTAGGCCTGTTCCAAACCAAACTACTCTCTACACAGCACCTAAAGAAATATGCCTCTGTGTTGTGTAGAATCCTGGGACTTCCTGTTCTACGGCTTCACTGTGTGAAAGCAACTTTCTCTTTCTTTAGTCCCTTTTCATTATCCAGACACCAATGTACTTTATTTATCATGATACTGTTTTTCCGGCTTAAGCTATCATCCTTTAACAGATGTACACAATACTCTCTACTCCAGATCATTAAGTAGGGGCAATTTTCTCTCTCTCCAAAACTCCACCACACTTTTTAACCTTAGAACTTGGTTTAGATGTGGTTTTCCTTTAATATCATAGATCTGAACTAGGAGAAGAGCAGCAAACCTGTCTCAATTTTATCCAGATCAGTTCGATGAACCAATATATGTGAAAGTTCTTTGCACAATATGCTGTTCATAAAAGAAATTCAAACTGCTTATACTATTTTGTTTCTTCTCTGATTCAAAGGTGTGCAACATACCTGGGAAAATTAACATTTTAAATGTCTTCTAAAGTCTTTTTCTTGAAAAAATATGACCCAACATTTACCTATAAGACTTAGTGGAGTCCAAAAATACTCATTATCTCCTTTTAATTTTTTTTCTCTAAGTTATTTCAAAGCACAATTCTTAATTCTAAAATGTGCAAGGTGGCCTTAAATTAATTGCTGGAATCAGTTGAAATATTTCACAATCTCTTCCGACTGTATTATGGCACACTGGTTTTAAAGCAGTGAATAGTTCTAGAAAATAATGTATTAGCAGTCAAAAATATGAATCAATAATATTACTCTAGTATCATTTCACAAGCAACCAGAATGGTGGAATTAATAACATCCTATTATTTTATTATTGCGTAAGAATTTATAGCGATGCTGACACCACACTAGGATGAATTCTCTCTTTTATTGGACTTTATTAGACAATGGATGACAGGGCCTTCTCCAGTGTCCCTGGGGAGCCCCACAGTGACCCAGGCAAGGTCACTTTCTTAACCCTCACCCAGAAGCTCATCATTCTTTTGTCTTTTCCAGTTCACACAGAGTTCATGCATGAAAATACTGGCCTAAACCAGAGGTCAACCAATCAACAAGGTGGTATTGGAACACTTAAACACTTAAAATCCAACTTGAATTTGATAAGTAATATATTATAGGCTTTCCATCATCAACTCGCTTTGACAGGGTAATCTATCTTTAGATTTATGCTTTAGAACATTGACCAAAACTGATGTTGTCTGGCTGTCCTGAGTCCAAATTTGCTGACCTACAGGCTGAAGGTATGTGGGGAGAAGGTTTCGATTGATGATAAATTGCAGAAAGAATTTCATTCAATGTTTCTTTATCAGCATGAGAGTTTGGGGAAGTTTTGGGTTCATGTCGGTTAAAAAGCTCATCCCAATCATATTGTGAGGCAAAATTTATGTTTTGATCTGCTATTGCTATCTGGATCTATAATACCTACTTGTGGTCTAAGCAATTGATTTAAAAAGCTGCTCATCCCAGTTGCCCATTCACTTAAATGATATTTATCAAGCACCTGATATACACTACTCATGGTTCTAGATATCAAGGAACCAACATGGAACAAGGCATTATTCTCCTGAAGATCATAATTCAGTCTTTCTTTCTGATCCACTGATAAGGCCCTGTCTTAGCTAGAGATAGAATGTAGAAAGTTCTGATGCTCTCTTTCCCTTGGCCCCTTGGTTCTAACTTTAGAGAGAGCCTTTTTTGTTTGGTTTGGTTTAAGTTTATAAGCCATTCATATTCAAAGCTTCTCTCCATTTTCAAGAATATAGTAATGGCCACAAGAAAACCTTATTGTAATACTTTACATACTTAATAAAGTTTTATTCAATGAAGAAAATAAAATTGTGTATCATTTGGCATTAATAAAATTTCAGATCCAAGGGAAGAGATGCAGAAATTACTACCTTCAGCTCTACCAATGTATATTTTTTCCTTCCACTTTGTATTGTATTCTACATTGATAGCTCTTGGGAAAATATTCTTGCGTATTCCCAAAAGACAAGACAAGTGAACATAAAATAATAGCATATTGAAGCTGGAAAAGACCTTGTGAATCACCAGAACTCTAGATCTACATGGGAGAAAATGGCCTTTTCTTCCCCTATTTTCATTTTCAGGACACTGAAGTTTTTCAGTGGCAGAAGCCATATATCTTTGTTCATCTGTTTCTCAGGCTGCAGGAGGAATCCTATGGTGCCAGTGAAACTGATGTGACCTTCTCAAGTTTAGACAGTGAGTTATCAGCAGATCCAGCACTAAGACATGCTTCTAATCCATGGTCTTGGGTTCTTTCTACAATACCACATAAAGGAGTGTGTGGGAGGAGAAAGTCTCATAAGTTGAAAAAGATCAGCTTTGAACAGTTTTCTTTAAGCCAAATTAATGAAAATTAATGAGCATTTTTGCCCCAAAGCCCATGCCACCCACATGATCCCGTGACAGGTCTCCAGCTGCTTAACACAAGCAGCTTTGGATTTAATGGAAAGTAAATCAACATTTACTGAGCACCTGCTGTGTGCAGGAAGTTATCACATACTATCTCATCTAAAGCCACGTATTTTGTAGAATTATACCTTCTGATTTGTTTTCCTTTCATGTTTCCTCGTGAAACTCTTTTTAAGTAGTAATAAAGGAGAAAAAATTAGACCAAGAGGGTTTGAAAGATCCAAGGTCTCCTGGTAGCTCACAGAAGTGGTAACAGCCTCATAACCTGCTAGAGGATTAGGTGAAAGACGGTGGAGCTAGAATAGGTGGAGATGGGAAACTTGCCTACATGCACATGCCCCCAGGTAATCCATGAGACACAGCCCCTCAAGCCTCACCTGGCTTGCAGGATTTAAGCAAATAACAGGAAGTCTGGAAGTAATGGTTAATAGTGTTAGTTCAGTATTAGATCAGCCTGTATCTTTGTGATTCTCTTGGCTTTTCCTTCCTGTTTATCACTTTATGATTTCAAGATGGTTGCCTGACAGCCAAATGTCTCAAGTTTTCATGACAGTAAGAAAGTAGGAAGGGGAAATGACAGCCACTTGTATGCCTTTTATCAGGTTATGAAAACTATATAATAGATTTTTCTTATATCTCGTTGGTCAGAACAATGTCACATGGTCACTTTTGTCTACATGGGAAGCAGAAAAGATGAATACTCTATAGCGAAAGATGAAGAGTGAGAAGGACATTGGGAACAGCTACTGGGGAAGCAGTGTCTGCTTAGGCTTCTAGAAGTTAATTGAGGCTGGTAACCTTTAAAAAGATTGCAAGTTTCTGAAGGGAAACATTTGTAATTTCCTGTTGGCCATATCCTCAGAACTAAGTGGGAGTCAAATAAATGAATTATCAGTCACTGAACGAATGAATAGAAGCAGGGACTGGGGAAAGTGCCACACAGATGCTTGAGAGAAACTGGGCTTCCAATAGGAGAAAAACGGAGTTGCGGGCTGACAATGCCAATGAGAGGTGCTCAGAATTGATAGCAGAGTGGGAAGCTCCTTCCTCAAATTCCATCGTGACAGCATTTTTCTAGGTCACCAACTTTCTGTGCCATCAGAAACCGTCCGTGGCTTACACCAAAAGCAACAAAGCAGACAACAAATGTTAGCATCTGAAAACACGTGTTCTGATCTTGGATCCTTTTCTCAGTGAAATTTGAATTGCTCTTATTAGGTGAGCTGTAGAACCAGTTAGCAGTTTCTCAAAAGCCTGAAGACACTTTTTGCTTGTCATTGTTCCTTCTTTTCCCCCTTCCCAGCCCACACACCAAGTGATTATAAGTGTACAGTTAAAAAAAAAAATTCTTGATCTTTTTTTCTGACTACATAGAAATATGCTCAATTGGGCCTTTGTCATTCAGGGAGACTGAACAGATGGAGGAAGAAAAATTATTAACTAAGATTTCCCACCTCATTGATTGAGCCATCACAAAGGAGATTTAAAAACTTGAGATTTCTTATCATGCTTTAGAATATAATTACGTAAGCCACCAAGCAGTTTTAGGAATTCTTTAAACAAAGCTATTTAATTATCCTTGTAATCAGCATGACCCACATCTCCAGCTTAGGGAACAAAGAGAATATATCTTTTTCTTTTTTCCTCAAAACTTATTTGTTCACCCCAGCCTCTCCCACTGCACAAGCGGGATCCTCCATTCACTCTATGATCCTCCATTCACTATTTGAATAACAAAGAATCAGATAGTTACTTATTTAGTCTAAAGGATTCAGTCTTCTCTAAATGCTTCCTGGACAGAAGACTGGGTTGTCCTAAAAGTCTACAAGTGAGTGACTCTCAATGTTTTCTTTTTATGTCAACTCGTACTAATAAATCATTTTGTGCACCTTGATATTTTCTATCATATACTATTTCATTCCAAAAAAAAAAATATGTGATTATAACCTACTAAAGTGATTTCACTATACCACCCATTGCACTTGGGGAAGGGGGTTGTGATTTTCAGCTGTTGCTGTCATACAGTGTTGCTGTTGACAGCTAGCCCAATGCCTCCCTGTCAACTGCTGCAATGACACCATCTGTCACTTTCCAGAATGTGCACTGACCATAGTTGTGCTCCACCCTCTGGACTCTCATAGTGAGAGTTCTTTGAGTACATGGTCTCAGAAACATGAATACCACGTTGTGGTAGTAATGGGAATAAGCATGGTGGGCACCCACATTGCATGACACAGACTTTGTCAGCAGTTCCCTCACACACTCTAGACTTTGGTGTTAGGTCTAAACACACATTCCAGACTCATCCTTCTTTCATGATCAGTTTCCCCTCCGGGGTAACCATAGGAGCCCTTTTATGATAGCTGCAAAGTAGAATAATATTGAACCTCCTAGGAATTCCAATATTCCTAGTGTTTACATAGCAAAAGGGAGGTTGTTCAATATTCTAAAATAAGAATCTGCTGTATTTATGGTCTCTACCTAGACAGAAAAGGAGGCAGTCACGTTTTATATTGCAACTTCACTTGTTTGAAATAATAGGAACATTGATATTTCACCAAACCAGCCCCTGTTATGCTTTACTACGGAGAACTAAGAGAAGAAGGACCAAGATTCACACCTGGCTTTACTGAACAAGCTGGGTCACCCTGGTCCAGTTGCTTCATCCTTCCACATGGCTGTTTCTCCACATCTCATAATGTCTTCACTGCCTAACTTCTGCAATTATTATGAGACTGTTGAGATATCAGAGGTAGTGCTAGAAAAAATTTTAAAAATTATCCTGACACAAATAAATGACCATGAATGCAACCTTAATGCTAAGTAAAATTTTCCACTGAAAAAATGAAATGGCATGAAAGAGATCATGTTTCTAAGAACATACTTTGCTTAAAGTCAAAAATCACCTTCCAAGCCACAAGAACTCTAAGGATTTCATTATTATAATATTTTTCCTAGAATCAAAATTGCCTTCTCTACTCACCCTTGAAGCCACTTCAATAAAAGCTCTTCCTAGTGGGCACTCAGAGGAAGTCATTTGTTTGATGTATATATTTAATTTTGTGTACATTTTTGCGCCTCATCTGCAAATCCCACTTCCAATATTTATCTCAAGATCCTCTATGGGACTCCTGATGTATACCCTTTCCTTCCAAGAAAAAAGAACTAATGGACTCAAAGGGAGTTTTGAAAAACAGAGATAAATAGTAAATAAAAATCAAGGTCAAGGTAAGGGGTTTGTGTCATCTTGTGGCAATTAAACCTGAATTGTATGGCCAAGGCAAAGTAGTGTACTGATTTTCTTTCCTCATTGATGACTTCATTGCTGCATTGGATATATAACATCTCAGCTTTGAAAGAATGAATGTTTTAGAACACATTTTCTCTAAATCATTTTTCAAGATTTCCTGTTACTTCATCTAAAGCTGCTTTCCATTAATAATTCCTCAGTACAAAGCATCTAGACACACAGACACCATAATTAGGGGGATTTCAATTACCTATGTGAGGAAGCAGGTAATTGACAATCTAATTAGTCTCTTTTCAATTACCATTTTTCTCTTCATTAGAGCAGTTAGTTGGAGAGTAGAGAAGGTTTGTAAAATATTCCAAGACCATGCATTTTCAAGCTAGATTTACGAAAGATTAAGATTGGACTTTTTCAAGACCAAGGGAGCATACAACATAGGAAGACAGGGGCCAAGACAGCTGCTGTGCACAAGACCCAGACCAGAATATTAGAAGCTCATCAGGCAAAAATGTGACTCAAAATCCTGGGGTAGAAGCTGGCAGATTCTTCAGCTAGGACTAATTCATTGTCCAAAGGAGACGTTATTTCAAACATGTGTTATTTAGTGAATTAATAGTCACTCTCATTATTGAGTGTCTGCTATGTATCAAACACCATGCAAGCATCTGATGTGTAGTATTCTCATTTTATAGTCACATCAACTCTCTGAGGTTATAATTATCATCTCTACTTTACAAATAAGGAAAAGGAATGAGACAGGGAGATTGTACAATCTCTCTACCCAAATATTTTGACCCTGAATCCCATGCTCTCAAACTCTGTGTTTATTTCCTGATTAGTGGAGGAAAACATGGCTTTGGATTTCAGCAGACCTAGGGGCAAATCCCAATTCCTCCACCTACCAATCAACTGTTCCAGTCTGGGCAAGTATTTGAGATCTCTAAACCACAATTTCTTCATCTATATAATAATAATTGTACTTTTGTCTTCTTGTGAGAATTAAGGAAGTTGATGTTATAAAGTACTAATCAGGGTTCCTGGAACAACAACAAAAAAATAAACCTCCACCAAAATATTATGTTCCCCCTCACCTTTCTGAATAAAATAACAGCTGTCTTTTTCTTGCTACTGAGAGTATGCAGTATACATACTGCATAGATATGTATGTACATGTGTATGTGTGTGTGTGTGTGTGTATATATATATGTATGCATGTAGAAAATTACAAGTGCCTAAAGGACAAAAGCAAAACATCAAGGCCAGTGGTAATATAGATTAACCCAAGAGTAACCCAAGCCCGTACTATGTCCTCTCTGAGCCCTACAGCTCTGGTACAGTTTGTACCCAATCATCCAGTGCTCTAAGCACCCCTCTTCCATCTGGCATGATGGTCAGTTTCATATATGTTTTTCAGCTTCCTTTCACCTTCCTATTATGACTTTCCTGAATCTTCCAAGACAACTTAAAACACAGAGAAAAGCTGACACTGAAAAAGGTCATAGATTTTTACTCAACATGCGTGACTGTCAGGAACATATTAATTTCTAGGAAATTTTAATGGCTTAATCCAAAAGTAATCAGGGCCTCTGTGTATAGATTATAAGAAGACAGTCCTAAAAATAGGGAAATCAGGTCATCAAGCTTCTGGGCCAGTGCTGAACGACAGGATTATAACACAAGCCACAAACGCAAGTCATGTATATAAATCCCAAATTTCTAGAAATCACATTTAAAGAAATAGTAAGAATGAAAAGGTAAAATCACTTTTAAACATGTTTTATTTAACATATAGTAGCCCCAAATCATCATTTCAATGTGTAACGAATATAAACATTATTATTGAGATACTGTGTTTTACATTTTGGGAGGGAGACCAAGTCTTTGAAATCAGTCATTTTACACATCGGCATGACCCAACTTGGAGTAGCCCACGTCAAATGCTCCATAACCAGCCAAAGCTGGTGGCTACACATTTGATTGTGCAGGTCTAGACTTCTCATGAATCGTATTCATTGCCCAGTCAGTCAGAGCCAGTGGGAGATTCCTTATCACCCAACGATAGGGTGAGCCTATCCTCTGCCACAAAGGATAGAATTTCAACTGCAATGCAGGTGAAACAGGCTTCAAAACAACGATGAACATCTGCACCAACTTTGTTGCCTTTGCAATGCTTTGGCATGCTTTATTTCATGTGATCCTCACAGCAAATTCACATTTTATCATTCCCTTTATATAATGTAAGTTTCCATTGATTACTGATGGGTTTAAATGCTATATTCTAGTGATACGATTTTGGATAGGTTACTTAACCTCTCTGAGGCTCCCTTTTCATGCCTGTATAATAAAAAATAATTCTTCATGGTATGGATGGTGATTGTAACAATGAGAGGGAATGTATATGAAGTGCCATGGGATAAGTGCTCTAAAAGGGTAGTAAATATTCAAATTGTGCAGACTCCAAGTCACATATTCATTGCCCCACATCATGCTGTCTGCATGAACAGGTAGATCTGAAAGATTTTACAAAAAAGAGAGCAGCTCAGCATCTGGCAGAGCAATTTCTCATCTAGATGATGCTGACTTTGATGCTATAGCCAATATTTTCTAAAAGTCCTTAGTTCTCAACCTCTCTACACAGATCCTGGCCCACCTTTGTAGATTCTCCAGTGTGGATAACTTGGGATGTGACATACGGGTCTTTTGGGGAGACTCACTTTGATATGAACATAATGGGCATGGGTGGCTCAGCTTTGTGAGTGTTCGGCTCTCTTCCTTTGCCAGAACCACTGGATACCCAGACTTTGACCAAAAGTCTTGAGTCCTGAACTCCTTGATGCTGCATTTGCCCAAAAATCAGAACTCAGTGCCTCTAGAATGAATCAGAACTCAAATGCCTCTAGAAATCAGAATTCTTAGGAGCACTGGTCATCTCAGAACCAGGGTAACAATGAATGGGTGGCAAAACTGTTTGTGGGCTTAAAATAGTGGCACTGTTTATATGACCCTGTGCAGGCACTTGCTTATTTTAACTACATGCAAGTCTTGATCTGATTGTAATAAAAACTCTGACCCCAGGCTTGACTCCCTTGGATTTCACCAGAAATAAAAATTCTACTCTGGGTATTTATTTGGTGCACACAGTTCACACACTTTCATTTCTGAATTTTTGACAGTCTTATTACTCTCACGTGCATAAAAAGAGGCTAAAGTAGATTTGAACTGTATTATTTGTCATTCTAAAATGTTATGGCATTTATCATAATGGACTCATCATGGGTGGCAGTGGAATCTGAGTCCAGGGGTAGCAGGGATATAAATAGATTTTCAATACTTGGGGAGCTAGTAGAAGAGAATGGAGCACAGATAAAGTAAAGGTTCAAAGTGGGCAAGACTGGGGTAAAGGGATGCACAGAACATGCAGGAAGTCAGAAATCCAGGTACTTGATGAAAATTAAATAATATTGACTCTTCCGCTTCTCAGATGAATTCTAGTAACTTTGGCTCTTTCTGATGCTACTGTTGCTTTTGAGATACTCTGATTTTTTCTCAATAAACTTACCTGTAAGGAGCATAACCATTCTTTATCAGGTTATTCTTGGAATGACAGCATGTATTAGAAGTTGTTTGCTGAACCTAGCACCCCTGAAGAACCTTTGTTTCCATTAGAGTGTTTCTTTGGCCATGTTGATTCTGGAGAATAATCTTAGGGTATCTTAGGGTTCGGATAACTAGAGATCTCTGACCACCTTTCTGACCATAAGAGAAGGATACAGCTACTTGCTGTCTCCATGCAGAGGCTTGAAGTTGGCTAATATCAAGCTGTGACCTTGACTACGGACGACTTCCTAAGCTTTCAAAGGATCAGCATGGGTCTTCAACTACTGACCATGACTCAAGCTAAGACCATCTACTGCTGAACTAGTACAGTTCCTCTCTCAAGTACAGTCCTGGAACTCTTACGTAGTGAGCATGAGATTTCCAGTGTGCTTTTTAGAATATGCTGTATATTATTTTAAAAATGTGATCGAGCTGGAGACTTTCTTCCCTTTTAGAAACACTTCAAAAGGGGAGGAACAAAAAGAACAAATCCATTCCCACCAACAAAAAGACAATGTTCAGTTAACCTTGTTCCTTCAAATGCCCACGGCCTCTTTGGTTCACCAACTGTCATAAATTTGCTCCCTCCTAGCACAAAAGCTTTCTTTGAGGTTGAGAGGTTGAGTTTTATCTGCCTCCAGGGATACGGGGTTGCTCTCCTCTGCATCCGAGGGTCCTAGAGTACTGTTGCTGGCCTCTTTTTAGATGGGCTTGGTATTCTAATGAATGAGTTGTGAAATGAGTTCCGAGGATCCCCAGGAGACAGATGAGGCTGCCTTGTCTCCTGCAACGTCGACTACATCTGTCTATTGCAAATCAAAGCAAAACCAACACCTAAGCAAATCAATCCATCCCTAGAACTTCTGTAAAACATTAACTCCCAAAGCAAGGGAAAGAACAGTAAGGTGAGGTGACTCACACTTCTCTGTTTCCCTTTAGGTAAAGAAAAACAGTTCCCTGTTTGCATCCTGTGAAAATTGTTTTCAGGTGGTAAATTCTTTCTATTATTTGTTATAACCAGGCTATTGGCTAAGACCAACTTTGGGTTAAGGATTCAGCATTTCAAAGGCACACTGGGAATGGACTGTGGTAAGAAATAATCAAGTTAAATTATACAGTTTCCTAAGTAGAATTTTATATCATTGGGTGTCTTATTGCCAAGAGATTCATGTTCTCCAATATTTTTTTCTAAATTCAATTATGAGAAATCTGTAAGACTACAAAAACTGCAGTTGGAAAAAAAAAAAGGCCTATTGGGAATGTAAACAGAAGCAAAGCTATGGTGCTTCTAGAAGTTCTATTTTTAAAATTTCTGTTACTGAAAGTTATAGAAACAGAAAAAAAAAAAATATATATATATATATATATGTAGGCAAACCATTAAGAATGGGCAAGAACTATTCACTTGCTATTCCCAGTAGGGACTGGAAGATATTTGAAAATTGAACTATTGGGATGCCTTGATTTGGGTTACACTCTCCTATTAATGACGTTAATAAACTAGATCCATTGAGCATTTCCCAATCAAATACATTTAAGGCACAGTCATAGCTGCCAACCATGAAATAGATTAGGTTGTTCTGTTTTGAGAGCTAAAACAACAGGAACTAAGCGTATGCAATCGACAGAGTTATTTTGGCCATTTTATCAACCATGTGATTCCTCAATTGTTTCACAATTGCTAATTATCACAACTGAAAGAAGACCAAAATCCCCACAGAACTGTTGCTTCCAAACTGTCATGCAGGGAAAGTTCAATTTTCCCGTCCCTGCTTCTGTAAAGCATAAGGCATCCATCATTTCCCCTTTCTGGGAGTATAGTGAGAGTTCCTTTTCATTACACATCCTAACAAAACTTTTCAGGGTTTGCCAGGGCTTTGTCCAGTCTCCCTTTTATTATGTAGAAACATTTATTTCAGTAGGACGAAGATGATTAAGTCTTTTCTGCTTTTCTTTATGTCTGAGTAATAAGCATCTGTGTTATTTTTCTCATTTTTATGTTTTGAGTCTCTTGCTTCAAGGTCCCTTTGTAAACTTGGGGTTTGGCCAGCTCTTCTGCTAGATTACAGGTGTCAGGGGAAGCAGAATCATTTCTCCTTGTCTCTTGTTGCACAGAGACCCTGACAGCTGGAACCTGGAGGGCAGTCTCATTTTTATTGGATGATTGGATAGATTTTCAGTCTGGACTGATATTCACCAGAGTATTTAACTAATTTCAGTGAATAACTTTCCCAAACGAAATGACACCAGAAACTTTTCCTATCCAATTGGAATAGAGAGCAAGATATCAAGGCGTTCCAAACCACCATAGTTTAGCATATGCATACAGATGAAGATCACTCAGGCACCCTTCCTGAGAGAGCAGTGATTGGCTCTATGAACTAGGTTGTACTTTGGGAGGCCTTTTTAATCAGGGATAAGAATTATTCTTAGAAGACTGACTGTGTCATTTTAAACAATGTAAAAATATTCAGGTAACTACAGTGGTAACAAATCTCCATAATCATATTATACCCAATCAATTCTATAAACTACAAAGATATCAATGAAAATAATATCAAGTAAAGCCCCATAAACATACAGCTATCTGTGTTGATGAGAATTTCACCAGTTCCATTTTCTTACAAACTTTCATTTACAGTTCTGCCCTGTGGTATCTGCCTTAATACAAGCAGTTATAAACGTTTGGGGTTCTCGCATACATAATTAATATGCTTGCCTGTCAAGTTAGAACCCTAGTGTATTAGGAGTTCTGATAATTCCTGCAGTTAAAGAAACTGTTTGTTTTCCTTGATATCACTCAATCTCTAAATGTATTCAACTTAGAAACCCTTTGCGTGTTTTTTTTAGCTGTACTTTAAAAAAAATAGCAGTTATGAGGCACCATTCTTGAAACATGTTATCTAACACCTACTCTACACCAAGCACTGAGCTCTGTGCTGGCCTGTGAGATTGCACGAAATGGACAAGGCTTCTACACTCATGGGTTACACATTCCAGCAGGAAGAGACAGGCAATAAAACTACAAGCAAGTCATTTTAAGGTGGCACTAAGTGCTGTGACTACCCACAGAATAAAATGAGAAGGAGTGAAGCCAGAGTAGAGCAGTGGGGACAAATGTGAATCTTAGAAAAGACCTTTCTGAGGAAGTCACCTGCCATCAAACAGACTTCGGGATAGGCTACCTTATATCACCTGCCTAAAACAGACCAACAAAAATCTTCCAGACACATTTTCAAAAACAAAGTAGAATTCTGGCTGCAAAGCCCCGTGATTCCATAAAAGGTAGAGAATTGTTCTATATGAAGGAAATCCAGTTGGCAGAACTCAAGACATGCCGGCAGCCCAATAATGTAAGGAAACCTGTGTTCTAAGTTTGTAAAAAGTATTTAAAGTTGAGTTTCCTGAAATCTGAATGTCCTGTTACCTGAAGGCTTTATGTGAAGTGGCCTTTCTTCTTATATCTACCC
The DNA here is from genome assembly GCF_024542745.1 of Macaca thibetana thibetana. Taxonomy (NCBI): domain Eukaryota; kingdom Metazoa; phylum Chordata; class Mammalia; order Primates; family Cercopithecidae; genus Macaca; species Macaca thibetana. Next base: position 21,308,418 of record NC_065589.1, on the reverse strand, counting down.
AAATGATTTCAAGTTTGGAGGAATTCTAATTCCCTCATGATTTTGTTTTGTTTTGTTTTTGAGACGGAGTCTCACTCTGTCACCCAGGCTGGAGTGCAATGACACGATCTTGGCTCACTGCAGCCTCCACCTCCCGGGTTCAAGCGATTCTCCTGCCTCAGCCTCCCAAGTAGCTGGGACTACAGGCGCCCGCCACCTCGCCCGGCTAGTTTTTTTGTATTTTTTAGTAGAGACAGGGTTTCACCGTGTTAGCCAGGATGGTCTCGATCTCCTGACCTCGTGATCCACCCGTCTCGGCCTCCCAAAGTGCTGGGATTACAGGCGTGAGCCACCGCACCCAACCTCCCTCATGATTTTTAAATTTTCCATAGTACTTTTGGTCTATGTTGCATCATTTAAGGCTCAGATAGTCTTGCATTGTATCTATTCTGTGTGTTACCCCTGCTTTTATAACTAGTTTATAAGCCCTCCTACAGATGTCCCTGCTATATCTCCTAGCAGAATCAGCAACATTTTCCATAAAGGATCAAATTGTAAATATTTAGGTTTTGTGGGCTACATATGGTTTTTGCTATTATTCTTCTTTGTTTTTTATTTAAATGCTTTAAAGATGTAAAAATTATTCTTCATTTCCAGGCCACACAAAAACAGTCTATGGACAGGGCTTAGCCTGTGGGCCATAGTTTGCTAACCACTGTGTAGAGCACAAATCATGTAGTAAATGTGTAACATGTATGTGTTTATTGAGAGCGAGTACATTTTCTAGAGTAATCTCCATGTCAGTTTTCTAAGAATTGAGGCTTACTTAGGCAAAGATTGAGGAATCACACACTCAAAGTCACTGCCATACACACATACACATATTTACACACCACACTCACACATCTGCCAGAGAGGAATCAATCTTACAAAACAGATGGCACCGTGTTACTCAGCTATGGATCATTTGGGCACAGTGGCTCATGCCTGTTGTCCCAACACTTTGGGAGGCAGAGGCAGGAGGATCACTTGAGCCCAGAAGTTCGAGATCAGCTTGAGCAACATAATGAGACCCCGTCTCAGGAGGCTGAGGTGGAAGGATCACTTGAGCCCAGGAGGTTGAGGTTGCAATGAGCTGTGATGGTGCTACTATATTCCAGCCTGGGAAACAGAGCAAGATCCTGTCTGAAAAAAAAATAAAAAATAAAAATACCCATGCTCAGGCCTCACTACAGACTAATTGAATCAGAATATCTGGATGGGAGCCCAGATATTTTAAAGTATTTTTTAAAGCCTTCCAGGTGATTCTATTGTGCAGCTTAGTTAAGCACCAATGTTTTAATAGCAAAGAGTTGGAACCTACCCAAATGCCCATCATTGATAAGCTGGATAAAGAAAATGTGGCACATATACACTATGGAATACCATGCAGCCATAAAAAAGAATGAGTTCATGTCCTTTGCAGCGACATGGATGAAGCTGGAAGCCATCATTCTCAGCAAACTAACACAGGAACAGAAAACCAAACACCACATGTTCTCACTCATAAGTGGGAGTTGAACAATGAGAACACATGGACACAGGGAGGGGAACATCACACACCAGGGCCTGTCGTGGGGTGGGGGGCTAGGGAAGGCAGAGCATTAGGACGAATAACTAATGCATGCAGGGCTTAAAACCTAGATGGTGGGTTGATGGGTGCAGCAAACCACCATGGCACAGGTATGCCTATGTAACAAACCTGCACGTTCTGCTCTGCACATATATCCAGAACTTAAAGTATAATAAATAAATAAATAAATATAAATAAAAATAAAAACCCGAATTGGTGGCTTGCACCCCAGATTTTCTGACTTAGTGGCTCTGGGATGGAAAGCCTAGAGTTTCTTTTTCTAACAATTTCCCAGGTGATGCTTATGCTGTTTTTCTGCAGGCTGCACTCTGAAAATCATTGTCATAGGAGTGGAAAGTTGATCCAGGTGAGAGCTTTCCTCTCGTTGGGGTTTTTTGATTGGTTTGGTTGGTTGGTTTGTTAGTTGGTATTTTTGTTTAGTTGCTTCCCCCCCCCCCTTAATTTTGAAGTCTTTAGTGTTATAGCAAAAGAAAGAAAGTAACTTGAAGGCAGAGACCATGTGAAGGCATCGAGTGTATTCTTAACAATCATTTTTTAAATTTAGAGCATGGCAATGTCTACTAGGAACAGGGGAGAAAAATGATTTTGCTCTCTTAGTGGAGAAAGAAGAAATCCTGAATAAATAGCAGGGCATTTCAAAGACTGCTTTAAATACATATTCCAATAATACAGAGAATGCCTGTGTTGAGGAAAATCTACTAATATGATTTTGCTCTGTGCCACGCCCAAATCTCATCTCGAATTGTAATCCCATGTATTAAGGGAGGGACCTGGTGGGAGGTGATTGGATCATGGGGGCAGTTTCCCCCATCCCGTTCTTGTTATAGTGAGTGAATTCTCATGAGAGCTGATGGTTTAAAAGTGGCACTTCCCCCTTCACTCTCTCTCTCTCCTGCTGCCATGTAAGATGTGTCTTGCTTTCCCCTTTGCCTTCTGCCTCAGGTTGTAAGTTTCCTGAGGCCTCCCTAGCCATTCAGAAATGTACATCAATTAAACCTCTTTTCTTTATAAATTACTCAGTCTCAGGTATTCTTTATAGCAGTTTGAGAATGGACTAATACACCTACCAAAGCCAACAATAACAGTCAAAAGAGTTAGCTGATAAAATACTCTGGGCCAAATATTTTAGGGAGCTCATCCAAAAGAGTTAAAAATACATCAACCTTCAAGAAGTCAGTGCCATGAAAACTGGCAACACTACATTCTCTATTCAAAGGTTTATGCATGAGACTTTATTGAATAAATACAGAATCCCAGATATTCTACGTGGTTTCAGATACCACACTCTTCAACCACTGTAAGAGAGAACCCAATATCTTTGCTGCTCAAAGTGTAGCCCCTGGACTAGCAGCATTGCTATCACCTGAGAGCTGATTAGAAACAGGGCTTTGTTAGGACTTTCGTGAGCCACAAACACTTTTGTCTTCATGGATCCCTTCTTTCAGAAAGAAAATTAAGAATTATATCTTATAATTAGGCTAATATAAAAATATACATTAATATTAGATATTATAAATTTTTCTTCAGCCTAAAAGTTTAGGTTTTTTTCTTTTCATTTTAAAAGATTTTTTTTTCTTTTTTTTTTTTTTTTTTGAGATGGAGTCTCGCTCTGTTGCCCAGGCTGGAGTGCAGTGGCCGGATCTCAGCTCACTGCAAGCTCCGCCTCCCGGGTTTACACCATTCTCCTGCCTCAGCCTCCCGAGTAGCTGGGACTACAGGCGCCCGCCACTGCGCCCAGCTGGTTTTTTGTATTTTTTAGTAGAGACGGGGTTTCACCGTGTTAGCCAGGATGGTCTTGATCTCCTGACCTTGTGATCCGCCCGTCTAGGCCTCCCAAAGTACTGGGATTACAGGCTAAAAGATGTTAAAACGTTGCCTTGGGCTGCCAAAAGAACCAAGGACTCTAGGCATTATGCATGCCGTCTCCTGCGTCTAATGGACAAGTCAGCCCTGGTTAGAAATGCAGAAATACAGAATCTTAGGTTCCTCCTCAAAGTTACCGAATCAGAATCTACATTTTAACAAAATCCCCAGTGGACTCAAATACACATTCAAGTTTGAGAAGCACTATGGGTTCACTTTAGCTTCACAAACAGAAGAGTAATTCTCACTTTTCCATACTTTCTGAACCCTGAATTATATGCTACCATGCTCTGTGCTGCAAAATCAACTGTCTACCTCCAGAATCCCCATCAGCCTTGGGGCTGCACTAAAATTACAGAGCTCTATAGCAGGGTAGACACAGAGGATATGAGGGGAATTATAACAAGGTTCTTATCCTTTAAAATCACTGAGCAGCCATAGAGGTACTAGATTCTAGCAGTCACTCAATATGTTTGACTGTTTAGAATAGATCACAGAAACAAGTGGAATCCTGATGTTATTTTCTGATAATACTGGTGATGATGGACATTATTGCATGATAGTATTGGAAATTATAAAAGACTTAAGGTATGCATTATTCCCTGACTCTAGATTAGACTAGATTTATATAATAGATCTAAGCATTTTTACTCTATTTTTCCAATAACATGAATGAACACAATGAAAAAACTGTAGAGTACACTTAATGTTCAAATATAGCTTCACATCTATGAGAAAAAAATAGCAACTCAATAGTACGAAATTTATCACCAGTCTTTGGGGCAGCTATTCTAAAGCTTCTCTCTCTATGATTCTTAAACTGTTAAATGAAATTACTTTAAAATTCTAAATATTAACAAATAAAAAAACAAAAGTTAACTCAATTTACTTCAAAATTCTAAATATTAACAAATAAAAAAACAAAAATTATCTCAAAATGGATCATATACCCAAATGTAAAACACAAAACTATAAAACTTCTAGAAAATAACATAGGAGAACACCTAGGTGACCCTTGATTTCATGATGACTTTTTATATACAACATCAAAAGCATGCGTCAGGAAAGAAAAAAATGATAAGTTGGACTTCATTGAAATTTAAATCTTCTGTTCTGAGAAAGGTGCTGTTAAGGGAGTGAAAAGACAAGTCACAGATTGGAATAAAATGTTTGAAAAGCATGTATCTGATAAAGAACTGGTATCAGAACTATACAAGAACTCTCAAAGCTCAACAATAAAACACCAAACAATCCAATTTAAAAATGGTCAACCTAACTAAATAGACACCTCACTAATGAAGATATACTGGTGACAAAGAAGCATATAAAAAGATTCTCCTCATCATATGTTATTAAGAAATTGCACAACAGAGCAGTGAGATACCACCGTATACCTATTAGAGTAACTAAATTCCATAACACTGACAACAAATGCTGACTAGAATATGAGGCAACATGAAATCTCATTGTTGCTGGTGAAAATGCAAAATGTTACAGCCATCTTAGTAGATAATCGGAAGTTCCTTAAAAAGCTAAGTATAGCCTTACCAGAACAATCCAGCAATAGCACTCTTAGATATTTACTCAAATGAGTTAAAAACGTATGTCCCCACAAAAATTTGCATGAAAGTGTTCATAGCTGTGTTATTCATAATCGCCGAAACTCGGAAACAACCAAGATGTTCTTCAATAGGCAAATGGATAAAACAGTGGTAGATTTATGCAATGGATTATTATTTATTGATTAAAGAGAAATGAGCCATCAAGCCATGTAAAGATATGGAGGAAACTTAAATGCATATTGCTAAAGGAAACAAGTCAATCTGAAAGGGCTACTGATTCTAACTGAATGACATTCTGGAAAAGGGAAAACATCGAGTACATGTGGACACAAAGACGGGAACAACAGACACTGGGGCCTACTTGAGAGTGGAGGGTTGGAGGAAGGTAAGGATCAAAAAACTACCTATTGGGTACTAGGCTGATTACTTGGGTGGCAAAACAATCTGTACACCAGACCCCCATGATAGGCAATTTACCTACATAACAAATCTGCCATGTCCCTCTAAACCTAACAGTTAAAAAGTTAATTAATTAAAAATAAATAAATAAATAAACCCATGAAGACAGTAAAAAGATCAATGGTCGCTGGGGAATTGAGGGAAAAAAGGAAAGATGAAAAGGTGTTTTCCTCAATTTTTAGGGAATTTTTAGGGCAGTGAAATGATTCTATGTAATACTGTAATGGTGGATGTATCATCCATCATAACAAATGGCATTACACATTTGTCAAAATCCATAGAACTACGCAACATAAAATGTAAACCCTAATATAAACTATGGATTTATGAATAATGTATCAATATTGGTTCATCAATTGGAACAAAGTACTATGCCAATGCAAGATGTTAAAAGTAGAGGAAACTGTGCAGGGGGAGAAAGGGTATGCAGGCACTTGCTGTCCTTTCTGCTCAATTTTCCATAAATCTAAAATAGCTCTAAAAGATAAAGTACATTAATTTAAAAAGATAAAGCTTCCCAGCATGATGGAGAAGTGGATGGCTCAGAATCTTCCCCACTAATTCCTCCCAGAAGCTATCACCCCATGCAGGCTGCTGAACTCATCAAACTTACTATCGTAAAACAAGTATATAAATTACACAGCCTCAGATATGTCTTTATCAGCAACATGAAAATGGACTAATACGGTTACATTGAGGAAATCACATTGTCTCTCTTTTTATTTTTTTCCTATAGGCAATTCTATTACAACCCATGTCACATGTTGTTATAAAGATTAAATAAAAGAATGCAAAATGGCTGGCATTTTGTAGCCTCAACTGAGTCTCAGACTTCATTCTTGACAATCTCTGAACCTGGACCATGTACACAACTATTTTGTAAGAAAACCCTAATGAAAGCAGCAAGAATAGTCATTGCTACTACATACTAGGAAATGTGCCAGTCTTTTTGCATTCTTTTATTTAATCTTTATAATAACATGTGACATGGGTTGTAATAGAATTGCCTTATAGGAAAAAAATAAAAAGAGAGACAATGTGATTTCCTCAACATAACTGTTTTAGTTCGTTTTCATGTTGCTGATAAAGACATATCTGAGACTGGGTAATTTATACAGAAAAAGAGATTTAATGGACTCACAGTTCCACATGGGCTGGGGAGGACTCACAATCATGGCGGAAGGTGAAAGGCACATCTTACATGGCAGCAGGCAAGAGAAAAAATGAGAACCAAGCAAAAGGGGTTTCCCCTTATAAAACCATCAGGTCCCATGGGACTTATTCACTACCATGTGAACAGTATGGGGAAACCACCCCAAGATTCAGTTATCTCCCACCAAGTCCCTCCCACAACACATGGGCATTATGGGAGCTACAATTCAAGATTTGTGTGGGGACACAGCCAAATCGTATCAGTAACATACCTAATTATTATGAGAGCCAAGTTGCAAACTCTGATCTATTACATACTAATATTTGTACTCTTTCCATTAGGCACAATTTTTTCTCAATTCTGTGGGAATTCCCTTGAGTTGCAGCCCCTGGGTTTTGTGTGTGTAATATTTTAGATTGACGCAATGCATTTCAGACATTTTTTCCAGCAATATATTAAGATGTCTTCTCCAAAGATTAACATTCTCATCATGATGGGCTTGTTTGTTGGTGGTAATACCTTTGATGCCAATATGTCAACTTTGAAATATGCCCCTGCTCCAACCAAAAGCCACCTGCATGTTGTGTTTTAGGTCACAAACAGCAGTGGGCCACAGCTATCATGGGAGCAAGATACCGTCAGTCAGGGTTAAAACAATCCAGCATTCTCTGTCGGGGATCAAAATGGTAGCATACTTTCAAGGAAATAGGTGGGTGTAAAGGAATGAAGCAATAGGATCCAGAAAATAAGCAAATAATCAGAAATCAAGAGATCCACCCACAACATGAGATGAACTCTGTGCAACTGAGCTACTCTGCCTCATCCCTGGCACTTTCTTATGTTTCCTGAGGATAGCAGATTTACAGGTTGAAATATATGAATCTCCCCAGGCTGGAGTGAACATGTGGAGAGGAAGGTAGTTCCTACAATATTCTTTTATTTTTCTGAAAATAAGAGTAATAATATTTTAAAGATTTCACGATGTGCCAAGCACTGTGTCTACCCTATATTATCTCAAATAATGACCAAAGAAACCCAGTGAAAAAGATAGCATTATCCTCATTTTACAGAAGAAAAAATGTGGCTCCAAAAGCTTAAACAACTTTCTGATACTAAGTTTGAATCAAGATTCAGGCTGGGCACAGTGGTTCCTGCCCGTAATCCCAGCACTTTGGAAGGCTGACGTGGGCAGATTGCTTGAGCTCAGAAATTCAAGACCAGCCTGGGCAACATGGTGAAACCCCATCTCTACCAAAAATACGAAAAATTAGCGAGTCATGGTGGTGCATGCCTCTGGTCCCAGCTACTTTGAAGGCTATGACCAGAGGATCACTTGAGCCCAGGAGGCAGAGGTTGCAGTGAGATGAGCCAAGATCATGCCACGGCACTCCAGTCAGGGCAACAGAGTGAGAGCCTGCCTCAAAAAACAAAAAAACAAAAAACAAAAGGAAGGTGGTTTAGATGCAAATTTTGTTGATTCCAAAATAGGTGATATAAGCCGCTATAACATGTTGCCTTGCTACCAAATGTTGGGTGGTGATACACTACTACTCTCTTGCATTTTTTATGGATCTGCTTCATTCATTGTGACAATATTAATAGTCACAATTAAAATGGATGGCCCTTTTTGGGGGATAAAGCTTTCAGCTGGTGGAAAACATGGCGGAGTTGCACCAGGCTGCTCAAGCCTCTCCATGATGCTGCCAGCCTTGCCATCCACTGCAGCAGCATCAGGAACCTCATCTAGTTCCCCTTTTGTGCCGTTAGCATCATGTTCCTTGCCTGGAATTCAGTTAGTGCTTAACAGATGCTTGATTTTTTTTTAAGGTATATTATTGGCATTATAGTTACAAGAAGGGGCTCAAAATCAAACATATTTGTGTCCAATTCCTAGTTTCACTTATTCAGTGCATGATCTTAGTAAAGGTACAGAATCTCACTGAGCCTCAGTGTCCTCGTCAATAACACGGACCTTCATAATACCTAACTCATACTGTTGAAATGATTCCCGTGAAATTAGATATTCAAAGCATTCAATACAGTGCCTGCCATACAGAATGTAGTAAATAGTAACCTCTGCTCCTTTGTTTTCTTTTCCACATAATCTGTTGTACTTTCTCACTAACAGACAAGAGATTACAATAATTTTAATACTGAAACATACAGTTGTAAGGTTGACATGAACATAACTATCTTATTTAGAGTATTAATTTTAGAATATATTAGCTTATTTTCTCAATTGATGAGAAGTTACTTAAATAAAAAAGTAATCTTCTTTGCAAATTAGAATCCCAGTCCCATAAATCTGATATCTGTTCATATTCTGAATTCCATCAATCCTCAGTTCTTCAGGCTATGGCTGTTTTATGCAAGTCACAGCAAAACAGGGCTCCGATTTGTCAGTTACACTCCATAGATATAAGGGTACACAGATAAAATCTATTAGGCCAGCAGGGCACCCATTAATGTTTCAGTGGCAGTAATTAAATCCGGATGGAAAAATAACTACAAATATTTCCTCAAAATTGAACCAGATGTTTTGGCAACTGAATGAAGGCACAAACCTGAAAAGCTCCGCATGCCACGGGCAAGGCTCCTCAGAAGCGAACCTTCTGTGAGCCACAGACTGCACGATGTCTCAGCCTGCTGCAATGTTAAATAACAGCCAAAACACATCTCTCCTTCTGGGAAACTGCAGTCCATCCGGGCACACAAAGAAACAATTGGAAGAACTAGAAATTGATTAAGAACCCCTCTAATGATGAGGCAAAATGATTAACACATTTATATTTCCATGTGTGAGGCCACAAGCAATTCACAGTGGCACTCCAACTTAGTCATGCCTCATATATCATCTTCCATGATACAATTTCCTAATTAATGGGCAGTAAAAATATTAATTATTACCATTTTCATTTAGTGTTCAATTAACAAATGAAAACATAAAATGCATTTCCACGGCTGGTCAAAAATGACCTAGAGGACCCCTAAGTAACCAGCATCCTTTTCTTTCTATCTTTTAGATCGTTGCTTTCTTTTTTTTTACCCCATCTTGCTACTCTTAGACAGGCACTCTGGCCCATTTCCCCTCTCAGTATATCATTTAAATATCTTGACAAAATGTTTTCCAGCGAGGCAGAGCTCACTCTTGCCCTGGCATGCATATCTACCATGAAACTGTCATGATGTCCTGTCATGAAATGAGATGAGAAGAGTTATTTGATCCGTGGAGACTTAAATTAATAACGGTGGCACTGGTTTCCATCAGCGAGGTCAGCAGCAATGGGTGAGAGGAACACTGACGCAGCTGGACTTTAATTCAATGCAGTGAGTCTTGAACTTCAAGAAGGGAGGGATAAGAGGCTTCTCAGCCATCACGTCCGCACAAGACTGTGGAGCACAACTGAGTGACACCGGCTACCGTCTCCTTACGCTGGTGAATTTCATTCTGTCAAGTCAATTGCTACCCTGGTACCTCTCTTATTAGTGTTAATTTATCTGCAGTGTTAAGGAGGTTAACGACACTGTTATTTTCTCTGCTACTGAGTTTTCCTGCATGTCTGCGGGATAATATTCACAGTAACCTCATCAGAGGAAGGAGTCACAGAGAGGACCTGACTGAACAATAAATAACCTTTAAAAAATAATGTGTCCTTCAGAGAGAGGAAACCAAGCAGTATAATGTTAATTGTGGAGACTATGGTGGAAACATTTTTCATCCATCAAGAATGACAGTATAAGGGTTGCACATTCCATAAAACACATTATCACATAACATCCTATATAAAGGACTGAAGTCATAATTTCAAGCAGGTCTTATCGGTTCAAATTGAAATTCATTAAGGAAAGAGTTGCAGATATTTTCTAATTAGACTTCATAATTCTTCTTGCATTATTTTTGTGTCAAACATTGCTTCATAGACCTGAGCTTTCCACGGTAGCAAACCACAGTTAGGAGATACAGTTTCTTGCCTCTCTCTATGCCAATAAGCCATATACTCCAAATCAAAGCATTTCTTCATGTGGTGATAAGATGTATGCTTCTCTTGCCTTCCTGCAATGCTTGGTTTGTATCGAGATTTGCTAACCTGATAATTGCCAACTTTCTAAAAGTCATGCGTATAAAAGTCCATAGTGTTATAAGCACAATTCAAAACGTTATTTTAAAATAATCATCTAATATAACTAGAGGGACTATTTGAGATGTTCTGTGGTTCCACAATTTGATGCTTTTCATATCTAAAGGACAGTTCTTGAAATTATTTGGGAAATGATTATATTGTAAAGTTATATCTTAGAGTTAGCCTTTCTTTCTCCTTTTAAAATCCAGACCCCTTAGCATGTTATTAAAATCCACCCATGAGGAGAAAAAGAAAAAAATCTGCTGTTCATAAACTTTTGCCAACGAACAAATTCCCAGATACTGCTACAGCAAATTATTCCCAACATAAACTGCAGTAAAATGTGAATAACAATTTTAAATGACCCCTCAGCCTCTTAATTTTCTGTCACTTGCGAAACAGCTTTGAATTGGCTGAAGCAAGTGCAAAAGTGTTTTCATGTAATGCTACGTCTTACTACTACAGGGAATACATGTGGAACTTTACCCATGAGAAATTCAAGCCATCGCGGAGTTCAAATTCAACTCTTTAAATTATCTGTCCTTTTCTAAAAGAACAGATAACCTGTTTTTCTTGCACTTCTTCAACTCTCTCTTGCCTTGCATTACCCATCCTTCTCTTTTGGAAGTCCTTTCCCATAAAAAGCAAAACAAAACAAAAAAACCATAATTAGGTCACTTCCTGATAGTTATAATAAATAGGAGGAGTTAGTAGAAAATAACAAAGATGAGCCAAAAGATTGATACTGATATGGGTGCTGGGTTTGCTCTTTTGTGCCACCCTTGAAGAAAATGGTTTCAACATTCATGCACTTCATCAAAACTATAAACTATTTTGTTTCATGGATCTCTAGGACTACTCCTAAACAATCAATTTGTAAATATAGTTTCTGTGAATCCCAGTAGCCACACAGAGACACACATACATATATACAACTTTCCCCTGGCCTTTTGACAGACAGCTCCTTCAGTCATCTATTTCTTTATTATACCCTCTCTGTGGACAACGATTCCCGCTGAATATGGTAATTAATAGAAGTTGTAACAGAAAAAGAAAAGCTTTGCCCAGGTGTGGTGGCTCATGCCTATCATCCCAGCACTTTGAGAGGCCGAAATAGGAGGATCAGTGGAGGTCAGGAGTTTGAAACCAGCCTGGCCAACGTGGTGAAAGCCCATGTCTACTACAAATACAAAAATTAGCCAGGTGTAGTGGCACACACCTGTAGTCTCAGCTACTCGGGAGGCTGAGGCAGGAGAATTGCTTGAACCTGGGAGACAGAGGTTGCAGTGAGCCGAGACCATGCTGCTGCACACTAGCCTGGGTGAGAGAGAGTGGGATTCTATCTCAGAAAAAAAGAAAAGAAAAGAAAAGAAAAGAAAAGAAAAGAAAAGAAAAGAAAGAAAAGAAAGAAAGAAAGAAAGAAAGAAAGAAAGAAAGAAAGAAAGAAAGAAAGAAAGAAAAAGAAAAAGAAAGAAAGAAAGAAGAAAGAAAGAAAGAAAGAAAGGAAAGAAAGAAAGAAAGAAAGAAAGAAAGAAAGAAAGAAAGAAAAAAGAAAGAAAGTCAGTCAGTCTTGGGCACTAACATTCATTCAATATCTACCATGTACTTTAGAGTCATGAAGTCTTGCTTATAAATAGAAGAATAAAGGAACTTGTGCACATGAGGATATTAAAAGTTAGAGAAGCAGGGCAATTGTAAGGATTGAACAGTCATCAGCGCAAAAAAAAAGGTGACTTCAAAGCTTGTACTCTTTGTACAGCACCTCTCTGCCTCTGAATTTTGTGCATCTTGTGTTGACATGCCCCATCCTGGGAAACACCCTACATCTCTAGGCTAAACATTAGCCTAGACATCAAGTATCTCATCCATTTTGACACCGGTCATTAACTCTGAGAACCTAAAGGTATCTGTTTGTGTTGTGAACTGCTGTGTTTTGAAAAACATCCACATGTCCCTGGTAAAAATTAGAGATATAAGGATTAACTTAGTCATTCCCATTAGTAGTATGGCTTGCCTGGTATACTTTTCTCATTGTGCTATCACGTAAGTATGTTTTTGGTTGCAAGCACAACCACCCACTTGAGTTAATTTAAGCTTCGGTGATTCAGATGACTAACTGCTAAACAAGAATGGGGAGGGTAAAAAATCAGGATTGAAAAACAGAAAGCAGGCAAGGAAGGCTAGGGATGAGAATCTGGAAAGAACATCATCACCACTGCCACTGCACAGCTGTGACACCACTGAATGCAAACCCCACAGTGTCACCACTTCTGCTGAGTTGCACCAGCTCAGTGCAAATCATGCACTCGACATTCAGAGTCCTTGGTGAGGGTGTCAGACTGATGGGGCCTAGGTCAATCATCTTTCCTCCCAGCTGGTCTCTGGGGGACACGGAGAAGTTAAATACATTCTGTAGTAAAGTGGTGACCTTTCCTCCCAATCAAGACTCAGTAAAGTGTCACCAAAGCAGGCAAGTTTTGTTGTTGTTGTTGTAATTCATCATAAAAGAAAAAAGGAAAATGCCCACGACAAGCAGCTTTGAAAGACTCTTCCAAATGCTTCTATTTAGCATAAATAAGATTCATAGAGGCCAGGCACGGTGGCTCATGCTTGTAATCCCAGCACTTTGGGAGGCCAAGGTGGGTGGACCACAAGGTCAAGAGATTGAGACCATCCTGGCCAACATGGTGAAACCCCGTCTCTACTAAAAATACAAAAATTAGCCAGGTGTGATGGTGGGTGCCTGTAATCCCAGCTACTCAAGAAGCTGAGGCAGGAGAATCGCTTGAACCTGGGAGGTGGAGGTTGCAGTGAACTGAGATCGCGCCACTGCACTCCAGCCTGGTGACAGAGGGAGACTCCATCTCAAAAATAATAATAATAATAATAATAAAAGATTCATAGATATTTATTTTATTGAATGAGAACATGGTGAGATGAAGAATGTTTTATTTAATTCCTAAGTCTCTACGTTTGTTTTTGTTTGTTTTAAATATATCAATATTTATTTTCAGGTATTATTTATTAATCGGTATTACAATTCAGAACCAGTGTGATATAGCAAAGAATCTCAGAATTCAGTGTATACCTCTTTTCATTATTGAAACTTAAAAACATGGGAAAATATTGCTCTTAGAAAAATTAGTGCCCTGGGAACTGTGACCTGGCGGAGATGAAGTCAAGAATCCTGCTATCCAATCATTGTTCTACCACCTACTGTCTCTGAACTCTGTGCTACTGGAATCTCTGCTCCAAGCCCAGGTCCCTCATATGTGATTTGGAGCTAACAGTACCTCGGCAGGATATTACTGAGGGTGAAATGTAGTAGTTCCTGGCACACAGTAAGCACTCAGTAATTATTAAATCTAAATGTTTATCTCTTTACAGGATTGAAGCCAGTGGTTATAAACTATTAATCAGCACAATTTTCTCCCATTACTACTTTGTGCTCATAAGGGCAATTCCATATCCTAAGTACTTTTAAACTGGCAGTTTTAGACAGGGTTGGTTTATTGGGTTCTAAAACTTAAACCACAACTATAAATCACATTCATCTGAAACTCATTCCTCTCCAACCTGTATATGATTGAGATGCTCTCTGAATAAACTCATTTTGCCTGGGAACTTCACCAGCTGATGAGCCATCATGGTCAGGGTGTCTGCTATGTTGGAAGCATTTGAATAGGCTGATGTGGAAGGTGGGCACAGGAAACCATAAAGTGCACTTCTGCCCTCTTGGGAGCTTGCAGTGTAGTTGAGGAGAAAGATACAAAGGCAGACATGTATACAACCTATACCAACAAGAAGTTAGTCCTGCATTTGAGTATACTAACTAACAAGGGTTGTTTGAGCCCAAGGATATTGATCACTGTGGTATAGCCTAAGCAGGATGGAGATGGGTGAGAATTAATGGAAAATGTTTGCTCTTGAGATGGGATTAAATGAAGACTATAACTTAAATAGAAAAGAGAAAGGCCGGGCGTGGTGGCTCACGCCTGTAATCCCAGCACTTTGGGAGGCTGAGGCGGGCAGATCGCAAGGTCGGGAGATGGAGACCATCCTGGCTAACACGGCGAAACCCCGTCTCTACTAAAAATACAAAAAAAAAAAAAAAAGTTAGCTGGGCGTAGTGGCGGGCGCCTGTAGTCTCAGCTACTCAGGAGGCTGAGGCAGGAGAATGGTGTGAACCTGGGAGGTGGAGCTTGCAGTGAGTCGAGATAGCGCCACTGCATTCCAGCCTGGGTGACAGAGCGAGACTCCATCTCAAAAAATAAATAAAATAAAATAAAGAAAAGAAAAAGAAGTCTAGCCAAGTAACCTAAAATAAGGCAAAACAGGATGGAATAGGAATGTTTTCGTATGTGCTAGGAAAAAAAAAGTTTTCATTATCTGGAGCTTTCGTTGAACCAGAGAAATCCATGGATTTCCCCGTATCCCACCTCTGTAGTAAATTTCCTATCTTCTTCACTAGACACCTGATAATTAGTATTGATGTGTCACATGGTACCACAAAATTCCTGGTAATCTTTTCTCATCTCAAATTTACATACTGATGATAACCATCAAACTATCTCAACATTATATTACTATACTTTATATAAATTCTCTTCTCTAGTTTCATGAAGATGTGTCTTAAATTGTTCAGTTTAAAAAAATTGTTTCCCTGAAAGTAATTTTAAGGTTCTAGCATCCTTGGAGGCTGTCCCTGCAGAGTTTCCCCAGAGCTTTGCTAAACTTCTGAGCCTCCTCATCCATACAGAAGAGAAAAGAGGTATTCCAAAGGGAAACCTAAATTTACAATATGGAAGGTTGCTAAGGGACTTCAAAGTTCTTAACAAAAAAACATTGTGTGAGCCTCTGTTTGAAATGTTATTTTTATGATGCCAACTATGGTAATTGTGCTGTCCCTGAAGTATTAGAGGTAGGTGGCTAATTTTCACAGTGATTCAGGCCATCATTGTTAGACTAGGTGTTTACTCTCCTGGTCTCATTAGATGACTGTTGATTATTTTTCTCAGTGGAATTATAAATGTATTTTTCTTCTCTTGGTGGATTTTATTTTCTACATTCGGAATGTCTACTTATCCTCGGTCTCATGGTACTTAAAGTGTATCTTTATCCTATGTCCTGGTTATTTTTATATTGAATGGGCTTGGGATGTCTGAGTATTAATTCTAAATCTTTCAGTGTTTCAATCTTCAGCTTCTGAATTCATTTTCACACTATTTATAGCTTTCTACCTTTAAAAATTGGTTCTGTGGAATAATTTTGCTAGAACCTCTCCATGAATTAATGAAATGATACAACCTCTATTATAATGGATTTCATCAAGATATTTGGGGCTTTTGCTACATAGCACAAGAGCACTTAAAAGATAGCACAGACTTATGGCCATAGAGCAAATGTATACACTATACTACAGTTGTCAGAGATGTTATTAGAATAGAGCTCTATCAAGGCTTACTGAACTAACACGAGTGATGGAGGAGACTCTGAGGCTCCGACAAGTGACACTGTTCACTAACACTCTCATTTAATGAACTCTAAGGAACCTGGAGTAAAAGTCTATATTCACAATTCTATCTGAGCATGAACACCAATATACATGGTGCAATGAAGAGTGAAACAAAAGCAAAATAGGTGTTAGAGAGGGAAGTAAAAAAAAACACAAGAAAATGAGTTGCTTTCATTTTAAATACCTTTCCACAGGACTCTCTGGCCTTTTTTTATTTATGCTAAGAGCTAGCCTCTTCCCTAGTCAAAGGGAGGTACTGTTAGCTCCAAATCACATATGAGGGACCTGGGCTTGGAGCAGAGATTCCAGTAGCACAGAGTCCAGAGAGAGTAGGTAGTAGTTTGCTATCAGCAAACTAATACAGGAACAGGAAACCAAATGCTTCGTGTTCTCACTTAGATGTAGGAGCTAGTGATGAGAACACATGGGCACATGGAGGGGGAACACACTGGGCCTCCATGAGGGTGGAGGTAGGACGGAGAGCATCAGGAAAAGTAACTAACAGGTACTAGGCTTAATACCAGGGTGACAAAATAATCTGTACAATGAACCCCTATGACACAAATTTACCTGTATGACAAACCTGCACATGGAGCCCTGAACTTAAAATAAAAATTAAATAAAAAATGAAAAATAGGCCAGGCACAGTGGCTCATACTTGTAATCCCAGCACTTTGGGAGGCCTAGGTGGGCCGATCACTTGAGGTCATGAGTTTGAGACCAACCTGGCCAACATGGCAAAACCTCATCTCTACAAAAATACAAAAAATTAGCCAGGCATGGTGGTACGTGCCTGTGATCCCAGTTACTCTGGAGGCTGACGCAGGAGAATCGCTTGAACCTGGGAGGTGGAGGTTGCAGTCAGCTCAGATTTTGCCACCGCACTCCAGCCTGCGCAACAGAGCAAGATTCTCAAAAAAAAATAGATAAAAATAAAATAAAATAAATAATACAAAATAAAGATTGGTCGTCTACTGCAGATGGCAAGGAGGAGAACAAAATTGCCTGCCTTATATTATTTCTTTTTCTTAATCAGAAAACGTAAGTGGAAGGCTTACTGGGGTTCCACGAAGCTACATTCTGGTTTTCCCAAATTGTAGAAGACAAAGACATAAGAAGAGAGAGACTGAGTTTGGGAGAGATGAACAGTGAGGAAAAAGGCTTGTACATAAACACCCTGCTCCTTAAAATTTGAAAAATCATGCCCAAAGTAGCTCGGATGTATTCATTATCTATTGCTATGTAACAAATTATCCCCAAACTTGGTAGTATAAAATAGCAAACATTTCTTATTTCTCATTTCTGTGGGTCAGGAATCTAGATGCCATTTGGCGGGGTGATTTTGACTTAAGATCTTTGTATTAGCCAGGGTTCCCTAGAGGGACAGAACTAGATATATATATATAAATTATTAACTTACATGATCACAGGATCCCACAATAGACTGTCCTCAAGCTTGAGGAGCAAGGAGAGTCAGTCCAACTCTCAAAACTGAAGAACTTGGAGTCTGATGTTGGAGGGCAGGAAGCATCCAGCATGGGAGAAAGATGTAGGCTGGGAGGCTAGGCCAGTCTCTCTTTTTCACATTTTTCTGCCTGCCTTATATTCAGTGACAACTGATTAGATTGTGCCGACCAGATTAAGGGTGGATCTGCCTTTCCCAGCCCACTGACTCAAATGTTCATCTTTTTTGGCAACACCCTCACAGACACACCCAGGATCAATACTTTTTATCCTTCAGGCAATCAGGTTGACAGGATTAACCATCACAGTCTTTCAGGAGGTTGCAGTCAAACCATTGACAAGGGTTTCAGTCTCATCTGAAGTCTCAACTTGGGAAGCATCTGCTACCAAGTTTGCTCACAGGGTTGTTAATAGTCTTCAGTTCCCTGCTAGTCACTGGACTGAAGGACTCAGTTTATTGCTAGCTGTTGGCCAGAGACCTACCTCAGTTCATTGTCATGAGCCACTCCATGGGGCATATAGCACAGCAGCCAGCTTCCCTCAGAGCATGAAAGCAAGAAAGAATGTTTAGGGTAAAAGCTATGGCCTTTCATCTTCAGGAAGGAACATCCCATCACATTTGCTATATTCTATTTATCAGAAGTGAGTAACTAGGTCTAGCCCACACTTAAGAGGCGAAAATTACACAAGGGCGGTCAGGAGTGGTGGTCATGCCTGTAATCCCAGCACTTTGGAAGGCTGAGGTGGGAAGATCACCTGAGGTCAGGAGATCGAGACCAGCCTGGCCAACATGATGAAACCCCGTCTCTATTAAAAACATAAAAATGGCCGGGCGCGGTGGCTCAAGCCTGTAATCCCAGCACTTTGGGAGGCCGAGATGGGTGGATCATGAGGTCAGGAGATCGAGACCATCCTGGCTAATACGGTGAAACCCCGTCTCTACTAAAAAATACAAAAAACTAGCCGGGCGAAGTAGCGGGTGCCTGTAGTCCCAGCTACTCGGGAGGCTGAGGCAGGAGAATGGCGTGAACCCGAGAGGAGGAGCTTGCAGTGAGCTGAGATCCGGCCACTGCACTCCAGCCTGGGTGACAGAGCGAGACTCCGTCTCAAAAAAAAAAACAAAAAAAAACATACAAATTAGCTGGGTGTAGTGGCACACACCTGTAATCCCAGCTACTTGGGAGGTTGAGGCAGGAGAATTGCTTGAACTGGGAGGCAGAGGTTGCAGTGAGCTAAGATAGCACCATTACACTCTAGCCTGGGTGACAAGAGCAAAACTCAGTCTGAACAAAAAAGGAAAAAAGAAAAAGGGCATAAATACCAAAAGGTGAAGATCACTGAGGACCATCTTACCCACCACACCTACCTATAAGCTTGAAGGTATTGAGACACCATTTGCCTTGTGTGTTCTCAGTTTTTATAATAGTCAATCTAGCAGAGGTGTCTGTATATTCTGTTTTGCCCAGGAAAGTCATGGTCCAAGCCTGTTTCCCTGGTCTGTTTATGAGAAATGCCCTCATTTTTTTAGGCACTTTCCAAGGTGCCTAAATTTAAATAATACATTCCATTGGAGCTGTTAAATACAACTGTCTGTGTTAAAGGAAATGTCTTACATCTGCGCTGTTCAATGTGGTAGCTGATAGCCAGGTGTAGCTATGGAACACTTGAAATATGACTAGCATAACTGAGCAACTGAATTTTTAAACTTTGTTTCATTTTAATTAATTTAAATTTAAATAGCTACAAGCAGCTAGTGACTGCTGTCTGGGACAGCAAAACATTACAGGGTTGTAATCTAAGGTTAGCCCTCTTCCATGAGCAGGGGAACTTGAGATAGAAGCCTATTTAGTTTGACCCCCTTCTGCTCAATGTGGTGATCTGGAGCACATCATTTTAACTCTCTGGGTATCAAATGAGGAACCCTTATCTATAAAGCGATGTTAAACTGCAGAAGCATTGATTACTCCTCTCATACTCGCTCTCTCTCTTACCATGCATTCTTTCATTACTCAGGCTAGAATGCTATCTTCTGACACTATCTCCCTACAAAACTGCTCTTGCTAAGGTCATGAATAGCTTCTAGTCTGACAAAGCTCATACTTTTTTTTGAGACAGAGTCTTACTCTGGCACCCAGGCTGGAGTGCAATGGCGCTATCTTGGCTCACTGCAACCTCCGCCTCCTGGGTTCAAGCGATTCTCATGCCTCAGCCACCTGAGTAGCTGGGATTACAGGTATGGGCCACCATACGTGGCTAATTTTTGTATTTTCAGTAGAGACAGGGTTTCACCATGTTGACCTGGCTCGTTTCGAACTCCCAAACTCAGGTGATCCGCTCATCTCAGCCTCCCAAAGTGCTGGGATTCCAGGCATGAACCACCGTGCCTGGCCACAAATCTCATACATTTTTTAAAACCTCATTTTTCTAAATTTCTGATCAACCCTGATTATTGGAACACTTTTCTTGTGTTGTCTGTTGGTTAGACACCAATTTCTAGTAGATTTCCTCCCACTTCTCTGGCTAATGTTCCTCAATCTCCTTTAATAGCCCTTCCTTTTCCACTGGTCCATGAAATGTAACAATCTTGATGCATCATGTCAATTCCAACTCTAAGATGTATCTCAAATCAATTCAATCCTTTCCATCTCTATTTCATTCAATATTGTCCAAGCCACCATTATCTTGTCCATCATAATAGTCTCATAACCGGTCTCACAGCTTCTACACTTGCTTTTCTCCGTGCAGCAGACAGTGGTCTTTTTAAATGCAAATAAAAATCATTTTACCTTTTAAACCCCATCAAAATGGTGTACAAACCCCATCTGATTTGGGTCCAGGTCCTTTAGAGCTTTAACTCATGTTCATGTCATTCTTCCAGACCTCCAGCCAAAGACGACTTCTTTTAGTTCCTCAAATACACTAAAACGCATTCCTATTGGAGTCTTTGCTTGGTCTGTTTTGTCTGCCTGGAATGTTCTTCCTTCAATCAGGTAACTCCTCATCCGCTCTCTCTCTCTCAGGTCTCAAGTCTCAATTTGTTAGATCACCCCCTTATAAGATCTACCTCAATCTAATTTATGTGCCTGTTTTTGTTCCAGAATAACCCAGTCTTTCTTTCGTAACATGTATTATAATTTAACGGGATCATTCATTTAATGTATGAACTTCTCTACTGGAATCTAAGCTCTACTAGTCAAAGATTTTGTCTGTTTTGCACTGCATTGTATAAAATGTCAAGCACAGTGCTTGGAACATACTAAGCATACAACAAATATTTGCCAATTAAATAAGTTTACTTCCATAATGTAGTGTACCATTTGCCATTTGCCTTAGAGCCTATTTGGAATTCCTCTGAGGAGAGTTTAATATTTTGTACGCTTTGATGATTTGTCTGCATTCTAAACAAGCTCTTTCTAACCTATTCTTAATTTCTTGGCACTTCTCATGTTTGAAAAGTTGATGTAGATTCTCTGGCATTTAGGAGGATAAAAAGGACAGAGCAAAATAACTCAACCTGGGTCATGGTTGGACTGTGCCCTTGGTTTTGTCCCTTTAAGAGTATGTTTCCAGTTCCAAGAGAATCACCAATCGGCTGACAAGAATAATAGACTGTGTGCCCGTTAAGTTTGTGACATTAGTTCCCCACTCAGCCTTCAAATCCATCTGTCTCTTGTTATATCTCTGGCCATCCTATTCTAGGCTGGACTTCTGTCCTTGCTTTTATTGACTTCCTGAACAGCTTGATTGATTCTCTTGGATATAGACCTTGCTCTTTTATATAGCCGACGTGACTAGTTTGAACCTAATAAAGGACCACAGCCTACTTTGACACAGCCCCAAGGTCTCTCACCCTTCTGCCTCTCTCTCCACCCTTCCCTGACCCTCCTCCCAACATATACCTGGTGTGTTGCCTTTGCAGGCAGTCTTGATTTGATCTGGTCACGACCAAGCCCTGCCTTCTACTGCCCAACCTCGGAAGGTGACTTAAGCAATGCCTGCATAATTCCTCTTCAATTATATAATGCTTTTGGTTTCATTGGTTCACAGGTTAAAAAAAAAAACAAAACTATAATTCTGTTCTAAAGGCTGAGTAATAAACCATCAGTTAAGGGTATATGAAGAACCTTATTATTTCCTGCAGTTAATGGTACTCTCCAGAGGTGTTTGCTTTTATATTTTTGGCATTCTCTGATCACTTGTAACCATCCACTATAGTTGGTGTCATATAGGCTCAGTGTTCCACTATCCAGAGAGTCTCTGAGTTTCTTCTCCTCTAAATGTTTCTGTTTGCAAAGGCTGAGTCAAAAAACCTCTAGAAAAGTCCACTGCATTATTGTTACGCCTTCTCATTGGTTTTACTATAAGAACAAGATTTTGTTTATGGAATGTGTCTAGAACAAATCGTCATTTCTCTTTTTATATTCTCCTACTGTAAAACCATGTTTCTATAAAAACATATCCAAAGCATATTCATTAAATATTTCATTAATACAAAGGTATTAACCAGCATACATGTTGTATTAGTCAATGTGATTAATAAGCTTTCCAAGTTACTGCACTGCTGAAGCCTCTGACCTTTAGCTAATGCCACTGTGTTGAGATGTTAGACTCACTGAGTCACAAGGTATCACCATGAGACCTTGAACAACTCACTTGAACTTCCTGAATCTCAACTTCCTCATCCATGAGATGGACATAAATAGTACCAGCTGCCTTGGAGGATGTGGGTACCAAGTAAAAGAGACACTGAAAACACATACCAAGCTCTCTTACATCTGGGGATGGAGAACAAATCATGCAAAACAGACCTTCTTTGTTCTAGGTAGTCTCCTGAATGTCTGACTTATATGAATGTAGAGTGAATAGATTCTCATTGTCTAGGACAAAAAGTGTAACAAAATTTTGCATGACTAAGTCAAGACTGTCTTTCATTGAGAACTCTGATATGAAAAGCTGGTCAAGGTAGAGGAGCAGATCAATTTGCAAAGGGAATTCAGAGTCATTGGGAGAGGATCGTCCAAGACCCACATTACTACTCACAGTTATATGAAGTCAAAGTGGCTTGTTGGCCTGGAACAAGGTAGCACTCAAGGTTCAGTGCCAGGGAAGGGTAAGGATGTCAGGTTGGTACAGTGGTAGGCTTTAGGGCACAATTGCTAGGCAATGAAGTATGAGCTAAGGAGCAAAAATCAGGGTCACCACTGTGTCCTGAGAAAGGACACAAGAAGCAGGTGTTTCCTGGAAGCAGCAGCCAAGCCTTGTCTTTGAATGTATATGATCAGCCTTCAAAAGAAACACTCTGGGCTCCAAGAGGCAACAATAGTAGTAGAGTGATTAGATTCTCATGCTCTCTGCTTCTCCTCCCATCCTTCCCCCTCTTTCTCTTCCTCTTCCCCCACCTTCTACTACCTTTGGCACTTTAAAAAGTACCAAATATCTTTGGACTAAAGTCCCCAGTGTTCCTGAACTATTTTGTGGTGGTAGACCCCATAAAGTACTGAATTTTATGTGAATACTACAGTAGTACAAATGAGCAAAGAAGCAAATAATTTTAGCCAGGTGCAGTGGCTCACACCTGTAATCTCAGCGCTTTGGGAGGCCAAGGCGGGTGGATCACAAGGTCAAGAGATTGAGACCATGCTGGCCAACATGATGAAACACTATCTCTACTAAAAAAATACAAAAATTAGTTGGGCGTGATGGCATGCACCTGTAATTCCAGCTACTTGGGAGGCTGAGGCAGGAGAATCGCTTGAACCCAGGAGGCGGAGGTTGCAGTGAGCCGAGATTGTACCACAGCACTCCAGCCTGGTGACAGAGTGAGACTCCTTCTCAAAATAAATAAATAAATAAATGAAAAGCAAATAATTTTAAAACATACAGAGGTGACTATATTTATACCTTGAGTCAGAAAAGATCACACTATTTATAATAGTGAAAGAGTTGTATACGTAGAAGACTTTTGAAAATAGCAACATCCTATATTAAAAAAGAGAAGGTTTTTTTTTTTTTCTTTCAGTTTTTGCCTGTGACATTTACCCAAGACCCAGTATACTCCAAAATTGTCCCAGGTTGTCTGAAGGGCTCCTAGAAATGAACCTAGATCTAGAATAAAAATAAACCTTCTGAGACACACTTAGATTATTTTTTTTTTCAGACAGAGTCTCACTCACTCTGTTGCCCAGGCTGGTGCCCAGTGGCACAATCAAGCCTCACTACAGCCTAGATCTCCTGGGTTCAAGTGATCCTCATACCTCAGCCCCCGGAGTGGCTGAGACTACAGGTGCGCACAACCATGCCCAGCTAGTTACTGTATTTTTAGTAGAGATAGGGTTTTGCCAGGTTGCCCAGACTTGTCTCAAATTCCTGAACTCAAGTGATCTTCCTGCCTCAGCATCCCAAAGTGCTGGGATTACAGGCGTGAGCCATTGCTCCTGGCTGAACTCTTCTTAACTCTGAAATAAAATGTTATGAAGGAATGTTTGAGATAACTTTAGACTAAGTGAGGAATACCATAAGCCAATCAGCTCTGAGTTTACACAAGAAAAGCCATATCAACACCTTTGTAACAATTTCCCAGTTCCTGTGTAAAAAATAGTAAACAACCACCAGACACCACTGGCCCCAGGGTCCTGCACCTCACCTCAGATGTGAAGAGGCTGCAACTTGTATGTGGCCAGGAAAGGGATTACACTTTGGGATCTGGAGATTTCTATTCTTAGCCAAGTTCTTGGTCTTCAACCAGCTCCTCAGCTCCCTCTACCCACTATCCTTAGCCAAGCTTCCCTGGCCACATTACACACACGACCTATTCCTTAGGCATCCATTACCTATCCGGCACAGCACCATTTCTCTTCCATATGACAACATAACTTGAGCCTCATTTTCATTTTGTGCTTTTATTGTTTTCTTTTCCTCACAACACAACATGATAATCCAACAATTCTTCTCTCCCATTTTCCATACCTGTGATCATGAGTCATGCCCGCTTCCAAATTCCAATTTCTAAAACCAATTTCTTTACCCTGCAAGGTGATTGAAGATTGCTACTCTGGTCTTCTCACTGCAGCCTACAGTAGTGCCTAGCATATATCATGTATTCTATATAGAGTCACTCAGAAGAAACACAATTATTTTGCGTTAACTATTTTTCTTAATGAAACTAGTGTGTATTTATTTTCAGCCACTTAAGAATATTCAGGCTTGTTGTGATACTAGACATCTTCTCCAGAAACATTTACTGCCTTCATTTTCCTCTCTTTTTAGTTGTACCTGATATTTCTATTATTCTCAGTAATAATGAGTGCTGTATATTATTTATTTGTTGATTCAGTTATATGCCATCTGGTTTCTACTTCTACCAAAGAATTTAAGGTGACTTACATGAATACTCAAAATATAGGATTATGAAGCAAATTTAAAATAAGTAGGGAAAAGTTTTATTTTTAAGTACAGATATAAAATAGATTTTTTGAATAAAGATAATATGAAACTTCACACCACAAAAACTCATACAACTGCTCTGGGTGAATCATTAATTTGGCTCTCAAGTTCCTAGCTATCAGCTCCTAAAGAAAAGCCCAATCAGTTTGACAATTTATAATGTTTGTAAGAGAAATACAAAGGAGTCACTCGGAAGAAACACAATTATTTGGGATGTTAAGAATGTCTCCCATGGGGGTCACTGAGAAGAGTCCAGTGAACCACATGCCCATAGCAGGCTAACAGGGAGCACACAGAAGTTTTATTGGACATTTGAAGAAGGCTCCCTACTAAAAGCCTGTGGCATCTTTCCCAAGGACAATGGAGTGTAAACATCTTGACATGCCTTTGGTATGAATGATATGGTGCAGAAACACAGATCTCTGGTGACTTGACTTAATCTAGAAGTAAATATAGAGATCTAAAAGAACAGATGCAGTGAATAACTTCCAAGACATTTTCCCCGGAGATGGGTTTTCTCAGCTAAGTTTTGATTTAAAAGTGGGTGCCAATCACTGCCAATGAGAAACCAGCCGTTTGTCAGCCACTATATACATGATCTGCGATACTCATATCAACCCCAAAGGTGGGAATTATTATTCGTATTATGTTGATGAGGGAGCTGGGACTCTGAGAAGTGAAAATAACTGGCCCAAGGCCACTATAGCTAGATAGTAAGGTGACGGGGATTTGAAGCCCATGGCTGGGTTCCAAATTCATCTCATTTTTTTAATTATAAAAATTCTCACACATTCAGAAAGATATAAAGATCAATGTAACAAACAAATGAATAATCACCACCCATGCTAAAAGATGTTAACATTTTCCTCTACTCTAATCGGTATACCAATATAGCAAGTTTCCTCCTCTTGGTGCTTCTTTGGTGTCTAAGAAATGGAAACAGGCTAATAAGGATTGGAAAATTGCTTTTTTTTCCAACCACACCAGCAGAGAAATTTCCTGGCTGCTGTCTTTTATAAATCTCTAACTGCCTTTGCCCAAAAATGGATTTGGCTACATTGTTTAAAACACATTGTGCTTTTTTTTTTTCTGGGCTTACAGGCAGGCACAACTGGGGACTAAAACCTTAATGCTGCCCTGGAGAAGAAAAGGCTCAGCTGTTGGCTCATCAGCCAACTTCTGACAAGAGTAGGTGCCAGTGTCCCCACCTCTATCTCTAAAGATCCCTTGAAATTCAAAACACAATGTGTGACTGGTTGATATTTTTTTCTTCAACTTGGCTGAACATGAATAAGACACATTGAGAGAATATTTATTTCAAAGATACCACATTTTATGCAAGTAAATCTTTTCATATAAGTTCAACTGGGAAAATTTTTAATTTAAAAAGTTAAAGTGGGTTCAAGATCTCATACTCATGGGTATGTGTTGATTTAAAATAAAATTTTCATCCTCTTCCACATCCATTCACTATAAATTCTGGAAAGTACAAAATGTAAAAGAAGTTTCCTAAACCAAAGATGGCCTAAATTTCAGAATAAGAATTAAAAAATTTACTGTGATGAGGGGCTCATGATCTAGAGAAGAACAGTGGCAGACACTGAACAAATAAAAATACTGTATATATATATATATGTATATATAGACACAATATGTATATGTGTAAATATATATATTCATTCTCTTCAAATAATTGGTATAAAACTGGGCAAGGCTGCCTAGTTATTTGTTATTGCATTTAAGTTAAAAAACAGTATATCTTGGGCCGGGCGCGGTGGCTCACGCCTGTAATCCCAGCACTTTGGGAGGCCGAGGCGGGCGGATCACAAGGTCAGGAGATCGAGACCACGGTGAAACCCCGTCTCTACTAAAAATACAAAAAATTAGCCGGGCGCGGTTGTGGGCGCCTGTAGTCCCAGCTACTCGGGAGGCTGAGGCAGGAGAATGGCGTGAACCCGGGAGGCGGAGCTTGCAGTGAGCCGAGATCGCGCCCCTGCACTCCAGCCTGGGCGACAGAGCGAGACTCCGTCTCAAAAAAAAAAAAAAAAAAACAGTATATCTTTACTCTTATAACTTTCATTTGGACTATTATGTCTTAATCACCATATTTAAAAATTGTGATGGATACAATGACCATTTGAGTTAGCAGTCCCGAGTTCCAAGTTTTACACTATTGATATCCAGACACTAACAAGAAATATCAACAACCCCAAAGAAGTCAATTTACTTGTCAATATTTTATTCATCCATCTAAATAAATATTTGAAGTCCTTTGCTCTCTTTAGCCAAACTTTAAAGATTTGTACCCAGTTCAAATTTTTAAAATACTTTTTAAAGCTCTCCCACATTTTGCTTCTCCGACATTAAATAATTTTTTGGACCCCTTTTTTATTCCTTGGCAGCCAGTAAATGCTTAGACTTTACACGTAAGGAATGATATACAGTGGCAGTCAGACCTAGACTGCCTGAGTTTAGTGAAGCAGAGACATAAAACAAATATATGGATCTTTTGAACCAAAAATCCACATTTTTATGTGATTGTGTGTTTCCTGAAAGTGTCAACTTAGAATTATAAATATTGGCAATTAGACGATCATTAGTGATCTTACTGATCAATTTTCCTTCATTTTTAGAAATTTACACTAAAGCCGGAAAGTTGAAGTGCTTTGTCACAAATCATAAGACATGTCCATGGGGATCAGCACTCAAAACAAATCCCTCGAATCTTCTCATCACTCCACAAAGCCTGTTTTGGGTATCTAAATTTCTCAGGCAATATTTCTTTCAGTCTTTTGTAAAACTTTTCTACATTACCCTGTGTGTGGAGACTAAGCTTTGGCTCTGATTTAATTCAAATTGCAATGATTTTTTGGTAGCCGTTCAAAACAAATAAATATTCTATGTGTTTTACTAGTCAGGTTTATTCTTCTAGTTCTCACAGACTCAGCCATTGCCCTCTTCTCTTTCTTTGACCCAATAAAAAGATAGTCAAACCAGGCTAAATATTTTTAATACCATCCCCCTACAAGATAGTACACACATACACACACACACGTGTGTGTTGTTGGAAATTGTTGGAAAGCCATACAATTAAAAAAGACAAAAGGGAGCTTTCTCACAAGCCCAGTAAAAGTCATTTCATCACCAATTTCACACTCCTGAACTCTGGTTGATCTTGGTCTAACATCCTCCTGTTACCATTTCTTGGTGTCCCCGCTCCAACTGGACATTGGATACTGAGCATGAAAATGTCCATTAAGGACACCATGCCTGTAATCAAATACTAAGACAATATTATCTCAGAGTGTACAGAGGGTATCATTTTCTTGCTCTTCTTAAGTATTCATAGCTAAATGATTTATGGGCACACAAATGGATATAATGTCCCATAATATATAACAGGACTAATATTTAATGTGTTTCTTTTTTACTTTGTTTGAATAAAATCCCCCAAAATACTTTTAGCAAATGATCATTAATTATGTGCATTGTCAAATGCTCTTGGGTTCTAATAAGCAGGCCTCAGAATTTACAGTCCCCAGCTTTCTGCTAGTGCCCATAAATTCAAAGCGGGTGACGGCACTCAGGAAAATAGCTCCATCGCCAGAACAGAAGCCTCAGATGGTTCACTTTTGGGCATATCATGAATTTTTTTCCAATGTCTATAACATGAGTTGAAAATATCCCTTTGAATGTTATTCTGAAGAACCTCTCAGATTATCTGAAGCTGTTTTGTTTTTAAATAGGACTCTATGACCCACATGAGCTAAATTTGGCCTTCAGCCTGCGAGTTTTCTCAATTGCTTCTTTTGGATAGATGGACTACCTGGGACAGAGGTAAAAACCACAGTCGCTTCTTGGGGACTATTTGTCACCAAATATATTTTCCAAAAAAAAAAAAGAACATTTAAAGGGAAACTGTTTAAATAGAGTTGTGACTTCGTAGTTAATTTACTTAATCTTCAATGTCTTTGCAAATCCATTATGCACTTGGGATGTCAGAGGGGTCTACAAATTACCAAGTTGTTTGAAGTTTGCTGCTTTCTGAAGTGGCTTTGGTCATTTATTTTCATAGAAATGTTATTTCTTCAACTTACAAGGTATGTAATAGCAAGGTCTTTTGAGACAGCCGTCTGAATAGAAAATGATTATCCATGTTTCTAAAGAAAGGTGACTTGTTTTTTATATGAAGCTCTCTAAAGAGCATTTAGCATTTTAGGAATATAAAAAGACCAAACTTCAATTTTCGAAGTCTGTAGGAAGTGTCTATGTAAAAGAGAGAAACACAGAGAAAATAAAGGAAAGATGTGCCGCTTTGACCTGAGGTAAGACAGAAAGAATGTAGTGTAGTCAGTGTTGGATTCTTCTAGTCTGAAACTCTCCAAATACTTTAGATCAAAAAAGAGCAATGTAAGAAGATATTATCACCTTGTTATTTGGATACCAGACTTGAGATTGAAGAAATATTTGGCTCTTCAGATTATGTGAGCAATAATCAAGTATGGCAAACTAGATACTTGGGTAAACGACAAAGTGTGCCAAGATTTCTTTTTTCATTTGAGAAAATCTGTCCTGTAAGGGTTTCAACTATCCAGTTATGAACAGATACATGTATACACTACCCTACCTTTAATATGTTGGGAACTGCATAACAGAGCATTAGTGAATATTGCCACTAGAGATTTCATCTAAATGATATATTTCTAG
The DNA here is from genome assembly GCF_024542745.1 of Macaca thibetana thibetana. Lineage (NCBI taxonomy): Eukaryota > Metazoa > Chordata > Mammalia > Primates > Cercopithecidae > Macaca > Macaca thibetana. The sequence goes on along the minus strand of NC_065589.1, from coordinate 21,278,519 downwards.
TCAAAGTCTCCAACTAAAACTATGTATTGGTCTGTTTTCATGTTGCTGATGAAGACATACCCAAGACTGGGTAATTTATAAAGAAAAAGAGGTTTAACAGACTCACAGTTCCAAGTGGCTAGGGAGGCCTCACAATCATGGCTGTTAAGTGAAAGGCATGTCTTACATGGCGGCAGACAAGAGAGAATGAGAACCAAGCAAAAGGGGTTTCCCTTTATAAAACCATCAGATCTCGTGAGACTTATTCACTACTATGATAACAGGATGGAAGAAACTGCCCCCATGATTCAATTATCTCCCACCAGGTCCCCCCCAAAACATGTGGAAATTATGGGAGCTACAGTTCCAAATGAGACTTGGGTGGGGACACAGTCAAACCATATCAAACTAATACAAAAAACAACAATACAATAAAAGGGTAAAAACACATGAAATGCAGCAATAAAAAAGGTGGGGAGGAAGGAACACTACCTGCCAAAAAGGTTTGAAGAAAATGAATATGATAAAGAGTAAGAGAAATGAATGTAACACCCCCAAATCCAAATGCAACAATTTTCAGTTGGAGAAATTACATCCATGGGGTGCAGAACATGAGTTTCTTGATTCCCTGGCCAGTGTTCTCTGCCTTATGCAGGGCTAAGCCTTTGTAGTGCTTCATTGCACTGCAAACCACAAATAATCTTGCCCCTTATGTCAAGCCTGCAAAACTCTGGCTAGGACCCAGCCCTCTAGCTTCTTTCCTGAACAACAGGCCTTTCCTGGTTCTGTCCAGGGATTGTTTTATCATGGGTATCAGCTTCGCCCTAAAAGAAGAGATTCCTATCCCTGAAACAGTGGGAGCTCCTCTAATCCACAAGATACAGTTTACACATATTTTCTTCAAAGACCCTCCCTAATGTGACAAAAGACTGCTCCTCCCATCCCAGGAGAGAAGCCTGCCCTGGTTTCTAGGACAGGCAAACCTGTTTCTTATAACAGGCAGGGCTATATTACCACGGCTTTCCCTCACTCATCTTCAGCTCATCTGTTATCTTCTACTCCCTTTCTTTTTTCTTACTGGGGGACCAAAATAAGGAGTTTCCTAGTTCCTTGAAATCCCATCTATTGTTCAGCCTTCTCTGTACACATTCAGGACAATTCTTGGAACTTTTAGGGAAGCTGCTTTTAGAGTCGTAGGTCAACCTTTGTTGCTGCTAATCTGTCTGCATTATTGTCTTAATATCTCACTTGGTTTTAGAAGGATCCTGCTAAAGTTATTTGGCAGAGTAAGCCTTAAGGCAATGTCACCATTGTTATATTTTTTATAAAAGCATTTTGTTTCTGATCTCTTTGATGGGAGAAGTTATTTATTTGGGTTTGAGGTTGTGCTTTTGGAATGGGAAGAGGGGTTACAGGGGTCAGGTGTCCCCATTAGGGAAGGAATTGTAACATTAAACAAGAGAACCAGAGCAGGATTTATTATTCTCTGAGTGATTCACCCTTCAGGAAGGAAATATTTGCCTCTCCTGGGCAGAGATTGGTTCATAATGTTCACAAATGAAACTACGGCAGAGGAACAAGATTAAAACTAGGCCTTTCCAAATATAGATATCCAAAATAGTTATTCTTCTATTGATTTGTATGTTAATAATCAAGAGGTGTGTTGAAGAAGAATGGGTTGAGGAGGGCATAAGTAACTTCTGGGCGGTGGGCGGGGGGGAAGAAAACCCTAAAAGTAAGTAATTGTGAAGATAAGAAAGGTGATTTAAAATCAGGGTTTTATGTAACTACCCATGAAGCAGAGAGCCCCTTTTGGTGTAAGTGGTTCAAATAGTGTTATCTGTCTACAAAGCTTGAAAATGTTAATTTGTGTAGAAGGATAAGATCAGATTGGTAATTCAACCCTTATCATGTGCACCCCAAAAGTAGCAACTCACCAACGAAAGCATCCCAATATTTTGGCAAGTAGTCACATCTGGCAATTTCATTAACTCACAAGTTTTTCATCTGGAAATGGATCCAGATGTTTTAGGAAAATTTGTATTGGATCTGAAAGTATCTGGATCTTTTTGGCAAAGAGCTGTTTTTAGACTGATATCAGACCCTTTAGTTCCATCTACATGAAAGGGTCCAGATTTTGTTTCTACGTGATTTAGACCCAAAGGAAAGGCAGAGCGCTTTTGTAATGTGTGTATTCCATTCTGATGGGTCTGGAGACTGTTGCTCTGCTGGCTCCTGCAGACCACCCATAAAAAGAAAAGAAAAATGGCCATCCCTAGACTTTAATGCAGAGCATAAACTTTTACTACTTTATTAGATACTATGTCCTCACAAAAATTGGCTATTTCCATTGAACTAAACTAAAAGAAACTTAGGTGAGTCAGAAAGACCCAACACAGAGATCTATTACACCTCACTTCTCACCTTTAGAACAGATTATATTTACAACAACTCCAACCAATAAAATATACAACACTTTTAAAGTCCCCTGGAGGTGCAGATTCTATCATTACTATTGTCAGTCCAGTCTAGTTCTTACAAACCCTAAATGAAAAGGAAATTGTGTTTATTTGGGGTTATTAGGCATTAACAACCCACCTTCCCCATACTGTGGTCTCTGGGATATCCAGGAAGCAACGGTAGTAGTTAGGTTGCTCACTCTCCCCCTTTCCTGAGTTTCAGGGCTCTCTGTTCCTACGTTTAAGGATACAGGGTGATACCAGTTGCCACTAGCTAAATCTAATTTCATTGCTCAACTATTTCCTCTGCCGCTTTTGGTGGTTAAAGTTTAGCATTCAAATCAAACTCTTGCATTTACAAGCTGTGCAACTTGGGACAAACCATGTAATCATTCAGTTTCTTCATCTGGAAAATGGTGATTATAGTGGTACATACTCAACAGATTGCTTTAAGATGCAAACAAGATTATTTATGTGAAGTGCTTACCATGGTAAGTACTCAAAAATTGTTAATTATTCCAGTGTGTTGCTTATTTTATTTAATTATTTATTTATTTATTTATTTATTTTGAGACGGAGTCTCACTCTGTCACCCAGGCTGGAGTGCAGTGGCGTGACCTCGGCTCACTGCAAGCTCCGCCTCCCGGGTTCACGCCACTCTCCTGTCTCAGCCTCCCGTGTAGCTGGGACTACAGGTGCCCGCCACCTCGCCCGGCTAGTTTTGTTGTATTTTTAGTAGAGACGGGGTTTCACCGTGTTCGCCAGGATGGTCTTGGTCTCCTGACCTCGTGATCCGCCCACCTCGGCCTCCCAAAGTGCTGTGATTACAGGAGTGAGTCACTGCGCCTGACCCCTAGTGTGTTGTTTAAAATGACCATCACTAATTCTTTCTTTATTCTTCCCTTTGTCCCATAGTCCTCATACCTCTCACTCAGACCTTTAGATCCTTGGCCGTAAAACAGAGATTTCCCCATAAAATCCATTTCAGAGAAATTATGCTCTCTCAGAGATAGGTTATGAGAACCTTGCCATGGCCCTGAACTCAATCATTTAAGGTTAACGTTTTTTTTTTCTTTTTTTTTTTTCCAGACAGAGTCTTCCTCATGCCCAGGCTGGAGTGCAATGGCTTCATCTCAGCTCACTGAAACCTCCCCCTCCCAAGTTCAAGCAGTTCTCCTGCCTCAGCCTCCTCAGTAGCTGGGATTACAGGCACATCACCACTCCTGGCTAATTTTTGTATTTTTAGTAGAGATAGGGTTTCACCATGTTGGCCAGACTGGTCTCAAACTCCTGACCTTGTGGTCCACCTGCCTTGGCCTCCCAAAGTGCTGGGATTACAGGTGTGAGCCACTGCATCTGGCCTAGGGTTAGCTTTTTACATTCCATATTCTCTTCTAGTTCTCAGAGCATCTCTATGATATGTAAAGAACCAATGTGATTATTCCCATATTACTAACGAGGCAACTGAGGCTCATAAAAGGTAAATAACTTATCAATAAGACCATACAAAAGATCTGGGGTCTTGCATGCTGATTTGGATTTTATGTCTTTAAGCCTAAAGCTTCCTCCATCGCCTCACACTGGTTTGAAATCATATATGGAAATTCTTGTCCCCACATTAACTTGGAGTTCCGACAAGCATCAGAGAAGGAGGTCACAGAGGGCCAAGAGTATGAGCAAGAGGTGGCTCTCACAGGTTGCAGAGGAACTCTGGTGTCACTCAGTATATGCTCAAAGTTCCCTGTTTCTTGGACTTTCCTCATTTGGGAAATACAGCCCAAGAGCAGTCATTCCCAATTTCAAGTAGGTATAAGAACCACTTCATGAAATTTGCTTCAGTGGGTTAAGAACTGAGGCCCAGAGGTTTGATATTTAATTAACATCCTAGTAGACACTGATGTATGCAGTCCCATTTCCCCACTGGAACAGGGGCTGCTTGAGCCCTAGGACACTGGAATCTCTATGCTTAGTTTCTCTTGGTAGCAACTACACTCTATTTCCCTTCTACCGATTCTGCACCTACTGAAGATATTTTTTCACGTTAAATTTGCTGATCATGTAATATGTATAGGCATAAACATCTGTATTATGTAGATCACTTTTCTGCAATATAGAAAGGCCGACAGTGTCATAAAAGAAAATTAGGGCAGTCTGGCAGTTATTTCTTAAGGTGGTTAAACCAGATTCATTATCTGTAGGGAACATTGGATGGGTCCTAAATTATTGCTATTTGTAATGGGGAGATTTAGTTTATTATTTCTTAGATATACGGCTATAATAATATAGTACAGAAGATAGCAACAGACTTTGGTCATTTACAGCATTGTAGAATTAGAGGAAAATTTAATTCATTTCACATTCAAAATCCTCCGTGTTTCAAACATGTCTGGTTACAGCCTTATCCATTGTGCCTATCTTTGTAGACATGATTCTCACAAGCTTCCCTCTCAGTTCTTCAAAGTGAACCATACGCTGGGAAGTCTTCTAAGCAACCTGAAGTCAAATATAAAATACAAGTCCCTGTAAGTCTGTGTGGATACCTATTGTGGATGTTTATATTTGTGTCTCTGTGAGTTAATATATTATAAAGCATTAAAATAATATTAAAATGTCATCACAAAAATACCTGGGAAAGTTTTATTTGCTATGTGAAATACAGATCAAATGTCTGTATTTCCTATATGCTATGAGGCTATTTCATATATGAAATACAGATCAAATGTCTACATAATATAGCGCATGACATACATATGTGTGATGTACACATACATATACACATATATGTACAGTGGTATGCAGGTAAATGGTAAACTTGCTCTCTGTGGGGAAAGACGCTAGTTCATAGCATTTGCCAATTTCCATGGTGTAAATACTCCTACCATAGTTAACTTAAAGCTACCAGCATGATGGAATATGCACAATGCTTTCCTGAGCCAGCAGGAGCTGTTTCTATTATACCACTGCTATATACCTTTTCCATTTTCTCTTTGTCAGAAAGGAAGGTTTTTGACATACAGAAAGATTTAACTAGCTGACCTTGAAGATGTTTTAACATTTAACATTGTGCTTTCTCTATTTACATATATACACTATAATTAATTGGTATCGCTTGAGTAGGAAAGTAGGTGGTCCACAGTGCCTTTAATCCTCCTGAAACTACAAAGTTTATCAAAGTGGAGATTTAAAGGCCACTACACGAATCTAGGGTTTTGAAATTCACTGCTTCTCCCAGGGTTTATAATCTCATGGGATTGCAGAAATGGCTTTTCAACTGGCCTATTTATTATTGCAATCACTTCTTCCTCTATGATCTGCATATTTTTATGTGCTTCTTTTCCTTCAAAATGATCTCCTTTGTTTCAGATGTTAGAATCGGAAATTTTATTCCATGCCCTACCAAAATGAAAAGGGGGACAAAAGTTAATTGTATCTGAACTGAAGTGTAACTGTGGCCCTATTAAAGAGGTGTAGTTATGGGCTATTGATCGCAGCGCACAGGAAAAGCTTGTCATGTAAAGTCAAGAGGTTAATGTAATTACAAGAATGGGTAGCAGGATCAGCTGTAGCCCAGAAGTGGCAAATAACTAAAAGCGGCTTTAGAGACACATAATGTTGTCAAAGCATAAATAATTCATCCTAGCATTCGAGAAGAAATTACTCCTCTGTTCCAGCATATTATTCAGCCATTAAAATCTTGCCTTCTAAAGACTTTTGATGTAGTCATATTTTCAGTTCTAAGTCATTCTGAGGCATGCCACCTTCATTAAGCCTTATATTGTATAGTTTTCAAAGTGTTAGAGAGGATGTGGAATAGATCCGCAATTTGTTTAATAACCACAGTACGGTCCAGATAAGAGGGAAGAAGCTGGGAGGATTTATGCTATTAATACATCCAGCAGCCAAGTAGGAACGAAGATTAAGTAGTGTGGGGTAGAATTCTTTATTCTTGAGCTAGACCAAGTTCTGTTCACTGCAGTTCCTTGCTGGCATCAACTCCTCGCTGACCCCATCCCTGAAACATTTCTCTAGTGTCAAAGAAGTAGAAAAGGCATGAGAAGTACTGACAAGTCTCACTGCCCTTCTTGTAAGTATACGTGAACTGTTCACTAGCTCTGATTTAAAAAAAAAAATACTCTGACAATGTGGTTTGGAACTGAATTTGCTTTTCTTTGGTTGACATTGTTTTTTCTTCCACTTGTGCTTTTAGTAACAAAGTTGTGCACATCTATGGCAAATTGATAGCTGCAGGCCCCACAGAATCAATACCCCCCTGCTATCTCTATAGTGGTCAAAACTGTCATTTAGACCATGTTGTGCACAGCATGTAAAAGGCAGTACATAAAACAGCTAATATAAGAATGCACATACACATGAAATCCTATAACCAAGAGCAACTTTAGAGGGACCACCCTTTCTCTGTTCACCTCCAAATTCATTCTCTGTCCTTTTTTATCCTAGCCTCTGCCCCAAAAAGGTGAGTCAGGAACCCTGACCACTGACTTTTTTGGGGGCAGGGGGGGTCAACCAGCTAGAGACACCAGCAGCTCATCTGAAAGCAGGAAGAGCGAGGTGCGGGCATTTCTCCCCTGCTCCCTATCTACTGAGGTTCAGTTCTAGAGGTAGCTGTGGCATCTAGAGCTTCTTTTAACAGGCCTTCCTTCCATGGCCCCTGGTCTCCAGAGACTTTTTCCATCCCTTGTTCTTATAGACTGGTGAGATCTTAGCACTACCACAAGCCTGTTCGTACTTCCGTAGCTTTGACTGGCTCTTCATCAACAATCCTTTTATTGAAAGTCTCTAAAACTCTCAGTTCAATGTGCCATCCATGGTCTCCAAGAATCCTGACTGATACAGACAGCTAGGCAAGGGGCAGGGGTACAAACTCTCCTTACTACATTCTCTAGAACAGATGCCTTGTCATTAGTTTTTAAGTTGCTACAACCATTGATCATGACAGTTGCTAAGACTATAATAAAAAATTTAAAACTTTCAAGAAAGTAAATAACAAAACAAGTAATAACAAAACAAGACTCTGAAACCTCAATTCAACAACCAACACAAGGATGGTGCCCCGTTTTTTTTGAGATGGAGTCTCGCTCTGTTGCCCAGGCTGGGGTGCAGTGGCACAATCTCAGCTCACCGCAACCTCCACCTCCTGGGTTCAAGTGATTCTCATGCCTCAGCCTCCTGAGTAACTGAGATCACAGGCGTGTGCCACCACGCCAGGCTAATTTTTGTATGTATAATAGAGTCAGGGTTTCTCCTTGTTGGCCAGGCTGGTCTCGAACTCCTGGCCTCAAGTGATCCACCCACCTTGGCCTCCCAAGGGTGGTACCCCTTTCACATACTAGGTCATACCACCAACCAATCAGTTGTCCTCCAGCCATTCCTAAGGGCCCCTGATATCAGAGCAGCATCCACCCTGCCCATGTTAAAACTGGGCTATCCTGTGGCTTAGATACCAAGAAACTCCCTCTCCCCAACAAAGGAAACAACTGCATATTCCACTTCTGGTTGAGCCCCAACCCATTGTATATGTCAACTCATTATATACGACTCATTGTATACATTAAATATTGTATATTTCAATCATTAAATTTTTTTTCTGCTTTGGAACTAAAAGCCATGTCCTTCTGGATTGTTCCTGGTTTAGGTGCAATAAAATGATATAAGCTTTGTATTAGGGAAGAAATAGAAAGTATTTATCCAAAATGAGGCGTTTCCCTTAACGGGGCTAATCAGCAGGGATATAACAGGCTGTACTTGGTCTTACATGCTGCCTAGGGACACTGCAGTTCTCTTTAAACTCTGCCTGGCTACTCTCCACAGCACTAGCAACTATTTCCATGCAGTATCAGCACCTAGAAGTCATCCTTGTTTTCCTTCTTTCCTTACCTCCATGCTCAGTCCACTTACGTTTACATCATATTAATGTCAAAAATATATCCCAAATCTCTCATTTATCTCTATCATCATCAATACCTTGTATAATCTACAATGATCACTCACCTGATTAATACTAATGGATAACCTCACTGCTTCCTTTTTACCTCCCTATAATCCCTTTGCAGCTAGGTTGACGTTTCTAAAATGTAGATTAGATGACCTCCCTTCCTCCCTCCTATTAAAGCCTCCAATGGCTCCCTTGATCTGCAAGGGCGCCGAGGTAAACTTGCTGCTTCCCGTTCTTGTCCCTCACCCTCATTATACACTAGCTTCACTGACCTTTCTAAGCCTCAAATACAGCTTCTTCCCACCTCCTGGCTTTCTGGTTCTTGTGCCTGGAACAATCTGCCACCAATCTTTACTTGGCAGCCTCTGTCTCGCCATTCCAGTCTCAACTCAAACAACACCCCCTCCAAGAGGCCTTCCTGACCACACTTTTCAATGGCCCTCCCCTCCAGCTGGGCTCCATGATGTCTTACTAAGCAGCTTTTTTCTTCTAGTATTTATCACTCTCTGAAATATGCCATTTATTTACTTGTTGGTTTGTTTGCTTCTACCTGTCTTCTTATTTGGAATATGAACTCCATGAGATCAGAAATTCTATCTATACTGTTCACTTTTTCATCTCCATTCATCAGTATGGCACCAGCACACAGTAGGACTTCAGCCAGCCTTTGTTGAATTTAATTCACTAGTCTACTGCAATAGAATAGGGCAAAATGACATGGCCTCATGTTTATCACTTTCCACCAAATACTATCAATTAGCTAGTTACCTTATGCCCAAATTACCGCCTTCTAGTAGACATCAGCTAATCTTTAACCTGCTCTATTCAGTGTTAGAAAATGCTAGAAGACATATGATATGAAATTGCTCTCACTGTCAATGAATCCTTCATAAATGATTTTTAAAACTTTGGGCTGGGCACAGTGGCTCATGCCTGTAATTCCAGCACTTTGGGAGGCCAAGGCAGGCAGATCACTTGAGGTCAGGAGTTCAAGACCAGCCTGGCCAACATGGTGAAACTCTGTCTCTACTAAAAATACAAAAATTAGCCAGGCATGATGATAGGTGCCTGGAATGCCAGCTACTCAGAGGCTGAGGCAGGAGAAGAGGCAGAGGTTGCAGGGAACCGAGATTGCGCCACCACATTCCAGCCCGGGCAACAGAGCGAGACTCAGTCTCATTATTAAAAAAAAAAAAAAAAAAAAAAAAAAAAAAACGGAAGAAGACCTGAAATCCAAGTCCTTTCCAGGAAAAGCAAATGCTGTTCACACCAGACTCCTGGAGAGGGGCAACACTATTTTTGTCACTGGGGTAGAAAGAGTGTTAACAGTGTTGCCCCTCTCTTTCTGAAAACTTCAAAATCGAAAGGTTGCTGCATACGATTAGAGATTTTCTGATCTTGCTCTCAGTACATAACATACTTTAATATATCAGCCAATGTGGAAAATTCAAAGGATCATGGTCTCTGCACTGGAAATCCCCGTGGCACTGTTCACTAGACCTTGAACAAGTTAGGTAACCTCATAGAGGCTAACTATTCTTATCTGAAGGTAAGGAAGGTACTTATACTTGCCTACCACTGTAAAGGCTGAGGCGAGTCCGATGGATGAGCCACTGCCTGTGTAAGTCCTTTGTGACATGTTAATTGATACACAAATGCTCACTATTGCAATCACTACTGTTGCAAGAGAGCTAGAGAGATGACTCACAGAGATAAGCGGTAGAAATCTACACCAAGCCTCACTGGAGGATACAAAGAATAGTCTCCAAGTGCTGAACATTTAGAGAGAAAATAGGGAAGAAGGCATATACTTGTGGCGGGGTAGGAGCTGGAAGGGCTTGCTCTAGAAAGTTTTCATAGAGAAGATGGGGCTTGAAGAAAGATCTGAAGAAGAGGGGAGTCATTTAATATACAGAAAGAAGGAAGGGTGGTGTGGCGAACCACTGCCCAGAGGTCAGAGATACAAGAAAGTGAAGCAGGTACAGGAATGCCAGGCCAGTTCATCCAACAGGACAAAAGCTTGCCATGTGACAAGAGATGAAATAAATTAACCAAGAGAAGAACTGAATGGTGGGAGGGCTTAAAACCCCAGGCTAGGAGATTGAGGCCAGCTCTGAAGGCATATAAGGGCATGAACAAAGGAATATCCGGGACCACTGAAAATCCCATCATTTTTCTGCAGCAACAGAAGAGCCGTGGCTGGATTCAGGGGATAAGGGGACCCCCAGTGCCTGGATTCAGGGGACAAGGGGACCCCCAGTGCCTGGATTCAGGGGACAAGAAGATCCCCAGTACACTTTGTCAAGTCAGGCTACCCCTGGAGAGCTGGGTTTGCCTCAAGGGCCACATTTTAGAAAGGACATGGATTTCAGAGCACCCAGGGGAGGGTGACCAGTGTGGAGAGGCAACAGAAAATCATGACGTGCCAGGGAGAATTGAAGGGTCTGGTTATGTGTAACTCCAGAAACATCAAAACACATGATATAGCTTTCTTTTCTGTTTGGGGAGATCTCAGCTGACTTCAAGAGATTTTTTAAAAGTTAAGACTTGGAGATTCTACATGATTGGGAAGTCTGAGAGGTATATGGAAAACTCACTTACTTACCTGGAAGTCAGCAGGTTTGGATTTAGTTAATTTTGCTCCCTGTCCCCTCTCCTGCTCCAGCCCCCCACTCCAACATTACTTACTTTGTAAGTCCTTAGTTAATTATTGTGTTAAAAAAAAAAAAAAAAAAAAAAGTATGTTTAAAGTAGAAAATCTCTAAAATGTTCACATAACTTGCTAGTAGCAGAGGTACTGGAAATTGTACTAGTTATTTAAGCCTAGTGGTTACTTCAGCAACTAGAAATATAGATTAATTTTCCTCACTCAGACTTACCTAAAAGGATACACAACAGAGTGGTAGAAATAGGAGGACTTTGTTGGTAAAAACTGGGTAAAATAGTGAACACTTTACATTGCACTGGAGTCCAGTTATCCAAGGGATCATACCACAGTCGGAGATTAGAAAAGCTCCTTGAAGATGTGACTTAGAGGGAGGATGGATAGGAAACTAAACAGGCAGATACCTCTCTCAAACTGTGCTCAACACAATCCCACTATTTCCAGATACTCTTCTTTCTCTTCAGAGTATAAATCTTTTGCCTTTTACTATTTCTGGATGCTAAATCTATTATATCACAGAAGGAAAAAGAGAGACTTCTGTGGTAAAATACATTTAGAAAATGGTAGGTTCAACAAAATAATAGAGCTTTCTCTATTGCAGGATTTCTCTGCACCTTTAAAACGTCCAAGGGTTCTCTGACTCAATAAGGACATTGTACAAAGCAGTTTCTTTCTTCCTTTTCTTTTTTTTTAAAACACAGAGGTGACCTTCCTCTTCAAAACATTCCTTACCTCCTCCTGCAAGCATTTTAGAGGGAATAGTGTTTGTCAAGCATTACTTTACAAAAACCCTGTAGAGCTCAGCTCCTGCATTGAGTGGCCCCAGAGGGGATGAGAAGAGCGCTTAATTCACCCCGTGGGGATAGAGTGAGAATCCCTAAATCAATCATCAAACACTAATTAAGCATGTATTATTTGTCAATTGCTGTTGCAGATACAGAGGGTGAAACCTACTATCGCCATTCCCGGAATTTTTCAGGACATTAAAAAAGCATGCCAGGCACAGTGGCAGGCGTCTATAGTCCCAGCAAATTGGGAGGATGAAGTGGGAGGGTCATTTGAGCCCAGGAGTTTGAGACCAGTCTGGGCAACATGGTGAGACTCAATCAAAAAAATAAAAAAATTAAAAAAAAAGGAAAAGAAAGAAAGAAAAAGAAAAAAGATACTAACAAAATAAAACTGTCCACATAAAAAGAAAAATAACTATGAAAGACTCTCTTATTTGCTAAGTGTCCAAAAGAGCTGACTGGTGTGGCTGTGAGTATTTTAGGAGGTGGGAAAGCTTGAATTAACTTTGGCAGGCAGAAGAGGCTTCCCCAGGACAGGAATCTGGTGCTGTTCCTGAAAAGATGGGCAGGACCAGACCTGTTTATAGGAAGAGTCAGGTATTTTATTAATAGTAGAGAGAAGTGTGGCAGGCGCCAAGGGTATTGGGGGACATTGAAAAGATCAGTCTGGACATGTCAGTTCATGAGCAGTGGAGAATAATGCCGGATAAACCACGGAGATAGGTTGATTATAAAGAACCTCGAATACCAGATATAGGACATTCAAGCCCTGCCATGTAGGCAGTGGTAAGCTGCTAAAATTTTAGACCAACTCTGTGATGTGATCCGAAAACTAATGTCATCGCCAGATTCACAGAAAAACACGATAAGGTGCCGACTACTCACTGGCTCCCACGTCAAGGCGCATAACTTTTATTCCTGAGGCAAAGCATTTACTCTGTTCTAGAAGAAATTTAGGGAGGGGAGTGAAAGGAGAGGTTCTGTTTTGTCTCTTTTTCTGGCAAATAAACAACCTTCTGATGGAGGAAGGGACTCAGTGAACTATTTTTAGCCACCTGCCAGTGGACCCCCATGATAGAAGACACGGACGTGTTCTAATAAAAGATTCAGATATTCTTCTCAGCCAGCTCTGCACGCTGTTTAAGTAAACATTCTAAAAATAATACAATAAACATATACAACCAGGATAGACAAGCTGTGAATTGCAAAGTGATTTAAAGTGCTTTCTGGTTCATTTTGGAGATTTCTTTGAATTTCAGCCAAGAAAAAGTCACCATCGTATGTAAGGGAAAGAGGCTTGAGAGAAGTTTGGAGGGATTTCTTCTTGAGTATATTTATACAAATTGGATTATGACACTCAGAGTCTTCCCTTGCTCATCAGGAGCTGTTCCCTAAGAAAGAACAGAGCAGGGTGGCCAGGAGCAGCATGTCACAGGTCCTCCACATCCACGCCACGCATCCTTACTCCACCTGACCCAGAGAGGCATTTCAGCGCATGACTTTGAAGTTGAGGAATGGAGACAGAAATGGAGCAGGGAAAAAAAGCTGTAGAGTGACCGGTCCTGCCTCATCCACACCCCAGCCTCATCCTTCCTCCTGCTCCATCACCAGTTGGCCCCACCTACCATCTGCTTTCCACCCCCCACCCCCGAGACGGGTCTCACTCTGTCACCCAGGCTAGAGTGAAGTGATGCAACCATGGCACACTGCAGTCTCGACCTCCTGGGCTCAAGTGATCCTCCCACCTCAGCCTCCTGAGTAGCTGGGACTACAGGCACACACCATGACATCCCACATTTTTTTGTTTGTTTGTTTTGTAGATGGAGAGTCTCACTATGTCATCCAGGCTGACCCCAATCTCCTGGGCTCAAGCAATCCTCCCACCTTGGTCTCCCATAATGCTGGGATTACAGGTGTGAGCCACTGTACCCAGCCCCTGCCATCTGTTGACTGATCCTGTAGGACCATGGTCTAAGGAGATCTCTGTGCCACTTTCTTAGGTGAGGGGGTGAGGGAAAGAGGCCAGCTATGGTGCCAATGCCTTACTCTTAGGTCTAAATCTCTGTTACTAGTTCAAGTATATTTGCAAGAGTTACATGAAAAAACAACTTTTTTTCCTATTACTGTCCCAAAGTATTATACCATCATTGCTTCCAGTGAAAATGCTATGCATCTATACCGACAATTTTTTTTTCCTTTTCAAAATATATTCAAATTTTGAAGATCTGGACTCCCTTCATGCTTTAGTTAACCTAAGACTGAGGTGATCATTCTACTGACAAGTCTGTTTAGCAATAAAAGAAACAACAAAGAACCGCAATGGCTAGAAAAGTAAAATATCAGACATTCCAAAATTATTTTCCAGGCTCTTCTGCTGACCTCCTGGAAAAACCTCCAGTTTCCTTGGAGTGCTAGTTAAAAACCATTTTGTGCTGGCCTCCAACTACTCTTTCTTACATATGTAGCCAGCCTCCCACCCACGGAGCCCAGCCATCCCGGCAGGTGCAAGCACTCGGCATTGCAAATGAATGCAATTGGATGGAACGATAAGTAAAAATAAAGTTCATCTAGAACAGACATGAGACAAATCTTCTGGTGTCACACCCCCATTTTTAAATGAAATTGCTTTCCGTTCCCCCCTTTGGAAAGAAAAGTCTGAAAATCAAGCACTTTGCTTTTTTGGGGTTTTGCTTACTCTAAATGATGCAATCAATCCAGCCCTGCCTCAGATGACAGCGTGGAGTGACAATATCCAATCCCATCACTGGTCCCGCCAGCTCTATCCCACCAGAAGCCTGACCCTCCCCTGAAAACTCATTTACGGAAAAATACAATCAAGCCGTCTCCAAGGGGCTGCCTCCTAGGGAACTTTTGTGTCATTGCCTTGAGGAGAAAGAACTTCACCTTGAGCTGGAATAAACTGACATTCCCTACATGGTGTCGTGTGCCTGATTGAATGCAGAGAAAAATAAATCCAGGCTGCCCAGCATCTCTCCACTGAAGGTTATGTCGGAGCAAGGAGGCAGGCAGGAAGACGTTGTATAGTTACGGCACATGGCATTCATCTTTCTATGATGATGGATCAAGAGACAAAATATTCACTCTGTTAGAAACAAATCGACAAACCCAGGGTAGAAAGCCAGCAGCTCATTATCATTTCAAAAACTGAGCAGGGGTTTGTGCAGGGAATAGAAGAAGCAGAGATGAGAACGCAAGGACACGTGTTCTCCCTGTAAGGGCTTGACAGAGCGAAATAAATCAGCCCCATTGAAGACACAAAGCAGCCCCCATTGGGCAAGTGAGTAGGGGACTGTAGTTACTCTCCCTGAAGTTTCCAATGTGCTTTTGAGGCTAGTCAACTGTGGAAGAACCCAGAGGAAAGACGGTCAGGATTGGAGGGGCTGCTGGGAAACAATGAGCTCCCTCGCCATGAGTGTGCGGGCAGAGTGCCAGCTGCATGTTGAGCAGAGCAGGGCAATGGATCCTGAAACCCCGTCCTGGCACCTCACAGTGGTCTCCAACCATAGCTAGTCCATGAGCTTGCTGCGAGGTGGATTAGCAGGGCAGATGATCCGGAAGCTGGTAAGAGTCAGCTGCCACCTGCAAGAGCCAATGTGTTAGAGCAGAGAGAGCAAGCTGCTGAAGGAGAAGGAGGAAGAAAGCTGTGAGTAAAGCCAGCAAAGCGGCCATCAGCCATACTGCACAGCAATGGACAGGGCAACCACGTGACTTCTTCTCAATCCAGGGATCTTTCTGTTAATAATTAGACTGGGCATGGTGGCTCATGCCTGTAATCCCAGCAATTTGGGAGGCCAAAGTGGGCAGATCACTTGAGGCCAGGAGTTCCAGACCAGCCTGGCCAACATAGCAAAGCCCCATCTGTACTAAAAATGCAAAAAAATTAGTGGGCATGGTGGTGAGCACCTGTAGTCCCAGCTACATGGGAAGTGAAGTATGAAAATCACTTGAACCCAGTAGGTGAAGATTGCAGTGAGCAGAGATCACACCACTGCACTCCAGCCTGGGTTACAGAGCAAGAATCTGTCTAAGTAAATAAATAAGGCTGTATAATTAGAGTAGACTGGGACTGTCCTGGCAAATCAGGACGGAGGCATCACTCTAGTTATGGACAATGTCAGAAGAGAAAATGGGAGTGGCATAATTTTAGCCCTTCTTTCCCTAAAACATATCTATGCTTCTTTTCCCATCCAACCCTGTGGTCTACAAAAGGAACAGAAGATTCTACCCCAACTGGGCAGCATCTGAGATCAAAGTCAGCCCCACAAAGATGGAGGCTCCTCCCCCAAGTGGTGTGACACTGAAGCCACTTCCAAATGGAGACAGAAGGGTAGTTATTGGGTTAGACAGATTTAGGTTTGGGTCCAGACCGTGGCATTTACTTAACCTCTCTGAGCCCCAGTTTTGTCACATGTAAAATGAGAAGTCGAGGTTTGTGTGGGGCAATTGTGAGGATTCAAGACAGAGTGTGTGCTTACAAATACCCGTGTGGCTTGCCCAACATCATGCTCTCTTCCAATCGCAGGTATGCATTTACATGTATCATTTCTGTTGAAGCAGAGTGCCTGGCATCAAGCAAGTTTTCAAAATGTGTCATTAGCCGGTATGATTTTCCCTCTCCAGCTACGTTTTTGGTTCATTATTTGCACTACTATGAGAAACATGGAGGACACAGTCATGAGCCAAATACTGTCACTGTCGCTGTCCTAGAGGTCTTGTGATCAAATTATTTCACAATTAGATACATAGATGCAAATTCTGATACATTATGTGGAGAAAAACAATGTGGGGTAGTGTGAGAGGAAATCCCAGGGTGAGTCTCCTTAGACTAGGCATTTGGAGAAGGCCTCAGAGTAGACAGCACCTAAGCACTGTGTCCCGAACCCCCAGGAGGAGACAGCCCTGGAGAAGTGGGTAAGGACCCTCCAGGATAAGGGGAAGTGTGGGTATAAATATCCTGACCCAGGCAAGGACTGCACACATTGGAGGACCCTGGGGAATGATGAAAGCAGAAGGAGAGAGGAAGAAAGGAAGAGAGAGGGCACAGGATTGCCCCAAAGTGAGTCCCAGCAGTGGGTAGTAGCCACACCATGGAGAGCCTTGATAATTACTGACTCGATGCATATTTGTTGTGTGCCTTCTATATGCTTTATTTTTTCTTTTCTTTTTTTTTTTTTTTTTTTTTTTTGAGACGGAGTGTGGCTCTTGCCCAGGCTGGAGTGCAGTAGTGCCACCTCAGCTCACTGCAAGCTCCGCCTCCCGGGTTTATGCCATTCTCCTGCCTCAGCCTCCCAAGTAGTTGGGACTACAGGCTCCCACCACCACGCCCGGCTGATGTTTTGTATTTTTATTAGAGACGGGGTTTCACCGTGTTCGCCAGGATGGTCTCAATCTCCTGACCTTGTGGTCCACCCGTCTCGGCCTCCCAAAGTGCTGGGATTACTGGTGTGAGCCATCACGCCGGCTTTTCTAGGCACCAAGTGTTCAAATTTAATAAAGTGGAATGCAAAGCCATTGAAGAGTTTGAAGCTCTGAAGAAACAGGAAGCATGATCTATTTACTTTTTAAAGTGTCCATTCTAGCTGCTGAGCGGCAAATGAGGGAGGTGGGGGAGAAGGAGGTGTAGGAACCGAACAGGAAGCTCTAGCTGTAGTTTGGGGAAGAGTATGTAGTGATTCCGACCAGGGTGATCTTGGTGGAGCTAAAGAGAAATGAATGGACTAAGGGTGTATTTGGAGATGATGCCAATGGGTCCTGGTGATGTTGAGTATGAGGAGGAAGAAAGGGAGGCATCAAAAGTAATTCAATACTCTAAGATTTGGACTCCTGAACACATAAAGACTGGGAGAGACTTAGGCTTGAGAAGATTAAAAGTGCTTCCTGGTAGTAAAATTTTAGATATTTGTCAGATAATAAAGTGGCTAACTCAAGTAGGCAGATGTGTATATGGATTGGAGGACCAAAGGAAAGAGGTGGCCTAAATGTACATCACTGGGAGCAGTGAGAATATACATGTTATTCAAACATGAGGACAGACGCAACCATATGGAAACCCTGTAGAAAGAAAAGAGATCAAAACATGCTACAAATTCTCATTTCTCCATCCCATCACTGACCTCAGAGTTATTACAAAATAATAATATTTGTCACTTATCTTTTAAAATTCTTGTAAGAGTGAGTTTGTATCCTTCCTTCTTTGAGTAGTATGTGTTTTGTTTTGTAAAGAAATTTAGGCTTTTCCTTCATAATTTTGCTTTTGGTATAAAGTTTAGAAAGTCCTTGCCCACTACCAAGGTTTTAGAACAAAATCCTAGCAACCCAGAAGTTTATTACAGCATTATTTATAATAGTAATTTTTATAAAAACTAGAAATAGCCTGGGCATATATCAATAATTGATTTGTTAAATATGTAACTTTACATAATAGAATGCTTTGCAGCCATTAAAAATATGCCTCTATTTACCGACATTGAACCACCTCTATTATACATTTAGTGACAAAATAATATAAAATATAATTATAGAAAAATTTTCTTTCTGGAAAACTGTTTCCATATTAACAACTATATTTTTATCTATTGCTGTTTCTTTCTGTAATAAAAGAGTAAACGTTTTATTTATGTGTATCTTATCTCCCAATTAACTCTTAAGCTTTTATATTCTCTTCATATATTACCAATTCAAGAAATTAATTAAATTTTATAAACATTAATAAGTCATCACTTATGATTTTTAAAATGTATACTATAAATAATGATGACTAACATTTGTTTAGTACATACTGTGTGCCAGAATTTGTCACAAGCATACATCAATACAAAAGAGTAGAGAACTGGCAACGTGTATTTCAACAGATACATAATAAAGTTATCACTGCCCTTCATCTAACTGGCAAGTCAGAAATTTGGCTGTTGACTGCCTTTTATAAAACTGTTCAGCTCTCTTCCTGGAGGCTATCAGGCTAGGAGCCTTCCTCCCTTTCATGGCCAGGGGCAAACATTTAAACGATTCAGTATTGGCTTTGACAGCCTTCCTCTTGCCTTTTTGCTCCATTCTTCATACTGTAAATATCCAGAAACAGCTAACCTCCCTCAACCTCAGATGCTATTACTCAGTAGACCCCCTTCTCCTCCCCAATCCAGAGTTCTCATCAACAAATCCCCTCTCTACCAGCAGTGAGAAGTCTTATTTCCTTTGTGCAGCTGGTCTAATCTAGAAATTATGGGAAAGGCAATCGGATTCAATTAATTTATTCTAAAGTATTAATAACTGACAGTCCTCTGACCTTCCTAGAGTTACTTGCATTGAAAATAAAAATAAGAGGTAAAGGGTGGAAAACTCCAAAACCCAAATGGCTGTCATTGGTGGAATGTTAACTAGTATGCCAACTGAAGTGAGCCGATCCATGCAGATATCCTTGGATAGTCCTGCTCTGCCTAATTGTCTACCTGGAGGTGGAGGCAGGAAGGCGGGTATCAGGACAAGGAAGGTGAGAGAAGATAAATTCCTTTTGTTTGTGATGCTCTTGATTTTCATAGCTTTATCTTTTTCTAAAACCTCAAAACCCAAAGATCCTCTAAAATCCTTCCATTTTGTCCTGTTTTGTTTCGTTTTGAGACCATTTTCCCATGTTGGTGACAGTGAGGTTCTGTCGGTAGAAGAGCATTAGCAAGAGGATTGGGCTCCTTGTGCCTGAAAGTGCCTGTCTATGGGGAAGGTCAGGATGATGTGCAGCGCAGAGCAACCCCAAACCATTTCACCCATTTCTTCTCTACATCCAACCTCCCATTTCCTGTCTCCGAAGAGTCTCACCAGATCCTAAGTTGGCCAGGCCTTGAGAAAACTGAGAAACCACACTGTTTTGGTCCAAAAAAACAGACACAGAGAGCTTACATTTTTCTCTTCCATTAACATTCAAGTATTTTAATGAACACCAGATTTTACCATTTGTTCCTAGGGGAGGATATTTGAGTTTTCTGTGGCTTATTTTATTTTTAATATTTAAAAATCTTTTCCCTCGATGAGGTATAACCATAATTGCATTTTGAAAAGTGGGCAGCATTTGGTTACTGGAATTATTTTATGAATATGGTGACAAAAAATTAACTTCATGTGTCTTTTGTAAGGTGCTTTATAATTTTTTTTAATTTATCAAGACCAGAAGGTTTTTAAACCAACCTGGATTCTGTAACGTGTGAATACCAATGCACAATGACTTATAAGAAGTCATTTAAGCAGATATATATAGAGAAAAACTCATGTGCAATATAAAGGGTATTCAAATTGTTTCATCTAACCACAGAGAAGAACAAATCATCCCCAAAGTATAAAGTGGTTTAAAGACAGGGAATTGAGAACTAAATTTGAAGCTGACATCTTGACAGCCTCATGACCTAGTTTCAGGCACAGAGCTATACACGAGTGACAAATGAGGAAGAAAGAGAGATAGACTTAAGGATCCAGAGTAAAAGAAGAAAAAAAGAAAGAGGGTGATGTGGTGGAATGAGGAGAATAAAAGGCATCAGGAAACAGTTAAGAATAAAATACTATAACAGAATATGGCAGGTAGACTGATAGTCTTCAAGTTGTTCTTTGGTTGGTGGGATCAGTGCATAGAGAATGAATAGTATACGTTTGAATGTTATTATATTTGTAAATATAAACATACATTTTGTAATGCAAGAGTGACTAATGCTCTGTCCACTAAAATGACAAGCTGGTGAAAACTGCAAGAGGGGAGATAAGTTTTGTGTTAATTTTTTCAGTTAAAATAGCTAACACTAGGCACCACCAACATCTGTAGATTTCTTTCAACTTCTGTGTTCCCGTATGGGTAGACATCACATTGGAGAAGATGAATTTCCCAGGACTCCAATCTGGAGTTTGTGGTCAGTGGATCTTCCTTTTTTTTTTTTTTTTTTTTTTTGAGACACAGTCTCGCTGTGTCGCCTAGGCCGGAGTGCAGTGGCGCAATCTCGGCTCCCTGGAACCTCTGCCTCCCAAATTCAAGCGATTCTCCTGCCTCAGCCTCCCGAGTAGCTGGAATTACAGGCATATGCCACCGTGTCTGGCTAATTTTGTATTTTTAGTAGAGACGGGGTTTCACCATGTTGGTCAGGCTGGTCTCGAACTCCTGACCTCAGGTGATCCACCTGCCTCGGCCTCCCAAAGTGTTGGGATTACAGGCGTGAGTCACCGCGCCTGGCCTCAGTGGATCTTCTTAAATCTGTGCCTTTCCTTTTGACATGGAGATGGTCTCAAATTTTGCTTTTTCATCTCAGTGTCTTTGGGTTTAAGAGACAACATCAGGGACCCCCAAAAAACTAGAGGAAAGAGAAAGCAGACTGTGGTATTACCTGGGGTTAGTAGCTAGTTTGTATTGCAGCTTTCAGCCGGACCCAGAGTCCCACTAGTTTTAAAAAGTGGTTCAGCAGAAAAGTACTATTTGAAGTTTTGTTTACTATTATAGGCAATCTTTCTGTGTGTGGGTGAGCCTCGTACACAGTGTCTACGTGACATCAACCATCAACCAGTCAGATAAAATGTGAAGAATGCACTCCCTTAGGTATTTTTAAAGCATTTTGGTATTTTTCGAGATGTGTGTGTGTGTGTGTGTGTGTGTATATATATATATATATATATATGGTTGTGGGCTTCAATTTAAAATACTCCTTTTGATATGAATTTTGCTAAAAGAAATGCTTCCAGAAGGTTAATTAAGGTCAGAAGAGACCCCTTAGGATCATCGTTTCATAGATAACTAAAGGATTGGTTAAAAAGTATCAGGCCGATCCTATAGGATGAACTATGTACAGTTTTCTAGCAAACATGCATATGTATAGAAAATTGTTAATAATACGTAGTCATCCCTCAGTATCCTCAGGGGATTGGTTTCAGGATCCTCTGATATGCCAAGATCCATGAATGATCAAGTCTCTTATATAAAGTGGTGTAGTATTTTCATATGACCTAAGCACATCCTCCTGTGTACTTTACATCATCTCTAGATTAGTTATAATATCTAATACAGTGTAAATGCTATGTCGTTGTTCTACTGGGCTTTTAATTTGCATTATTTATTCTTTTTAATATTTTTGATCTATAATTGAAGTCTACAGATGGAAATACCGACTTTATAGATACATCTTTCTGTTTAGTACCACACTTTCTCATTTCCAGGCCCCACCCTGGGTTGCTGGGGGAAAAGGCAGAGATTAGAATGCCCCGGTGATTTTCCTATAGATAGCCTGAGAGTACATTTTTGAGGTAGCCCTCAGCTTTGATCACTGCAAATTTCAAAAATGAGTAAAGTTTTTCTGCCTCCA
Source organism: Macaca thibetana thibetana (assembly GCF_024542745.1). Classification (NCBI taxonomy): domain Eukaryota; kingdom Metazoa; phylum Chordata; class Mammalia; order Primates; family Cercopithecidae; genus Macaca; species Macaca thibetana. The sequence continues at coordinate 21,256,332 of NC_065589.1, read as the reverse complement.
CTAACTAGAGTTCAACAGCGTAATTTTTACTCCACTCATGCTTAGGTAGAGAGGATCATGGGGCTTAAACATGGTGGTCAAAGGCCCTAATAACAACAGCTCCTCCTCGAAGAATCCACTGGTGTTTAAGGTTTAGATTTTGATGAAAGCAGAATCGGTTCGGTCTTTCCTCTTAAGAATCTAATTGCTTCTAAATTTACCCAGATGTAAAGGAGTCCCGCTTGGGAAAAACAAGACTACATTCTGTTTCTGCTAGAGATTCAAATATGCATTCCTGAGTTTTTAGAAGAACCTAGACGTGGGTAGATTATCAGAAAGACAAGAGTGGCTCTGGGAGTGAGCTCACCACAAGCAGGGAGACTGTACACTAGCCCGATGCAACATCCAGATCTAAGGACCATAGCAAGAGAGAACTGAGATGCTGCTGGTACAGCATGCAGCAGGTCCTGGGATCCAGCCTGGCACAACCAATCAGGCAGCACATGCACCACAGGATGGGAGAGAAAGCAGCAGCAGCCACCCTCCTATAAACCACAGTGGCGGGCCTCCCAAACATTGCCGGGTAACAGCAACAGCAACAAGATGAAAGGAGGTTAAGCCCCGCCGCAATGAGGCAAGTTCATAGCATGAGCCAGGTTTGAGCTCTAAGGAGCCGGCACTGGGTATTGCAGCTTAGTGGGGACTCTATAAACAAACCTAGGAAAACTCCACGATGTTAGGAGAATGGGAGGCTTAAACAGACTGTTCCTCCTGACATCAATCAGGCGAGGTGTTTAAAGCCAAAGAAATTGTACATTAAGGTAAATGTAACCCATTTGTACTCCCAAATAGGGAAGGATAGGTGGACTGGTTCCATTTGCAGGGTTTTTTTTTTTCCTGTTGACTATGACCCAAAGCCACTCAACAAAGGAAAGTCTGAAGACTTAACTCCTCTGAGCGACTACCTTTAAATGCTCAAAATTCCTTTTGTTAATAATCTCCATCTCTGCCTCAGAGATGGAAGGGCTGTTTCTTTTAAAGACATGCTAGGATTGAGGGTGAAAAAAATACAAACATCTTCCAGGTAACGTTTTACCCAGCACACTCTCTCATTACTCAAATGCCCATTCCTGTGGCTGGGCCTTTCCTACCACTTAGCAAGGCTGGCATGTCAGGGAGCTTTGATGTCTAACAGCTTTGTGGATGTTACATGTGTATTTCACTGTGGAGGCCCAGCCCTAGCCTTCCCACATTCAGGTTTTGACAAGCAGAACCTCAATGGATTTTGTCCAGTGCCTTATTTCAAATTCCATTTAATGTCCCTTCAAGGTGGTTTCAGAGTAAATGAATGAACTGAGGTTTTATTTAAATATAACTTGAGTGTTATATTTATTTATTAAATATAACATATATTATATTTATCATTATATTATATATTTACATATTATATTTATTATTATATTACCTATATTAAATATAACTCAAGTTATATTTAAATAAATATATTTAAGATAAAATTTGGCATAACACAAATGAAGTATTTGTGAGATAAGTATTCTGGCTAGGGCTTGGCAAACATTCTTTTAACAAGTCAGAGAGTCAATATTTTTGGATTTGTGCGCCATAGAGTCTCTGTCACTAGTAAACTCTGCTACGGAACCATGAACGCAGTGTAAATAAAATATAAACAACTGGATGTGGCTGTATTTCAATAAAACTTTATTTGCAAAAGCAGGCAGATGGCCCATAGGCTCTGGTTTATTTACACCTGTTTCAGGCCCTTACATTCTGACACAGGTGCCTCTGTTTTGTTTTGTTGTGCCTTTAACAAAGGTAGCTGTCTTTGAAATTATAAGTGACCCGTGAGTAGTGACAATAGATTTCAGAAGATGAGCGTGCAGTCATTAGAATTGTGGAATTAGCATGAGATTGCTAAACAACAACAGCAAAAAACTAAATTTAGAAAACAAATATTTCCTCATGTCAAAATCACAAAAGTGAAAATATATACTAACGTAAATTCTTGGTATTAGAAATATAAAATAAAGATCTGGTAAATATGTAGCTTAATTATAAAATCACACACAGACACACAGGGAAAAGGGTGATGCTGTACAGAAACAATAAAGAAAGTACATTATGTGAATTGATGAATATTTGAAATGCATAGCTACAATAAAGTCACGTTTCCACATGTAAGCAACAAATCTGTGTCTCTTGATTGCTGATTAAGTCCATACATTTTGAAAATGATAGACATAAACAAGTAAAGCCAAAGAGAGAAAAAAAATAAAACAAAAAGTGGAACTCACCTCATTTTGCCGTGATCTCTGTCTGTGACAACCACCCTCAAAGCCTTACCAGTTGGAGAGAAAAACTTGGCTATTAAAGAAGCCAATGGGCTGGGCGCGGTGGCTCAAACCTGTAATCCCAGCACTTTGGGAGGCCAAGACGGGCGGATCACGAGGTCAGGAGATGGAGACCATCCTGGCTAACACGGTGAAACCCCGTCTTTACTAAAAAAAATACAAAAAATTAGCCGGGCGAGGTGGCGGGCGCCTGTAGTCCCAGCTACTCCGGAGGCTGAGGCAGGAGAATGGCGTAAACCCGGGAGGCGGAGCTTGCAGTGAGCTGAGATCCGGCCACTGCACTCCAGCCTGGGCGACAGAGCGAGACTCCGTCTCAAAAAAAAAAAAAAAACAGCCAATGATTTTTTCATGAGCAAATGTCAATTTCAAAGATAATATGTTGAATTAAACTTTCCACAGGACATATTTTTTTATGGGCTCGCATTTCAGTGAAGTCTCTTTTTCAAGCAACAAACATGAAAGGGAAAAAGTGTGGTTTTTCCGTAGTTTCTATCATAATAGAAACCGAAATTCCTTATGTAATTCTCCATTTTGCATATCAAAAAACTAGTTTTACTCAAACTTGAAAAATCAAATGATAAATTCCTAGCAGCTTACCTGGTTTTCGCAAATTCCTTGTGTAGTTAGAATTTCCTTCCACACTGTTGGTTTTTTTTTTTTTTAAATGTACTTAAGTTTTAAAGAAAGAATAATTTGTATCAGATACTCTTTTCTGCCCATGCTTCTTACCTCTTTTTTTTAGATTTAATGTTTTGTTTTGTTTTGTTTTTCTTTTTGAGATGGAGTCTCACTCTGTCCGCCAGGCTGGAATGCAATAGCACAATCTCGGCTCACTGCAACCTCCGCCTCCCGGGTTCAAGCGATTCTCCTGCCTCAGCCTCCCAAGTAGCTGGGATTACAGGCAGGTGCCATGATGCCCAGGTACTTTTTGTATTTTTAGGAGAGACGGGGTTTCGCCATGTTGGCCAGGCTGGTCTCGAACTCCTGACCTCAGTTGATCCACCTGCCTTGGCCTCCCAAAGTGCTGAGATTACAGTCGTGAGCCTAACTTTTAAAATTAATATACAATAAAGTTAATTTTATGTACAATTCTATGATTTTAACACATGTATAGATTCCTGTAAATACTATAAGATTCAGGATAGAAAAAGGTTCTCTCCCCCAAATTCTTCCTGTTGCCTCTTTATAGCCCACTTCCTCCAGCTCTAACCCATGGCAACCTCTGATCTGTTCTCTATCACTCTAGTTTTGTCTTTTGAGACTTTCATTTAAACAGAAGCATGCAGTATGCAATATTTTGAAACTGCCTTTTTTCACTCAGAGTAATGCCTTTGAGATCCAGCCAAGCAATTCCACATATCAATAGTTTATTCCTTTCTATTGGTGAGTAGTTTTCCATTATATTGCTGTAGCATGGTTTGTAATCTAATCACCACTGACATTTGTTTTGCTTGCAGTTTCTGATGATGATAAATAGAACTGCTGTCAACACTCATGCACAGGTTTTTGTGTGAACATAAGTTTTAATTTCACTTGAGTAAATATCTAAAAATGGGATACCTAGTTATATGGCAAGTGTATATTTAGCTTTACAGGAAACTGCAAAAACAGTTTTCTAGAGCGGCCATACCATTTTACACTCCCAGCAGCAATGGACAAGAGTTTCAGTTGCTCCACATTCCACATCTTAACCACCATCTGGTATTGGCAGTATTTTTTTTAAGTCATCCTAGTAAGTGTAGTAGGAATTCATCATCATCTTTAAAAAACAAACATTTATTTTTCATTGTCTTCCTCTGAGAATCTATTTTATAGTTTTCTAGAAATTTCTTCTGACTCCCCACTGTGTTCTAAGTGCTAGAGAATCTATGCCCTACGGAAGGTCAAATTCACTCCTTCAACATGTTTCTTTTCCCCTCATTTTTGGTGATCCCAATCTAATTGTAGACACGATTTCTCTTTCAGAAGGAGCAAACTCATTAGGGTGAGTAGTGCCGGAGAGGAAGCTGTTAATGGGCAGTGAATCACCCACTTTGAAGCAACACCCCTGTTTGCCAGGGATCAGTCATGTTGATGCAGGTGTGTGTGTGGTGTTTTTGAAGAAGTAGAACTGGATTTTCCCAGCATGGTGGTGTACCTACAAATTATAGTACAAACCCAGGCTTGCTGTCTAAAGGAGATTTGTAACAAATACAGTGTATCTCAATATATGTTGACAATCTATACCATAATGGGATTACACAAGTAGCTAAACTTGAAAGTCAAATTGGTATTTGCATACCTAATTCTTGGGCTGAACTGTCTGTGGGCTAATTAACAACGATAATGAAAAGAGGGTATAATTTGGGATTTCAATGCAAGGGATATATTCTGAAAATTGCCAAGGCGGAGAGCGTGGAGCAGAGAAAAGTGCGGAGGGAGATGGTGCTGAGAGACCAGCGAGATATTAAATCTGGCTGCGGATCCAGTACGTTGTTTTCCATTCTCTTAAAGTGAATTTTGCAGTAGCCTAAAAGTAAACATAGGAAAAATGGAGAAGAGGTGAGCTTTGCAGAAGTGTGGAGGTGAAAATGAGGAAACTGCTGTCATGACACTGTGCATGGTGTATTGTACAGAAAGTGTTCACATTTTATTCATTGGAGGCTTTCAAGTTTATAATATACAATTTAAAAATAGTCTTGAAGAAGGACAATTTGACAGCATTGTATAGGATAACTTAAGGGGAACTAGTTGGGAGGCTCTTGAAATAATCTTCAACTAACCTTCATTCAGACTCTACTTTGTCCCTCATATCCAGTCAATCTCAACTTCTTTCTTTCACAGTCACGTCCTTCTTACCTTAACTAATACTTTGGAGCTTCAATCCTGGGTTATTCATCGTTCTAAATTTCCTAAATTATTCTCTACTAAAGAATGTTTGAAAAAATTATCTCATGTAGACACCATGCATGCAGACAGTGAAGGGAAGTGCCATAAAATATTTTTCTCAATAATATTTTCAATGTAAACCTTGGTTCCTACACTATTATTTCCCATAAAAACAAGGATTCAAGTTCAGTGTGAATGTGAATCAATGAAGCCACTCAAGCACTGCTCACTGCTAGGGAGGCAAGCCACTGCTTTTCTCAACACAGCCCAGCAGTTGTCCAAAACCCTTTGTACAGACTAAGTACCTTTCTCAGGGCTAGTTTCTCTTGATGGATTTGAAGAGAGGGAGCTACTAGAATCTAGACATTCCCAGGATCAGGACTCTGAGAAATACATAAACAAAGTCTATGAGAATAACTGGACTCAAAATTCCTGACTGTAGCACAGGGCCTGTTCATAGTTACTTAAGGTGTACTTAATAACTTGAATTGGATCTCACCAACTAATTTGAGGTAACAGTTTTTCCTGCTCTATTTTCTTCTTTGTTATCAAAACAAGTAAAAATGAAAAATTACAAGAAAAAAGGTTTTTTGAAAGAGAAAAGCACTAACAAACCAGATGTAGAACTTTGAAATAGCTATAAAATGCTTGGTTCATGCAGACACAGTTGTCACAGAGCCACATGATGATGCCGCACATGGTATGTGTATAAATCTCTGTGGGTGGTAAGTTTGTTGATACATAATCAAATCTACCTTTATTTAGAGTTCAGAGGAAAATTTTCCAACAGAAATCTACTGATTGGCCGCCAAGATCAATTTTTCATTCACCCTTATTTTCTACCTTTAAGTAGCTAGAAACAATACAGAAGAGAGAAACATTTGGGAACAAATCTTTGACCCACCTTGTCTTCATCAGGCCCTCTGTAATTACACACACTTGGTCAACAATCTCATAATAACATGAAAAACTCCAAAAGTCAGACACTGTTAATGCCCCTTTTTAGTATTATTTGACGTTACCAACCCTCACCCAGCCAGTGACCCCCATCAATCAATAACTCAGTTATTCTACATTTTCTGAATGAATCTACCCATCTGACTGATTAAAAATGAGTAAACCAAAATCAATGTATTAGTATCAGATAAAAACTGCGTTAGCGTGGTCTTTTCAAAATATCCAAATGTAAAACTAACCCCATCATTTTGGAGGTTGAATGACAGGCTCAACTTGAAAAATGAAAAAATAAAATGGGGTAAGATGAGTGAGCGAGATACCACATTAAGGAATACATTCTATGCCTCTACAGTTCATCTCTCTATCTAAAGCGGATATCACATCCAGTGCTGCTACACAAGGTAACCTAACCAGTACCAGGTTGACCTGACCAATCCACATTAGTAATGATATCTTATTTTCCTACTCACTCAAGAGTATGTTTTTAATTGGCTACGTTTTTAAAAGCTTTTACAGAATCAATTCTATCATCTTCAGTGTTTTGGCTACGAGACTGAGGAGGGAAAAACAAAACTCTCCTTTTTGAAAAATTGGAGCATTTCTCATTATGTTTCCATTGTCAAAAGCTGAGTTTGAAATTTTAGAAAAGTTGCAAAGAATTCCACCAGTCTCATGCATTTCTTCCTTTTATTTAATCTCACTTGTCTCATATAATCATATATCTGCATATAATTCATCAACAGTGTTATCAAATGGAACCCTGATGATGCCAGGGTAACTATACACTCACAAATATTTCCAGTCTTTGTGTCTGAGGCTACGTGTGTAGACGTTTACCATTTCCATTTGTGCCAAGTCTTAGTGTATCTGGATTATTGGATTCTAAAAGGAAAATTAAAGAGGGATGAGTTCGGAGTCTGCTACTCACTTGATACAAAACCTTAGGCAGGACACATCTTGAATCACAGCTTCTACTTCTATAAATGTTGAGATAAGAGGAAGCCAACTATGCTAGGTAATCTTCAATGCTCCTTCCACCACCAGCAGTCAAGACTCCAAAGATAAGTTTCTTTTCTGTTGTCACCAATCACCTGTAGTTATTTACATGCTTAGCAAAAAAGTCAAAAGACGGTTAGTTTCACAGCCCCATTCTCTTTGTGCTCCAGCTCCTGGTATCTCCGAATGATTTCCATGCATAGTTCATCAAACCTATGATGGTTCCCTAAACAAAATGTCACACTTAGCTCTCTGAGATTGCTGAATTCATCTTTTTTTTTTTTTAACCACCCCTCTGCTCCCATTTCATAACCTTGAAAATAGCCAGGCAGCCTCCTTGCAATCACTTCAGATTAATTGGCCGCTGTTTATTTGTGAGCGTCAGGCCTCCCTACTACCACCATCTGCTTCTTGTACTCAATGTTTCGCTGTCTATCATTGCTCAGTGTTACCCCTGATGGGGGTGTTTGGTCACCAGGGCAAGGTTTCAGCCAAACTTTAGGTCAGGTTTCTTCATGTTGACGCTCTGAACAAATATTTGTTGAAAAAAAGACTGCATTTTTTGAGAGAGGAATAAAAGTATAGACTCATATAGAGTTTATGGTTTCTATTAAATGTAATAGAAATTAAATTTTACCAGTTTATATTAACTACCATTGCATTGACATAATAAAGATTAATATAGCATGTATAGTTCTTTTACTATCAGCTGCAATGAATGACTGTTCATAATTGGGCCAAACTTTTACCTTGTTGTCTCCAACTGGCCTTTGTAAATCTGAGAGGAAATTGTGAAATTGACTCTCAAAAGACTTCTTTTACTAGGAGAACACCCCTCGGCCTCTCCAAAGAGTTCCTGAGTGGCCTTTGAGGTGAAAGACCCAGCATAGTGGCTGCACACTGGAGGGGAAGGGTCTGTCCTGTGTTCTCAGAACAGTTTAAAGTATCCTCTAAGAGGTGCATGGAAGGATGAACCTCAGGAAATGTTAGTCCTGCCCATCCTGAACGTGGCTCATGGTGTCAGTCCAAAAGAACTGCCTTTTCTACTCTAAAGAAACATGAAGCTAGAGTCCTCCCTAAGGGAGAAAGAGGGAGAGAGAAGAAATACTACATCTATTTCTAACATTACGTTTTTGAAAATACTTGATGGCTGAATATCTTCTCCCCAGCCACTGACCCCAGATTATAAAACCATTCTGCCCAAAGTGGAAGGACTTAATATTTGCTCCATGTTTTGAGGTATTAGAAAGAAGTTTTCTCTGTAAAGAATCAGGCCTCAACTAGCAGCCAATAGTGATTTTATGCTGCCTTCCAGAGAGCCTCGGCGGCAGCCCAGGAATTCAAACACAAGTGGAAGTGGGAACTCAGCTTGTCTCAATATCAATAAATTGTCCTTATAATAAAAGACAAGACTTGTTTGCCAGACCTATAAGGCAAACATATCTGTTCTGTGTACTGAAGAAAACTGGTCCATGGACAGTGTCACTAAATGAAGGCAGAAGCCTTTCATGCTGGAAAGGCCTAATGAGAACCGAGGGTTGCCTGATTTTACCAAATGCTCTCAGATGCCTGCCTTCAAAAGATTAACTGTTTTGTATCCACCAGCAGATTGCCCCTTTTTAGCTGGTCCTGAAACCTTTTTAAGCTTTGCCAGTCCCCTTGCCGGGGCTTGATACCAAATCAAGACAAGCTGATTGACGCTGATTTGGGGTTTATGCAAACAAAGCAGGAAGAGTGCATTTCCACCTGATTTTTTTTTTTTTAATGGAAAAACATCGGACCCTGGATAAGCTCATTTATAAGTGGAATCTTGAGGTTTATTTATGTTTGTCAGTTCCTTAAAGAGAAAGAGAGGGAGAAGTTGATTGGTCTTGCTGCACAGTTTCATAAAACCACTCTGAAATGGAGCAAAATGAGTTGTTTCCAGAACAAAAACAAAAACAAAACAAAAAATGTTTAAGTCTCTATAGGATCTTGGTAAGTTTGGTTGGCTGGCACGAAGAAAATAATTTAATTAGGAAAAGGAACTAGGAAATTGCATTAATTTAGTGACTTAAGTATGAAAATTAAAGAGAAACCTGCACATTCTGCACAGGTATCCCAGAACTTAAAGAATAATACAAAAAATTTTTTAAAAAGAGAAAAAAAATACATCAGCTAGATAAACTTTTTTTATTCATAAAATATACAATTTTCTCATTTTCTCTTTTGAAATCTGGAGAGTTTACAAGGGTTAAGCAGAAAGGGCTGACCTTGTTAAAAGTGAGGGTCTAAGTTCGCTGTGATAGGTTTATTCTCTTTGCCCGCTTGCCTAAGACATTCTCTTTAAAATTCAACTCTTCTGTATTTCTTCTCTTTTATTAGAGGCATAAAAAGCAGACACCAGATCCCTGAAGTTAAGATCATGATCGTTTAGAAGTCCCATCTTGTGAAAGGGCTCCAGTTGGCTAGTGCAGCAGAGTGTCACAGATAGAGCATAGGCTTTGGGAGCAAAAGCCCTAATTTAAATTCAGACTCAGGCATTACTTTCTGGTTGACTGCAGGAAAGTGTGTTCAGCTGCAAAATGGGAATAATCATTCTCATCTCAGAAAGCCATTGGGAAGACTAAATGAGGTTTGATTTCATCATTTGTGAGCTGTTACATGGTGCCTGATACAGGTGCCTCTCTAGGCTCTGAGTTCAGAGACAACAGTGAAGCATGTATTGTTTTCTGTTATTTCACATGGGAGCAAATTAGAGATTCTCCTCTAATCCTCTTTTCCATAAAACTAGTCCATAGATCTTGTGCTCCTCTTCCAGCTATTGTTTAGAAGCAAATAGAGGGGATTTGTCCCCTTAAGTCATAAAAAAAAAATGTTATTGGAGGTGCCTGAGAGACACAATAAGAATATAGTAAATACAGTATAGTATTAGCTGAAATACAAGACACCAAAACAATAATATTTTCAGTTTTTCCTTTGTCCCACCTTAAAATAAGAAAAACAAAATTCTAGGAGCAAATTTCTCATGAATACAAAGATACTCAAGTTTCTAAACCCTCACTTCCTAGAGTCCTCTAAATCAGTACTTACTTTCAGGCTTAAGCGTATATTATTTTCCCTGAAGGCGGGTCCTCAAAATCATATAAGCTTCAAGTCAACACCAAGATCCACCCTGCAAAAAATTATCTCTAATTAAGTAACCTCGTCTTATTTCTGTTCCCTTCCCATACTGAAGTTTTGGTTCAAACTTTGAATGTGGAATCTGGAATCTGATGTGCAAAGCAAACAAAAGAAATGAGATTGCCTGATGAACTGGCAAACCCTTTGCACTCCAGAAACGTGGTGCACTCAGGGGAATAACGATAGATGACATTTAGGTATTCCTCGCTCAATTATAAAGCACTATTTTAAAACCTTCTAATTGACAAATACCATATACGCAAAAGAGTACACAAACCATATGTGAATAGCTAAGTGGATTATTACAAATTGAAGACATCCTTGTAACTCCCACTCATGTCTAAATCTAGATCATTACCAACTCCCCAGAAAGCCCCGCTGTGCTGTCATTTGTGTATCTTCTCAAATGTTTTATTTGAAAAACGTCAACCCTTCAAAAAAGTTGAAATAGCACAAAACACCTGCATACCTTTTAGTTAGAGTCATCAATTACTAATAGTTGGCCACAGTTGCTAGCTCTTGTGCTCCCCTTTCCTGCTCTCTCCTGTTGAAGTACTTGAAAAGTATCATAATGAGACAGGAGAATAGGGTCTGGAGGCAGAGAACCTAAGGCTGACTGACACTGACTTCCTAGAACTAAGTCAAAAGGAAAACCCCAACTTTCCATGCCTAAGTAACAAAAGGACCGGAGGCTCCTCCCTTTGCAACCCACCCCTTTTGTGCGTGACAGATGAAAAATTGAAAGTACCTCTGATTGGTCTTCTCCCATAACAAATCAGGCTGGTCGTGGGCCAAGTCTTTGTATAGGAGACTATACGTAGGAGTATAACTTTGCATAGGAGTATAACTGCATAGGAGTAATTTCAGCCCCTCATTGGTCACTTTCCACAACCAATCCCATGTTTCCATGGGGTGTGACTTTGTAACTTCACTTCAGCCTTTGATTGGTCACTTTCCACAATCTATCAGACTGATTGTGGGCCACTACTTCATTTACATAGGGTGCGCACCAAGTAACCAATGGGAAACCTCTAGAGGGTCAGGAAATTCTGTAACCAGGCCCTTGAGCCACTTGCTCAGCCCACTGCCACTCTGTAGGGTGTGCTTTTGTTTTCAATAAATCTCTGCTTTTGTTGCTTCATTCTTTCCTTTCTTTGTGCGTTTTGTTCAATTCTTTGTTCAAAGAACCAAGAACCTGGACACCTTCCACCAGTAACAATAACCTTACTCCTAACCTCACTCCTAAAAATTACGTATATTTCCAAAAAAGCAGGCCACTCTCCTATATAATCATTATTATGATAAATGTTGATTCAGTGACATTGTCTAATATCAAATCTATATTTACATTTCCCTGATTGTCCCCAAAACTTGCTTTATAGTTTTCTCCCTATCCAGGACCCAATTAGTATTTCTGTATTACTTCTGGTTTTTATGTGTCTTTAGTCTTCTTTATTTCTGAAACAGTCTCGCCACCGTTTTCACCTTCAGGGCAGTGAAAACATAAACGGTCTTCACCGAATGTCCCAGAACTGGGTTTCAAAAGTGGATCTTCTGTTTTTCTTTGTTATTGCTTGTGTTTATTTCTATACCTGAGGATGGCTACTTCAAATGTTACAGGCAAGACAAGCCATATAATTTATGGGAGCTGTGCAAAATGAAAAGACAAGGCCTCTTGCTCAAAAGGCAGGTAGAAATTGTTACTTAGGATCCTAAAATAGGCAGGGCACAATGGCTCACACTTGTAATCCTAGCACTTTGGGAGGCTGAGGTAGAAGAATCATGTGAGCTCAGAAGTTCAAGACAAGCCTGGGCAATATGGCAAGACCCCATATATATACAAAATTTAAAAGAAATTAGCCAAGCATGGTGTCACATGCTTGTGGTCCCAGCAACTTGGGAGACTGAGGCAGGAGAATTGCTTGAGCCCAGGAGATTGAGGCTACAGTGAGCTATCATTGTGCCACTGCACTCCAGCCTGGGTGATGGGCAAGACCCTGTCTTAAAAGAAAAGAAAATAGGCCGGGCGCAGTGGCTCAAGCCTGTAATCCCAGCACTTTGGGAGGCCAAGACGGGCAGATCACGAGGTCAGGAGATCAAGACCATCCTGGCTAACCCAGTGAAACCCCGTCTCTACTAAAAAATACAAAAAACTAGCCGGGCGAGGTGGCAGGCGCCTGTAGTCCCAGCTACTCAGGGAGGCTGAGGCAGGAGAAGGGCATAAACCCGGGAGGCGGGGCTTGCAGTGAGCTGAGATCCGGCCACTGCACTCCAGCCTGGGCGGCAGAGCGAGACTCTGTCTCAAAAAAAAAAAAAAAAAAAAAAAGAAAGAAAAGAAAATATATTAACATATAAAGCTTCACCTTTAAAAATGTTTTCTTACTATAAAACATAATAGGCTGGTGGTACTATATGAGTACTACTGTAAACTTAAGAAATTGTGGAAAAAAATCTGCTATTGTAATTTCAGGCAATACAATAAATACTAATAAACTCAGTATTTTATTAATAATAAAGCTAATATGATAACTTGATTGGTCATAAAATTTTTCTGGCTATATTTTCTGCCTATTCCCTTACTAGGCCAATTAAATGTATGCTTTTAGCAACCTCATCTTCAATAAAATTGACAGCAGTCTTTCTTGGCAAATAAAAGATCATAAATGATTTTTGATAATTTTTAATTTTCAGAAGGATATTTCTGAAGCAACTGTTACTACAGTTATTGAGTATTTTATGGACTATGAGAACATTAGGAGAAATCTTTAATAAATTATTTTGAAATACAAATTTTGGTGTATCTATAGCTGATGATTCTTGAGATATAATTTTTCTAAAATGTTTAACTCACAATGTTTTACACAAAGCAGTTTTGTGTAAATGTGAATTTAATTTTAAGTATACATTTATATAATGGCATTATAATGTTTCCTCTGACAATTTTTGTAATTCATGGAGGTCATATAAGAAACCAAAAGTAGCTTCATGATTCATGTATAATTCAAACACCTGTTTACAGGTTATATCACTGTAGCTTCAATTACAAGAAAATATTCATCTTAAAATTATTTTCTTGTTAATAGTTGGTTCACCCCAAACTTCATATGAAAATAGGATTATTTTCCATCAAATGTGATGATCTTTAAATTTAATTTCTGTTTGTAAGATTGTGGAGATATGTGGAGATATAAACCCAGTACTATATGTACACACACACACACACACGTAAAAATTGTGTCAGAGAAACAATTATTTTATTTTATGTTATGGGATACATATGCAGGATGTGCAGGTTTGTTCCATCGGTAAACGTGTGCCATGGTGGTTTGCACGCATTAGCTCTTTTTCCTGATGCTCTCCTCCCTGACAGGTCCCAGGGTGTGTTGTTCCACTCCCTGTGTCTGTGTGTGGAGAAAGAATTTTGTAAAAATCCATAGACAGTAGAAGTTGACTGCATTATTTATCCTATTAGATAAAACTGATATCATATTTCCCTGTACTCCATTAAAAAAACAAGAATTATGATGAATATATACATGGATATATTCACACTTACATTATCAAATAAAAAGAAAAACATCTCTCACAAAATAGGTCAATGAATTTCCCACTGTGGAAAGGAGCTATGAGGCCAAATGCAGATATATTTTCTTAGCCTAATTTTTGTTTGCAATATGAAGTGCTTCTTTCACATTAAGACATCTATCTCCAACACCTTCTTCTTCCTTTCCTTCCAACCCACAAACTTCCATTAGCACAAATACTGTACAATTGACTGCACAAATTCAATATTCAACAGCTATAATTAGGATCAGGAGAAAGAAATGAAGGCATATTTTTCTTAAAGTAAAAAAACTACAGCTGAATTCATTTTACTTAGCAGCAATTAAAACACATTTGTGAATTTATAAATATTTTGTAGCATGGTTCTACAAGTGTTTCTAATTTGAGCAATGACAGGTGCTTGTTGTTTAAAATAAATAGCAATCCTGGGGTCTTTTACTTAGGATTCAAAAATGTGGAATAACTAAATTGAGTGCCAGCTACATTTAAAAAATAAATTCTGCTATTTCCTGCTCAGTGAACTCTGACATGAATCAGAGTAGCAGGTGAAGAAGTGCCTACTATGTGCCAGGGGCTATGTTGTTTAGTTGCATTTCATCATCAGAAAAATTCTGAATCTTAGTTGTTAGTAGCCTCATGTTATAAGAAAGGAAACTGAGCTTAGAACGGATCAATGACTTAGCCAAGATCAGATTGCCAAGAAGTGGTAGAGATGAAGTTTGAGCACAAAGTCAGACCCTTTCCCGCAGCAGTAGTCACTGGTGTTGATCCTTGTCTTTGCCAACCACAGCTCAGCTGAATACCTGCAGGAGCTATCACAGTACAGCAATACCAGTCTTACGTGCAGTTTAGGAAGAGGAAGAATTGTGGGTTTCCAGTAAACGGTGATCCAAATGTCTTTCTGTGTTCATTTTTAGGAAGCAATTGAAAGATTAAATGTTAAGCTCTGAAGTCAGGCTGTTTGCTTTGAATCCCACCTCAGCCACTTCTTAGATTACGAATTTGGGTAGGTTTCTTAGCTACTCAAAGCCTTGGTTTCCCCTTGATAAAATGAGGATGCAATCATCATCTACCCTATAGGACTGCGTTGCAGATAAAATTAGATGATGAGTAGCATTCACTCAGCACACTGCCTGGCACATTATGAAAGCTCAATAAAATTTAGATATTATGATACTGTTCAATTTAAAGGGATCTTTGGAAGCATGCCCTGCTTCCAAATATTATATCTACTCAAGAGCCACACCTGAAGCCACAACAGGACAGATTCAGTCTTAGAAGTCACTAAGTCCTACAGCCTTTTAAAGAATCAGTTCAAGCATCATTTCTCCCGAGAATATTTCCTTGGTATTCCATACATGTTTGTCTAGCATTCTGCTTATCGGAATATACACAATATTTAAATAAACTTCATTCTGTCACAACATATTATGATGTTTACTTATGTGACTTTTGCCTTAGCTAGACTGCGTGCTTTCTGAGGGCAGAAATTCTTTCTGTCTTACCCATCTCTGGACATGGTTAAGACTTTTGGCCCTTGCCCTAAATTGCTGGCACAGGGTCTTACCTCTGCAGAGCTGTTCCTCTCCCTGCAAAGAATTTCTGAGAGTCCCCAAAGTACTGTTCTGTCTGCTCGGCACCATGGCCTTGCTAAGGACTGTGGGACATGGCTACCTCTCTTTCTGGATATCATTTCCTTTTTCTATCACTGGGATCTCCTCCCAAGTGCTGCTAGAATAGCTCTTGGCATCCAAATTGCGCAGTATCCTGTGAAAAAGTGTGGAAGAACCTTGTCTGTTTGTGTTATGCTTTGTTCTAGGGTCTCCCAAAGTAGTAGTGGAGTACAAATGGTGGAAAAATGGGAGTGGTCCACCCTAGGTGAAGGTAATAGAGGGTATGTGTCTGCAGAGAATTTGAAAATAATAAAACTAACTTAAAGTCAGTCTGCTTTTTAATACCACTATGTGCCAATCAATCAATCAATCAAACAGTGATGGTAATAAACTACCCCTCCCTGGAAAAAAGAAAACCTTTAGTTGATCTCATTTCTAAACAATTGCCGTAATTATTGAGCTTTTAATAATAACAACAGCAGCAATAATATATGCTTCAAATGATCAAGTTTTGTTACTTATACCTTAATATACATGGCATTCTACATGGAAGTTAACTCAGAGAACTCTCGGTCGTACAGTCAGTTTCCAGACATACAGGCTTAGCTATATAATTTCCTTTGAAGAGAAAGGAATGGTTTGGAATCGGTCCAACTCATCTTGGGTGGAGTTTATGTCTCTAATCCCTTGAATACTACATATTACTCAGTGTAAACAATAGATTCAAAATAATGATGGCATGTTGATTGTAAAGATGAAGAGACAGAACCTGACTTACTTCAACTCTGTCATTCTGTATGATCTCTTAGAGGTTTTGTGTTTGAAATTTTAAAACAGCAAAGCATACTATACATTTTGAGTCAGTTCAGTAAGTGCAAATTTTAGTTCATACATTAAATATCTTACTGAATTTTAATATTAAATTGAAATTTTAAAATTCTTTTTAAACTAAAGAATGAATCAATAAAATAATGATTCTTAGTACATGATTATGACTAGCAATAATTTTTAGAATAGGAAGGAAGAATCTTAAAAAGTAATCTGCTCTGTGCCCTGAGTGTCAAATATATCATACATGCCATGACGAGCATGATCTCTGGGCCACCATATTTTACAAATTTAGAGTAATCTTTCAAATACCAAAAACCCCAGTTGTGATCATTAATTTTATGTATCAATTTGGCTAAAGGATGTGCAGACAGCTGGTAGGTGTGTATGTATGTGAGGTTGTTTATGGAAGAGACTTGCATTTGATTCAGTAGATCTAGTAAAGAAAATTGCCCTCACCAATGAGGTTTGGCATCAACCAATCTGTTGAGAGCATGAATAGAAGAAGATAAAGGCAGAGAACACATGGATTCTGTCTCCTTTATTGAGTTGACACATCCATCTTCTCTTGCTCTCAAACATCAGAGCTCCTGATAAGCCTTCTGATTAACATACCAATATTCAGAGCAGAGACAGTGAAGTGTAAACTGGAGACAGAGAACAAAACCCTTGCTTCTAAATCAAGTTTGCCCTGCTCCCCACATTCCTCCATCCTCAAGGCTTTTTAAGATCTCGCACAAAGATTCTTGAGGGGCCTGTTCCCCTATTGCTCCCACATGCACAGATATGTAAACACATGGCCATTTATGCCACTTAGACTCTTAGACTCAAGCTGGGACCCTTCCACTTTTGTAATACCAGGTCAGGTACTGAGCCCAAACAGAGCAGATATACAATACTTGTGAAATGGATAAGTGAAGGGATAAAATGTGTGACATTACACCAACAAGGTGGTATTTAATCTGATCTATTCTTGACTGGATAAGGAAAGGCAAAAGAGAAGGATGAGCATCAGGGAGGTAGCAGAAAAGTCAAGGAAAGGATCAGTAGGTATGGTGCAAAGACGGGGGAAGCTTAGATCATGTCTCAGGCTGACCAGACTAGAGCCTAAGTGGAGTTTAATTTCAGACACTGTTCCTCCAAATGCTGAAGTTGAGCAACAGGGGAAGTCCCTTTACTGTTGCTTTTCTATTCCCATAGCTTCGGGATTTATGCTTTGCAACCATTAATGATTTTTTCCTCAAGGCACTCTGGTGAGACCTCACAAGCTAAGAAGCATACAGAACAAGATCAAGTGCCTTGCCAGGCCTGTGGAGCACTTCCGGGAGTGTAAGAGTAACTGGCCTCATAGTTTACTCTCCTGTGCTCAGGTCCCCATGGCCCTCTATTAAGCCTTTCTTGCTAGAGGTAAAGAAGCACTGTGTGGTCTCCAGGAGCCATCAAACATGCAAATCTACTCACTTGTGCTTAATAATAATTGAAGACCTTCCGGAAAATGAGTTTAGCTTTTTGAAAGTAATGTAAGGTAAGAAAAGAGAAAAGAAGATTTAAATACAAAATGTTGAGTCCTGGCTTAATTTTTCCTTTCTAATGAGGTGGTAACTGGGGATTAGGCAAGATGGTATTGAATCCATCATTTTGAACCTGAGGATATTTGGTTCTTTAATCTATCAATAGGGCAAGCAGTTAATACTCAGCAAAAAGGAACTTAAGACTTCCAGAATTCTATGGAGACTGCCAATCGGGAGCCTCCTTGTGGTTTGAGCTATGGTATCACTCACTACCTCCAGAGTTCCCCTCCTACAACCCTGATGCCACCCTCAGGGGGATTCAGGAAGGCTCAGGCAGCTCCATGTGCCCCTGTAGGATTACCATGTCTGTAGCCAGAGCCCCACTCACTTCACTCCTACAAACAGACCTAAAACAATCCCCAGAAATGCTATAATCAGAATTTATGATATACTTTTATCTAAAAGGCCATCACAGCTAATGTGATCATGCTTTAATATCTCTGTTTATGTTAGGTACTTCCAGGAGTTCAAGATTCAAGGTTATCTTACTACTTGAGTTTTTATTCTTCGGAGGCCCTGTAGTCTCCTAATCCTACCTCGTCTTCTATCCCTCCCTGGCCTCCCAAACCCATTTGCTCTTTTATCTGGAGTTGAATCAATTATTGACCAAATTCTTTAACCTCAACATTTCCTCCAGGTGGAATCTGACTACTGAGGGCACTACTTCTCCAATAGCCCTCACCAGCAATTATGTTTTTTACTGCTCCCATGTTCCCTGGGGCCTGGACATGAGGTAGCATTTTCCTTGCTTCTCTTGGCCACTTCCACCCAATTCCCCATTCCTCCTTTCTCAAACTCGCAGGCTTCTCTGAGTCCCATCTATCAGGCAAGCACCATTCACTACCCCTCCTTGTGGTACTTATCTAACAAGTGTCCAATTAGACCTCCATATTTATTGAAAATGTTGGGACCCAGATCACTGCCTTTCTTGCTAAAACAAATCCTGTTCCTGTCATCATTCTTCACAGCTTCAACATCTGACAAAAGGATTCACCTATTACCCTGCCTGTCACTTTTAGCTACAGTTCCTTTAGTTCACTTTAGCCATCAACTCTCATAATCTTAACAGCTTGGCTCACATAATTATCCATAAATGTATTACCTCCTTTATCTTGATTTCAAGTATTGTACTATCTGACCATCAGCTGTATCTTTCCACCTCACATATCCTAATACGTCTCCCATTCTAACATTTCTTTGATCTTCACTGGGACTCCAAATCTATTGACTTTGACATACCTGTCAGTCCTCCTAGTGTCCTCATATCTTTCCTTACCTAACTGAGATTCCATAGATCCCATAGTTTTTAATGGGTCAGGAATTGGAGACAGGTTGGATAGTTCTACTTTTGGTCTCTCATGAAGTTGTAGAAAAGATGCCAGTGAGAACAACAGTCACCTGAAGTTTGAACTGGGACTGGAGGATGTTTGCAAGTTGGCTCAGTCACATGGCTGTTGGCAGGAGTCTTCATTTTCTCACCATGTGGACCTCTTCATGATGCTGCTTGAGTGTCTCCACAAAAGGGCAGTTGACCTCCCCCAGAGTGAGTGATCCAAGAGGAAGAGAAGCAGGAAACCACAATGCCTTTTATGACCTAGTCTTAGAAGTCACACACCACCACATCTACCATATTCTGTTTGTTAGAAAGCAAGTCATTAAGGCTGGGCGTGGTGGCTCACACGTGTAATCCCAGCACTTTGGGAGGCTAAGGCAGGTGGATGACTTGAGGTCAGGGGCTTCAGATCAACCTGTCCAATATGGTCTGAGATGGGATCAGACCCCATCTCTACTAAAAATACAAAAATTAGCAAGGCATGGTGGTGAGTATTTATAATCTCGCTACTCAGGAGACTGAGGCAGAAGGAGGAGTCACTTGAACCCATGAGGCAGAAGTTGCAGTGAGCTGAGATTGTGCCACTGCACTCCAGCCTGGGCGAGCTAGACTATGTAAAAAAAAAAGTCATTAAGTTCAGTGTACACTCAAAAGGAGAAAAATTAGTCTCCACCTTTCGAAGATAGGAGTGCCAGGGAGTCCATGTACATATATAGAAGAACCACACCATTATACACACCATTTTATAGATAAGAAAATTTATGTACCTGGGGTTCAAATAACTTGGCCATGGTCACATGGTCTCAAACAAGAAAGAATTTTTTATCTTGCTATGTAAAGTCCTGATCAGTGGATACTTCAAGTAGCAGCTCAAGGACCCAGTATGCTTCCATTTTTTGGTTCTACCATCTTCAGTCCATGGCTTTCAAGGTTGAAATTTTTGTCTGCATCAAGCTCTGGAAGGGAAAAATATGAAAAAATTGAACATGTGAAGTTTTTATGGGTCAGGCTTTGGAGTGACAAAATATTATTTCTGCTCAAATTCCACTGGCTAGAGCTCAGTCACATGGCTACACTACTTGCAAGGAACGTTAGAAAATGTAGTCTAGCGGTGTGCTTAAGGAGAAGAGGAAATAGGTTTGGTGGGAAGTTAGTAGTCTCAGGCCACACACAAATCCCATGCTCGTGCTAATAGCCACTGTGATGTGAAAGTATGAATATTTATGTGTTGGTGAGGACAGCGTGTCAGATGGATGTACAGGTAGGATCACCAGCAGCTTTCACAAATAGAAGCTTTGTGACTTTTTAAGATAAAATGGCAAAACAATATCATACATTCAGATTGTTTCTATGCTTTTTATTGTTTAGTCACCTGTTTGTTGATTGAAACCACTACTGGATACACATATTTATTCCATTATATGTCTACAGATTTATTTTCTAGGGCATCCTATATATAAACATATATACACAGCACATCCAACGTATTCTATTTGTTAGAAAGCAAGTCATTAAGACTGGGGGTGATGGCTCATGCCTGTATTCCCAGCACTTTGGGAGGTTGAGGCTAGTGGATTACTTGAGGTCAGGGGTTTGAGACCAGCCTGGCCAACATGGTGAAACCCCATCCCTACTAAAAATACAGAAATTAGCAAGGCATGGTGGTGAGTACTTATACTAGGATTTTTCAGTGTAACATGGAAATTAGGTTCATTTGGAGCTTTACTTTATAATTACGTAGAAAATGAATCCAGGCCGGGCGCGGTGGTCAAGCCTGTAATCCTAGCACTTTGGGAGGCCGAGACGGGCGGATCACAAGGTCAGGAGATCGAGACCATCCTGGCTAATACGGTGAAACCCCGTCTCTACTAAAAATACAAAAAACTAGCCGGGCGAGGTGGTGGGCGCCTGTAGTCCCAGCTACTGGGGAGGCTGAGGCAGGAGAATGGCGTAAACCCGGGAGGCGGAGCTTGCAGTGAGCTGAGATCCGGCCACTGCACTCCAGCCTGGGCGACAGAGCAAGACTCCATCTCAAAAAAAAAAAAAAAAAAAAGAAAATGAATCCAATCTCCCACTTCATCTTACAAACAACAATGTCCAAAACCTCTGGATACAAATTAATCCGTGCTAGTTCTCCTGTTTGCTCTGGAGTTGAGCACCCTGCAAAGTCTCCCCCAGGTATCTCTTAGGTTCTCAGGGGTGGTAGCATCTCGTTGTGCTTAGCAACAAGTACAATCCCACTCCACTGACGCAGCCTCTCACCAAGGCACCAGGCCACTGACTGTAAGCACGCGACCTCTGGAGGAATGTGGCTCCACTGTGCTCATCAGTTCTCACTGACAACTACCATCATCCCTGGGAATGCCAAAGCATTCTAGTCACAGGTCTACTATTTGGACTCTCAAACTCATGAAGTATTTCATGAATACACGTACTTTTTTTTTCTGGTTTCAGCACTTTGGGTAGATAACAATACTGTTCAGGAAATCTTAACTCCTCCCTCCCTCCTGAGGGAAGAATATGTTCTCACTCATTGATGTTGGTCTTAGACATGTGACTTGCTTTGACCTCAAGGTGGGCAGAATGTACCTCCTTGAACTTGAGCATGACCCTTTGAACTTGAGCATGACCCTTGACTTCTTTTCACCAATAGGACATTAGTGGATATGACACACACAGGAGCTAGAAATGTGCACGTGTGTTTCAGCTTAGTCTATTGCTCGGCTACTTTCGCCATGAGACGAACACGCCTCATAGAGCATCTGGTCGAAAAAGTTTAAGAAGCACATGATATACACCTGGATTTAACCTGCAGAGCTAAGTCAGACAAACCCAGCCTAGATCACCTAAACTCCCGCCAAGCCATGGGTGTGTGAGAGAAACATAAACGCTTATTGCTATATGCACTCCGTTTTAGGGTGGTTTGTATGAAGTGTTTATGTGGCAATATCTGACTGTTATACTCTCCCTTGGTCTCAAAAACAGTCCCTCAGGCTGAGACATGGGAGTAAACATCAGTCCGTCCATTCCAATGCTTTTCCTTCCCCTCTGTGCCATTCAGACACTCCAGGACCAAACCAATCGAAATGAAACAATGACCTGAACCACTGTGGAACTCATCTAGGATATCTTGGTGTATTTGACTAATAGTGACCAGCCCATATTCCACGTGAGTCCTCTTGTAGAATTTCTTTAAAAACAGCATTTGGAAATAAAGCTTCAGAGCAAGTTTTCACTGCCACCCAAAGACGCAGGCTTTACATTTCCTTTTAGAGAGAAGTTTACTAAAGTTTTTTTTTTCTATTTAATTAGGCTCTCGTGAATCACAGATCTTTCACAGAAGTGAACTTACCCTGCAGGGTTAGTGGTATCTTTTCTGGCAAATATTTTACAAAGAAGGCGTTTGTCTCAGAAATAAATGTTTAATTTGGATGAACTTTCATAGCCACAGTGCTTGATTCTGATGAAAATGTTTGCTAGCAGAATTTCTGCTTTAGAACCATTTGTTTCTATTATGTTGACAGAAACAAAATTTGGTTGGTGGTTGTTTGGGATGTGAAATGGTTTTGTAAGCATTTCAGCTTGATGCCCAGGCAGGCAGTCACAATAATTCTTCTTCAAATAAATGGGAGCCACCATTTTTCTATTCATTACTTCAATAAGAAAAGTTAAGCCAGTGAAAGGATTGGCAAAATACTGCATCATAAAAATCCTGAAGTAAATTGCAACAAAACTTAGTACACTGTAAATATTTTTGCAAAGATTTGGGCAATCTTTTCTTTCTATAAATACTTGTCTGCACAACAAAGGAAACGAAAAGTCAAAGGAGAAAATTGTGTTGTCTCATTTATAGTTGGGGACAGCAAATGTTATTGAATTCAGCAGAACCATATTGTGCGCTTCACGTGTTATACATAAGGTGGAAAAGTGGAGTAGAATTTCATGCAAACATATTAAGCAACATAGAAGTGACTTCTGTAATTAAATCGTATTTTTAATCATCAAAATTGAAAATAAGAGAAAACAACTTCTGAAGAAGTCCAGGGTCAATCAGCTAAATAAACTAAAGTCATTCAGTCAACTAGCATTGATTAGATTTCAGCAAGATGGAATTGACTTTGCTCCAACTCCACCCACTTCACAAACTAATTAAAAAAGCACATCAGAGACATGTTCAATCAGCTCAGGAAGATAAGTGGGCTTCAAAGCAATCAACTACAAAACTCTGTCAAGAATAGCAATAGATTCTCAAAGAACTTCAGAGAGCTTTCCCAAAGTTACTCATGTCAATCAGGAGAACAAAACCCTCAGGACAACATGCTTATAATTTTGGGGAACATTTTTGGACAATGTGTCTGACTGATGAGAAAGGGAAACACACACCAGCAGGGCTTTTATCAGCATCCAACATCTCACCCGACTTCAGTCCGCCTAAATTCACATTGAGCCAGAGTAATAACAATGCTTGGATCAAAGGGCTTGAAGGGTCATCGGACAAATCATTTTAAATGTCTAGAAATGTACAATCACATATAGTCCTTAAATAGAAGAGAGGATTATTAGATTACCTTTTGCAAGGACCACCATCTGCAGATCAGTAAAAGACCTTGCATCGTGAGTACTTCGTTCTCTTTGTTGTCCAAAGCATCAGAGAACATTTTGTTCATTTTTGAATAGAGTGAGGAATAAAAAACTTTGAGTTCATTCAGCGGCACTAGAAACGCTTTCTTTCAATGTATTTTCATTTCCAAAGTACTGTAAGTCTAATTTCTCTTTTTTGTAAAATAAAAATTTCTAAAGTATATGATAATCATACAAATGTATGACAATAAACAAGATATGAAAGCACTTAGTTCCCCATTATATTTGTTATTTTTTGTTTCTTGTTTTTTATCTGACTGTATTTTGTACCCCTTAACCAACTTCTCTTCATTCCCCACTCCTCCATCTCCTTCCCAGTCTCTGGTAACCATCATTCCACTCTCTACCTCCATGAGATCCACTTTTTCAACTCCCACATACAAGTGAGAACATGCAATATTTGTCACAGAAAGCTTGATTTATTTCACTTAACATAATGACCTCCCTTTCTATCTGTGACAGGATTTTTTTCTTTTTATGGCTGAATAATATTCTACTGTGTATAGATATACACCACATTTTCTTTATCTGTTCATTCATTGATGGACACAGGTTACATCCACATTTTGGATATTGTTAATACTATGGTCTTAAACATGAAAGTGCAGATATCTCTTTGATATATTGATTGATTTTCCTTGGATGTATACCCAGTAGTAGAATTGTTGAATCATGTAGTAGTTCTATTTTTAGCTTTTTGAGGACTCTCCATACTATTTTTCATAATGGCTCTGCTAATTTACATTCCCACACAGTATGTAAGAGTTTCTCCTTCTCTGCATCCTCACCAGCAGTTGTTGTTTTTTATCCTTTTGATAATAGCCATTGTAACTGCGGTGAGATGACACCTCATTGGGGTTTTGATTTGCATTTTCCTCATGATTAGTAATGTAGAGCATGTATTCATATACCTGTTGGCCATTTGTGTGTCTTCTTTTGAGAAATGTCTATTTAGGACTTTTGTTCATTTTATAATTGGGATCTTTCTTTTAGCTATTGAGTTGCTTGAGTTTCTTACATATTCTGATTATTAAGTTCTTGTCAGAGGGACATTTGCACATATTTTCTCCCATTCTGTACATTGTCTTTTCACTCTGTTGATGATTTTGTTTTGTTTTGTTTTGTTTGCTGTTCAGGCACTCTTTAGCTTGATATAATCACATTTATGTATTTTTACTTTTGTTGCCAGTGCTTTTGAGATCTTACCCAATGAATCTTCGCCCAGACCAATGTCTTGTAACATTTCTCCAGTGTTTTCTTTTAGTAGTTTTCTAGCTTCAGGTCTTACATGTAAGTCTCTACTCCATTTTGTGTTCATTTTGCATTTGGTGAAAGAAGAAATCTAGTTTCATTTTTCTACATATAGATATCCAGTTTTCCCAGCACCATTTATTAAAGAAACTGTCCTTTCTCCAGTGTATGTTCTTGGCACCTTTGTCAAGAATGAGTTAGTTGTAAGTGAATGAATTTATTTCTCAGTTCTCTATTCTGTGCCATTATTCTATGTCACTATGTCTGCTTTATGCCAGTACCATGCTGTCTTGATTACTCTAACTTTATAATATAATTTGAAATAAGGTAATGTGATGCCTCCACTTTTGCTGTTTTTGCTCAGGATTGCTTTAGCTATTTGGGGTGTTTTGTGGTTCCATACAAACTTTAGTATTTTTTTTTCTAGTTTTGTGAAATGACAGATCTCTACAAGGAAAACTATAGAACACTGATTTTAAAAAAAATTGAAGAAGAAACACACAAAAAATGAAAAGCTATCCCATGCTCATGAATTGCAAAACTTAATATTGTTAAAATATCTATCCTACCCAAGGTGACCTACAAATTCAAGGCAAACCCTATCAAAATACCAATGACATTCTTCTCTGGGAGTCTAATTTTTTAATGAAAGATATCTACCTACTCAAAGCTCTATTCTCCTGACAGTCTTAGGTAATAGATTCAGGAAAAACCTGAAAACAGAACTTTCTTTCCTTTAACCCTTAGATAAAAACAGGAAGAAGAAGAAGAAGAAGAAGAAGAAGAAGAAGAAGAAGAAGAAGAAGAAGAAGAAGAAGAAGAAGAAGAAGAAGAAGAAGAAGAAGAAGAAGAAAGAGGAGGAGGAGGAGGAGGAGGAGAAGGAGAAGGAGGAGGAGGAGGAGGAGGAGGAGGAGAAAAAGAAGCAGCAGAAGCAGTAGCAAAGGAAGGAAGACAAAAAGAGAGAAAAGATACAGAATAACATAGGAGGTTACTTTATTTTTATTTATTTATTTATTTATTTATTTTGAGGTGTAGTCTTGCTCTGTTGCCAGGCTGGAGTGCAGTGGTACAATCTTGGCTCACTGCAACCTCTGCCTCCTGGGTTCAAGTGATTCTCCTGCGTCAGCCTCCCGAGTAGCTAGGACTACAGCCTCGCGCCACCAGGCCCAGCTAATTTTTGTATTTTTAGTAGAGACAGGGTTTCACCATATTGGCCAGGATGGCCTCGATCTCTTGACCTCGTGATCCACCCCCTTCGGCCTCCCAAAGTGCTGGGATTACAGGCGTAAGACAAGGTGCCTGACCAGGAGGTGACTTTGTATATCTATATGGTGATGGTTTCATGCTGGCTTGCTGCTTTCCAGTGGCAGTCATTTCTTCTTTCTTCTCCTTCCTCACACACTTTGCCTCATTGTATTTTTTTCTTCTCTCTCTCACTTCTATCTTCAATGTCTCTTTATTTGCAGATCAAGTCTTTACTCAGGATTATAGTTGCTTTATATGTGTGAAAATAGTTTTAAACCACTCCAAAAATAATAAATATACTTCTATCAAATACTGTGACTCAGTGATTATGAGGCCACATCCGGAAATAGTTAGACAGGTGGGGTAATGGGAGCCACTCAGGATGCTTCAGGACCACAGCCATTTACCAGCTATCATGGAATTACTTAGATATTGTAACAACAGCTACAGCAGTACCAGTGTGTGTCTCCCAAGTATCAGTGTTGCCTTTCTTTTCTGTGTCCATGTATAAACATTCTTGCATTCAGAAACTCATACCTAGGAACAAAAAAATTTAGAGTGTATGTTGAATTTGAGAGCTAAAAAAATTTACAGATTACAAAGTCTAAGTCCTTGTTTTCGAATAAAGAGTTATGCGTGACATACACTCACAAAGCCTTGTGCAGCAGAGTTCAGGCCAGATCCAATGTCTTCTAAAGGTGCCATATTCTTTTTCAACAACATCAAGCTGAGAGTGCCTATTACACTAAGTAGATTTTCCATCACACCGGTCTTCAGTTGGAGGAAAATCAATTTCAGGCTATCGACCAGAGAATTAAAAGTCTTACTTAAGATGTTAAATGTTACTGGTTCTTATGAAAACACAAATCTTCTCTACATCCCTCTCCTCCATCAAGACATTTGGACAGAAAGCAGTAATGATAGGCAACGTATACAAAAAGGACGGCTGAAACTTATGGAAAGCAATAATTTCACAGGTCTAGTTTGTGGAAACGCCACAGGAAATTAACTAGTGGACCACATTTCTCTCCAGTTCTATATTCACTGCACTTTAGAGGCATCGTGTTATTCTAGAAAGTGCATCATCTTTGGTAGCAGACAAATACGGCACAAATCTCAGCCTGGAGATTTTGCCAGCAGTTAAAACTTGCGCAAGTGCTTAATCTATGTATTTCTCATTTCTTAGATTTACAGAATAGGCCCAATAATACTTACAACCTGGTTGTTATGATAAATAAGATGAGAAATCTATGTGTCATCCATAAGTCACAAACTTCACCTGCCTGTGGCTACAAAATAATGTTACATTTTCTTTTCAGGTCCAAACTATCATCATTCAAATTCTCTCCAGCCAACTTCTGGCGACTCTCCTCCTCAAAGTTTTCCAAGAGTTTTCCAGCACTCCAGCCTCCCAGCTTCCTGCCTCCCATGTAGTCCAGAACAAATCTGTCAGTTTCTTCCCCTTGCCTCTCTTATGCTGTGGACCATTATCATGATAGCATCGCTCTTCCGAACAGCCATTTTTTAGAACAGCCCTCCCGCCGCCACCCCACTGCCTTCTCCCTGGGCTTTTTCTGACCTTGCTGCTTAACCCGATTTCCCTAATCACAACTGGGAAATGACTATGGAGGATGTGGTTTGCCCCAAACTTGACTGAGGCTTAGAAATTCAGAGAGTACTTTATAGCTGCTTCCAGCCCAGATACCCAAATTCTACCTTAAATGTCAGCAGGTGAATGCCCTGCCTGTCTCCCAGCCTGCCTGCTTGCACAGGGGCCCACTAACTCTTACCTCTGGAGGACTCCTAACACTCTCATGCCTAGAGGCCGGGACTGGCTCTGCTTCCCTACTTGGGACCCAAGAGAAGAAAATTGTCTTTCTCTTCAGCGATCCAAGGTCCAGATGTGTAGCCCCTTCCTTCTAGGATGATTGACAGTGATTTATCTTCCATTCAGGGCAAAATCATACCCCATTGCTCATGGTCTGGCCCAATGGCTCAAATATAACAACTACCAGAGCCAATGTGAAATTTCCTGAAGTCTAGTTTATTCAATATTCAATTATGTCTTATGTAGGACAAGGGTAGCTCAGTCCACATCACTAAGACAAGCCCAATATTTTATTTAGTTTTCATCAAAGTGATTTTTCTGGAATGAAATACAAAAACATGACAAATTATGCGTTGCCTTTGCCATGGTCTGGTCTCCTATTTTGGTCTCCTTTGAACAAAGGGTCAGTCCCCCACACACATACATACATGCATTTGTATACATACAAACATTCAAGCATAAACATGTGCACATGCAAGGAATCTAAGAGAAAAAAATGGAAGAGGTCCAAAGACAAAAGATAACGTAACCCCCCAAATCAGAAACTTTCTAGAAATGCACAGTCGATGTGGTTTCAGCTTAAAACACTTTTTGACCTTCATCCCACCCAAGGCATATAGTAATATTTATGGCTATTGTAATTTATTATTATTATTTGGATAAGTAGGACACAGTAGTAGTAATTTGTAATAACCAAACTAAGTAAATGGAGATCAGATACTAAATCTTATGTGGTAGTCCTCAGAAAAAAAAGCAAAATATGGCTAAAGTTGCAGAGCATGAAGATACAGAGTTACCATTTCTTACCTAATTATCGCCACACACCATGGCCACTTTGCCAACTATTTACTTTACACAGTAACCTTAAATGTTAGATATTATCCCCACTTTATGAATGAGGAAATGAAGCAATTTGCCTAAAATAACCCAGCCAGTAATTTGTGGAACTACAGTCCATGCCTGATCTATTTGACACAAAGGTCAGTGACCTTTCTAATATCTCTCAATGAATTCTTCCATCTGCCTCATACCTGGACTAACAGTACATGATGATGAAGAAGATGGTGATGTTGAAGACAAGAAATAAAAAGAAAGAAGACAAGGACTTCTGATAGTTTATAACGATTCACATATTTAATGTAAGAATACTTGTCAAGGGGAATGACAGCTTTATTCTTTTTTAAAAATTATTATTATTTGAGATAGGATCTTGCTCTGTCACCCAGGTTAGAGTGCAATGGCATGATATCAGCTCATTGCAATCTCTGCCTTCCAGGCCCAAACGATCTTCCCACCTCAGCCTCCTGAGTAGCTGGGACTACAGGCATATGCCATCTGGCTAATTTTCGTGGGTTTTTTCATAGAGATAGGTCATGCTATGTTGCCCAGGCTGGTCTCGAACTCCTGAGATCAAGTGATCTACCCTCCTGGGCCTCCCAAAGTGTTGGAATGACAGGTGTGACCCACCATTCCTGGCCTCAGCATTAATTTTTTTATTGAGTTTCAATGTAATAAAAACAAATCACAAGGATGAATTCATTCATTCATTCATTCATTCATTCACATAATTCAGCCAACACTGACTGAAGCAGCTACCATGTGGTTTATCATCTTAGGCATGAAGATATGCAAAAGAGAAGATTCTTACTTTTGTTAATCTTGCAGTCTAATGGTGGAAGCCATTAGAATGGCTGGGGAGGCCACAGGAAACTTGCAACCATGGCGGAAGGCAGAGAAGAAGCAAGTACCTTCTTTAGAAGGTGGCAGGAGAGAGAGAGCGCACACAGGGGAAACTGCCACTTTTAAACCATCAGATCTCATGAGAACTCCCTCACTATCATGAGAAAAGCATGGGGGACACCACCACCATGATCCAATCACCTCCTGTGAGGTCCCTCCCTCAACACATGGGGATTACAACTGAAGATGAGGTTTGGGTGAGGACACAGAGCCAAACCGTATCAGCATTCTAAGGCTTTGTTTCTTCATCTTTAAGTTAGAAATTATAAAGTACCTTCTTTGTAGAGGTGAATGGTTTGTTTGAACTAAAGTGACTTAGTTCTTGGCACAGTTCTTGGTCCTTGTTAAAAGGCTCTATGAAGGTTAACTGTTATAATTATGTAGAACATTGTTGGCCCTGGTGGCTTCACTTTTGGTTAACAGTAACAGAAATACAGAAAGTCTCAGTCAATTTGACTTAAACAATAGTTTCTGGATTTCTAATGTGAAAGGTGAATGAATAAGCCAAGCTTCAGGCATGGCTCTCTGAGAGACACATCCTGAGGTAAGCTGGTAAATAGTTAACAACCAGCTCTGTGAGGACAGGAAGAGGAGAAGGAAAAGAGAAGGAGAAAGGAGAGGAGAAAAAGAAATAGCAGCTCTGATTTTTAGTTTTTGCAAAATTCTGTGGTGTAAATACTCCTACCATGGCCAATTTTGAGCTGCCAAGATGACCTTAATAGGCTCATAAAACTCCTGAAATCTTAATATTCAGCTCTCATGAGGTGGAACAAGGTGGCTCCAGTATCCCACTGGGTCCAGCTGTTTCCCCGAGATTATCCTCACCTCCATGTCACCTTCATCCTGGGAATGGCTTTTCACATGATCCCAAAATGGTTGCTGGAGGAAATGGAGTCATGTTTTAATGGGAATGAGGAAAGGAGCACACACATACGCGTGCGTGCACACGCGCGCGCACACACACACACACACACACACAAATGCTTGTCACATTATGGAAAAGAAGACTCAAGTTTCACTCTGATTGGACCACCTCTGAGCCAGTCACTTGATCAAGGGCTTACTACGGTTCAGACCCTTTAGGGTAACTTACAGTTGGGGATGGGCCAGTCTCACTCAAATGAAATAAAGAGAGAACATGGGTTCTCAAAATCTGCTAGCTGCCATTAGGGAGAGAATCAAAGGGGAGTGAATACTGGGTGAGTTACCAGCAAAAGCCCGAGATCCCACCTAGAGAGTTTATGTCTTACTGGGAAGATAACACAAGGATTTTAGGCATGTACATCCTTGGAAAATCATGCTCCCTGTATCAGATGCCAACCCTCACTTTAAAAGCAAGCACTATTTCAGCTGGGCATGGTTTCTCACACCTGTAATCCCAGCACTTTTGGAGGCTGAGGTGGGCAGATCACAAGGTCAGGAGATCGAGACCATTCTGGCTAACATGGTGAAACTCCACCACTACTAAAAATACAAAAAAAATTAGCCAGTCATGGTGGTGGGCACCTGTAGTCCCAGCTGCTCAGGAGGCTGAGGCAGGAGAATGGCGTGAACCCAGGAGGAGGAGCTTGCAGTGAGCCAAGATTGCACCACTGCACTCCAGCCTGGATGACAAAGCAAGACTCTGTCTTAAAAAAAAAAAAAAAAAAAAAAAAAAAAAAAAAAAAGCACTATTTGTAAGATCATGAGAGTTTACATCAAGGAAAAATGTTTATTATGCTAGCTCAGGTTTTAACTTCAGGAATTTTATAAATAGGACCTAACTTATAAAGAGGCAATTTATGAAGATCTTCTTATTTTACAAACGAAAATGTATTTTGATTCTCTAAGTTCCTGGATATTTTGAGGGGGAAAAAGATGAACTCAATTAAACCTTAACTGAATGGTAAATGAGGTGGTGATTTCATTATGTCATCCACAAGATAATACATAAGCAAGAAGAACCTGGGGGCAATTAGCCCCTTGAGAGATTCTAATATTTCAATAAGTCACAGAAATAAATTCTGAGCAATTTAAAGAAGAACTCTATTAATTGCGGTATTCTCTTTCCCATATTAAAAAAAAAAAATGGTTGCCCGAGTTTCTTCTTGCCTTTTCCTATCAAGTATTTCTTGAACTTCTTTGCAACTTTTTAGCCCCCTCACATTTGCCTCTGGCTGATTTTAAATTATGCTAATTGGAAGAGAAGAAAATGCTGGTAATGGAATAAAATGGAATACTATTTCTTATAGCATCTGGTGCAATCTGAGCCATTTAAAAGTGCATCTTATGGAATAGAGCTCTGAATAAGCAGTGCCAGTCTGATTACAAACAACATGGGTCTCATTAGAATATGTCAATCTGATTGCTAGGTAGTGATACACTGCAGATTACTAGGCCATAATTGCCTCTTACATATTATGTGTATAATATATAGTTTCTCTGGGTGTATGTTAAAGCCACTTTCTCTCATGGCTATCTTTTCCAGCTCTATACAAAGAAATGCCTATGTTCCACTAAGCTGATTTTAACTGGGGTCCGTGAGTCCTAATTCTATTTTCTTCTGAGTATTCATCAAGTTTTCTACAGCAGTGCAATAAACAAAGAATTATGTCCAGAGCAATCGCCAGAAATAAGATATGTCAGGGGTCTATTACCCACTCAACTGGGAACCGTCAGTGGCTCAAGGCACTTCCTCCAAAAGGAAAGGGTAAAATAACTGAGGCTAAAGCCCACTGTAGCTCCATGTCTTAATTTGCTTGTTGATTTGTGTCATGCATTTTTTCATTGTCAAAATCCGTAACTGGAAGAATGCAAACATCTCAGCCTAGGTCATGACTTTGGTGCAAACTGTGCCCTTCACGGATGTAAAATCACCTATGTGAGCTCTGAAAGCAGGACTTCAACATTCCCACTTTCCAGGAGCACAATCTCTCCAACACTTGCTCTACACCGTACATACCCTATCCCTGCCGGTACTACAGCCACCTAGCCCAGCAATGTAAAAAAGCCAATCTCCACTCAGCTGCAAACCTTACTGAATACTTGGAATATGCCTTGGGGTGTAGAGGTAGAGGATTCAAGAGACTTGAGCTTTTGTATCGACTGTAAAGCTATAAGTGGTGCAACATGGGGTGAGTCTGATTGCTGCTCTTTCAGATTTTTCATCGGACACTCCAAAGAATAGATTTCCAAAATGTATTTTAGAGAATTTTTATTCCATGGGGATGTTAAAAGGGATTCATTTCCAAATAGATTTGCAAAAGATTAGGTTAAATTGGCAAAAATTGGTTTCTTTACTACAGGGCTTCTCAGAGTCTGTAATATACCAACATGCCTTATGAATCTACAGAAAAGGGTTGTGAAATACATCATTGTTACTCAATCTTATTAGGCCATGGAGACTTCCCTGCCCTAACCTATCTTCCGCTGAACAATGCTCATTGACATCTTATCAGCCTAATGTCATATCTAAATACCCACTCTCTGTTGTGCTACATTTGGACAGAATCTCCTGCCAATGGACTCATTCACACAGCCTGACTGGTCCATACAGACATACGTGTTTGTAGCTCCTGCTTTCTATAGTAGTTTTCCATAGAATTGATTACACTGAATTCTCAGTGTAATCTCAGACATCCTGACAAAGTAGGGAGCACTTTCTCACGTTTTAAAAGTGAGTAAACA
This sequence comes from Macaca thibetana thibetana, assembly GCF_024542745.1. Taxonomy (NCBI): domain Eukaryota; kingdom Metazoa; phylum Chordata; class Mammalia; order Primates; family Cercopithecidae; genus Macaca; species Macaca thibetana. The sequence goes on along the minus strand of NC_065589.1, from coordinate 21,222,721 downwards.
GAGTTTCAGGGAGGTTAAGTGATTTGCCCAAGGTCACACAGCCAAAAAGTAGCTAAAGTGGAATTCACATGAAGTTTTTTATTACATCATGCTCAGTTTCTACCTCAGTTAATTTTCCTCTTGTCTTGGGATCCATTTTTGCTTCTATTTAGTTAATAACTAGTCTCTCTTTGTCACAGGCCACCATCAAAGTGAAGAATGGCATTTGACAAGTGCTATCCATGGCTTTTATGCTTAGAACACCAAAATGATAATTAAGGAAAATCACTACCTTCTCCCCAGTTATATATCAGATGGTTGTATCTTAGTGATAACAGAGTATACTTTGCTTTTAGCAAAAAGTAGAATATGGAGATGAATTCTTACAAAACGCAGTGTGTTAGATGAACATTGTAGTTATGTTACAGTTCTTTTCCACTAGAGCTTACCAAAAACAAACAAGCAACATGACAAATCAGTAAAACAATAAGCTATTCGGCAACAGAATAGTCAAGCAGTGTTTAGGGAAGAGTGCAATGGCATATAAACCCGCTCACAATGGCATATAGCACTTTCATCAAACTGAAACATACCCACCTGCTAAACTGTTTGATGAGACAGGATGGAGCAACTTGGACTCATCACTGAGTATGCCAGGATGATACAGATGTTAGGAGCAAATAGCTGGAGTCCAGCAGCTTGTGTTTAAATCACAAACTCTAATCCTTATTAGCAGCGTAGCCTTGGACTTGCTGTATGCCTTACTGTTCTCACCTATAAAATGGGGATAAGAGTACTTTTAACATAGGCTGTTGTGAGAATTTAGAGTTTAGTACCATGTCTGGTATTCAGTGAGTGTTCAAATACGTTAAAAAGAATGAAATCTTGTAAGTGTGGGCACTAACTCCAATTCTTATGAAGCCTTAGATCAAGGTTTTAAGGTCTAGTTCAGCTGATAGATGTCAAGGGGCTAGGGTGATGTGTTCTTGCACATTTTAGTTGTATTTTTATTTTCAAAGGAAAAAGAATGTTTTACATCTCTTGCCTGGTATTAGGGTTTATTTTATGCTCCCCACCCACCTCCTTCCTCCTAGGGAGACTGAGTGGCTAAGGGAATTTAAACCACGAAAGGAAGGCACTTTCATGTATAAACAAAAGATTGTGCCTAGAGAAAGTATAGAGATCTGCAATGCAGAAAGGCAAATGCAATTTCTACAGCATCTGGATAAATGAGGATGTGAATGCAAATGTTAGAGCAAGTCTGAATGTTGTTTGTGCTTCTCAGCATCTCGGGGAAATGACCATTTGACGCTTGTGGGAGATCAAACTCAACGCTTGTAGATGCATTCACTTCTCCAAAACACTTTCCCTTTCTCTAGGTGCATGATTTTCATTTGTACTTGTAGAGACTCTCCAGCCACCCAACACTTTCAGTTCCTCTTCCTATGCTTACAAGAAAACAGATTTCCCACCTCCCAGGAGGTTATGTTTGGTTTGCGTGATTGGGTTCTGGCCAATGAGATAAAAGGAGTCAAAATAGAAGCCCTTTCTAAGCCTGGTCATAAAGGTTTCAAGACAATTGTCCACATTCTCTTCCCCTTATGTGATGCCCTTGGTCACGTAATGAACATGGCAGCATCGCAGTTGGGAAGGAGCTTGGATCCATGAGTCACTGCATGGAAAACAGTTGCCAGGAAAATTCTCTGGATCTTCATCACACTGTGAAGTAGGTTAGAAATAAATTTCGTCTGTGAAACCACTAAGAATATGGGGTCATTTATTAGAAGCTTGCATTCATTAGCACAAATAATATGAAATGTGACATTATACTACACTAAAATCAATTTCAAAATTACTACTAAGTTTACATGTGGCTGGACATTGAGTGTGGAAAAATAGACATTGGAGACTCTGAAAGGTAGGAGGGTGAGAAGGGGCTGAGGGATAAGAAATTACTTAATAGGTACAATGTACATTCTTTTGGTGATGGTTACTAAAAGCTCAAACTTCACCACTATGCAATATATCTATGTAACAAAACTGCACTGTACTCCTTACATTTATACATTTAGGCAGGGCGCGGTGGCTCATGCCTGTAATGCCAGCACTTTGGGAAGATGTGGCGGGTGGATCACCTGAGGTCGGGAGCTTGAGAACAGCCTGGCCAACATGGTGAGACCCTGTCTCTACCAAAAATAAAAAAAATTAGCAGGGCGTGGTGATGTGCACCTGTAGTTCCAGCTACTCGGGAGGCTGAGGCAGGAGAATCACCTGGACCCGGGAGGTGGAGGTTGCAGTGAACTGAGATCATGCCAGTGTACTCCAGCCTGGGCAACAGAATGAGACTCCATCTCTAATGATAATAATAATAATAATAATAATAGTATATTTAAAATATTACATGCGGCAATTTTGATACCACCCTACCAGCTCATTTTAGAACATGTAGGGAAAAATACTTTGTGGGTTGACATTCTGTCTTGCTAAACAAGTGAGGGAGAAAATGCCAAACCTGATCCCTTTCAAATCACAAATATGCCACCAACTACCATACATATTAATATAGTTGATTCTAGAGAGCAGCTTAAGTAAGGCATAAACACAAAGTAACCAGACATGACCCAGGTTCTGAAATTCTTTTTAAGACCCATGTTTTACAATGCTGCTGGTAACACTGAAGGCACACCCCTGCCCTTTGAAGCCAGATGCTCTTAGGGACTTTAGCTGAGATACTAAAATAAAACTTAAACCTGATGTTCAATCAATAGGTACTTTGCCAATTGATAATTTAATGAAATAGCATCACGAGGAGAGCATTAATCCTTAAAACTGTGGTCCTTAATATTTTTATATCCCATATCAATTTAGAATTTGATGAAATTTTGAAAACCTCCCCATCAAAGCACATATACAAATGTAATAACTGGCAATTGCTCAGTTTCTGGGATGCTGCTGGACCTGCTGGAGCACCAATGTACCCTCAAGGATCCATGGATCCTAGGTTGAAAGCACCTGGCAAGGATGGGTAACTGGTTGTTTGAATCAGTGACAAGGATGTAAGAGAGGAAACTAGGGATATTGAAGCAGAAAGTTTATATCATCAAAAAGGTACCGAGAATCACCACCATTTGTTGAGTTCTGGCTGGATGTCAGACGCTGTGCTAAATGTTTCAATATATTTAATCTTTTTAAAGCTCTTGCATTGTAATTATCATACAAGCAAGGAAATGGGCAGAGAGAAGTTAAGAGACTTGCCCTAGACTGTATAATTAGTAAGTGGTGAAGCCTGAATGCCAACCAAAGTCTATAGTCTTAATTACAATGGTCTAAGTCAGATTTTCAAATGCATTGTTCTCAAGGGTGAAGAATCTTTAGAAGATAGTAATTTTTAACCTCTAAGTATGCTCAATTGGAATTTAAGACTTTTTTGTTTTAATTAAATGACAACAAATAATTCATTTAGGCACACCGTATATATAGCAAAAGTTATTGAAAAGAGACAACCAGATTGCAGGGTTGTATACGGCAACTACTTTATTATTTTCAAATGCAAACTCTCTGCATTTAGTTTGCTATTTTACAATTTTACAAACTAGGTATAAAAGACCATAAATAAATGACATAAGTTATGTGTACCTAAAGTTCATGAAGGGAAGAAAAATACCTTGACAAATTAAAACAAAATAGAAAATCTATGTCTAACTCAAGAAATCACTCAAATTTTGGAACGTGTGAACCGAACAATGTTCTGTTAATTTCTTTTTCAGTATGAACTAAATTATAATATGCCTTATACATTCTAATTTTAACCACAGTCCTTGCATATTCCAACATACTTAGAGTGATACAAAAAATAAATGCACTCTTCAGTGTGTATCAATGCTTGATGTTGTTTGGAGAATGTTAAATAAGTGAAAATATTGCTTCTAGAACTTTCCTTTACGGGTCAGAATTTAAGTGTCTTCAGACAAATATTGAGGCTATACGGGTGTACGGATTAATACACATATCCTTCACAGATTGAATACAAGAGGTCTCAGAACGCACACACCAGCAGTGTAGTGAGCGCAACCTTTCTTTAAAATAAGAACGTTTTTCAACACACCAGAACATTTCACTCGTAAGATTGCTAAAAAATAACTTGGGGCCTGCATACACAAGGTGAAGCTACTTGATTTGGTGCAGTGGGGTAGTTTCCCGCTGCTCTAGAGATCGGCACATGAGTTAGCATTAGAGCTCACTCAGCCAGGGCTTGCTCACGGCTAGACCCAGACCCTGAAGTTGGCCTCCTACCTTTACCTCTGGAAAAGATGATCTGTTCAGAGATTCAACCTCATTTCTTTATACATATGTTTCAGGCATCAATGCATAGGCACATCCCTTAAAAAACATATTAAGGTCCCCACAAAGGGGTGAATTAACTTTGTCACTCTGGCATAGAATACAATGCCACACACCCTGTCAGAATGTAATAAATATTTATTGATGATTTTCTCTACTTATTCAACAATAAATGGTTCAGAATCTATTTTTTTTTCCTCATTTTTCCCTGATTTGATGTTATAGCTTATATAAATGGCCACAGTTTCTGCAACCATAGCTTAGGATAAGCAAGGCAGCCACTCAGATTATGAAAAATGGCAGTAAGTTGGCTGGAGTTTGGTATACATTATCTTATATCAATACTGAATCTTCACACTCCGGAGCTCTGATCCTAGAAGGCTGATGCTCTTGTGAGGGCAATAGGAGTTAGCTGCGTATTAATTACTGTAGAACTTTCCTGGTAATTAGGGAATCTGAAATTGCCTGAGGCCATTTCATCCCAACGACCTTAACCTCAGGAGTCACTGGCATGCATTTTTCTGTGATATTGGGAGACAAAGTATTAATCCAGGACACACCATCTCAAAGCTGACACACATATCTACGTTCATCTCCAAAAGTATATGAATTGCATATATTTGTTCGCATTCAACAAGTCCATTTATGCAGGAAAACAAAGGCTACTTGTACTCCATTTGGGGTTACCAAACACATTCCATCTCCTTCTCTCTCTCCGTCGAGGAACTGATGATTCAGATGAGTTCAATCAGAATGTGTAATTTTGACGATGGGTTGTCACCTGAATGGATTTATATTTTCAATGACTTCACCATTAAGGTGAAAATGCCTCTGTCCAAAGCTGTAGAATTCTTATTAAGGTTAGTGTGACGGCTACAAAATACACGTATAGATCCAGGATGCTGAACATCTCTGGGTTGTCTTTCCAAGGGGACGGTCTCCAGGTCCACTGCATCATGTGGTTCTTCATCTTGAAACCGGTGGAAAACTAGAACTCTCCAGGTGTAGCATTCCACAACATTCACGGGTAGTCCTAAGCATGAGGCTACACACATCCACACATCCACACACAGACACGCACGCATACACACACACTCACACCTATGTACACACATCAAAAGAGATAGTCAGCTCATATTTAGTCTAAGAAAAAAAATATATTTATATCACTGCAACGGCACACCCTGGGTAAAATGTTACTTCCGCAATGCATATCATAGGCAGCTCATGGAACTGGCTTTGTTTTGTGTAGTTGCACCTGACCTGGTGTCCATAGTAAGACCTGTAGCATTTGGTCACTTGCTGCCACACCAATGCAGCAGTGACATACAGGAATGAAATATGGAAATACATATAAATAAAACCGCAAAGAGTCCGGGGGCAAGGGCTCTGCAGAGCTGGTGCTGTGAGACAGTGCATTCCTCAGTGCAACTGGAGAACAGATGCTGAATCTGAAGTGTTTGCTGTTTCTTTCACTGGGAAAGGGGATTTGAAAGTCACACATTTATTCTTTTTCAGGTATAGGTGTTGTTTCGTCAGTGTCTTTGCCCCAGAACTGGCGTAACTGAAGTAGAAGAAACACATTTAGACGGAACTGAGAAGGGCGTGTTCTGTTTTCTTCCATGGGTTTTGTAATCAACAGGAAGGGCTGTGAGGCCAAGATAGCAGAATCTACTCCCTGTAGATAAAAGAGCAAGACTTTAGACAAAACGTCAACCAACACTGTGAGCCAATTGTCAACCACTATTGTAAGAAGGAATATATAGGTTCACAGAAGTTGGTATTCTTCAGTAAAAGCAGTTCAGTGGGGAGATCACGAACTATACTTTCCTTTTCTGAAAAATAGCAATTAGAAAAACAAAAAGAATGTTTACTAACAGCTTAATTACAACTCTGAGATAGGCACTATTCTTACCTCCAGTATAGGGATGAGGAAATTGAGCACAAGGAGGCTAAGTACCCTGCCTAATGCCATACCCTCTGGAGTGGCAAGGCTGGGATTAGACCCCACAAAGTTCTAGTTGATATTTATGCTTTAACCACTGTTGAACGGCCTGTCTATGAAATGAAAATCCTGACTTGTTTCAGTTCACAATCTACCCATAGTCAACAATAATGATTGAAAAATGCAAACTAAGAAGTGAAAAAAAGTGGTTATTTTTCTTAACAAGAGAGTAACTCCTGATAAACTGAAGTATCTAACGCAGCGAAAGAGCTGTACTCTCTACATGTAAGCAGGCGGGAGAGAGGGAACTCGGGACACAGGGAGAGACTTGCTCTGTCAATGACACAGGTCTTCTAGGCTCAAGCCTCCTTCCGCATACCAAGAACTAATCCGCCTCAGGCTGGAATTCTAGACATCAGCCTGGAATCGAACAAGGTTGGCACACAGCAATGGAATCATCGTGGCTCCTCATTGTCCATATATTTGTCAAATAATCAACTCAAACCAAAGGAAGTTCCCTTCTTTCATTTGTAACAACCAACTATCCAGATTACTTATTGAACTATACCTCCCACCACAGTGACCATGTTTAGCAGCTGGTGGCCCCAATCAAAGGGCAGTAATTTAGACCAAAATGCACTTTTATAGATTATTTTGCCTATTTTATCAAATCACTTGTTTGTTTTGCATATGTGTACATTTATCGTGTAGAGAATAACATATATTTTTTTGTGGTAAATGACCATATTTAAAATTGTAGAAAACACTTTAGTCTATTTAAAGAGAGAGAAATAGTTTTCTGGCCAGGTGTTGTAGCTCATACCTGTAATTCCAGCACTTTGGGAGCCCAAGGAGGGAGGACTGCTTGAGTCCAAGAGTTTGAGACCAGCCTGGGCAAAAGAGCAAGATCTCATCTTTACCAAAAAAAAAAAAAAATGAGCCAGACATGGTTGTGCACACCTGTGGTCCCAGCTACTCAGGAGGCTGAGGTGGGAGGATTGCTTTGGCTTGGAAGACACAGGCTGCGGGTGCCATGATTGCACCACTGCACTCCAGTGGCGACTGAGTGAGACCCTGTCTCAAGAAAGAAAGAAAGAAAGAAAGAAAGAAAGAGAGAGAGAGAGAGAGAGAGAGAGAGAGAGAGAGAGGGAGGGAGGGAGGGAGGGAGGGAGGGAGGGAGGGAGGGAGGGAGGGAAGGAAGGAAGGAAGGAAGGAAGGAAGGAAGGAAGGAAGGAAGGAAGGAAGGAAGGAAGGAAGGAAGGAAAGTTTGCTCATAAGTTATCCAGAAACAAATTTTATTTAAGCAATTTAAAATTATAAATGTGGGTTAGGGTATTACTACGCACACCTTGAAGAAGCCATTTGTTAGCCACTAAGGCTGTTCATTTTGACAATTATGTAAAAATGACAGAAAAGTCATCAAATCTACTTTCTAACTATTTCCTCTCTGGAAATCAGTCAAGTCCATCAAATGTAGTTTTTGAAACCTGAATGTGCAGGAATTTCATCAGGTAGGCAGGTATTTGAAGTATGAAGAGAACATGAATATGATCTTAAAACTCTAGAGTGTATTCCACATCCTATGGACACACAAGGTTGGTGATGGTTTCTGTTGCTACTAGAAATTCTTAGAGGAGAAAGAATGGTCTCATAAACATGTGTTGCCTTTCAGTCTGCCAATTCCTTCTCCACTTAACATCTGGATATCAATAGATATTACTTAAACACATTTGTAATATTAAGTGGACAATTTGGGGACTTGTGTGTATGCAAAAATGATTGGACATTTGAAGTGAGACGTATGGGAATGTGAAGACTTGTACCTACTTAATGCCAGGATAAGAGTTGAGTGAAATGAGCCTTCTCCTCACCATTGAATTCAGGCAACTCCTTTAACATGGGAAATTTCTTAAACAGAGACCAGACAAAGCATGTGGTCTACGTAGGGTCATGAGTTAAAGATAATTCATTGTGACTAAATAAACAAAGGCTTGTTCCTTTGAGTCAGTTGTGACGACATCCAAATGTCTTTACCATCCAGTTCTTTTCATTGCAACAGAATTTTACTTGTGTGTATCACTGTCTTTCCCATTACAAAACAATAATTTTATAAATGTCAAGGCTAAATAATGCCTGTTTATCCTGCCAGCATAACTTGAAAGGTCTACCACCATTGTATAAATATGTATTTACCTCCAAACTCTCATAAATCCATTTAAGTGAAGAAGCTTCACTGCATGACCCCCCCTACCACTGAACTTCATTTCACCCCACTCTGGCATGTTGTAATAAAACAATTGGGGTCACAAGTGAAAGACAGATGAATAATACTTGGACAATGTTGGAGGAAGAAGTGCACCTTTCTTCTGTGGAACTCACCGCGTTTCACTTAAGAATATTTCATACACACTTGCAACACCACCATGCATTAGGAAAGGTGTTATTATTAAGGTATCATTATCTCTCTAATTTCCAGGTGGAGGAACGGAGTTATAAAGAAAAGTGGAGCGAATTTCCCAGTGTCAACATTTCAGTTGGCTTCAGAATCCATAGCTGTCCGGATGCCAGAGTCTGGCTCTGTGCCCTGGGAAACAATGCATCATTCCTATTGTTCTCACATTTCTCTTCTAAAACTTCATGGAGGCAGTGGAGAGAGTTAACACTTTTACTGTTGCTGGATATTATTTAAGGCACTTGGAAAGTCCTTTTCTGGCCTTTGCATTGGCCTTGACTCTAATATATGCATATGTTGAAATTTTTAAGATTCAGAAGGCGACCTTTGAATAAAATAAGATTTCATACTTCACCTCTCTTTTGATCCTTCCCTGATTACTTCATTTACAGAAATACCTGCTGAGCAGGAACAAAACACCACCAGCATAGTATATAATGTTAATTTGTTAGGCTATTTCAGAATGGACTTGTTCTCTTTTGAAATGGTCTGCTTTTAATATGTTCAGTGTTTAGAAAACACCTTGTCTTAAGTTGTTGACTTTAAGAAAAAAAAAAAAAACTTTTAATTATTCCATGTATGCAAGGTAACATTCTATTGTAGTTAAAATATAATGCCAGCTGGGCGCAGTGGCTGATGCTCTGGGAGGCCCAGGCAGGTGGACCGTCTGAGGTCAAGAGTTCGAGACCAGCTGGGTCAATGTGGTGAAACCCTGTTTCTACCAAAAATACAAAAATTAGCCAGGCGTGGGTGGTGGGTGCCTGTAACCCCAGCTACTCAGGAGGCTGAGGCAGAATTGTTTGAACCCAGGAGGCCAACGTTGCAGTGAGCCAAGACTGCCCCACCGCACTCCAGCCTGGGCAACAGAGTGAGACTCTGTCTTAAATAATAATAGTAATAATTATTATTATTTTTTTACCAACCAAGCAAAAAAAAAAAAAAGTCCTATATTTTTCAGCTTTTAACACGAATATCCAGAACTCCTAGACTTTTGCAAAAGTGGTGATAAAACAAAAATTGTTGGAGTAGTTTTAAAAACAAATTTCACATTCCTTCTGAACAGAAAAGCTTTTACAACTCATGTTGCAAAAAAGGTTTTTACTAAACTGTCATGATTTGACAGCATCAAATTTAACATTCCTTGCTCTATAAGAAATAGCTTTCAGGATACAACCAAGGGGAAAAAAAAGGTCGTTAAAATCAGCAACTCTTGTTTAAAAGTGATAAAAATGAAATAACTCAAAAAAAAAAAAAAAAAAAGAAAAGTTAAAATGTGTCCAGTCCAAAGTTATGTCCTTTGCTTCTAGGAATGAACAAACTCAATGCCGGGATGTAAAAATAGAAGCATTGCAAGCTAATAGGTTCATGATGTGCAGTGCATTTTTCAGTAGGTCAACTTTCTGATCATGAGGAAGCCAAGGCGAGTTCCAAGTCTTACCACTGGCATCTTGGTAAATCCTCTTTGGCCCTGTTTGGGGACAGAGTTTCCTGGAGCAGGAGAGAAAATGAGGCTAATGGAAAAATCTCCCCAGTACTTCTCCACTGAGGTAAACTCTCCAAAGGAGAGAGGAAGACTCCTGTATTTGCTGCCTGGTGCCCAGAAGATACTCAATAAATATGTGTGCCATGAATGAATGGCACCAAAGGACAGGAGGAGCCCTTCGTGATGGAAAGCACACAGCCAACAGCCAGCGAGTGTCTAGGACCATCCCTCAGAGCCTGACCTCATCTGGTTCATATGTCACTTCTCCCCAGAAGAATAGCAGGGAAACCACACTGTGTTTGGTCTCCTCTTTCACTGTCATAAAAGGACTGAAATCCCAAAAAACATCGACACAACCTGAGAGACGTGAGAGAGTATTTTTCTGTTTTCAGTATTTCGAATGAGATCCAGTTTAAAACACGAAAGAAGTTTTCACTGGAGAAAAATTCATTCTCGGTTTTTGGACTTACCTTGCAGATCTGGGGTCCCTCCTTTAAAGGAGCGAAGTGTGAACGTTCTCTATTCCAGATTGTCACAGCCCACTATCCATAAGATAGGACAAGTTTGTAGAGTCCTAAAACAAGACTTTATATGGCACAGCCTCAGGCCCAAAGAAACAGACCTCATTTGTCCAGTTAGGGATTATGGGGCTTGGTTTTTTGTGTATATATATATATATATATATTTTTTTTTTTTAAATCCACTTTCCCTTTCTTTCCAGCCCCCTGCGTCATAGGAATTCACCAGGTGGCTTGAGCACTGAAGAGGCAACACTAATGAGCCACGTCGCTTTCTCCTAGGATGTTTTTTCCCCCATGGTATGAACCAAGCCCTAAAAGCCACAGCTGAGTCCTTAAAACATGTTCCTGGGCATGGTCTTCATTCCAGTGAAAGAGAGATGACTGTAATTTATGCCACAAACAAAATACAATGGTTGTAATTCCACATGGAGAGAGAATCAAGGATGTCTCAGAAGCTCAGTGTCCGGCAGCAGATACAGCATCAAAACTCGGAGGCAGTGTTCTATTTCTATAGGTACATGTATTTTACAGACTGGTGATGAACAGAAAAGTACTTCTGAGAAACGATTTGTTCCAGGTCTAATTCAGATGACCGGCAGTCATTTCTGTAAGCCCCACAGGTTCAGCAATCTGTACACCAAGCAACGCTGCAGACATTTTTTTAAATTTCTTTAATTTCAGAGGGCGAAGACGAAGTAAAAAAAGTGCAGTTCTTCAATTAAAGTGCATGGATGAGGTAAACTAATTTCAAGAGTTTTGAGTTTATTCAGTACTGGCTCAGACAGGAACCATTCTGCCGTGCATCTGCTGCATTTGGGTTCGCATTGCCTGGACGCTGCTCAGAATCTTATTCTGGTGCGTGATGGCTGTGATACCAATTCTTGCCAGGTCCCTGTACATAGGGCGACAAAAGAGGGACAGAAAAAGTCATGGGGGCTGACAGTCTCTTTTCTAGGGCTTCATGCAGACACACATTTGAATCAGCCACAATTAATACAGCACGACAAGGCAGGTGTATTAAAAAGTTTCATTAAGCAATTTAATGCAACAATGTAGCTACTTTATAGAGGCTGTGTAAAATTACACTCAATCAAAACGAGAGGCATTCCAGTTTGTTTTTGCTTTTTTTTAAATGAGTAGGATGATTATGCAGCTCAAAGCAAAAAAAAAGAAAATACTATTAAATCTAGATTTACCCTTTCGTGTTACATCGTTGAGTACTTACTCCTGGTTCACGTGCACCACAGCCTCTAGTGTGGTATAACCGGCAGCTGTGAAGTTATCCTTATACCGGTCCATTTTAATGGCCTGGAGCCAATCGCCCACTGATACCACAGCAGAGAATTCAGGGGAGCTTGGATCCAACAAGGCAGTGTTAGGTCTAGAAACAGAACAAGAAAATATAAGCAGAATGGAGCTACCAGAGAGACAAGAAGACTGAAATCTGATTGCCTCAAATTAGGCAAGGAGAACCAAAAAGCTAAGAGAAGGTTTTAAATGGAACAACTGTTGTTAAATGTAACCATGCGATATTTTGCTCTTAATTTCACAAAGCTGCTAAAGCATATATCAATCATCCTATTTGTTCTTAATTCTATTTCCTGCGCTTGTTTTATGTGGCCCTCTGAGGGCATTCATGCTCATAGCAGGTCTTTTAACACCCAAGCCTGGGGTGAAGACTGGGAGAGCCCTCATGGCTGAAACCTGTTCAGTCTTTGCAGAAAGAGTCCAATCCCTGCCAGCACTGAATATTACAGACTTTCGTTCAGCAACTATGGAAACCCTAGTGAAGTATGAGTAAGGAAAACTGCGAGCTTGCAAGCTGCCAGACTGGATGGAAGCAGAGAAAACAGCAAGAATTCAAGTCCAGCATGCTTCCAGCCAGGTCTGCAGGCAGACTTGGGGCATTCAAACAAACTTGGGACAGCAGGGAGTTAATCCCCTCTTTAATCAACCCATGCCTGACCAGCACAAGTGCCAAGGCTGGCAGAAGAATGGCCACTTTGATCACTGTTTGGATTGCGGAATGTGCTTCTCGTATTCCCTTGCTGGGGTTCCTGAATAATGATTTCAACAAATTCAAAGCACTTCTTATTAACTTATTTATTAGTTTACTCATTTCTTAGGCCAGGTGTTTTCTATTAGGTCACTGTCACAAGCAATTACAGGTAGGAATTCTACCTTTCCTAATGATATTGACACATAAAAAATCATTTACTAATAAAAACTATTAAGAGAATTATAGTTAGCCATCCTCATCATCCAATTGCTTAATAATCAGAGTAGGGCTTCATGGGGGCATTTTATACTACCTTTATTATAATAACCTGTAGAAAAATACTGCTACTTGTTAAGTCATAGTTTTTGAACTTGTTTTCCCTAAAAATTACAGAATGTGTTTGATCTTAACACTTTGACCTGATTTTCAATGTGATACTATATTTAAGTACAAACATTTAAATCAGAATTGTATCATTACTACTAAATTTTCAACCAATAAACCCTTTCCTTGTAAAAACAAAATTAAGTCAATATAATGCTTTAATTTTCTACATAGCAGAATTAATCCAATTCGATTTTTTACATTTTAATTTTCATCTAAATCGACTTGATTTGTATTTTTTATATAAATATTTTAACAAAGACATGTTTTTTATCAATCAGTTTCATGTCCAAATAATACCTTGCCATTGTAATCTTTCTTTTGTGTCCATTATTTCAATATGAATTTGATTTTCTAAGTACAATTCTGTAAATGTTTATAGCAAAAAGAATCAAAATGTAATTATTCTTTCAATTTTGAGTCAATAACAAATGTTACCACATAGAATTTTGGACATTTAATTGAGTGTCACTATAAAGCAATAATATTTGTTATTAGACAAAAGCCAATAGTTTGCATTTACTTCTGACTTTAAGTCAAAAGCGTTAATGAGGAAGATGTAGGCTCTGAGCAGTGACAAGGTCAAAACGACCTTACAATGAAAATATCTTCACTCAATGTCAATAATTTTAAGGGTTGTTCTGAAGCTTATTCTGGAAGCCTTTGTGCTCTTGGTGGCACACCATGACATTAGCCTAATTTTGTGCTGAGTCACATACCATGTTATACTACGTCTCATTATAGGTAAGCCATAATAAGCTTCAAAGCTATTTAAGTACCATCAGCGAAAAGAATTTAGAACTGATAATAGTGTATCTAATACCTCAACTTGTTTTGTACCTTGGGGCAAAGCAGATGCTATGTGGTAAGAGTGGTTGAATGACTTATGCTAACAGAAGAAGTACCAAACACCATAAAACTGGCCTTGAATGGACCCTCAGAAAAAATACATGGGCTCTGGTGCTGAAGATCTAAAAGGTGGAAGAGAAGTCAGCTGGATCTGGAAAGGAGGCCTTATAGTCATCTATTTCACCCTCTTGGAGAACAGAAGAACAAGAAATAGCCTCACAATAGTAGGAGACTTTTTTTATTTTTTAGTTCACATAGTGACCAAGTGGCAGAGGTGAAATGTTAATTCAATCCTTTTCAGTTTTCTCTGAAAAGAGCTAGACCATTGAGAATTTTGTGTAGTGGCTAATGACAGGGATTTGAAAACCTGGAGGAGAATATCGGGTATCTCTACTATCTATTCCACAGTTCTCTCTTTTTTTTTTTTTTCCACGTAATGTGTACTCCTTCTCTTCTAGGATCTTTAGTCTAAGTTTTCAGGAGAAAGATGAGAGGAGAACACCACAGGGCCTGCAAAGATCGGAAGGGCTTAAATACTGTGGGAGAAAATGTCCTATTTTTAACACAGGATCATGATGAAACAGAAGCCTGTGAGGAGCCCAGATTTGGAGATGAGTGAGTGTCTCACCTCTCGCAGGCCTGAGTCACCTGGTCTATTATGCCTGTATTCTAAAATTATTTAACTGATAAAGATGGTCGACACCCTTTCAGAAGAGACTACTGATATGTAGATATCCCGAATCTTATACCAGTAAAGTCCATTCTCCATATAGAAAGTCCTCACTGAACTTGTAGGACTTACAGTATCTTTATGTTCTCTACAGACTGATATGCTTCTTCATTTTGCTCATTCCAAGAAGATAAGTACCTCTTTTAGGTGGTCCAATCATTTTGGTCTTTAAAATCATTCCCAAACATTCATCTGCATGCTTTGTAACTCAATCATTTCCTATCTTGGCCCTGTTTCCTCCTACTCTGAAAGACTCAGAAAAGGGAAACCAGAAGAACTGAAAATTAATGAATCTCTTTCTTACAATTAACACTTTATAAGTCAACTTAAAATTGCTGTGCTTAGAGACCTGTCTTCTAATCTTTATTTCTTACTATTCCAATGTTTCTGCCCCATTTCAAAATATAGCTGATCTGAACATCTTCTAAAAGTACATTTCATCCCTCTTCCTAAATTTCAGGTCTGGCATCCTAAAATAGGCACTTCAGTTATTTCTTTGCTATTATTACTTTTTAAAGCTTTTTCCTTATAACTATTTGATGCCTGACAGGTATTAAGTTATTCAAAATGCTGAACAGAACTACCTTAAATACTGTACTAATTGAGAAAGAAGCCACCCAGTTTGCAGAGAGCCGTGAACTGGCCTCTGATGAAAAGGCAGGAATTTAAGTGAGTCACCACTTGCCTGCCTCCTCTAACGTGTTCTTTCATACGTCACTATTAAGTAAGCATGGCTGACCTGGAGCTCTCCGTCCCTGTCCTCTTCAAGCTGTTGGGGTTGCGGATGAGTTTGTCCAACATGTTGACAATCTGCCCAAATTTAGGCCTGTCGCTTCTCTCCTTCTGCCAGCAGTCTAGCATCAGCTGGTGGAGTGCAATGGGGCAGTCCATTGGAGGGGGTAACCGATAGCCTTCCTCAATGGCTTTAATCACCTATGGAAGACAACAGGATCGTACGTTAAGCTGCCAGGCAAAGCTGCTATTCAAGGTTCACCCTTCTGACTGGCATGTTTCTTGTGCATGAAGCTGCCAGCAAGCTGGAGCCTGGGAACAGCTCCAACTCCTTCACATGAGCCAAAGCTAGACCTGAGTATCACTGGCAACAGGAGAGGGAAGCCAGCTGTTGCTATGAAATGTACTCTAAAGGGAAGACGCATCAATCACCAATGTTCCCAAGTGGCTAGAGCCCAATCAGATCTGCAATGTGGTGTCAATTTTGGTGATGGCCCTCAGAGATCACATGGCCCTGCCCCCTGCCTCCAGTCCCCTGCCCCACTCCATTCTGCTCTTCAACATTAGCACACCTAAACACTCTTAGCAAAAGAGACTCTGACATAGTGCTAAAGACCTCCCTTGGGAAGCAATTAATAGCTGTCTCCAAAATGGAATTTTCTTTGCATCCTTTTAAGCCCCCATCCTCTTACATAGACAGCTAGTGGGTCAACACCAGAGTCCAAGTCCAGATGCCCAGCCATTTTTTCTTTTGGATTATTTTACCCCTAGACACCAATTCTGAATTTCTTTCTTAGTCTCAGTTGGCTGTCAGTCGACCCTGTTAAAGGTGTTAGTAAGTAGATTTTTTTTAAAAAAAGTAAAAAACAATGTAAAAAATTCCTTCTTTTGGGGCATTTACATTTTGAAGGAGACCCTCTCACATCTAAGGAAGGAAGCTACAATGGTAGATGATAATTGTCTTATTGGCGAAGACCATCGAAAGTGCCCAGAGCAGTCTACTTGCCTAGTAAGTCATCAATAACTCATTCAACAGTCTCTTTGCTAATTCTAATTTTTCTCATCTGTCTTCACAGGCATTAAATTATTTTCTTATAGACTTTTCCCTAACATCCTCCCCCCACTTTGGGGTATAAATTCCAATAAAGTAATATGGTAGGACATACCAAATTTATAGAGAATTACTTCACAGCTTTTTGGCTACTCATTATCTTTGTTTATGGATATCCTCTGAGATTCTGGAGGTGCTTTTATTTGTTTGGGAGTCTAAACATTTTATTTGCTTTAAATCACTCCATTTATTTTTCTTTCTATCAACATGATAGCTGCCTGACTGCTCAGAAATTGGCCTTCGACAGAAAACAGTCTGTTGGGTCCAGTGTCTTTGGATTAGTATGACTGTGGTCTTCTTAATTACAGCACTGTTTCAGTTTAACAAATCATCTTGTGATTTATTGAGCCCTCTGATCCTATTTCTCCTATGTATTTTGCCAATATCATGTATCAGTATCACCTACTTTTCTTTGTAAAGCAGACTTCTCTATGCTGTCTTATTGAACCTTATTCTATTTGTTTCTAGCAATTACACTACGTCAGTTTGATCACCTGGGTTTCTTTTATCTTTCCAGGTGCATGGTGTTGACTCTAGACTTGATGAGAACATTTTGCACTGAATTGAGGAGAATGAAAGCAGTATTGGGCTGACGCCAGGGGAACATAAATTGTTATAACCCCTCAGACTGATTAATGCTCTTTCATAAGCTCCCTATCCACTGCCAGCTTGGAAGATGGCTCATAGGTTAGCAAAGCATATTTTCTCAGTTTACTGCTAAATATTTTGGGGGGCAGAGGATTAAACCAAACAAAAAACTTGCTAAGTTTGACATATTTTCAACAGTTACTTTCACTCCATTTACCATATGCCAAATTAATTCTACACATCAAAGTAATTCTCCAGATACACTTCCTATTGATTCCTGTTCTACATAGAATCCAACACAGAGACAAATAATAGATCAATATTATTTGTGAGCAAGAAATGGCTTCAGATGCCTTTTCATGGATAAAGCCAGAGAACTGAAAGTTCAAAACAAAAGAACTGTTTTAATGTATATGTATATAGAAACTGCCAAAATTACAGATCTGAACATATTTAGGGTGGAAAAACTGACATCTTTAGATTCTCTGTTCTTACGAACATTTGGTCATGACTTCAGTAAAGAAAAATAAAGCCTAAGTATCAAATAATTACAGTAACTACATTTACTATTTGCTCATTTAGGTTTTTTGTCTTTGTCCCTCTGAGAGTCTCTAACCTGAATCCAAACGTGGCTATAAGAAGCTACTAGAAGCCGTCTGCATAACATAATCATATAAGCAATAGATTACATGCTATGCACACTTCCATAGTCTTTTTCCAGCCTGTAATTACTATGACTTAGGCTAGCTGCTTTCTTCCTAACTGCTAAGAATCTTCTGTTATAATTCACAGATAATACAATGTGAACACTACCATTCCCCTTAATCTGGCTGCTCAGCATAGAGAATTCTTTTTGCCCCACCAGACACGGAGTGCATCATTTTCTCTATTGCTCCAAACATTCTTTAATTGATAAGGCAGCCTGCATGCTATTTCTTAAGCGCACCTGGCTGTAACCGTCAAGGCTGCGCAACTTCCTGTTGTTGGAGGAAGACAAAGCAGATGGATAGGTAACATTCCACCACAAAGATAATTATTGAAAAGAAGTTTCCAAAATATAATTCAAACTGATAAACTGAATACCTTGCATTTGTAAACCCTCTCTGATAATGGCCTACCACATACATAAAAAATTTAGGCAAGTTCAAAAAGTATAGGTAGCCATTTAATTTTAATATGATTCCCAATCTTTCCAGCACTAACGTAAACTTTTCCAGAATTAGCTAAAACGTGTTCCAGGAAGACCCCTTGATCTAGGGCTTTCATTTACTTTTTTTTTTTTCTTTCTTTCTCACTGGAGATGTTTGTAATTAAATTCTATTACTCTGGAATCTTATTAGTGTCATTATTGAATCCTTTTCTGAAATTGCAGTCATCGTGGATACTCCCTTACAAAGTAGTCCAGATGGTACATTTAAAGGGATGTGCATAATTTACCAAGGGTCATTGAGTGAAGCTTTATTTTAGAGTCCTCAAGGGGCGAGCTCTAATTACAATGATGCCAGCTTTAAAATATTCACTAGTTTTCTTTCAATAAACCTTTCATGTCCGTTTTATCATACGTGAAATTTATTTTTTCATAATCTTTGCATTTTCTTAAAATTCAGTTTCATTTGGTTTTACTTTGGTTTTGAAAGTTCACCAAGTAAAAATACCATCCCATATTTTTTATCCATGCATCTATGTGTGTATCTATCTCCCATACTGTACCATGTAGGCCATTTAATTCTTGTCCTTGAAATCAATAGTCGTTGGTTATAATGTTGAACTAGCTTGCTAGATATATCTGTATTAAGAAATTTGAGTTTAATGTATCATTTCAAACCCCGTGCTCACTCCATCATACAGTAATGCAGAACTTCCTGAATCTCAATGTGAAAAAATATATTTCAGAACATAGAGACTTACATCTTGATTGGACATATCCCAGTAGGGCCTCTCCCCGTACGACATCACTTCCCACATAACGATTCCATAGCTCCATACATCACTTGCTGATGTGAATTTACGATAGGCAATTGCTTCTGGCGCAGTCCACCGGATAGGAATCTTGCCACCCTGTGAACATTTGAGCCATAAGTTATTCCTTAAGTACATCACTGATGTGCCATTTTAGATTCTGAATGTAGTTCCTGCTAGCCAAGCAGGACAACAGCATTCTTGAGATAGCTCTCAAAACAAAAGACACTTGTTCATTTTAACACAAGTCTTCCAGGTTAAGACAGTTCTCCTATGTTTTCTTTACTCACCGGGAAGTGACTAAGTAATCTAATTATGTTTTTAAAATCTACCTATTATCTGAGCTCTGCTTAAGGCAATATTCTAGAAAAAAAGAAATCTCAGGTTTTACAAAATACATGTTATCCACGGGGTATCAATGATATGTAGCTGACATCTGTTTGATTTTTTTGTTGGATTCTTTCACCCGGGAGCACAAAGGAAGGCAATGCTTAATACTGCTTCAAAAATCATGAATGAAGGAATTTAAATATGAACATTTCTATCCAACACAAGTCCACCTCCCCTTATACAGCATGAGAAATATGCCCAATAGCTAGGGGATGATATGATAAATAGGTCTTTAGAGAAAGCCAAATAATACCAGACACTAGAGCTATTACTGACTTTAATGGAGTAAGGACAGGATTTTAGTTGTTATTAAATTAAAAAAAAAAAAAAAAAGACTTGTAAAATGGTAAAGCAAGTGAATATTACCCAGGAAAAGTTTCAAAATGCACTTTTTTTTTTTTTTTTTTTTTTTTTTTTTGCCTCAAAAGTCTTGTTTGTTTATGCTTATGTTTAAGGTATTTTCAGTCAGGTTTTCAATGTCCTAGGGTTCCACCTGGGGAAATTAATTCAAGTCTAATTCAGACCCTTGAGGTATCCCCAGGGCCATCATTTAAAAGTTTTCTTTGCTTTATTAGGTAGGGCTAGGAAACAGGACAATAAATTGTACTGGAAATTGCTTTGATACATTGCAGTGAACTCTGAACACCCAGTGTATTGCATTCATCCTTGTTACACACAGGACACTTGTACTGCATTCCCCCCCTGCTTAAATATTTGTCTAAGGTTTTATCTATGTAAATGTATCATTCTAGAAGCCTCCTTTAACTTTTCTTTCTCCAACTACTGGGAAAAAATAAAAGATCTTCAACATTCACAAAGATGTATTCTTTTCTAAATGAATGGACTTGGAATTCAAAAGAGGACAAGCATAAGAATCAGAATTGGAGCCAAAGAAATAGAATACTATACCCCCTGATCCCCCCGACAAAATAAAAGGCTCAGCCAGCCAACCAACCAAACAACAACAAAAAACCCCCATTGCTTGGGACTGCAGATGCAAAAATGAGGAGTGCTAAAAGGGGAAAATGGCTGGTAACTGTCAGCTTCGTGTTGATTTTAACAGTGTCAGTGTTAATGGCCAATAACTGTTTTATGATTCTGTGTTTATTCCATTAGTATTTTATATTCAGATAGTGGAGCTAAGATAGCACAGCCATTAACTGTGTACTTAAAACTCGTAACTGTGTCTTAATCCCCGCTTATCTAGCAGTGGTAAAATGAAGGCCATTAGATACTAGAAAACCTTGCATGGTATAAATGTTTTATAAATCCTGTATATACATTCTGAGATTTGGTAGCCAACCAACTAGAAGCATTGCTTTGTCTCATTTAGAATAAGGATTTTTTTAAAGAATAGAAAAAAGGCAAATACAAAATCTAAAACAAAAACAAAAACAACAAAAAGGAAGAAAGATTAGGAAGACAGCAGGCAAGTACAAGTGCAAAAAAATAAATAAGCAAAGCTACCTCCTGATTTTCTCAGTAATTGATCATTTGTTGTATAAACTGATCCTTAATGCTTGCTTCTCAGTTAGCTCATTTTTATTTAAGACACCGCCTTATTGTTCATTAACACTTTCTCCCCACTGCCCCCCCCAAAAAACACAGAGGGAAAGATAATTCATTTTGCTTCTAGTTTGTGGCTGTTAATATTGTCATCATCTAGGGTCAGCTTCAAAATCCCTCTTTTCTTGGAAACATGGTTTAAAAATGGACACAGCAATACGAGGAGGCTTCGAGGCATGAGAAAACTTAAGAAATAAAAGAATTACAAAGGGCTTCAATCTCAAAGTGAGAAGAGAAGAACAGTTTCACCAGAGTGAAAGCCCAGATGTCACCAATCTTTCTTACCCTGGTAGTGTAAGCTGCTTCCGGATCATCCTCAAGCACTCGGGACATGCCAAAATCAGACACTTTGCAGACCAAGTTGCTGTTCACCAGGATGTTCCGTGCGGCCAGATCACGATGCACATAGCTCATATCAGATAAATACTTCATCCCAGACCCAATGCCACGAAGCATGCCCACCAGCTGAATGACTGTAAATCTGCCATCATTTTTCTGCATAGAAAAGGAGTGAGGAACAATCCCATTACCATTAGGCCAAATTAATTCTCACCAAGCATTTATTACTTGGATCTTTTTGGATATCTGTATCCGGTATGCAGTGAAACTCAACATGATTTCCAGGCCCTTCTGACCAAAGTCACTAATTCAGTAGCAGACTGGACCCTAGGAGCTGGGTTTGCTTCCTGTGACAGATGGAAATTATCCAACTGTAATGAATCTATGGCTCAAACAGCTCCACATTACAGGAATAAATCAAAAACTACCCTTGTTGAACACGGATTATTTAATAGCCTTAAAAATCACATCATTCTCGATTTCTCCTCTTCTTTCTTTGCCCCATTTTAAAAAAATCCACGAATACCACCGAACAGAACGAATACAAGGACTCTGTTAGGAGTCTTCCAAATACCAACATTCTTAGGTTTAATATAAAGTAGTCACATACCCTGAGGAATGCATCCAAGGAGCCATTCTCCATGTACTCTGTTATGATCATTACTGGTTTACCTAGAGTTTTCAGAAAGAAAAACACAAACCTTTGATGAGCACTGCAGTTAATGAGATAAAAATGGGCTGTGCACAATTTTACTGCCAAGACACCTGTCTTGTGTGATCTAATTTAATTAAAATAAGCCAAGCTTATGCCTCAGCTGTGGGGAGCTAGGAATGAAATATTAAAAGGACGAGTAGGTTTAAATTCCATCTGGATAGTTAACCCTTTGGGTGGCTTGTTGACAAGGTCTTTAACTAAAGTGGCCTCTCGTATCCAGGGAGCAACATGAATGGATAATTGCTCTCTCAAGCAAAAGGGGAAAATGATAAATGGGAGGGCCTGTTTCAATGCCAAAATAATCTTTAGGATAATTAATTTATTTTGTCCCCAGAAGAGCCACTTGTAAGAAGCTAAGGACATCAATAGGCAGATCAACTTCTTTTCTTTATTTAGAGAAATCCGTGTTTCAGGGAGCAGTGGCTATGTTGAATCCTTCCTTATCCAGACACATCTTAAAACCAGGCATGCAGCCGGGTTCGGTAGCTCACGCCTGTAATCCCAGCACTTTGGGAGGCCAAGGCTGGAGGATCGTCTGAGGTCAGGAGTTTGAGACCAGCCTGGCCAACATGGTGAAACCCCGTTTCTACTAAAAATAAAAAAAAAAAAAAAAAAAAAAAATAGCTGGGCGTGGTGGCAGGAGACTGTAATGCCGCTACTCAGGAGGCTGAGGCAGGAGAATTGCTTGAACCTGGGAGGCGGAGGTTGCAGTGAGCCAAGATGGCGTCAATACACTCCAGCCTGGGCAACGATACCAAGACTATGTCTCAAACAACAACAACAACAACAACAAACAAACAAGCATGCAACAACAACAACAACAAACAAACAAGCATGCAACTTCTCTCCACTGTCTTGCTCAGCTCAGGGGCTTTGTCCTTTCTCTTCACTTTCCCTAGCTATGAATAAACTTGCTTTGGTCTGATTCTTTAAACTGCCTACCTCAAAAAACAAACAAACAAAAAAACCCAGAACAGTCAAAGGAAAGGTTCAGTAAATTATTTCATCTGAGACAGGAATTTAAATTCAATACTAGAACATTCTGGTTCCCCCCATTCCGCAAAGAAATAAAAATGATTTTAAGCTCTGAGCAGAATGAGGTGGAAACAAGATTTTCACTGAACTCCTCTTTCTGAGGACTTTAGGACATAAGAATCATTCTTTACTTTCCTGCACAGGCAATGAGCTCAAGGTCTGAAATTCCTTCTTTCTAAAGGGTATTATTGTGGAGTGGAGGGTGGGAATCATGAATTTTTTTTTTTCCTAAGAGAAGGATAAAACAGGTCCCTAAAATATTCCTTTGGGAGAAAATGAAATGTCAGTTTGATACACCAAAAAATATTATTTTATTTTATTTAGACTTCAGTCTACAAAAATGGGCTAAAATATTTCACCGCTGAAAAGCACCCATGATTATTCTAACGAAATACATTTTCCACCCAGTGATTCCATCAGCTTATAATTTCTGGCATATAGAGAATGGGGAAATTTTTCACTTTAGGGGCAAAAGTGTTGAAGAGTGCGTTTTTAATTCCATGAAGTCCAATATATCAATTTGTGATATTTCTTGATTCCTTGAGTTTTTGATGTTGTGTCTAAGAAATCACTCAGAGGCAAACACTTTTGTATTAGAAAACAGTACCATGGACATGTTATTTTCAAGTGAGGAAAGAAGGCTGGTAGAAAAAGTGGGAATCTTGGTGCAGACCAAAGGTGAATAAAATCACTTTTAAGTCTTTTCTCTTTGCCGGCAGGGGTGTGCTTGCCGATCCTCTATCAATATAAATAGGAAATGCTTAGTTCTCAGATTCATTTACCCTCTACATGTGTGACCACGGTTTTCTACTTAAAAAAAAAAAAAAAAAATTTTTTTTTTTTTTTTTTTTAAGAGACAGAGTCTGGCTCTGTGGCCCAAGCTAGAGTGCAGTGACAGGATCATAGCTCACTGCAGCCTTGAACTCCTGGGCTCAAGGGCTCCTCCTGCCACAGCCTCTTGAGTAGCTGGGATTCCAGGCGCTAGTCACCGAGTTCAGCTTGTGACCATAGTCTTCTGACAGAACAAATGTGCCTAAATGAGTTTTAATCAACTGCCTCAATCAAAAGATACTTTGTCAACTAATGAGAAAGGGCAGCCTCTCATGGCTGTGCATTAACACCTCCTTGCATTTCACCAGATCCCTCTGGAGCTGTGGAGACTACAGGAGAGGATCCAAAAGCAAGGGTCATGCGGCGAATTTATGGTCCTCCTGCCAATTTCAAAAGTTACTCAAGTAACTGCTGGTAATGAATTCACACGCTTCCACTCTACCCTTTCACCCTCACACCTCCCTAGTCGGACTCTTGGCACCATCTTCACAATTTTTCTGCATTCCTTTTTCTGTTTATTAAAAGTATCCATTTGTCAGAACCTTTATGAGCTCTACAAGAGAAATAAAGACGAATGTCTCCATAAGCAGAGGGGCTTATAAAATAGGCCTGGGCTGGGCTCTTGGATAGAGGAGTCTCCTTCCCTCCACTAGGCAGGGATGCAGTGGGGAGGAGAGGGGTGGGGGAAGGGAATAGCTTCTCCAGTAGAAATTTTAAATCATTTTAATTCAGTGACAACTGCATTATGCAAATGCATCCAGTCGTTTATAACAGTTACAGCTGTAATAGCTACGCGTTTTAGAGGCGCGGTGGGACTTTAATACAAAGATCCCCTGTTTCTTCTCTCTTCTGCAGAGGTGCTAGGAAAATCACTGTCTGCGACAGGAAAAACACCCTAAGCTGAACAGAGCCTCCTTTTTAGAAAATGGACCTGCAAAAGTATTTAAAGGGAATGTTATCTTTTAATTAAAGTAGTGAAGGACTCTGGGCGGCCCTGAAGGCCACAGGCAACAGAAAAATATCCTGTCTGTAAAACTAATCTCAAAAAGCAAATAGAGCTATTCTATGCTAATTATAGCCTTCACCTCAGGCAGAAAATTATATATCCTTCACATCAAGGTTCCTTTTTTTTTTGTTTGTTTGGTTTTTTTTTTTAAAGATTCTGAAGATGGGGAAAGATGTACCTACTTCTTAAGACATAATAGCACCATTGAACACATATGAGGTTTTTTTCTGAAAAAATTTGCTATTGTGCTAACCACCCAAAATACTCTATTTCATCCCAAAAATAACCTTATAAGGCAAATGCTCTTTTTACCTCCATTTTACAGATGAGAAAACTGAAACAGAAAGATTGAACAAGCAGTCCAAGGTCACAAGCTGTAGTAGCAGCAGAGCTGGTATGCGGTCGTTTGTCCCCAGTCCAGTGGTTCTCAAAGTGCGATTCCCATACTAGCAGCACTGGCTTCACCTGTGGTGAGCTCTCTAGCCCTCCAAACTTACGGGCTGCACACCACCTGCTGAATCAAACCTCTGAGGAAGAGGCCCAAGAAACTGTCCTAACAAGCTTTCCAGAAGATTCTCATTTATGTTTGAGGACCTCTGAACTGAATAGTGTATACTTTCTCTCCCATTTTAGTTAACCACCTCATTTCTTCTTCCTAAGGATTTTGTACTTTGTGTCCCACTAGCCACCTGCCCCAGGCCTAATGTCTCATTTTTTTCTTTTCTTTTTCCTTTTCTTTCTTTCTTTCTTTTTTTAAGTAGAGACAGGTTTCTATTAAAAAATAGGTTCAGGTGCCTCTGTCACCTGGACTGGGGTGCAATGGCACTATCATAGCTCACTAGGAATGATATGGACAGGAGGCAGGGAAATACTGGGTAGAAAACGGTGGTTGCATGCAAAGGCCCCACCTTCAACCCTGCAAACCATGGGCGTTCGGTTGGCACAGCTAAACTCCAGGGGAAGATTATCTTCCTATTCCTATTCCTATTCCTTCCCCTTTCCAGCTCCCCATTCTGCTGAGAGCCACCTCCATCACCCAATAAAGCTTACACATTCACCATCCTTCAAGTCCATGTGACCTGATTCTTCCTGGACGCCAGACAGGAACCCAGGTACCAAGAGGGGAGGGTGAAAAAGGCTGTCACCTAGACTCTCCACTAAGCTGGTTAACACTTAGCCATTTGCAGGTGGCAACTGCTAAAAGAGCATTGTTTGTAACATACACCTTCTGGGGCACCAGAGATCACTGGTGACCACTCACCTGGGCTCCTGCAGGTGCTAATCTGTGTGCTCCCCCTCCCACAAAAAGTTTGAGCTCGGTGGCCAAGCAAAACAAGCCACACCCCATTGCAAGTCCCACGAGGAGTTCAGGAAACTTACCCATCTCAACTGTAGCCTTGAACTCCTGGGCTCAAGTGATCCTCCTGCCTCGGTCTCCTAAGTAACTAGGACTACAGGTGTGAGAGATTGTTTTTCTCTTTAACCTACCCTCCTCCAACCGCTTCACCCCACTGGGGTGGCTATATTGCCGTTACTCTGCACACGCTGAGTGAAGATGCTTTCCACAGATACCTTGAATCAAAGAAGAAAAGCCTTGGAGACATAGCCCCAGGCTTACCAGATCCTTGACTTGTAGGGTATATGAGGGCTCCTGGAACAGAGCCACCTTAAACAGGGACTGCCTCAGCTGTACTGTCTATGTGGCACTTTATAAGTTGGTCTTAGCCAGCCTTACAGACATATTCAGGGTTTGCTTCACAAAATGCATCTGTTGAGCTGTGTCGCATTTTAACTGAAGCGTGGTTCACAGGCTCAGTGAATGCTAATGGACTAAAAAAGGAAAGTTCAACCAGGTGTTACTGTAAATAGGTGCTGAACTGCAACAGCCATAAATCAGGCAGAGCAGACAAGCAAATCCCCCAATATATTAAAGATTCCCAAGCTTCACCCTCTGCATCTGGAACCAAAGATTCCAGCACAAGGTGTGGCCAGGTTTTGTTGTGCTTTATAGGAAAAGTCCTTAAATTTTATTTTGCTTACCATCTGCTTGTGCCTATCCTATGACAATCAGTTTGGCCTAGCAAACATCTGAAAGATGGCATGGCATACCAAAAATCTGCTATGTTAATTTCTCTCAAATCTCACACAAGCTGCCTTGGAGATTGGGTATCAGCCGAAACCATAGACCCATTTAGAGCTGACTACAAGATTAATGACTTGTCCTGCACTGATTTCCTCCTATTAGCAATCAGTGGGTCTGCGCCATCTGTCATTTCCCTGGAAAGAAAATGTGTGTTTAATTTCCCAGTAACTTCTAACTTGGCTTTGTAAAGGGGGTGACCCACGTACATTTAGTGACCACGCCTTCCAAGTGAATGATGTTCGGATGGTCAAACTGTCCCATGATGCTGGCCTCGCTCAGGAAGTCTCTCCTCTGTTTGTCTGTATAACCAGCTTTCAGCGTCTTGATAGCCACACAGATCTCTCTCTTGCCAGGCACCTTGAGACGCCCGCTGCATACCTCACCAAATTCACCTTTGGGAGAGAAAAAGAATCTATGATGGACCAGAAACACATTCAAGATGAAAGAATAATAGCTAACATTCCTTGAGTGCTTGTTACATGCCAGGCCCTGTGCTAGTGCTTTGCATAGATTATTTCACAAAATCCTCCATGCAACCCTGAAGTAGATGCTACTAGCCCCATTTTATTAGAGAAAACTAAGCCTTAATGAAAAAACACTACGCAAAATCTTAGTTAGTAAGAAATAGAGTAAACCTTTTGAATGCAATCAATCTGATTTCAGATCGCATTAAGTTTCTCTCTAAGAATAGAATCAAAATTTGTACTAGAGTTCTTTATAACACGATATTTTATACTCAAGAAAAGGAAATTTCATGTATATACACACATAATATACTCACAAATACATTTACATAATCCACACACATATTTAACATCCACCAAGAAAACAGACTCATTAGCAGACAGACACTCAGACACTTACCAACTCCTATAACTTTTTCAATCTTAATGCAGGATGCGTCAATTTCTTTGGCAAATTCTCGAACTGCTTGGTTGGGATCTTCGTACGTGAAGGGGTCCACATATGTTCTCACACCTAAGTAATAAACATGATAAGTTGGCTGAATGTTTCTCAGGAACCACTAAAAAACATAAGTAGTTTAGGTCTAAAATTACAAAACATAGGAAAAGTCAAGTTAGCTGTACGGTCTTGACATACGAAAATGGTTAAACTCTTGCTCTGGTTTTCATTAGTGGGTAAACAAAATATTGTTAGCTACTTAAGAGGCTGCAGCTTTACTGACTTCCTGGAATGTCTTCACACTTCAAGGACAAGATTTTTAAAACCACCCATCCAATGGAGGAAATTTGGATTGTGTTAGTTGAATACTATTGTCCCAAGCAGTTGCTCATAGCTCCCTTGCGTTTGCATGAAGTCCTGCCCACTGCTTTCAGTTATCCTCCCTTAGGGAAGAAAATAGAAGCTTTTTAATTTCAACCAGCTCTTTCCACATGGTGTCACATTTTGCCCAATATCTGGATGAATTAAATATGTGACTGACAATTAACAAAATTAGATTAAATCTAAGTTAAAGTAGACAATAAGGTTAACATCAGCTAGTTGATTTGAGAATACAGACTCTGTAGTGGACCTCCACTTCTTTTCTGTTTTGGAAAGACGGTGTCATAAGCAAAGATATTCAACTTTGCCAGAAAGCTTCAGCTAGAGATAACCATTGTAGCCTAACTGTGAATGGTCTGGACATCAGGAAGTACGATTCAGTCATATCTCATACTACTCATAAACTAAATTTAGATGTGTTTGGAGGCAGCCCAGTGACAGATATCCGGGCCAAGAGGCAGAAGTCATTGTAAAAAGCTTTGTCCTGGCATTTGCTCCTCTCCCTCCTGGAGCTGCTGGGACACTAGGACACAGAGGCTATGCAGGACACCAGTTGGCCCAGTCCCTTTGACTTTCCAAGCCTGTAGGTCTTGGCCTCATCCCAGCACCCTTGGTTAGGAATAAGGTCCTTAAACTGGCAATTTCTTGCTACTTCTTTTTAATAGATCAGCTTTTAAAAAAAACATATATCCCACGTAAAAACTGAAAAAATATGATTTTAGGAGGAAACGAGGTGAACAAATGGAAAGTTGTTAGACACTCCATATCCCTCATCACTTTATATGCTATAGCCAAGAAAATCTTCAAGATGAGTCTTGTTATTCCCAGTCCCTCTCCTTCTTCTATTTTTTTTTTTTGGAGACAGAGTCTAGCTGTGTCACTCAGGCTGGAGTGCAGTGGTAGGATCTTGGCTCACTGCAACCTCCGCCTCCTGGATTCAAGCAATTCTCATGCCTCAGCCTCCTGAGTATCTGGGATTATAGGCGTGCATCATCATGCCTGACTAATTTAGGTATTTTTTGTAGAGACCGAGTTTTGCCATGTTGGCCAGGCTAGTCTTGAACGCCTGATCTCAAGTGATCTGCCTGTCTTGGCCTACCAAAGTGCTGGGATTACAGACATGAGCCACTGTGCCCGGTCAATCTTTCTTCTATCTTTCTGCACTAATATGTGAGAGACTTGTTACTTGTCGTTATCTAAATATAAATAAATTAAATTTAAAAGATCCCTTTCTCAGTCATATTAGCTACATTTCAAGTATTCAACAGCATGTGTGGCTATTGGCTTACATATTAGACAGTGCAGATATAGAACAATGTTATTTTAGAAAGTTCTAGTGGACAGCTCTCCTGGATAGTCACCAACCACTGTCCATTTAAAAGTCTTCTACCAGCTGGGCACCGTGGCTCACGCCTGTAATCCCAGCGCTTTGGGAGGCTGAGGTGGGCAGATCACGAGGTCAGCTGAGGTGAGGCTGACATGGTGAAACCCTGTCTCTACTAAAAATACAAAAATATCAGCCGGGCGTGGTGGCGGGCACCTGTAGTCCCAGCTACTCAGGAGGCTGAGGCAGGAGAATGGCGTGAACCTGGGAGGCAGAGCTTGCAGTGAGCCAAGATCGTGACACTGCACTCCAGCCTGGGCGACAAAGGGAGACTCCGTCTCAAAAAAAAAAAAAAAAAAAAAAAAAAGTCTTCTACCTTGCTTAAGTCACTCTATCACTCTAGAGCCACTTCTTTGAATGTCTTCTTTGACCTCTTTGGAATATCAAAATTAGAATCCACTAAAAATTTATTGATAGTCACTAATTCTATATCACATATAGCCATTCCCTGGGAAGTAGCAATTACTATTACATTTCTTATTCTTTTCCTCATCCTCAAATTTCCAGCTTATATGAAAAAATTACCCATTTTAATTTTGCCACCCAGCTACAAGAATGAGCCAGCTAGACTGGTAACTTTCTCAGAGTAGAGGATAAAATACGGAAAAGTAAAAATCTAAAGAAACATCTCTACCTCATCCCACATCTTTAATCTTACCATCCAAATCGCCCATTTCAGTTTGATACTCAGGAAGTACATTATTGGGATAAGGAATATATTATATAACATTAATAGTCACGTAAATATTATTTGGACATGTTTAAACTAGAAAATGTGAGACATGCTCTAAAAATAAAATTTTTTAATCCAATTTTTTTGTACCTTGATTCAAATGTTTCTCTTCATCCGCTTCTTGTTTGGCTTTACTGTATTTACTCCGTCTATTAAAATTTTTTAAAAAAGAGAATTATTTTCCTCAAACACCTAAGCTTTAACACATGCCATAAGACAAATTTGTTGCTACCGTAAGTCAGGCAGGTATGCTATGTACATTTCAGAGATGAGAAAACTGAGACTTACAAGAGATGAAATACTTGTCACCCGGGTAGTAAGTCATGGTTTTAAGCTCAAGCAGTCAGAGACACCTCTGAACCACAGTTTTAAACTGAGGTGTCTTACAATAGCTTAAAGCAAATGTTTTATAATATAATTATAATTCAAAATCTCTCAGAGAAAATTTATCTTACTGAAGATAAGTTTATTGGCTATTTTTCCATTTACATAAATGCACATGTGTGTATATATATGTACGTGTGTGTATATATATGTGTGTATGTATATATATATTTTAAATTTCCATGGGTAGTTCTGCGTAAATCAAATGGCAATAATGTTCAGTATGTGATGGGTATTAGTAAATATTATTGCTATAACCAGATAACTACTACCACAAAAATTCATTATCATATCACGTGATACTCTTGAAACACTTTTGCGGTTATTGGTTTCAGTTGCTGCATACAAATTCCCAACTTATTAATGAAAAGTTTAAAAGTAAGTATTTGCTTTGTACTGAATTATGTGCCCTAATTTGTAAAAAATGAGCAAGGGTAAAAATGAGAAGCTTTGTTTTGCTTTGCCTGATTCACTTTCAGTAAAATGGTGCATTATCTTAAACTTGGCATTCTGCTCCTACAACTTTTAATAGTGTAAATCTGGCTTTGTTATAAAGCTTTGTGGATTGGAAATCTTTAGTACACATAAATCTTCAATCAGGAATGTATATATCTCTCTTATACAAACTGGAAAATCAACTCAAGCCTTGGAAACCAAAAATATATATACATTGTGAATCAGGAGAATATATATCACTTAAAGGAATCAGAAAATCAACTCAGTTGATATTACAGCTGTCTAAAACTTGGGGAGTTGAGACCAAATTAGTAAATAAAATGTATACATTTATGTTTCTGTCAGAAATGTAAAATTTACACTGGAATTTATATCTTAGGTTTTCTTAGAGCTTCAAACACAAGGTAAGGCAAGACTCTTACAGAAAAAGAAAGTGTCTGAGATGAGGAAAAACTCCCCCAAGGCCACGTTGTCTTGGCAGTGTGATCCTGTCAAAATCCTATACCCCAAACTCTTAAACTTTGAATAGGTAGAAAGGCAGATGATTATGACAAAGAGAGAACAACAGAGAACCTAAAGGAGCCAGGCAGTGCAACCAGAGAGGCAGCGGATCCTGGTCACATGCTCCAAGCTTCCCTCCCATATTCCTCTCCTAATTGTCAGCAGCCCAGGAACCAGCTCAGCAATCAGACCCTCAGAGCCTACAGATGTTTCTCTGTGTGGATAATTCCCTGGCAAATAATAATACCTTGCATTTTTACACTGCATTTAACTTTCAAAGTGCTTTCATCTCATGTATTATCTCCTCCCCTAACTGTTTGCAAAGCAGGAACCAACTTAGCAAAACAGAGACTCCAGTGACGACAGCTAACTGTGAAGTACGGTATTTCAGTCCCAAATCATAAGCTTGCATTTTCCTTTGCATTTAACTTTTCAAAGGGTCTATTGTTTTTATTTATTTATTTTTTATTTTTTGAGATGGAGTGTCACTCTGTTGCTCAGGCTGAAGTACAGTGGCATGATCTCAGCTCACTGCAAGCTCCACCTCTAGGGCTCAAGCGCTTCTCCTGCCTCAGCCTCCTGAGTAGCTGGGATTATAGGCACCCGCCACCACACTCGGCTAATTTTGTATTTTTAGTAGAGACGGGGTTTCACCACGTTGGCCAAGCTCGTCTCAAACTCTTGACCTCAAGTGATCTGCTCACAGAGGCCTCCCAAAGTGCTGGGATTATAGGCATGAACCACCGCACCCAGCCAGAGTCTATTATTTAATTGCATCTTCATGACAACCCTATGAAAGCAACCAGGCAGACAGACACACGCTCAGTTTCCCTGTGGATGAGGATATGGAGCTGGGTGGGGTAGGGGGTGGGGAGCAAGAGGATCACCACGTGTTCTCCCAGCAAGTACAGGACTTTGTGGAAACCCTGATCCAGCCCACGACTTCACAGGGCCTCTCTTACTGGAAACTAGTTACGTAAGGATACCTAGTGAGAGTTAATTATAAGTAGTGTTACGTTTTATATCAGTACATTCACTTAAAATGAATTCAACTGCTCTTAAAACCCATTGCTTCATCGAAGTAACTAAACAGGTTTAAATACCCTGAAGCCAAACAACTTTCTATAAAAGATGAAGTCTCCTCCAATCTTCTTCCCCTCCCTCCACCCCCGTCCTTTCCCTTCTTTTAAAGGAAATATAAGAGTGTGAGGTCAGGGACTACTAAAATAACATTTTATGTCGGGAAAATGCCATAGATTGGTCCCAAGGGTGTGATAGGGTCTTGCCAGCCTGAAGGATTTTGTCTTATCAGAGCTCCTAAAAGCATTATCTAAAATTACAAGTATATCTTTTAAACCACTTAAGATTTCGAATACTGATTTGAATTTCTTTCCTTTGAAGAAGGAAAAAAAATGCTCAGAATGAGAAAGCTTTGGTACCAACTTAAAATTGTTAATGAAACAAAAGCCTGGCATATACCATAGAAAACCATGGCCTGAAGCTGCCCGGGAAAGTGTTTATCTGTCTTACATCAAGCACATTCATTAAATATGTGCAAAGCCAGAGGAAACACAAAATGACAGGGGTCATTAATTATAAGGTTGACACACCCATCCCTTCCTCAGACTTCTAAACATAGAAGGAGGAATTAAATTAGTGGTGAAGGTGTGTTTTTAACCGAGAATTTTTTACGTGGAGTGTTATTTGGAGGAGAGGAACCTTAAGACTGCAGGAAATGGCTGGAAAAAAAAAAAAAACAAGGATTACTGTTCAAAGGCTAACAGTAGTCTGTTTGCTTTTTAAAAATATCTGGAAAACGAAAATGCCTGTGTCCTGTTCTACCTTTAACACCTGATGGCCCTTTTGCCTTGGCTCAGGGTAGGACAATGTGGCCCATTATCATCCCAGGAAAGGAAGCCCCTTGAAGTTCCCCATTGGGGCGGCCAGCCTGCAGGAAGCCACACTGCCTGAAGAAGTCCTAACTCGAAACTGACATCAGAGGCTGATCACCTGAATGGCAGCAGGAAAACTTTGTTGAAGGTTTTCTAATTGTAGAGACGTGGACAAGCTGATTAAAATTGGGAAGGAGTGGAGTGTTTCATTAGCAAATGCTCCAGAAGGAAACATGGACCCTTTCAGCCACAGGAGTTGGAGAAAAGGACGCACGCTGCAGGTGAAACTTTGAAAGAGTGTGAACTAAGCCCTCCTGCAGTCCAAGGGACACGGTAATAAGGGTATTAACAGACATTGTTGCAGAACAGCGTGAGTCCTCTCAACCAACGTGCTGTTCCTGGCACCTTAAGTATTCAATAAAGCAAACAAAATAGAGAGGGGGAGCAAGGCAGGGGCCCAGCATAAACCGTGCTTTTACTAAATTACTAACTTTTCTGGTCAAGTGGACAGATTTGACTGATGTGGTTCACTGTTCCAAAACTAATTAGCAAAAGGTAAGTAATGTATTCAGCTAAAGTGCATATTAAAGATAAAGCAATGTAACTAGCATGGCTCCAGGAGGTCCCTTTCCAGCACGGAACAGCATCACCCATGAAGATTCACAGAAGCCATTCTTCTTTCTCCCCTTCTTTAAGCTGTCATTGTTCTTACACCAAATGATGTCTAAATGCTGTTCACGAGGAGCATGTTGAAATGGTTGCACACAAGTTGTTTAGAAATGATCCCAAGGTATCATCTACCCCCAGTTGTGTGAATTTACATGACTTCCTCAGAGCTGAATTAGGCCAACACTTAAGTGTTTTCATTTTCACATGATCATAATACTCCAGGGAAGGAAATTAGGGCCCAGGCGTACCACCTGAGGTCAGGGGCTCGCAACCAGCCTGGCCAACATGGTGAAACCCCATCTCTACTAAAAATACAAAAATTAGCCAGGTGTGATAGCACAGGCTGAACGATAACTCTTTTAGCATTACGTGAACTCTTAGCTCCGAAGTGGAAAACCTTAACCTTCAATAGGAGGAGAAAATTAACTTGTAAACTCTGACTTTATATTGTGTAATAGACTTGCACATTAATTCACAGATTA
Organism: Macaca thibetana thibetana; assembly: GCF_024542745.1. NCBI lineage: Eukaryota > Metazoa > Chordata > Mammalia > Primates > Cercopithecidae > Macaca > Macaca thibetana. Next base: position 21,187,838 of record NC_065589.1, on the reverse strand, counting down.
CAAATCTTACCAACATCACTAGCAGACTCTTGAAGCTTTGGTTCCATAGAAGTGCCAATGTCAGTGTTTTTATGTAGGTCAACTTTGTCAGTCAAGAAGACATTAAAATAATATATCTATCCCAGTATTGGAAGTTACGAGAGCTGAATTCCTGTCCTGATCAGCAACTAACTCGCCATGTGACCTTCGCTTATTTGTTTAGTCTCTTTAGGCCTCCAGTACCTAATACATAAATAAATGTTGTCATAACTACTTCAGTTTTTTCTTAAAATCAATTCACTTCTTTTTCCTTATCCAGGTAAAGCGGGTACTTTATAACCCTAACATAAATGGAAACCCAGTGTCACTAGCAATCATTAGAAGGTTAGCATAAAAACAGCATGTGTCTGGTTATCAGTAAGACTTTCCCTCACTACCAAGTTGTCCTTTAAGAAATAGGGGCTGTTCTTGTATTCTAGTCCTTTCTTAAAATTGTTTTTTCGCATCTGAATAATAAAATACTGCTTTGGGGCCAGGTGTGGTGGCTCACGCCTGTAATCCCAGCACTTTGGGAGGCCGAGGTGGGCAGATCATCTGAGGTCAGGGGTTCGAGACCAGCCTGGCCAACATGGTGAAACCCCGTCTCTACTACAAATACAAAAATTAGCTGGGTGTGGTAGTACATGCCTGTAATCCCAGCTACTCGTGAGGCTGAGGCATGAGAATCACTTGAACCCATGAGGCAGAGGTCGCAGTGAGCTGAGATTGCGCTATTGCACGCCAGCCTGGGTAACAGAGTGAGACTGTCTCAATAAATAAATAAATACTGTAATACTGTTTTGGAAAAAACACTACCCTAAAACAATCTGAATTAATACTAGTTTGTGATGCTTTTGAAGATAACTTGATGAAATCATTACTATAAAAGGGAAGAGGGTATCAGAGAAATTTAACATAGATTCAGTCATTAGTCCTGGAGGTTACAACCTTATATTTGTATTTTAGGATGTCATTGTTAACAGTCCTTTTAAAGATCACTTTAAAAAAACAATATAGAAAAGTGGTTATGTTGTGGAGATCACAAATATATAAATATATAAATGTGAAAATGGTGACTTGCTGCTAGAGAATGTACAAATAGAGATTTGTTTGTGGTTTGAAATAAAATTTATAGGGACAGCATCACATAGGTACAAGAACGGTTGTGTCTTAAAATAACCTAGATAACAAGTACAATTATGTGCTCTGGAAAGCTGAAAGAATTCTGAAATTATATCTTGAGTGATGAGAAAGACACAGATCAAAAAGATGCCTACAGAAAATATAAAATTAAGTTGCTTAACATAAATGTGGGTGGTAAAAATATACAATATAGCTAAATCAATGTGCTTAGTATAACATCTCATTTTAGGTATTTTATAAATTTAGTAGTTTGATTCTTTCACCGCAATCCCTAAATGCTTACATGTTCCAGTTGGCCAAAAGAAAAAAGTAGATCTCACTGAAAAAAGCGTAGATTATTCTGGCTTGCCTTAGGCTCAGGCTTCTCTAGGCTGAACGTGTACAGTGAAATAAATGAAACAATTGCTATAAAAAAAATCCTGCAGGATATCAACTGTGGGCCTGAGGCTGCTTCCTCTTTCTTAAATGACAAACGAGCACCAAGCCGATTTTCTCTCTGAGGTCATCGGAAGGATTGAAACTTTTCTCACTACGTGAGTTTCTGTCCATCGACTTCCTTAGAAATCTTGCATGCCATCAGCAGAATGGGAGTCACTTCAAGAGGACCCCGCAACACATCTGTCTGTAGCATCCTTTCCGGTGATTCTAAGAAGCACAAAGCAGCCCCATCGTCAAAGGACATGACTCAGATTTTATAGGCTAGGGTGCTTAATCTTTTGCTTTCTCATACTACTGGCTGAGGTCTGGCAAGATTATTTCGCCAGTACCATGTACTACCTTTCATTTGTCCTCTCACGAAAAGCCTGGGCCAGGCTTTCGTCCCCACTACCTGTCTCCTCTCTGTTCACCTGTTCTTGTCCCATTTAAACATTTATAGTCCAAGATAACACAGCAGACAACCTGCGTGAGGAGAAGAATTGGCTGAGTGTGCATGAGCCACTGCAAACCTGTCAGCTACCTGGCTCCAGGCGGCCTTTCCCATGACAGCTTTACGGCCGACACTAAAGAAGAATCAATATGAGGGCAAGGGGTTGACATTTCATTTTCTAAAAAGTGATCCATTGAGGACCAATCACCAAGCACTGTTTATCAGCCTTGGGAAGTGACATTTTTTTTTAATGGGGGAGAAGGGACAGGAATCATCGCTAGGTAACTCGACAGGCTCAGTTCTCTAAGGTGGGGACTCATAATTGGAAATCCGATGCATCCTGCTATCAATCCTGCCTTATGTAATAAAGTGATCAATAAAGGCAGAGAGGAAATTAAGTCATCAGGCTTAAGGATGCTATTTTCCGTAGTCATGGCTTTTAATAAACTTGTCTCCCCGATTACATGCTCACGTGTTTTTCCTTTCTTTTCATCAAAGCCAATGTTTTAAGTAGAACATCCAAAGGGAACTCATAATGAGGTAACTTATTTCTCATTACTCCAGTTTGACTGCTGTACTTAGGGCCACTTATACCAAAAAACAAAAAAGCAAAGTAAATGTAAAGCAAAGCTGGACTACAACTAGAGAATGTTTCCAGTAAAGTCAAAGAGATGGTCAAGACACAAGGTCAACACCTACTTTCTGCAGAGAAGTGCTCTGAGCATCCTATGGTGCTGATTTTTTATCAAATATTTTTAGAAGTGGAGGTATTTAATGAATTGTATCTGTTTTTAAACCATTAAACATCTTTATTTTCTAATAACAAAGATTTTTTCTGGATACTGTGAAAATTTCAGACACAGAAATATGTAAGTATAAAATAAAAAAAGCACATGTAATTCCTATACACTCCCCGACATGCTCCTTGCTTCCCACCATCAGATGGATATATACTAATGCATACATTTCCCGGTGGTTATATGCACAGCATGTGTACATATACAAAACTAAATGGCAATGTACAAGAAAGAGGGCCATCTTGATTGGCTTTCAAAATCAAATACCAGGGAAGGAAAGAACAGTGGGAATTCAAATTCTATGCAGGTCAACCTTAAGTTTCTGAAGGCCAAGATATACTGCTGTTTAGAATATAGTAGGCATGCCAGTGTCTATATGTTTTTGTATGTGTGTATATTAAAGAAACAGAAATGAGAATTTATTGTGGATTTAACATCTCAAGATTTGACTCATCACTCTAATCCAACATAGATTTTGCATCAAAAGCAATGAACACAATGTAAAATAGATGCCTGTACAGAATGTGTTGTTCTATACTGTGTTATATTAGAGTGAACATAATTGGCCCCTGTATACCAGGACACTTTGGAGAGTGAGGGTGGGGGCATGATATTAAGAAATACATAGCCACGCACGGTGGCTTATGCCTATAATTCTAGCACTTTGGGAGGCTGAGGCAGACAGATCACTTGAGGTCAGGAGTTTGAGACCAACATGGCCAACATGGTGAAACCCTGTCTCTACTAAAAATACAAAAATTAGCTGCCAGGTGTGGTGGCAGGTGCTTGTAATTCCAGCTACTCAGGAGGGTGAGACAGAAGAATTGATTGAACCCAGGAGGCAGAAGTTGCAGTGACCCAAGATCATGCCACTGCACTTCCAGCCTGGGCGACAGAGCAAGACTCCGTCTCAGAAAAAAAAAAATAATAATAAAAGAAAAGAAATACAAGTACCAACTGGGACTATCCAGGCAAACTAGATTATATGGTCATCACTCTAATTATAATGTATATCAGAGGAAAGTAAAAGCATAGTGGCTTGCCCAGGCCAGTGGAAATAGCCAAAGGCATTGCTATGACATTGGTGAGATCATCAGTAGGCAGAGAGGGATAATGCAACAGATACTGGCCTGAGAGCCAAGTACAGCTACTGGTGGGGCCAGTAGTAGCTCAGACTACCACTATGGCAATGTGACGACCTTGGGCAAGAATTACTTCTTTCCTAGGACTACTTCCCTCTTCTAGAAAATGAAAAGCTTTACGTTTAAGAGGATCCTTTTGACATCCCCAGGTTTAGCCCTTTTTTTTCACCAACAGCCCTATCTTGTGAAACAGTTGATGGTATATGGGGATGCAGATCAGGGAAGAGGCAGATTCTTACACATAAAAGACAAAGAAGGCCCAGGTGCGTGGCACATATCAATGACCACTCCTCTGGAGCCTCTAGGCAGGCGACAGGAGTAAGTAAATGGAGACGAAAAGAGTAAGAAAAACTGGTTCAAAAGAAGATGCTGCTAATCTGTTGCTATTTCTCTCTCCTTTTTAGATTATTTTTTAAGTAACAAGTCAGATTGTAAGTACTTAGGCGATAAGGACTCAGATGGTTTAGGTTCATTTCCAAGAGCAATGTCATGCCCATGATTTGCTCAAGGGATAATCTCTGGAAATCCATTGATTCTCTGGAAATGCTGATGGCCTTTCCTGGGGGAAGACTGAATGTGCAGTACCCATTTCTTTGCTTTAGTGACCATTACTGTTAACCAAAATCATGTTGAAGCACCTCCTGTGTGCTGTATTATCTATTTTGCATATCAAAATTCTACTGTCAATAACCCTTTGAGGCAGATAATAATTATCTCTATTTTACAGAATAGAAATACTCAAAAAGGTTTACGTAGTAGTAGCTGGCAAATGACAGAGCTCAATATTGGGGCCCAAGTTTTATAGGGCTTTTTCTTGCCTTTGGCAGTGAGTCCAGGCTTAAGAGAGGGATAAACGTAACACCTGGCAGCTTAAAGTATCTAGAAATCTCCCACTGGCTTGCTCTTCAGCTTTGTTTCCTACAATTAGCTGGGTCCTTCCGGACCTCTCAGCCTGCCACCAGGGTACAGCTAGCAGCTTTAGTGGGGGTGTGGGAAGATCAAAGCAACAAGGAGGAAGCTTGGGATGCAGATGTCATGTTTATGATGCAATCAAAAGCCTTAGCTTTGTGTGGAGGAGAAAAAAAACCATCATAAATACTGGGAAGGTGGGGGGGCTGCACAGTGAGCGGCTTCAGTGCTTACCTCCGGCTGATGACAAAAGCTGCAATGAGAATTACCACCAGCACCACACTGCCTGAGACAGAGACCAGAAGGACTGTGGAGTTGGCCCCATCTCCAATGATCCGGGAAGGCACTGGGAATGACAATTACATAAGGGTCACCTTTGGGAAAGTCTTAGGAGGCAGAACTTCTGAATGGGTCACAGTTTTCAATGTTCTGAAGCCACTTGGAGAGAGAAAGACACTTGAACATTTCAGAAAGGGCAGCAGTTTTGAATGTACCTCCTTCCCCCAGAGCTATCAAAAACCTGCCTCTTTTTGCCTAGTTCAAAAGCCACTTCCTCCTTGTACCCTTGCTGGATAATTTCAAAAGATGTCAATCCCTTTCAGATTCAACTCTACTTTCTCTTCTGCTTTTTATTCTTATTTAATAATTTGTGAACAAAGTTTCTTTCTTGAAGTCAAAAATTCTGCCCTATCATCTTTTTATCAAATACGTCCAATTTGGGTTCATTAATTACTGGGGATGGAGGTATCTTACACCAACTGCTTGTTCACGGGTACGCCCCTCTTAAGCACTTTAAATTTAGTCAACCAGTCAATCCAACTCACAATGTTTAAAGATTTGATATGTTTGTTCAAAGGGTCTTTAAAAAAAAAAGCTTATCTGACTTGATTTAAATGATTCTTAGAAATAAGTAGGGAAAAATATTTGTGGTGCCGTCTTTAATTGTCTCAGGGAGAAAATTCCCTATATTAATGTTGGGTAGCTATGCAACCCTCAATTTGTCAGTTTAGTAATCCCATTTTTCATGGTTTATAGAAGGCTCAAAACAAGAGAAAAATAGGCAACATTTTTCATTCATAGGAAAAGACAAATCAGATAGTACTTTGAAAATGCCTTTCTCTAAATCACATGAAGTTTTCTAAGTTACAGACATTGGCTAACTTATTTCAAGCCATGTTCATTGCAGCAAAATGTTTGCCTAACAAAAAAATATAGACAAGTCCTTAGATTTCACTGTAATGGGATTCACCTGTATTATAAAAATAGCCTCAGAATTGACTGAGTCCGGGTGGTCCTTGTTACCTGTGTTGGTTGTGACCTCCAAGGGCTCACTGAAGTCTCCATAGCCAGCTGCTGTCCTGGCTCGCACGTGGAAAACATAGGAAGTGAGAGGGTTCAGGCCTTTGATATCTGTGTTCCTGGCAGCTGTCCGAACTATACGATAGCTTCGCTCATTCTGATCCTACATCATGGGAAGATAAAATTGGGGAAGGTAGCAAAATAAATCTCCTACTTACTCTAGGTGCAATATTAAAGGAGTCAAGCCAGTCGACTCAGAAGCTGAAAGCAAATGGAGATGAATAAACTCTCTGGAGCCTATATTCTCTTGGATGTTATAAGTACTATTGTTACTTCTTACTTGTTGAAAGAAATGCGGAATTCAGGTATGACTGTTATTGATGCTGACCATATCCAGATCTTTCCTCCTACTCTTTTTTTTTTTGAAAGGAACATTAAATGATGGTTGGTGGCTTTTCTAACTCCACACCCAGCAATTTAAAAGAAATAACTGTGAGAAGGTCCCTTGTCTTTTTCTATTTTCTGTCTAGAAAATGTAAAATGTGTTGTAACATGGTTTCAATGGAAAAATCCTGTCCCTTTTCTACTTTTAATAAGAAAGCCAATAAGTGATTATCTTTAAAAAGAAAAAGAAGACAATTGTTCATTTTCTAGATAACCTCGAATGCAAATAGCTCTCTTCAAAATTCTATCCTTTAAGAGAGACAAGTTATTTGTAAAAATAATGCCTTTCTATAACTTTAAGAGGCTGAAGAATGTGATTTTCCTTCCCTGACTTTCTATTAAAAGTCATCAAAACCCACATCTTTATTCTGGATAGCAGTGATCTACTTAAACAGATCATTATTTCAACTGAGTCACTCTCCCTGATATAAGGTTCATAGATTAGAACTTCTTAGCTATCTTGATTTCCATTACTAGATAGTAAAGATATAGTTATATTACAATACAATGTATTATTATTATTATTGTTATTTTCTGCTTTTCAGTATAACTAAGTAAATGATAAATTTCATAATCGTACTTAATTGGGAAGCAAAATGCATTTGATCGGAGATTCACTGGTATTCCATGACTTACAACTGGCTAACACTTAAACAGAAGGGAGGGAGCAAAGGAGGATGGGAAGGAGTTGAGGAAAGAAGGAAGAAAAGGAGGGAGCGAGGGAGAAAGGAAAGAAGGAAAGAAGGAAACAAAGAAGGAATGAAGGAAGGGAGGGAGGGAGGGAGGGAAGGAAGGAAGGAAGGAAAGAAGGAAGGAGTATTGTTCACTCAAGTAATACCTTCTCATAATACTTGACTTCGTATTCCAGGATTACACCATTGGGCCGATCTGGTTCCAACCAAGCCAGTGCCACACTGTATCTTGTGACTTCTTTAGCCTGGACCAAAGCAATGGATGATGGTGCTGTTAGAAAAAACAAAAGACAAAGGACATTTTCTTTAGGAAAAGAAATGGTTTTGGTGGTATCCAGAAATAATTTCATGTTATTTAAGAAAAGTGTGAAAGATTGTCTTGTCTTCCCCTTGATCATTTTACTCTTCAGTATAAAATCATACCATTTTTATCCTTCTCTCCAGTATATTTTTGTATGTGTTTGTCTTAAAAAGAGAATCTCTGAAGTAAAAGCCTGGTGGGCTCATAGGCTTGTAGTACCATTTCCACAGCATGTAGAGACATTTCTCATAAAAGGCTGTAGCTACAGAGAAGGCTGTCTTGTTTTTAACCTTTTGTAAGCCATGACAGCCTTTGGAAGACCTCATTTTAAGCTCGGTAAAGCTACATCTAATCCTACCTCCCAGTATTATGAGTGCCATCTTACTGGACTTTAATTTCATATGAGCAAGAGAATGTACAAGTCTTCCATAAGTATTGTAGGGAATGCCAAAGGGCAAACAATTTACATACTTTCCAATATAAATAAAAGTACTGCTTAATTACAGTAAGAGTTCAGTCTGAACGCAACCATGTAAATAATGAATACAAATCAAGCAGTGTTGGTCTCTCTGAACACACGTGGCATTTTGCAGCTATTTTATGAGAGCTGACATGTTGCCTTTGCCTGCTCTTTCCACTGCGAAGGACACAAAGGCAGCCCTCTAGCGGGTGTGTTATGGGGTGGAAGGAGGGCCCACTTGAGATTCATACACCCAGGCTGCCTGATGCTCACTTCTCCACTGTGGTGGTCGCATCTCCAGCCAGCCGTTATCAGGCTCTGCTGACACCGACAATGGCTGGTACCCATGCGCAATCTCCAGGGAGAAGGGAAAGCATTCATGAAATCCTTAATCTTATCTAACAAAGCTGCCCTGGAGAGCCAGAGATTAGAGAGCTCCCTAACTCCAATGTATATATTCTTTTGTTCCCAAACTGGGGAAACAAATGTCAAAAACTGGCCACTGAGGAAGAATAAATTAGAGCTGGGTCATCCTCCTGCCCTTTTACAATACATGTGTATGACTGCCAACCCCTAACTCCAAAGAACAAAGATAAAAAGTAAAATACATTGTCACTGAAAATGGTATGGGAAAAGCTTCAAACCTGCTTGAGCATGTCTCACGGGTGTACTGATGGCAGGGAAACCAAGCAGACGCACCATAGTCAAACAAGGGAGTTTTCCAGCTGAATCCAGTACAGTAGAGACTGTCTTCTGGAGGGGATTATTTGACAGCCTGGGATCTCTACTAGGCTGGTAACAGGCATACACGCACACACGCACACACACACATACACACACACACACCCCTATTTTTTTTTTCCTCTCTCTCAGTCCCAAAGCTATTCCAGATTGCATCTCAGGCAAAAACACAAGAGAAAGATACAGTAGATACACATGTCCTCCATCAAAGGCAATCCCAAGGTTAGTAATACCAAACCCAGTGAACAAAGCTGCACGCGGCAGACATATGGAAGCCACTGAACATCTGAGGAAAATGAACAACGGAAATGTGCTCATTACATTCATTAAGGCTCCCTTGTCCCAACACACACACAGGCACACACACACACATACACACACGCTCACGTTTTCTCTTTCTTTCCTGGCTGACACAAAGCCATTGTCCAACAAAATGCAAAAAGTGACTCTGAAAAATATAGAGGTAGCAAGGAGGCTAAGAAAACTGCCTGGCTGTGGAAAGTCATTTCACTCCAGGTAATGAATACATTGCCTAACAGACCACTGTAGCATACACTCCACAAAAGGCGCTCTTTAAACTCTCATGTTCAGGATTGAGAAATGAAACAGAAAAGTGAGGTCACCAGAAAGAAAGTGGGAGGGAGAAAAATCATAAAATTATAAAATGAACTTTTTCTCAGAAACGGTCTGGGTCAGATCCTGATAATCGACAGATTCCTTGGGAACGAATTGCCTGCCTGCCCTTGGAATGTACTGATGAACTAAGACAGCTTCTCTCTGGTTGGGTTATCATTAAACTGCTGCATATGGGAAATGAGCTTGATTTCTATTTTAGAAGTTTGAGCAGCAGTGTTCCTGTGACCATTCAAAGGGAATATGGACTCAACTAAGGTGCTCAAAAAATCTCACGCAGGGAGTTGGCAATATAATCATGTTAACTCATAGAGTATTTCTAATGCAGCCCTGCTTGGGAAGCTGATACGCATACATGTGAAAATAAACCAACAGAGTGTACCTTGACACAGCTGCCATAAAAATGGAGAATAAGGAGATATTGAAAGAGAAATGCAAGCAAGAATGAAGGACTGAATGAAAATAGAATGCTAGGCTGAGGACAGTCAGAAAACTGCTGAGTTGACATTTGTCTTTTGTACCTACTAGACAAATAAATGCAACCAAGGAAAAGCAGAATACATAGATCGAATTCACAAAGAGCATTATGTTGTATGGCTGTAAAGTCCAAATTCTTTATTGATCAGATGTTCTTCAGAAGAGCATGTTATCAGGGCACAATGACACAAGCAATCCATGAACAAGTGAGGTTGGGAAATGTACCTGAAATATACAACTGCACTGAAGTATAAGATGCCAGTCATTTTCCACCTGTGGAGAGCTTATCTTCTCTAGTAAGAAGGAGTTTGAGAAAATCTGGGCTTTGCCATACTGCCACTTTGGAAAGGAGGCAGCTTGAATGTTCTCTACATCATAAGCCACATATGGGCTTTTCCTTCGCCTTTTCTACCCCATTTCCAAAACAGGCTTCAACTTTACATCTGGAAGGCATCACCCTACTGTGTGTGCCTGCCTGTGGGTCATTTCCCTAGATGAGGCATTTGCCAATGACATTTTGCAATTTTCCCCTACCGCGGTGTTTCCCAAGCATCAGACTTCCACGCCACACATTTGCTGCCACATCCCTCTGCAGCTTGTAAGATGATTTAAGTAATATTTTCTTTAATAAATGCAGTATCTTTAACTTCAACAGTTGTATTTAAAAAGAAATTTCTCATTTACTGGTATCAATGAAACCCTGTAATCAGTTGAAATTAATGTCAAGTAACCATAAAAATGAACATTGCATGTAAATGAAACAATGTTATCAATGTTTGCTGGACACTCTTACTTCTCCAAGGATTGTTAAAAATGGAGATTAGCCAGTGCTAGAGAAGCAAAGGATATCTGGGCATCGACTTGAGATTCTGACCTTGGAGTACTCAGAATTACTGAGAAAGAATTGAAAATGAACTACATTGTACACAGGGCAATTCAGTATTATATAACATCTCATCAGTGTGTTCCCGAAAATCATCTCTGATGCCACCATTGGTATGTTTCCACACTTTGGTAAACCATGCCCAACCCAAAGGTCTTGAATCCTGATTTGCAATATTCCAGGGCTCTGCCCTTTGCTTACAGAATTAGAAGAGGAGATAATAGATTTTTTTTAAAAAAGATTGTCCATCCCACCCTTAAATATATAGTTCAATAAGAGCTTTGACCAATCAATGCCTAAGTTCAAAAGAGAGCTTCTAATTATAGTAGAAAATTTGGTCACCATAAAAAGACCAAGCAGAAAAAAAAGATTCTCAGTGGCCACTCAGTTCTTTGATTTACATTCTGAAATCTTGTAGAGACAAGGTTCTTCCTCACCATCAACTCAGCCACTAGACACATACTTAATGAGCACCTATGGAGCAAGGCCAAGACGGGGAATGGGTAAGCATGGCCAGATAAAAAACAATTCTTGGTATCAGACTAAGTACCACCAAATACTTTCGCCTCTTCTTAACTAGAAGAAGGTTTGGGAAATTTTTATAATAGTCTTACGTAGAAAACACTTTCCAATGTCAAGTCAGAGGACCCATTTTTCAAGAATTTAAGAGGAGACGATTCCTACTGCCCCTCTTCTCATTCAAGTTCTCTCATGGGTGATGGAGAGGAGTTAAGTAGGGGACACTTTCTCACACATTCTATCTGTAGACACTCAATACACCTGCTGAGTGTCAGAAGCGAAGCTAGGAAGAAGCTGGGGGGCTGATGAACACATTCTCACTATAAGGAAGAGATGCGTCATAGATTGAAAAGCATTCCTATCTACCCACGGATTTCTTTCATAAAGGAGGTTCTTGTTTTAAGGACAGTTTTGTGCCTCCGGACAAATGCAGGCATTCTTTAATGGCTGGAATTTAGTCATGACACATAGCAATGAGAGCTGGTCATGTCAGTTGACAGTAGTATGGTTAAAGAAAGATGATGATGTAAAAATCACAAGGCAAGCACTCCGAAAGGGTAGCTCTTTTAAAAAGATGTGTGATTTAATTCAATGGATTCCTTAATTTTCAAACCTTTACAGCAAAATCTCCAATGACTCATAGATGTCAGTTTTGCTGGTCTAAGATACCTATCCTGAGACCTTCATTTTTTTATTACTCACAAGGAGATCTCAGCAGTTTTTAACCCAAAACATGTCTCTCATTTCTTGTTCTTTTTAACTTACAAATCATGGTGACACATGCGTTCAATGGTGCTCAACAAATTTGTCAAATTTTTACATATTAAAATTCCTCTAAAAAAATCTTTACTGTAGACAGCAAAAATTTTCTAAACATGAAGTACCAGAAGTAAGCCATCCTTAAAACAACTTTCCATCTGCACCTGTTTTAGAAGACCTTTTGTGGGGTTGGTTGTACTATTTAGGTTAACTGAGATATTGACAATTGGGGTGAAGCAAATGACAACTCTAATTATAAATGGAGTATCTGTTTCTAAGGTCTGTGTGATGCTTCTGAACATTTTTCAAACACACAGCCTGTCAAATGTCATTCAAATGTAAGTTAACATTAAAACTAGGCATCACTGCACCTGTTCCAGACAGCATTTTGAGGTTCTGCTCTTTAGGCTGAGGAAGGTGTTGACAATTTGCTCCACATTTCTTCTCTGTATCTGTAGGGCATATGCAAATAGTTCTCCCGACTTCCTAACTGCCAAGGTGGAGTGGTGGTAAGACTCCCAAGTCATAATACTAAATCCAAAAAGGATCATAAGCCTCCAAAGATGGACTAGGGCAAAGTCAGTCACTGCCAGCAGAAGCCATTAGTTACTACATATGCAACAGCCACCAACGGATATAAAGTTGAAACATGGGGTTAATAGGGTGGAGAGCCCTTTGCAGTCTTAGTGTAAGCAAGCAGGATTATTGGGAACAGACTCTGTTTATCCACATACCCAATGGACACAAGTGAAATTGTAGCAAAATACCATTTTTTAAAAATGATGAAGCAAAAACCAAAAGAGAATGAAAGGAAAAAGTTACCAAAGCTTTCCAGTTGAAAGATCTGAGCTTTCTAATAGAGCTCCAAGATAAATTTCACTTCCAAAGAATGTTGTATCCACAGTTCTACAAATCCCTGAGAAACTGAGAATGCGTTCTAAATAGAACCCCCATTTGCTGTGTACCTGTGGTTACATTTGGTTTGAGAGCAGACCACAATGCGTTCAGAAGGTACATGTGGGTTTTATCTCTGTGTGTGTTTTTGATAAACAGAAACAGCACAGATTAGGGGCTCTATCATGACTCTCTAACAGTGGTGCATTTCACAAGGAGAAATTACAGGAGATGCTTTGATGTCAAACAGAGGTGGCTGCCTTTAAGAAAATGGTAAATTTAACTTTCTTTGGTTCAAAGCTCAGCAGTTCTCCTTGCTCCCCACTCATGTGAATGCTGCAATTTTCTTGTATTCACTTCCTCAATGACTTGCCATTAAACACCTACAAGTCATTTTACTGCAGCAGTTTGGTACTTGTGACACCCAAATGGGATGGAGAAGAGAAGAGGAGATATGGAGAAAAGAAAGAGAGGAAAGCTTCACATGGTTCCTGAGCTAAAAATTGTTTTCTTGAGTCCAGTATCACAAGCAATGAATTAAAAACACTTTGAGGGGAACTTGGGAGGAAAAAGAAAACAGCTGAAGTACGCAGACTGCATTTCATTACTGGTTCAAATTAGAGGGTGCAGAGGGTGAGCCAGGAAATAAACAGATGCAATGAAAGGTCTCCAGCCTGTGGGCAAGGGAGAGTGAAAACAGCCCTTTATGAAAATCAAGACACCTGAAGCCATGGATATCAGCGGTACACAATGGCCAGTGTTTGGAGGAGAGGTGGTTTCTTAACCACAGCAGGGTTACCTTTCCCCTCCCCAGGATCTGGATTTAAATAGATGATATTTACTCAGGGGGTCTTTCATTGATAGGAAAATATAAACCCACCATTTATACATATCTCTGCTTAATGCAAATAGCGTATTTAAATTTAATTACTTGGAGCTTAAGGTGATTTTGTTCCCATTTCTTTCTCAATTCAACACCCCAGCTCTGATTTGCTCCTTATCAAAGGTTTGTGCATTTTAAAATGCTGTCAAGCATCAACATTAAATGCTTCAGAGCACTAATGATATCCTTGTGATTAAGGGTTTTGCGTCTCTGAGATGCTAGGAGCTCTGGTGCTAACATTAATTGTTTTCTTCTACACTCCAGATGGAGAGAAGGATTTCTCCTCTCAAGCTAGGCAATACCTATGGCATCAAACATAACTCAGCAATATGTATACGTTCTTTCTCTTACTATTATCATTACATTATTTTATAGTACAACCGTTTACAAAGTGCTTTCACATATACATGATTTTGTTTGCAGTGCATTCAATCAGCTGGGTTAACTCCTCTGCTATTTTTTAGGTAAAATCATTAAAATCCCCAACCACCCTCACTGGATGCATCATCAAAGTGAAAAGTCAGCTCCACCCCACCCCCGCCAGCTTTTAGTTGCTACATCATGCATCCACACAAGCACAGTTTCTCATAGTCAAAAAGTGAAACTGTTTCTAAAGCAAACCTGCAAAAGGTATAGAAAAAAAACTTGATTATTCCAAAATCGATATAGGATTTTTTTCCTTATTTGACAAAAAAAACCCATAGAACCAAATTTTCAGCCAAAATCTTTAGAAGCCTGTGAATTCAATGAAATTCATTTATATTTAGATGTGGAAGTATTCATATTTATTAAGCTTAAAGTTAGAATGTATGAGAGATGCATTTTTTCCATAAAGTGATTTCCAAGGTCAGAGCAGAGTCTATTTTAAACACATATTAGGAAATAAAGCAGTGCACAGCCACATTATCCTTCAGCAACATTTACTGAAGGATACAGTTGACCCACGCTGCCAATGATTTTAAGAGTCTGATTTTGGAGCACTGTAAATACTTGAACTAAATGATTCCAGAGTAAGACTTTGCAAAGTCTGTGATTTGGTTTTTACTTTCGGTTTAATAGAAGATGAAAATTTTGCAAGCCTTTTTTATTTCCCAGATAGATGGGACGGCACGTCATTTTCTTTGTGCCAGAGAGACGGGCAACAGATTATTTTCGACAAATCATTTACAGAGAGCTATTGGTTAAATTTTAAATGATAGAATGTGATGCTATTCTTAGCCTTCACGTTAATTGTTTGCATAAGGGAGTTGAAGGTGTTGAGTTGGCCTCTTTGGCTAAGGCATCCAAAGCTGTGAGATCCCTTCCCTTCTAGATAGAGCTTCCCAGCCAAAGACTACCTTCCTAGATTCCTTTGTATTTAAGGTAGTTCATGTGGCTGAGTTTGGGGTAATGGAATGTGGGTTGAAGTGATTTCTCCTCTTCTAGATCTGACCCAGAAATAGCTCCCTGTGACTCTCCATTTTCTTGAACCCACAAGCCAGAGGGAGGTTAATGCCCCAGGCCCATCTTGGAAGCTCTACACCCAACAACCCCTCATCACCACCGACTGGATGCAATTTCAGCAAGAGATAAATTTCCATTGCACTAACCCATTGAACTGGCATTTGGGGTTAAAACAGGTACTCATTCAAGTGAAGTGGAGCCTTTTGGCAAAAAAGAGTTAACTCAGATAAACTATAGAAGTACTGTGGCCCACGGAAGATTGGTCTGTGGTTTTGCAGCCTCCTGAAAGGCCTTTGGGTTCCCTCCTGGAAACTCCAGCTCCTGGTCATGCACGATGAGCAGATATCCACCCATTTGTGAGAAACTGGGGCGCGCTGCCCCGAGGTCAGCAAAGTCAGTGACAGAGGCCGCGTGGCTTCCCAGGGACAAAATCACAGGCACCAGTCTTCTAACAGGGAATGAAATCGGCAGAATCGCAAAACACTGGGCCAAAAGATTCAGCTGATCTTGTGTTAATGCTAAATGGGAAAAGACAGTGGGGTTCTCAGAATGGTTTAGTTGAGTTTTCTTTGTAGAAAAGAGTTAATTTAGTTTTCACTGCATTATTAACTGCTTAAGCAGATGAAGACTTAGGTAGGCCCTTTGAATTGCCACAAGACAAAGAATGGGGAAAGGAGCAAATCAGATGCCAGTAAACTCCTGGGCAAGGCACTTGCACATACACGCACACCTGACATCATTTCATCCCTACAACTCTCTGAAGTAGTTATAATGATCACCCTTACATTTCAGATTTGGAAACTCAGGCACAAAGAAATTAAATAATTTGACCGAAGCTGTAAAATGAGATTTAAAACTCAAGTTCACCTGGCTCAAAAGTATGTGATCCTCCCTCTACGCCACATGTCTGTAATAACACACACACTAAACTAGCATTTATTGAGTAATTATGATGTGCTGAGCATTGTTCTAAATCTCTTGCAGGAGTTAATTCATGTAAACCTCACAAAAACTCTATGAGACAGGTACCATTATTATCCTCATTTTATAGATAAGAAAGATAAGGTACGGAGAGTTTGAATAACTTGCTCCAAGTTATGGCTTATATGTGGTCATAATTCAAAAGTCTGGTCCTAGAGCCCTCATTCTCAACCACTGATCTATAGAAAGTGGCTGGTCTCTGCCCCTCCTTTCTCTGGTAAGAAATAGGAGACTTGAAGGTTTAAGTGACTGTTTTCCCACAGCAGTAGTGGCAGCAGCAACAGCGTAAATCTTTCTAAAGTCTGCTCTGTTAGGTACAGGGGTATCTATGTACATTGCAGGCTGTCAGAAACGCAGGGGTAAGTTAGATACGATCCCTGCTCACAGACAAACCTTAAAACTTTTGGTGCAGAATGAATTCACATTTGAACTAACCTAAAGAGCTGAGACAAGAATAAAACAAAACAAATTCAATTACCAAATAAAAGAGTAAGTCTTTGGAATTAGGGAAGGGGTAAGGATACAAGACAAGCTTCTGGAAGACTGGCAATGTTCTATTGTTCTGTTCCTTGGCCTGGGTGATGGTCACATAGGTGTTTACTTTGCTATAATTCAATGACTATACATTCGAGTCTTGCTCACTTTTCCATATGTGTATATTTCAAAATAGAAAGGTATAAAACAAACACAAATGTTAGGAGTATTAAAAAGGAAGTATCATACTTATTACCAGAAAGATCCATACACAACATTTAGTATACCTCCTGGGTTAAGCCCTAAAGATGTCATGAAAGATGTAAGGTTTTGCAGATTAGAGCTTTTGCAACTTTTTAATCATTATGCTGAAACATACAGCAATCCTTGCTCTTCGTAGTAAATAAAATGCATTACTTAAATGTCTGTTTTACCTTTTTAAGTTAGCTAATGTCTTGAATTAGCATTATTACAGGTACAGTCATAGGATCAGTTATAAAATTGTAAGTGGGTAACAGCTCAACTGGAAACCAAGGCCTGTGTCCACCAGAAGTAACAGGGAATTAACCTCAGGGGCACCCAAGTGTGTTTGCTGCAGTTCAAGTGTATCCTATGTTTCGTCTGGGAGCTGCTTGTTTTACTTTCTATTGCTTACTAAGAATTTTGTTGGCAGGTTCTGACAAGGATAGCTCAACACTTGCCAACAGAAACATGGCAGGATTCAATGTGTGTGTTTCCTGTTATAAGTAAGAATGCCAGTTTGAGGCAAACAGGAAAACAATCTTTCCACTGGAAGGCAATTTAGAAGAATTTGCCTGAGCAAGATAATTGTTTTAAGGTAAGAAAATGGGGTGAAGCTAGCAACAACAACAACAATAAATATATATTTTTTTCTCTGAATGCTTCAAGTGATGAATCTTCTCACTGGGTCTTAATGTGGTGTTGAAAGTTATCTAGTGTTTCCGCTCTTAGTTACAATTATTTTATGTGTAACTTGGTTACACAGGATGTGAGCCCTCACCAAATGGAGGCCTCCATGACCTACAATGCCCTCCAATCACTTCGTAGGGAAGATCAGAGAAAAAAAGTTCAAAAAAATTATTTTTTAAACAAACAAACAAAAACAACAAAAAATGCTCTCCAAAATTAATTTGGAATATGGAGAACAAGGTAAGGAAAAGGTTCATTTTTACTGAGCAGAATACAGAAAGGAGAAAGGAAAGGATTAGCTGTTGTGAATCAAGGCTTCTGTTCCTTTTGCTGTCAACTCCACCAGGGAGCTTCAAGCATTCCAAGTCTGGAAAATAAAAAGCTATGCTGCAGGCTTCAGGTTCTCTTTGTTACTCAGACAGCTGCTAATCGTCCTGCTGTGTTAGGAACCCACGAGACAATGCTGTAACATTTAGCTTTCTGACATCCAAAGAATCTAGATCAGTCCCCAATTAAACAGGTATTAATCACAAAGACTCTAAAAGCCAGGATGATAGATGCACCCAGTAAATCTTTGCTGTTGCCTTTACTTTTCACACTCAGATTTCTACATTTACAGGCAGAAATACTTAAAAGCCTGCTCCTGAAACTTGACCAGTCAGAAACCTGGTTCATTACTTTATATCAGATGCTTGATGATTTCCTACCTCTGAAAAGCCTTTCAGAAAGAGGTAAGACATTGATCATTCTGCTAAAAGAGCCTGTCTGCTTCAATAAATAGATCCACTATGGTTGTTGTCATCTTGACTTTTTAAGTGTGATAACTAATTCAGAAGTGTTGTGGCTTTGCCACTTGTTATAGGGAAATCCAAATCATCTGTGAAGTTAAAAAAAAAAAAAAGTCAGTGGATGAACCCAGAAAACATCAATGGGCAAAATATTAATACACTAGTAATACTAACGATCGCTTCCAACTCGGGCCAAATCATCTTCAGGTCATGAACCTGATTAGAGTGAATGAATGAAGAATATTAAACCAGATAATAGAAAAGAGTATGTGTTGGATGAATCCTTCTGAATTCCATGTTTTGAAATTTATGTTGATAAAAGGGACTCAGTGTTACTTTTTCATCAATTTCCATTTCACAAGGGCTTGAAGATAGCCTTATTTAACTCTGTCAAAGAGTATCATTTACAGCTTTTGTTATAAATAAGTGACTAGGTAATCAACCCCCAAACACACAAACAAATAAAAGTAATAATTTTCATAGCCAATATCTAATCACTATAATACACAATGAAGAGAAAAGCACCAACACGAGAGGCTCATATGACCTCAGAGGAAACCAACATTAGCTATTCTGAGTTATTAGAAATCTTTTTAAATTAGATTTCTATTTTTTATTTCTCAAGCTAACGGAACCCATGAGACAAGTACAATATTTGCAAGGTGCCAGCTCAAGGGGCTGAATTCCTTGGCTTTCAATGGAGCCTGAATGTATTATAAATTACTCCGTCCTCATCACTATCTCAGTGGTGGTCCACTGTCTTCCAAGTTGAAAGAGTTGGAAGTCAATAAATGTCACTTATGATATGAACACCTGTCGACTAAGACCTGGACTGAGACCAATTCCATTAACATAGTCATTCTATGGCTGCCAAATGGCCGGGCCTTGGACCACTTATGATATAGTCCCCATTCAAGGAGGTGACCTAAAGACAGAAAGGTCCAGAGTCCCATTAGTCATCTTCCAAGCCATCCAATTCTCCATCAGATATACTGTTGGAATGGGATACCTAGTTTTTTAATCGTCATTTAAAAAGATCACGTGAGCTGCTCAAAAAAATGTCATGGTGACCATAAATTGAAGAAAGATGCTCTTTAGCATTGTTACCAGCCACTGTCCTTTAGACCTAAGAAATTATTTTTTAGCAACTTCTATTTCTTTCTCTTGTTGCACTTAAAACACATAGGCAGAACAGAGGAAAAAATGAAAAATATTTGACAAAGTATAAATCATAGCATGAAATTATAGGCTACCAGTGATTCCTGACAAGGCCAGATAGCCATGGTGGTAAAAACTCAGTTGCAAATCAATGTGTTCTGTGCTATTTGGAATTCTTCCAAGTCCAAATGTTGCTTGGCTTAAAGCACAATGTCTAGGGGCATGATGATCATGGACAGTAAACTAGAATGTTACAAGCAGGGGAGAGAGACAGAAAGAGAAAGAGACAGCGAGAGAGAAACAGGAAGAAGGCCACTGGGGTGAAGTTCCGAGACTCCTCATCTTTCTTATTGCCAGTTTGGTTCTGCTGCATGGAAGTCTGGGGAAGTTCCAAACACAGGGGATCAAAATATTCTGAGGACAATATTCATGATCCATAGAATGCTGAGAAGGTGGGTTTTAGTAGCACCTCAGGGAACCTCTGCTTTATATATAGCCAAATCTTTCCTGCGCTGTTTCTTGCTTGCTATGTAGACAAGTGTAAGGAAGCACCTGGTGAGTGGAAAGAAGTGGGATAAAGACCTTTGGGTTAAATTACAGTCGGAACATTTTCAGAACGCATCCTACACAAATGGTCACCGCATGGTATGCTCTCTGAAAATGTGGCCATGAAATTATATTCTTGCAGCCCTCATATTTGAAAATCTGTCTTTTTGGCAATTTTCTTAAAGGCTATGATACAGGTTAGGAACAGGATAATCATCTAGGAGAAGAGGTTTTAAGCTTGGAAATCTGCAACCCTAGAATTGTATTTTTATTTTACTTTTTATTTTTAGAGTATCAGCCAGAAACTAAGTTCTATGTGCTAGATAGTTTAAATATCTATAGGCATTATAAGAATGAGGCAGAAACAACTGAGCTATTAAATTTTAAAATGTTATTAAGGTCAATAGATATCTTCAACCGGATCTGTGCTTGAGAATTCAAGATGACTTTTGTAGTCATAAGAAACAACAAATAATGTACTAGGAAAGCCATTACTGTTTTAGGACCTGTTTTTTGTTTTTGTTTTTTTAAAAAAAAGAAAGAGAGAAAACCAGGGGGTTCACAGCATCTCACAGGGACCTCCCTCATGAACACAATTTGCTGAAGTGTGAAATTCAGCATAACCGGCTCCGCCCACGTAAGTCAGTATTTAGTCCATTCCTATATATTGGAGGAGCTTATCAGGATTGCATCTCACCTAGAAATAGTTTTACAGCGTGATGTCTAAGAAAGACACTGGAGCAAGGCTCCTGCACACTATGGAGGAAGTTATTGGAAGTTAATGGAAGTTATTTTTTGTGTTTTCTGAAATAGGAAGAGGAAAAAGAAGTGGAGGGAAAGAGAAAATGCTACCCTCCAACAAACACGTACAGTTAAGGCGAATCCTTGAAGAGTTTACAGTGAGATTGAAAGGTCTTCTCATTGACATTTCTCCCCAAACAATACATCTTTACATGACACGAGGATTTCTTAAATATATTACCAGCCTCTTAGAGCCACACCTGAATTAGTTGACTGTTCTGCACTGGAGTGTACAATGAAGGCCGTAAACACAATATATGCTTCTTAAAATTTCTGTCCACTGCTCGTGGCTACAAAATGACACTTTCAGAGGGTAAGGTTCTGCTAAAGTTGTTCTCCTTGCTTCTAATATAAAACAAAACAATAAGAACCTTTATCATAAGCCTTAATAATAACCCTATTCCTACTGTAAATGGAGAGAAATGAGATGATGTTAGCTCCAAGAATTTTCAAATCTCCAAAAGCATTCTCCTAAAAAGTTTCCTAAAATCACACCCTCCTGGGAACCCTATAGGATTGGGATTAGATTCAGTGGGTTTCAACATGAGCCTCATCAACAGTTTTCAGATAAAATAAAAGTCTTTGGTTATCTTATTTCTTTATTTATCTTTAGATAAAAAGAAGTCTTTGATTATACTTGAGAGTATAGAGAACATTTGATCAAGCTTTCTGCTGGTTACATATTAAAAATCCCTGGCTTGTGTATACGTGTGGTCCTAGCTTTGAAAAAGAAACATGAACGAAGTTGTGCTCCTATTTAACTTCACATTTATGCTCAAAATACGCACTTATTTTACCAAAAAAAAAAAAAAAATAGGATTGATTTAAGAGACAGATTCCCAGCTTGCAGTATGTCATCTAGAAAAACACAAACTCTCCAGGAAGTCATTGTAAGCTACCCCCTTTGCAGTGTTTGTACTAATGGATGGATCTTACCCAAGCTTGCAACACACTGTGAGCCTGTTGGTGGCAGGTCACTATTTAGCACCCACTGAGAAGTTGAAGCTACATATTTAAGTCTTGTTTGTATGCCCATGTCACAGACAAAAGGTTCCTGGATAAGAATTTTTTAAAAACTTTTCTGTCCCACAGCCTTTACGAAAAGGATTTTTTTTTGAAAGTGATAGCCAAACTGCCTGAAAAATTTGTGTACTGGAAGATACGAATCAAAAAGGGGTGGACCTTGTTCTTTATCTTTTCTCCACTTTTCCCTCCCAAGAGTAACAGCAAGAACAGAATAGTAATAGAAAAAATATTTCATGTCTCTATCATTTTACCCATAAAGTATTTTAGATAGATATCAGGGAGTGGCCCCTGTACTTTTTCATAACAAAACAAAACCCAAAAGACGGTCAGAGGAGAACCACAGTACAGTTCGTTTAGATCAGGCCTACCAACTTAGCAGAATAGAGAAAGAAGAAATAGAATCTAAGAGTGATTTCTTCAGCTCTGTGTCTATATAGGTGGACATTTTGATGACCGTTCAGCCAGATTCCCACAGTGCTCTGGGTGCCAGCCCTCACCTATGGAACCAAATCATTAGTGACATTTCCCAATGAGGAAGCCAATGGGTTCACTAGGCAAGTGACCACACTGACTGGCACCATCTCTCGTTTTTATCATTGCATTTTCAGGGGAGCCTGGGGAGCCTCCTTCATTTCTAATTTTGGCAGAAGCAAAGAATGAGAAAGCATGAGTGCAGGTTGTGGGGGGAGTGGGTGGTGGAAAGGTGGACACTAGAAGAAGGCCCATTAAATAACAGAGATTTTTTAATACTGACAGATAGACCAAAAGTTTGCTTATCTTGACAGATTAAAAGGTAAACCCTAAAAAAATCCTCACCAGTCTTTACCTGAAGACAACATGCAGCATATATCCTCTTACTGTATACCCACACCACAAAAATGCCACAGGGATGCTGAGACTCAGAGGAATTCTCTGTGTATTTGGGTGACATGGACAGGCATTTCCATTAGTACCTGTAGATTTAAGATGTCTTAATGCAAGATTAGTCCTGCAGCCTGGCTTTTGGGTTTTCAAGGTGTTTAAAGGAGGGGGAGGAAAGGACTATTTAAAGACATCAGCAGGGGGTTAATGGAAGCTTTGATAAAATTTCTCTGGATCTTTTCATTGATGTTCAATTGCAGACTGGTTTCTGGAGACCTGTCTGGCTCCTCTGGGGAGACAGTAATTAATTGAGCCAGTTGGAGTGGCAACTAGATAATTTAGAAGCCCACCGGAAACGCCTGCTAGCCCTGCACTGCCCATTTCTCATCTCAGCCAGGCACTTATTTTTTAAATCTCTTGATGGCTTCTCCAGAGGGTGTAAAAGTCGGTGGTTAGTGTTCGATGGAACAAGCACAACACTGAGAGATGAGAAACAAATCAGAATTAGGCTGTCAAGTGATTGCTGGTGAATGAATTTCCCTTCTTACAAATGAACATGCATATATCTTTCTGTAGGAGCAGAGGGAAAGGACTCAGGAAAAAATAGCGTTCTCAGTCCTGGGTGTATCAATAAAGACTTCATTTTCTTAGAGTGGAATATTCACATCTTTTTAGAAAAAATGCAATCTAACTTTTACTTATATGCAATAATTACCACTAAGCTCTACAGACATACTATTTGTCTGTGCTGTTCAGTCAACCTTGAAAAGTCGGATAATTTAGTAGGCTCATTCCTGAGGCTTTTATTTTTTTTCCTCCTCACCAGGGCTTGTGGCACCCACCCTGAATACAAATTCACAGACACTGGGGCCACACACAAGAGGCTGCGCCATTGTATATCTGCTGGTTTATTTTATTTTTAATTACGATCATAATGAGTGAGTATGCTTATTAATTACAGTAGTAGCAACATTATTCTGGAAATGAAATTCTTTTCAGTATAAGGTTAGAATCAAGAGACTGTTTCTTTAAAAATAAATAAATAAATAAAGTACTGCATTTTTTTTAAAAATGTGCATTTCATAGGCCTTATGAAGTAAACCAGGATCCCATGGCTAGACCAGAGCTGTTAATGAGAAAACCACAGCCTGGCTCCTCTGAAGCTCACTGTGTGCTTGCTTGGGCCTATAATTACCAGGCACAGAAAGGACTCTGCAACCGGCTACCATTCCCTACTAACAACTGAGGATGTGCAAACGACGTTTCAGCAGAATCTCTCAGTGGAATTGCTTTGCTGTCTGTTTGAAGGATTTTAAAATGAGTCTTTAGAAGGAGTTCTTCATTTTATAGATTTCACTAGTGCCATCATTTGTTTTTCCTTTAAATTTCTTAGGTGTAAGGAAAAATAATATGATTTACTGGAGATCAAAGGCAAGCATGAAATCATCTCGGAGGGAAGATAAGGCACAGGAGCAGAGCATAGCATTATTATTATTATTATTATTATTATTATTATTATTTTGAGATAGAGTTTCACTCTGTCGTCCAGGCTAGAATGCAGTGGCAAGATCTCGGCTCACTGCAGCCTCCGCTTCCCAGGTTCAAGCAATTCTTGCGTGCCGCAGCCTCCTGAGTAGCTGGAATTACAGGCATGCACCACAACACCCGTCTAATTTTGGTATTTTTAGTAGAGATGGGTTTTCGCCATGTTGGTTAGGCTGGTCTTGAACTCTTGGGCTCAAGTGACCCACTCGCTCAGTCTCCCAAAGTGCTGGGATTACAGGCATGAGCCGCTGCACCAGGCTAACACAGAATTATTTAAAAAGAAGACTGCCGTCAGTAACGATAGGACCTAGGCAATAGTGTGAAGAATGCATACTTTAAAGAGAACCAGAATATCAGTGAAGCATGTCCCACATAATCCATTTAAATCTGAGTGCCAATGGGAAAAGATTTATGGCTCAAGAAAGCAAAGTTATGACTGAAATCCTAATTATTTTAGTTAATTTTTTTTTTCTGAGTCAAAACCTTTACAAAATAAGGTGTCTTGCCAAATGGAAAGATTGTTTCAAATGTTGAGATTTACCTAAATGTTACCCATCGCATCCTTTGCCAAAACAATTTTCCACAAATGATACCAGTATTTCAATATCTTCTCAACCTGGTTTCTTATTGGTCTCCTTTCTTGATTTAGTACTCCAGAGCTCAGATGAGCAAACATTTTGTGTCAGCAATGAGACAGTGCCTATGTTTGCTTTGCCGGACATTTGCTCTCTGTTGCACCTACTCAACTATGCCACTGTCACGTGAACACACTCTTACACAATATATGAACACATGAGTGGGAATTTGCTCCAGTAAAACGTTATTTATGAATGCCAATACTTGAATTTTATATAATTTCCAAATGTCACAAAATATTATTCCTTTTTTTATTACGTTGAACCCATTAGAAATATAAAAGCCAATATTCGTGGGCTGTCCCAATCTGAAGGACTGGATTTGGCTCTTGGGCCACAGCTTGCTGACCCCTGCTTTAGGGCACTAAAAGCAGCAAACATTTGTGCCTTAAAAATACCATCATTTGGCCAGGTGAGGTGGCTCACACCTGTAATCCCAGAATTTTGGGAGGCTGAAGCAGGCAGATCACTTGAGGTCAGGTATTTGAGACCAGCCTGGGCAACATGGAAAACCCCATCTCTACTAAAAAATACAAAACTTAGCTGTACGTGGTGGCGCACGCCTGTAGTCCCAGCTACTCAGGAGGCTGAGGCATGAGAATCGCTGGAACCTAGGAGGCAGTGGTTGCAGTGAGCCGAGATCACATCATCTCATTTAGGTTTAGTCTTCCAATACAATTCTCAGAATCAGCAGGAATGTGCTTTCTGGTTGTCCCTTTGATCCCAGACCACATCTCAGGTCCACTCCAGAGGTGCCCCTCATACCTAACCATGGGCCAGAACCACTCACTGTCACGATTTGTCTTTCAACACCTTCATTTCAGGCCAAACTGGACTTCCCAACATCTCATCTTTCTCCCTTGTCCTTTCTGCTTTTAGGGATAATTATGCAATAGTCCTGTTATCTGACAATTACATTTATCTCAACATAGTCAGAGGCAGAAATTTATATACCGAAGCTGAAGCAGTTTGTATGGGCCCTTTCTGAAGCTCTGCTCCTGCTCTGATATTTGTAATTTTGTAGCGTTTTATTGTTTCACCCTTAATCACACAAAAGTTGTTTAAGTTTTAAACTCCACAAAGTCTGGCTCCGCCATTCCTACAGCATATTACCTACATCGATTGCTGTAAGATTTTCCCCTTTCTCCCACCATTTTCTTGAAGCTTTCCTCTTACTATCTAGAAGACAGGTAGCAATTATACCCAGTGGGGATGAGAATTCCCACTGTTCTCCATTATCCCACTCAAATCACATAATACGTCTAATTAAAAGATGGCAGGGAGAGAAAGAATGGGAACTTACCAGTTGAGTAATAAAAGACAGTGTGCCTCTTATACTTAGTTATTATCTTTTCTTTATTCATTATTTTGGTTTTATTAAATTTATCGTTACTTGACAAAGAGTTAACTGATTTGTTTTTACTGTAAATAAACGTTAGTCAACAAACAGATGGAACTGTATGACTACATGTTGCAGAGTGGCATTATGAAGAGGTGTAATGCCACTTTATTGCTCTTTTTTTGTTTTTATTTATTTATTTTTATTTTTTTGCATTCAGTGCTTAATTGTCAAACCCTAGAGAACAAGGCCAACCTAACAAGCAGCACCAGTTCATCTGATGGCAAAACAGCTATAACAGGATTCATGAGGGGTCTTGAAATGCCCTTTATAACTGCCTGTTCTCTGAGAACTGTAATGGGAGCATCATGCTCTCAGCATGGGGCAGTGAAGCCAGAGAAATGTGGAATCTTCCCTATGTGTTGAACCATAGGCCAGCTCAAGCAAAGGCCAGTTGGCTATGGAACCCTGAAGGCACTGCTATGAAGTCTGTTCTTAAAAACTACTGCTAGAACAGAGTTTTACAGCCTTAGCACTATGGACATTTTGGACCAGAAAATTCTTCATTGCAGGGGTAGGGGATGCTGTGTTGTGAATTATAAGATGTTTATCAGCATGCCTGGTTTCTACCCACTAGATGCAACAGCACCAAAAAATTGCCTCTAGACATTGCCCATTAGGGGTAGGAGCAGAAACCACCCCCAATGTAGAACAACTGTTCACTATCTTAGTGTTTTTCCCCGACAACGTAAATACCTTGGCAGGGCAAGGAATTGGAGAGATGGAAGGCAGACAGAATTCAAGTGATAATTCTGCTGAACCATTTTTAGAGTGTTTTCCCACTCTTAGAATTGCATTGAGAGACCATTTCTAAACATGTTAGAAAAATAAGCCTTACTTCTTCAGGTTCATAGCTCAAGGTTACATACTTAGAACCACAGAATTTTGAAACAGAAAAGATCTCAGAGATTAGCTAGTTTAAATAATTATGTAATTCATCAAATATTTTAAATCCTCCAAACTAAGCATGCTACAGATGTTTGTTTGTCACTAGGACACCATGGCTGTGCTAGAGAGAGAAGACCAGATCTTTCCATTATGAAGTATCTAGAATAGCATCACATGCAAAGTAAAAATCAAAAACGGACATCACTGCCTCTGGGTGCAATTTAGGGTGAGGAGAGAACACCATTCATGGGGGTTGGGTCGATAATGATTTAAAACACCAGTATATGGTCCAGCCTCATAGCTAGAAAACCAAGCAAAGGCGATGGGAGATGAATGGCAAGAAACGATTCAGAGATATTAAGGTACTGCTGGCTGCCATCGCAGCCTTTTTAACAACAACAACAACAACAAAACTTCACAGGTCTGTTGCTTGGTCAGAAAACCATGTTTCATTTACACAGCATTTCTCCCTCCTGGTGACACATCCTGTATTCATTTGCCTGATGGTCCACTTAAGTAAAAGTAAACCAAAGGAAAGCCATCCAGAAAACAAATCACCCAGCAGTCTGCCATTTTTCATAAACATCAGGACTATCTGCTTCTAAACAAAAGACAAAACAGTTGCTACAGGATGAAAGGATGAAGGAAAGTGGAATCTCATTTTGTTCCTTTTGGCCTGTAATGTAGAAAAGTAACTTTTGGGGGAGCTCCAAGAGCTTCCTCTTCTCCAGTTTTACTGGGTACAACTTCAGCTGGAATAAGTAACACCCCCACCCTTACTCTTTTCCCACCTCTTCCCTTCATTGTTTCTGGCATGGGGGTGAGGCTGGGAGTGACTCATCTCATTAGAGAATTTGGGAGAAGTACTGTGTCCTCAGCTCCACCCACTCTCAGACCTGCCTATCTGCCTATCTGCCTACCTGCCTACCTGCACAGAGTGTCCTTCCAACAACCTTAGCAGGGCAGGCAGGGAGCCTGCAGTTAGCCAGCTGGGCTGCAAGTGTCACTAAAGCAAGCCTTTTTGGCCACAGATAGAAAGCTCACATCCTTCCATCAGCTTATCAGCAAAAAGCTGACAGATATTCAGATTTCCTTTGTCTTCTGTGTCAACTGGTTTTTAACCCAGAAGCGGAGGGAAAGGGTGTTTATTAACCCCCTAAGACCCCAGGAGTAAGATTTGGGTTAGGATTGTTTAAATAACCTTGTGAGAACACAGGCCCATTCACACCACATTCTACAATCAAATGATCAAAGCCCAGTTAAATCTCCATCTCCATGCCCAGATACTCACATAATCTGGTCTCACAAATGGGGAGAATGCCAAACTGAATACATGAATGCTATTCATTATCTCCTAATTTTAAAGGAAAGCAACTTTCTACATTTAGGAGTAGGATTCTCCCTGGTTTTTAGTACTGGCTCTGACATTAGCATGGATGAGTCACCTCACCTTCATAGAGCTGCTCCTCAACTCTTAAAGTCTCAAGGGCAGTGAACATAGGACTCAAAAATTCTAGCAGGTTTTGTGTGATCGACTTGATTTATTATTTTTAACGTGTTACTGATGAGAGAAAGAACCCTGTGAAAACAGAGAAAAGATGGAGAACCACTAACTTTTGGGGCCTCCAGGTGCTAAATGCTAACATTCATTAATTCTATGTATTCCTTATAGAGTGAGACATCATTGCCTATAGTGGTCCTCAAGGAATTTAATTTAATGAAATAATAGGAGCAATTGCAATTAGAATATAATTGTGTGTATGCAAATATACTTAGGGGAGCTTTGATAGAGTTTACGGTTGCTACATTCACCCAGAATTTTGGCCTACATTATTAATTTGCACTACTACGAAGAAAGGGTTTGTTAATCAAAGGTAAACTATCCTGATGATTTGAATTAGAGAACTTCAAATTATGGTAGGATAATGAAGCGGTGCTCCGCACATATACAATTCTCTCCTAAGTGAAAGCTTTCTGGCTGGCCACATAGGAGGTCTCCTTATTGAAAGATTTATTTTTAATTTTGAACAGCTTCCCAGCATTACCCTTCATGAAAACTAAAATAAGGAGCTGGAATTTTGTCCTGTTCAGCAAACCTCCTGGCAGGACTACATGCCATGGCAAAGAAAACCTTATTGTGTCAGAGTAATTCTCTCTCCCCTTTCCTCCTAAATCTAGAAGAATTATATCTACATTTAAAATAAAACTTCACCCCACCCCACTCTGCCCCTGGAAATGTTTTTGCACATTTTCTTCTTTTGGAGGATTTTAGTGTGTCTTCTTTGGGCTCTCTGGACCTTTTGCCCAGGTAGGTGTTGACATAACTTCTTGGCTCAAATCTCTAGGTGTACAGGGAGTCACAGAAATCTCCTGTCCTCAGCATGCCTCCCACGGGCTTTTCTCTGCCAAGGAGAATGACTTCACCTTTTACAGATGAGGCTCCAAAAGTCCATTCCTAATTTTAATTTGGTTAAGAACATGATGCAGTGCTTGCGAATGAATAGCCAAAAAGGTAGAAGGGGGCTGCATGTAAGAATACTGATTGGATCATCAACCAGATTCTCCAGACGGTGCCGAAATCGTTCTGCTCTGCATCAGCTCCTAATTCAGAGAGACCAGTGGCACCGATGCGTGTTCCCAGGATCTGCGTGTAATATTTCCATTGTGTTCTTCCAAAAGAGAACTAATAAAATGTTGGCAATCACAGAGTACTCGTATTTCTATCAAAAACTCCTAAATCATACTAGTCTTTGTAGAAAAATGAAACTAATGACCACTAACAGTGTTCACAACCTAAAAATACAGAATTAAAAGACAAAGGCCTAGCTGGATGACCCGTTCACATTAGGGATTTTAAAAGACTGTTCACGTCTGTAGAGCTGAAGATACATTCCGGTAAGACTCACCATTCTAGCCCCTGCTCAAAACCTTCCCCAAGTCTTAACTTTTTTTTTATTCCAAAGAGTTCAGGGCAAAATGGAAAAATAATGGCTTTGGATTGGGACACTGGAATCGTTTTCACTTATAGGATCAATTAGTATAGATATTTTACTAAACTATTGAGTGCACTTACTGAAACATTCATTTAAAAGAAAAGCGCAGTTAGAGGCAATAGGATTGTTGGCAATTTATAATCCTTTTCCGGCAATGTTTTCTATCCCAAGAGCCTCACAAAGAATAAGCCACAGTTCTGTTTCCCTTCTCCTCTCTAGAAATAAAAAAAGCCGGCAATGTAAAACTCCTGGAGGGGTGGTAACTTTCAGGGAAGGAATACAGATGAGTAAGTCAGAAGTGAAAGCCTAGAAACCTAGATTTTCAAAATATTTTATATTCAGGATTTCATGACAGTTCTGTGATTAACTCAGTAGAAACACTTCATGAACAGGAAATGTTTTCTAGTCATCTGTATTAGCAGAAAGTGATATAGGAATTGGAGGAGACCGGCCGCCCCACCCTCCCAGCCCCCACGTCAATCATGAAATCAACTATAAAGGTAGCTGCAATCACGCCTGTAATCCCAGCACTTTGGGAGGCCGAGGTGGACAGATCACGAGGTTGGGAGTTCGAGACCAGCCTGGTCAATATGGTGAAAACCCGTCTCTACTAAAAACACAAATAAAAATTAGCCGGGCATGGTGGCACGCGTCTGTCGTCCCAGCTACTCAGGAGGCTGAGGCAGAAGACTTGGTTGAACTTGGGAGACAGAGGTTGCAGTGAGCCGAGATCACGCCCCTGCACTCCAGCTTGGGCAACAGAGTGAGACTCTGTCTCAAAAAGAAAAAAAGAAAAAAGTAGCTGCAAAACTATTAAGTGTCTTAAACTTTGTTAACTACAGACATAAAGATGTACATGGAGGTTCTAGTATAGGTCCATCTAGATCATTTATAATATTTTACATTAAAGCATAAGCTCAAAACTATTGCTGCTAATGCTTTTGTTAGAAAATATAACAAATACCAATAGAGCACTCTGTATTGGTAAAAATAAATTTTATAATTGTACATAATCTATAAGTGTTCCGATGTCCAGCCATGGACATTATAATTAAAATGACCAAGATGAATCCCATCCAGCATGGAGTGACTCAGCTCACTGCAACCTCTGACTGCTGGGCTCAAGCAATCCTCCCACCTGAGCCTCCTGAGTAGCTGCGACTACAGGTTTGCACCACTGTGACCAGCTAATTTTTGTATTTTTTTGTAGAGATGGGGTTTCATCGTGTCACCCAGTCTGGTCTTGATCAAACTCTCAGGCTTAAGTTATCCACCTGCCCTGGCCTCCCAAAGTGCTGGGATTACAGGTGTAAGCCACCATGCCCAGCCCCTAAGTATCTTTTATATTATAACACAGCTCCCAGGCTTACTTGGTTCTACTTCAATTATAGCAATTTATTATAATTCATTATTTTAAGCCTTTTCTCTATATACATTCAGATCATACAATAAAGTAGATTCAATTCCTACCTGCTTGGTTGGTTGTCACAGTGACGGAAACTGATTGGTCTGGGCTAGGGTTATATTTGGACACTCCATTCACAGCCCAGATTTCAAAGGTGTAATTGGTATGAGCTAGGAGGTCAGTGATGGAGACTTTGGTGGTCTTCAAGCCATTCTGCTGCGGGGTATAGTGGACCCCACTTCCACAGGGTCGGCACTTGCTGGGGTCACCAGCTCCACATTTCTTGCATACCACATTGTAGGAAATGTCCTGGCGGCCACCTGTATTCTGAGGGCTACTCCATTCCAAGTTCACAGATGTCTCGTTGACATTCGAAATCAAGTTCAGGGGAGCAGATGGTGGACCTGGAGAAAGAAAACCACATCATCACACCAAGAACCGAAATATTCTTTTGGAATCTCTCAGAGCTTGTATTATTTCCTGCAGCTCTCCAAAGTAAGCCAAACCCACTTGGAAAGCAAAAAGCAAATCAAGCCAGCATAAAAGATCTTTTAAAAGAACAATATAATAGAAGGCTGTTACGTAAGTGTCATTCTCTTTCCTGCGCAAACAAACAAGGCATCGGTTGTCACTTTGAGATGTGAAGCAACTCTCCAGCAAATGGGCTCCAAGCCCAGGCTTTCCCTCTGAAGTGGCAGAAAAATATCATAATTTATCTAGTTTCCATCTTATCATCTAAAAAAGCGAAAGTGATTCTAGTTCCCAGGGCTGTTGTGAGACTCTGATAAATTAATAGTTATACACCACTTCTGAAGACAAATTATAATTCCTAAGTACAGCATGTCATCAATAGCAAATAAAATTAACAGAACTGTAGAGATGTGCCTCTGCAGTTCAACATGGCAGTGGAGGGTTAAGCTGTTTATGGGTAATTAGTAGGAACTGGTTTAACGCAGTTGCAGAGATGTTGAAGATAGAGCTGTGGAGAGATGGCAGGGGTTTTGTTCAAGGCTCCTAGACCCCTCCTCCTGCCCTTTAACTTATGCATTCCCACCAACATCAAAGAGTTTCTGAAATATGGGTGATGACAGTGGTTGTTATGAAACAGAACAACTGATCATCAACAACATAATGGATGGTTAAAAATAATATTAATAATAAAAAATAAGACTGTAGATCATGATGAAACTCTTGTTTCTTGATGTAGATTCGCAGATTCCTTTTTTTTTTTTTTTTTTTTTGGTGATGGAGTCTCGCTCTGTCACCCAGACTGGAGTGCAGTGGCATGATCTCAGCTCACTGCAACCTCCGCCTCCTAGGTTCAAGCCATTCTCATGACTTAGCCTCCCGAGTAGCTGAAAATATAGGTGTGTGCCACCACACCCACTACCTTTGGCAGGGTTTGGCCATGTTGGCCAGGCCGGTCTTGAACCCCTGATCTCAAGTGATCGGCCCACCTTGTCCTCCCAAAGTGCTGGGATTACATGTGTGAGCCACTGTGCCGGGCAATGATTGGTCTTAATATGGCAAAAAAAAATTGTGACACAAATTGCCTTCAAGTGGAAGAATCAGGCTGGGAGAAGGGAGAGGGAATTTTCTCGGTCTGAACCAGTTTCAAAGGCTTAAAAGGTAGCTGCCACACTCAAATGAGACATATCTACTCAGTTTGACAGTTGGAAAGCTATTTCTTTCTCATTTCAGTCTTCCAAGAGATGAGCAAAATTAGTTTTTTGTTTGTTTGTTTTGTGGTTTTGAGACGGAGTTTTGCTTTTGTCACCCAGGCTAGAGTGCAATGGCGCAATCTCGGCTCACTGCAACCTCTGCCTCCCGGGTTCAAGCGATTCTCCTGCCTCAGCCTCCCAAGTAGACAGGCACGCGCCACCATGCTCAGCTAATTTTTGTATTTTTAGTAGAGATGGGGTTTCACCTTGTTGGCCAGGCTGGTCTTGAACTCCTGACCTCATGTGATCCACCCACCTCGGCCTCCCAAAGTGCTGGCATTACAGGTGTGAGCCACCGTGCCCGGCTGCAAAATGAGTTTTAAGAAAACTTCGAGGTTTCTTGATCACTGTTATCTATACTACTTCTAATGTAATTGGAATGACTACTTTGCAGGAAATTAGTACAAGTTTCTCAGGAAAAGAAAGTTAACAGGAGGCTTGCATGAACTTGGATGAGCTTTACCTAGTCTACCACAATGAAACATACTGTTCCAAAATGGCTGTTGAGATAGAATTGGAAGAGGTAACCTATAAATAAGGAATTATATTTAATATTTATTACTTAGCATGCAGTAATTAATGGCCAATTATTTTTTAGTGGTAATATTTAATAAGGGTAATTCACTCTCCTTCTCTCTTTATACCACTTATTGAAGACTTTATCTTAACAAGGTAAGCAGGTCTTCCCAAACTCCCCTCGGGACTAATTACCATCAACCTCTTTAAGCATTAAGATCAGCTCCCCATCCTTGCAACTTAAAAACATGCAAACCTTTAAAACATTTCACAAAACTATTGTCAAATTTGTATTAAAGGAAAGATTACTTCACAGAAGTCCTCAGAGAGAAAATACAAATTTCTTTCTTGTTTAGATTTCAAAACTGCATTTACAGTTTTTAGCATGTTAACTGGAATATAATGACAAATGAATGCTTCTTGAATAAAGGAAGTATATAAAATCACCGACTCTAAGAGCCACATAGGATGTTAAAATCATTTGGACAAATACCCTTATTTTAAAGAGGAGTAAGCTGGGACCTGGAAAGTAAATCTAATAATACTGAAAGTTCATGCAATCTAATTAGTGACAGAATTTGACTGAAATCCAAAAGTACTATCTGCCATTTGGAGTTATTTTTATTCCACCATGTGTTCCTCACTAAAGGTATAATGATAACAAAATGAAAAATTTCAGCCACAGTTTGAGAAGGCAAACATGGCGAAGGCAGTGCGCTATCTTCAGCCCTGTTTTAATTCTGTAATGCTTGCCACCATAGTGAAATCCATTACCAGTCTGCAGCTGAAGCTGACCATGGCTTGGTTTATAAAATGGGTCAGTCATTGCTTCTTCTTTTGCTGTGACTTCCAGGGTTAAATAAGAGTGACTCTGAAATCCATTAACCTCCTTGCCAAGGTTCCTGGTCCACTTTCACATGGGAAAATGTGACACAATGAATCAAGCACCACAGAAGCAAAAAGTCAGTAATTAGTATGTAGGACGGGGCATGGCAGTGTCTAAACAGAGAAGAAATGGAGCAGAAAACTAAATGGTTACAGGACTCAGAGATACAGCACTGCCACGTGGAAAAAAAATTATAAAGATGCTGTAGGATTTCAAAATGGAGGGCTGGCACAAAAACACATGCTAACCTAGGGCAGCCTTCTTCCTATGGGCAGCGATTCTGAAAGAAGGCTCTGGAGTGGATGCTGAAGACTAAGAATCAGGCAAACTCAAGTTCAATGCTGGTGAATTGTACTGCGTATGTTTTATGATCTGCTATCACAGAGAGTGACAGTTTTGTGGGGACATCATCGCTGCCTCAAAATTGGAGTATAACGAAGTCATATGATAGAGGGGAAAACAAAGTATAGAAAATCCATCCAACATGACGACGATGTTGGTCTGGAAAAAAACCTGGGAGAGGACACATGCTTTACAAATTATAATCATAATGGTGGTATGCTGTGCTTGTGGGATTGT
The DNA here is from genome assembly GCF_024542745.1 of Macaca thibetana thibetana. Lineage (NCBI taxonomy): Eukaryota > Metazoa > Chordata > Mammalia > Primates > Cercopithecidae > Macaca > Macaca thibetana. Next base: position 21,152,401 of record NC_065589.1, on the reverse strand, counting down.
GGTTTCTGTTTTTTTAAACTCCTGCCAATTAAAAGATGATAAATATATAAGTGTGTTTCTCATTTAAAGGGAGGGCCCATCTCCTCTTTAGGAATAAAAGTATTCTATTCTCAAGACAATGAGAAACAAATATGGACTTGAATACAGCCAAAAGCCAATCTGAGCCTGTAGTTATACTGAACGGCAACATCTTAGTAAACAATTACCTACAGAGATAGTTAAAAAGAAGAGAAAACTGGTATTCTGAGTAACCTGAGCTCTCTTTTAATAAATACAAGGCATCCAGAAGTAAAAAACCTAACTCTGATTATTTTCTCTTTCATTTATGTAAGTATTGTGTCTGGCTATTTAGAAGCAATTAAATTTCTGACACAGTGATTGCCTTTGTCATCAGAAATATGTCCACCTGCGAGTAAGTCTCCAATTACAAATATGAGGTTTATAACAAAAAGGGCTAACTGTTCTACTTGTTGTAATTTTCTAGTCTCCACATCTGAATCAACCCTATTGCGTACACACACACATCGGGTAGCTTGAGGGTCACTGTGAACGGCAAGATTTTATTGTTTTCAAAACTACCCACTACTAGCCTCAGTATAGGACTGGTATAACACCAGTCCTTATGCTTATGGCATTGTTTGACATTTCAGTTCCTTATTTCCTTGCCCGCTTTGTTTGTAACATATAACGGTGTCTTGCTACTTACACACCATTCCATATCTGTTTCTATCAACAGTATACGTGCTCCTCAAGAATTGATGTCTTGGCTGGGCACAGTGGCTCACGCCTACAATCCCAGCACTTTGGGAGGCCAAAGTGGATTACCTGAGGTCAGGAGTTTAAGACCAGCCTGCCCAACATGGTGAAACCCCCATCTTTACTAAAAATACATAAAAAAAGAAAAAAAATAGCCCGGAGTGGTGGTACATGTCTGTAGTCCCAGCTACTTGGAAGGCTGAGGCAGGAGAATCGCTTGAACCTGGGAGGCAGAGGTTGCAGTGAGCCGAGATTGCGCCATTGCACTCCAGCCCGGGTGACAGAGCAAGACTCTGTCTCAAAATAATAATAATGATGATAATAATAATAATTGATGTCTTTACCACTTCCCGTTTTCTACCACGGTTCTTCATTCAGAAATCTCAGAACACGTTTGATAAGTCAATGAATGAATGAATGAAAAACTAACGAAGTCCTTTAATGAATCTTATATCCACCTACCCACAGTGTTATGAAGTGTGTGAATTATGCAGCCTTCTCTGAGCCAAAGCTGTACTAGTCAGCTTTTCACATACAGATTCATTAGTTTTATACCTGTGAAGTAGTAACTTGGTGTAACTAGTTTATTTCAATTTCCTCTTTTTTTTCATGGTTTAGAATTACCTTGGAAAATGTAGAAAGGGCTATATATAAAATATTAGTGGTTACTTCTGCTGGGAGGGATTGTGAATCATTCATTTATTCAAAAAACGTTTATTGTGCATCTAGTGTTTATCACTTGCTTTAGAGGAGAGAGGAAAAACATTCTTATTCATTTTGATAACTTCCTGATAGTTGCCTAGATAGTTGCAGGAATGGATAAGGAACCTAGGGGAAAAGGCAGAGACTCAAGGAAACTAAATAGGGATTATATGTGCAGTGGATGTCAGAGCAAGCACCTGCCTTGTCCTGTTTTTACAGCTGTGTAACCAGCGACGGCTGGGAATTTGAAATGTGGGTTCTACCAAATAAGGTTTTATCAAACTGGGATTGGTTATTACACTTTTCTTCCTCCACTGCGATTTCAGGTGGTGATTTACTCAGACATGAAAGCTTTATCTCTGGGAAAAACCTTATCTCTGAAGAAGCTTAATTTTAACATTTCTAAAAGTAGACTGGTATTTTCCTTATTAGTCTTTATGGAACTACAGCTTTTGCCTTTAATTTTAATTTTTTCACCCAAATTAAGACATTCTGAAACATTAGATTGGTGCAAAGTAATGGTGGTTTTTGTCATTACTTTTAAAGGCAACTACTTTTGTGCCAACCTAATATGAATTAATCAAATGCGGAAGTGTATTTAAGGGAACATAAACATCCTTCCTTTACATTTTTGGTTGTATCTGTAAATTTCCCATGAAATTCACATATGAAATTCACATATAAGCCCGGGATTCTCTCTGTGCCTCCACCCAAAAATGAAAATAGCATGTTCAACTATTTTAAAGTTTTCATATTTAATATGCCCTTTACATTTGTAATATAATTTAGTGGCACAGATATTAATGGTAATCCCAGAAACAGAAGTCAAATGCAGTAATCTTTAGTTTATAAATCTGTTGCACAGGGGCCAGCATAATTTCTCTGTAAAGAAATTTTACGATCTGGCCAGAAAGTAAATATTTTAGGCTTTATGGGCCATCTGCTCCCTGTAGCAACTACTCAACTCTGTTATTCTATCTCCAAAGAAGCCATAGACAATACCTTAACAAATGAACATGACTGTGCTCCAAGAAAACTTACTTGCAAAAATAGGTGGCAGTTAAAATTGACCTTCAGAGCATTTCATGCTATTGAAAATATGATGAAAGCAAGGCATCTTCTTTCTAAGAAGATGTTCTCTGGCACCGTCAGAATTCTGCACATAATTCTAGAGACTAAAAGCATACCCTGAGCCTATCTAAAAAGCTCAGTCCAGGAACCCCTATTTATATAGCCCAGGTAACAACTCTGGCTGCTAAAGCCCAAGTTAGACCTACCTTTATTGGCTAAGGAAGGAATAAAAATGAGACATATGGCTTATTTCTTGAGTTTCTCATTGCTTTGAAAGAATTGGGCACTGAATGTCTTGCCATTGTAGATACAGTTAATGAACATCCATTCACTTTACTGGTGTGAAATACTTCCGGCATCACACAGCAGGTACCGGAGAAAGGTGCTACAATGGGTAATTATTTTCTAGTGGGATGTCACCTCATATTCAGTTTACAGGAGTTTGACAGCATTTAGCCCCAAAGAAACTATAGCCACATTATAGTAGATACCTAGGACTATCGTATCATATTATAAAATATCACATCATATCATGTTATATTATAAAAGGAATCTTGATCTTCCTTTACCAACCATGTGTTCTTCTCTGGGAAAAAAACAAGCTTCTGGAAATGAACCACATACTGTCAATGTGACATTTAAGAAGGGCAATATTCCAAGCATAAAAGAAAATTCCAGTAATTCCACGTATTTTACTACTTTCCTCTCATGAATTAGACTAAAATTTAATTCTTGAGTAGTTTAGAGAACACAGTTGTTGGCTTATGTCAGGATTTAAAGTAGCCGCTTTAGGACAAGCCAGTATTTACATATCCACACGAAATCTGTGTGAGCCTTAATAACGTCATTTAGAAGCCACCAGCCAACACTGAACCTAAAGTCATAAATGTCTCCAGTGTGACTACAAGTTTGGTATGAACCATTCTATGGAAAGTCCAGGCACCCCGTGTACTCTACCTCACACCCAAAGTCAGAGAAAATGCGTTTCTTTATTCTTACAGGAAGCTACTGTAACTTTAGTAGAAGATGAAAACCTGCTATGATAATTGTACTTCGAAATGGGTTTGGCAGAAATGGGTTCTGCCACAGGGCTTAAATATATGTGAATATGCAGTATAACATGCCATATAAACCTAAAAATTCTATTTCTCATAAGAACTGGAATTAAAGTGCCAACAGAATGCAAAACTGTGGAAAAAAGCAAGTCAACTCTAAAACTCACTTTGTTAGCAAAATTTTGCACATGCAACTCAAAATACCTTGGAGCTGGTAGCTCTCCTTGGAATTCCCACTCCCGGCCCTTTGACTAATTGACTTCTTATCCCTGGAATAGTTCTCATTCCTGACTACTCCATACAAACTGAAATCCTCCCTTTCCCTGTCCCAATGTACCCAATTGCACCACATTTTAAAAAATGTCCTTCTTATGAGAACCTTCAATTATCTTGTTTATTCATTTGTTTGTTGTTTATAGTCCCATTAGAACATAAGCTCCAGGAGAAGAGGAATCTTTTCTTTTTCAGGTTTATGAGACTATCTACAGCTTTCGGAGTAATTCCTGACATCTAGTAGATACTCAATAAGGATCTGCCAAATGAACAAATGAATGAATGATGATGCTTTAGCCCAGCCCAGCTCACTAATCAGAAGCATCACTACCATAGCACCATGGCTGAGCACAGTGGCTCATGACTGTAATCCCAGAACTTTGGGAGGCCATGGAAGGTGGATGGCTTGACAAGCCCAAGAGTTCAAGATCAGCCTGGGAAACATGGTGAAACCCTGTCTCTACAAAAAAAATACAAAAATTAGCCAGGTGTAGTGGCACGTGCCTGTAGTCCCAGCTTCTTGGGAAGCTGAGGTGGGAGGATTGCTTGAACCTGGCAGGTGGAGGTTGCAATGAGCTGGGATTGTGCCACTGTACTCTAGCCTGAGTGATGAACTGAGATCCTATCTCAAAAAACAAACGAACAAACAAATAAACAAACAAACAAAAAAACCACTGCCATAGCACTTTTGTATGTCACAAAAGCTAAGCAAAATAATAATCATGATGACAAAGAAAGAAAAGAAACGACAATCACATGCCAAAATGTAAAAAAAAGAAAAGAAAGAAAGAAAATCAAGTCTGCAACCAAGGCAAGAGGATAGCTAATAGAAAAACCAAAGTCTCTGGTCTCATGTGATACAGTGGTTTCCAGAGCTATCACAGACATTTAATACTTAACTGATTTTTAATCGCCATTTTAAAATTCAATGCCTGGGCTATGAAATTCATTCTGGATGGGAAATGGAGCACCCCAATTAGCATGGGTAGAAAGGTAACTCTCCCATGATCAATGTATTTAAGCCCTACTGTCACCTCACTAAAATGCCAAGGCAACCAGTCCAACACATATCTTAAAGGAAGCACCTTGGGTCTGTAGTTCCATTTCCTAAGGCTTCATTAATCATGTACAACTTTTGGTCTGTCAATAGCACTTCAGCGTCTTAGCTGTAAAACCCTTCAACCCTTCAGATAAGCCTTTGTTGTTAATCTCTCTCCGGCTGAAAGACAGGTTATAAGGCAGAGTCAACAGTTGGGGTGCACTACGTTTTGACTCTGAAATAAAGCCCATGCTTCCCCCGACATTTGTATATGTTGCCACCACTAATTGCTTTCTCCCAGTGCTATCTGCTGTGGGTTAGTTTACATAAAGATGGCTGTTTTAAAGACATCCCTCCTGACATATATGAACAGTGCATAACCTCTTATCTTGGTGGTTTATGTGTTTTAACAATGAAGACAGCCAAGCAGGGCTGTCCATGATTAAACCAGAACCTTTTGGATGCATCAATCACTGTTGCTGTCATGAAAAATTCTTGGCTTCCTATAGAGGTTCATTTCTTGTTGTGAGACTTTCCCATAACCTATTTTTCTGGTTCTATCTCTTTTCCCTTTGTCTTTTCTTTACTGGGTTAATTAACGGTTTGGTTTCTTTTTTTTAGGATGACTTGTTTAGGGCTGAAGTGCCTTATAAATTCTCAGTTGAACATAAGAAAGCTACAATGCCAAAGACCAAGAAAAGTAGAATCGAGTATTTCATTTTTAAAATTATCTAGCCTGTGCATTACTTTACTTTTCTTGCAAAGCACTTTTTGGTATCTTATCTTATTTAATAGGTGCAATCAAATCTGACAAAAAAGTATTCATTGTTCACACCAATCTGATTACCAAAAACTAAGATAAGAAAAGTTAAGCAAATCACCAAAGTTAAGACAGCCAATATGTGCAAAGCTGTGATCAGAAACCCTGACTCCAAGGCTAAACAACCCTGCTTCCCTTTCATAGAGATATAAATAATATAAAGAAAATACTAACCCATAATTACAAATTCTTTTTGAGAATTGGGTAGAAAGTTTCCAGCTTTCTCAATTCACCCTAGAGTTCAAGTTCACCTCACTTCCCTGCCCTTCATGATGATGACGGCTAGCTAGTATTAATTCTCAAATGATCCTATTTTATCATTTTCATGGGGATGATCTTTTCTGCCTTGTTCCTACTTTCTGTGCAGGAGAGCAGCCAGGAGTTTCTATTAAAGGTTCTTTTTCTAGGTGGAAGATCACAGGAATAGGGCGAGGGGCAATTATATCTCTATAGCAGAATCTCTCATAAATCTAAATGTTGATAGCAAAGAAGATACCCTGGGCTGAGTGTGGTGGCTTATTTCTCTAATCCTAGCACTCCGGGAGGCTGAGGTGAGAGAATTGCTTGAGCTGGGAGGCGGAAGTTGCAGTGAGCTGAGACCGCACCACTGGGAGACAGAGTGAGACTCCATCTTAAGAAAAGAAAAAAGAAGCTACCCCGTTCTCACCCCAGGGGATCTCAGAAAAATGTGTAATTAACCCTGTTTCATAGAAGCATGCGGTGAATAACCACTGTATGACTTCCATGCATAGTGTCAAAAATAGCATCCAGAAATGACAGGACTCGGTCAATGACAAGCCACTCTTAATTATTCATGGTGGTAGAAAAATTGTAATAACCTGGCTAAATGGCATTGGCAGATTATTCAAGCCTTTCACTTGGGCATATATTACTGTCCCTCGAATCTTTGCATTTTCCAGTGGAATCCACAATGGGCTCTGTTTATGACTATAAAATGAGGAGTATGTGGGGGGAAAAAAAACCAGGAGGCTAAAACAGCATTGTTCTTTTTAAAAGAATTCAATGAGATGATACCTGATCTTTATGAAATATCATGAAGCTCTTGAAATTTTGGAAACAGCCAAATGGCAAATGATCATTCTAGGGTCTATCTAGTGCCTTCGTTGAAGCTCACCTGGTGATCTTTCTCCTTCTATCTTTAATTTTCTTCAAACAAAAACCATCCACTTTGTTGTCTAGAGGTACTTTTTCCTATTAGTAGCTAAAACGCTGAAAGGCAATCCGAAAGGAAGAAACAAGAATGTGGTATACTCACTAGCTAATGTCAGATGTTGAACTCCTAAGATCTAACTGGAGCAGCAGCATGCGTTGACGGCTGCATCTGAATCGTCCAAATGTCTTTGGTTGCTTTGATCAGTTTGTACAGTCCATGGGACAGACACATTAGCTGGCTTACCAACTAACAGGCAGCAGGACCATATGTTCTGAACTAAAAACCAACTATGTAATCTGGCAGTGTGGGGGAGTTGCTGTCTCAATTTGAGTTTTTGTCCTATGACGAATGGAATGCAGTATGAAACTACACTATTACATTGCAAATTTGATAAATGACATGGAATGAGAAATTCCCCTGGAAAACTTGGATTTGGAGATTTTTCATAAAAATATGTTCATAAAAATGATTGATTGCATGAATGATAAAATGGCTAGAGATCAACCAATGAATCTTCTGAAACACTTTCATGAATGACACTTTGGGAATCTTTGGCCTTTGTTCTCACTTTTCTAACGAATCTTTCACTAGAGCTAACTGCACCCTCACTGACCTATTTCATAGAATGTATCCCTCCCCCGTCATTATATGATTAGTTACTTGCAGCTCTAAAGCAAAAAGAAATATGCTTTCGGGTGGATAAAAAAAAAATGTAGTTTACTTGAAACTGAAGGCTGCCTTTTATCCTATGGTTTATACATCAAAGCTTTGCTCTAGACGTCCCTCCCCAAATCCCTTAGCCAGACTGCTAAGCATGTAAATCTTTGGGGTAGTGAATTGAACAGAATATCAGGGGCACCTTCAAGAGCTTGTTTGAAAATGGATGTGAGACTCCCAAAATTAAAGCACTTAAAAAAATAAAAAATAAAAAAAATAAAAAAGGAAAAGAGTCCCTCCCTTCTCCTGACCTTGGAAACAAGTAAGGACGATGTTATTTTAATTTGCATTCAAATTTTAACACAGTCACATAGCACCAGTGGAATCGACATTGGGTTTCCACCGAAGATTGCTCATCATTTCATTATGGTTCATTATGTTGATAACTGTCAGAAAGCATTAGCAGCGAGGGCTTTGAGTAATAGAACTGAAATGGTAATTTTAAAACAATACACTTTCTGGAGGAAATACAGCAGCGCACTAAATTCAATTAGAAAAGGCAAATGTAGAGACAAAGTAAGTGATGTTTGTTGTTTGGAACTTGGCTGTTTCAATTTCTTGATAACGTAAACCTGGAGAAAGCTTTTTCAAATCAGGACCTCTGGTCATAGATCTTAGTAAATCTGCCCTCATTAGCTCTGAGCTCTCCTACTATAAATTGTCTTAAAAGCTGCAATTTTGGAATATTTTCGGCCATGTCTAAGTATCAATCAATCACTCTTTGTTTGTTTGGCACAGCTGACTGAATTATTCAAGGCCGTTTACTTGGAGACAGATTTGTGAAGGTCCTTCAAGTTGGCAATCTAAAATAATAATCTCTCATTTACGAAGCGTTCCCAATCACCAGGCTCCAATAAGTTTCATCAAACAAGTTAAATAAGGAGCACCTGAAAGCACGAAGACAGCTTTCCAATAGGAAAATACGAAAAACTACTCTGGTAATAGTGCTCAGAAGTCAAGGGGGCAAAATGACAGATGAGCTACGTTTTTCTAGATATGCAAAGCCAATTTGCTATCTTTACAAGGTACTTTTCTAGCACATTTTGAAACACAATAAGGGGCTGGAAAAGAAAGTTACCTTAAGGCCAGGTGCAGTGACTCACGCCTGTAAATCCCAGCACTTTAGGAGGCCCAGGCAGGCAGATCACTTGAGGTCAGGAGTTCGAGAGCAGCCTGGACAACACAGTGAAACCCAGGCTCTACTAAAAATACAAAAATATTAGCTGGGCATGGTGGTGCATGTCTGTAAATCCCGGCTACTCAGGAGGCTGAGGCAGGAAAATTGCTTTAACTTGGGAGGTGGCGGTTGCAGTGAGCTGAGATAGCACCACTGCACTCCAGCCTGGGCAACAGAGTGAGACTCTGTCTAAAAAAAAAAAAAGAAAACAAAAAAAGAAAGTTACTTTAAATATAATATTGATTTAGCTTCCCAGTAGGGGAAAAGAAGATCTTTCTCACTACAATCATTGAACAAGCTAGTACACGACTAACAAGTCTTCCTGCAGGGGTGTGCGGTTGACCACGCCCAGCCCTGCTGATAACCAGACTGCATTCCAGAAGAAAGGGGAAGGGAAACAAGAAGAAAGAGATCTGGAGAAGGGAAAGAGCTACTTATTTGAAGAGTTAAAGGACATTAATTTCATTAATAAAAATCATGTCAAAATCCCTGTTAAGAAACGATTCATAAAATAAAAATCCTGCCATCAGCTTTAACGGCAGCCCTGAATGTGCAGAAATAATGGTGCCTGTCCTGGCAATGTTGCCAGAAAAAAGCCTGTTGCCTCTCTTGACTGATACAGGTGTCTAGGATGAACAGTTACATTTCTACTCTCTGGCAATAACTTGTGAGGATTCTGGAAGAAACAAACAGCAAAATTAAAAAGAAAAATAATTCCACAGTGAGTGCATTTGGTTATGTGATTCTTCTCAGGTTGGATTTTCTTCATACAGGAGACAAATGAAGTATTCCATTTCCGTTAACGGAGAATGATCAGAATCCATGAAATATGTTTCTAGAGTCACCACTGAGCTGAAGAACAGGTCTGAAAGTTACAGGCATCAAAACAGAATCTCCTGTCTCCTAACAGCCGTGGGGCAGGAAATGTAAATCCTTGCTGCCTATAGATGGTTTTACAGATCAGTAGCTTCAGCCTCACCTGGGAACTTGTCAGAAACAGAATCTCAGGCTTAACCTCGCTACTCCTAATCCCCAGGTGATTTCCATGTGATTTTTGTGCATGTGGATGTTTAAAAAGCTCTGTTCTAAACTCCCTGTTCTAAATAGTTACGGGCTATTTTCTAGAAAATGTTCAGATGGTGCTTCCATAGAAACATCTCAGTACATCTCACAGGCAGCCATTTATGTTAACCTAACCAGAGACTCCATCAAAAGTATTCCCAAAGGTAAAGTTTGTTTACGATTAAATTCTCTTAAGCTCTCCAGCAGTGTCAATGGTGCAAACTTCCTAGGCAGTTTCCTTCTAAATTAGCCAATGCTACTTGTATTCACCTGGTCTAATCGTTCTCCAAGTGAACAAAAACCTGATTTTACAAGCCAGTGGAGCACAGTCTCTCTTTGGCTAGAAGAATGAGCCTCAGATAGTGTGTTTTATTTCTTCATTAGTGTGCCGTCACAGTGAGCGATCACTAAATGCAGGGCTGCATAAGAATGCTGGGGTTAAAGACAGCATAATGAACAAAGAAGGTGCCTGATTATCATGGCTGTCAGCACAAGGGAATTGGGTTTGTCACCTGGCTTAACCAACTGGTAAGAACTGATTAGAGGCTGGAATCAGTTTGAAAGGCTCCCTGATGTTAGGCTCCTTCCCATCGCCACATCTTGTCAAGAGAATCCGATAAAGCTGGGGGCAGGGTGCGAGTGGGGAGAGTTACTCTGTGGGTCATGTGAACAAGAGGGTCTTTGAGAAAATCCCACTGTCTTCTCTATGGGAATGTCTCCTACAGTATTGTCCAGTAGAATTTTCTGTGGTGATAGGAACATTCTCTGGGTCTTCTGTCCAGCACAGTCTCCACTAGCCACAAATGGCTACTGAGTTCTCAAAATGTGCCAAGTTTAAACAAGAACCTGAATCTTAATTTAATGACTTTAAGGTTAAATAGCCGCATGTGTCAAGTGTCTACTGTACTAGACAATACAGGTCCACTGTATTCACTGAGAAGGGAGATGTCGAGAGGAAGAGCCATAGGCTAAGAATTAGAATCCAGTTCTGCTACCTGACTTACGACTATATCTATTATCAGCAAAGTATAGTTACTTCCATGATTATCCCTATCTCAGAGGAAGTCGTCAGAAGCTTATGCAGTTAATGTTTAAGTTTAAAAAAATATTTATAAGTTTAGTTCTGTTGGCCGGGTGTGGTGGCTCATGCCTGTAATCCAGCACTTTGGGAGGCCGAGGCGGGCGGATCACCTGAGGTCCGGAGTTCAAGACCAGCCTGGCCAACATGGTGAAACCCTGTCTCTACTAAAAATACAACAAATTAGCTGGATGTGGTGGCGTGTGCCTGTAATCCCAGCTACTTGGGAGGCTGAGGCAGGAGAATCACTTGAACCCGGGAGGCAGAGGTTGCAGTGAGCCAAGATTGTGCCATTGCACTCCAGCCAGGGTGACAAGAGCAAAACTCGGTCTCAAAATTAAAAAAAAAAAAAAAAAAAAATTAGTTCCGTTGGAGAGGTCTGAACCTTAACTGTACAATAAATTAACAGGCCGATTTTTGAAAATACTGATGTCTGAGTCCTACCCACCCCCCTAGAAATCCTGGAGTACAGGGCAGCCATCAAGTAATTTAATTATGCACTCAAGGGTGAAAATCACCGATAGAGAGGCAGTGAGATACGCTGTCAACCTGCTGTGGAGGTAGTTTGGGGAAGGAAATGACCAGCTGGAAATAAAAGAGAAAGAGAACAACATTTATTAGATCCCTACCAGGTGCCAGACCTTTGCAAATATTTTCCTATTTCATTCTTAAAACAGTCCCAGAGGTAGATGGTGAGAATTCCAACTTACAGATGAGGAAATTGGGGCCTGGGGAGGGTAAACCTTCTCTCAATATCACAGTGTTGGTCAGTTGTTAGAGCCAAGGCGATCTGATCAGCAAGTTGATGGCGTCGCCATCAGGACTTTGTTTCCTCTTAACTGAAGTGTTGCATATAAAGTAAGTGGGATGTGATCACCATTAACGTAATGCACAAGGCGGTGCAGTGGCTCACGCCTGTAATCACAGCACTTCGAGAGGCTAAGGTCCATGGATCACATGAGGTGAGGAGTTCAAGACCAATCTGGTCAATAGAGTGAAACTCCATCTCCGCTAAAAAGCAAACAAACAAAACAAATGGGTGTTGTGGTGGGCGCCTGTAGTCCCAGCTACTCAGGAGGCTGAGGCAGGAGCATCACTTGAACCTGGGAGGTGGAGGTTGCAGTGAGCCGAGATCACACCACTGCACTCCAGCCTGGGTGACAGAGTGAGATTCCATCTCAAAAAAAAATGAATAAATAAGTAAGTAAAGTAATGCACAAGACCTTGAAGTAGTGAAGTGTAGCAGAAGGAGTTCCAAGAGCAGGTATTTTCATGGACCTTTTAACAATGACACAAAAAGCCACCATCCTTCCTTCCCTTCACCTTGTGGAAAATGACTTCTGAAACATGCAAATGTTACTTTAATTTTTAGATTTTTTAGTCCATCCATATGCTAAAATCAAATTTTTTCCTTTTCCCCTTTGCATCCTTAAGATAAAGCTAACCGCTTTTCCTACAGAAAAACACAATTCCAAGGGCTCAACTACCACACCCTTATTACACATACATCAAATGTTCTAGCAGCACAGACGTGGCCATCTTTGGAGGTTTCCTAAACTCCCAAGTAGCAATACTTGGTAATAAAGTGATGGGCACACATTCCCCCTAAATGCTAAACAGGTCGGCATCATGAGACTGAAAAATACCTGGGAGAAAGAGCCAGGCCCTCCTGCCATCAGAGATAAATTTCATGACACTCAAAATACAATCAAATCTCAGCCTAGAGAAGGCTTTATCTGCATGGAAAGTAAGTGGGGAAGTACATGATGCAAACTGAGGGCAATCATCAAAATGTCAGTCCCAAACACTTCCTCTTGAGTTTACTATTGTGCCCCAGATTCCCACAAGAAAATTGTTGGTAGCAGGTGTGGATAAAGATGGGGAGTTTATTATTAAACTAATCACACAAATGGAACATAGCATGAAAATATTTACATTGGAAAAGAAAAAGGTTGGGACTTAAGAGTTCAAACAAAAGTGGCCACCCAGAGAAAGTACTTAGTCTATGGAGGAACAGGAAAGGGAGAAAGCAAAAACAATCCTTGCCCATTTACAGTTTTTCGGTTTTTTTTTTTTTTTTTTTTAAGAGGGTCTTTTTTTGTCACCCAGGCTGCAGTGCAGTGATGTGAATGCAGCTCACTGTAGCCTTGACCTCCTGGGCTCAAGCGATCCTCCTGCCTCAGCCTCCCAAGTAGCCGGAACCACAGGTGAAAGGCACCAGTCCTGGCTATTTTTTTTTCTTTTGTCTTTTTTTCTTTTCTTCTTTTCCCCCGAGACAACAGAGTCTCCTCTATCACCCAGGGTGGAGCGCAGTGTTGCAATGTCAGCTCACTGCAACCTCTGCCTTCAGGTTCAAGCGATTCTTGTTCTTCAGCCTCCTGAGCAGCTGGGATTATAGGCTCACACCACCACGCCTGGCTAATTTTTGTATTTTTAGTAGAGATGGGGTTTCGCTATGTTGCCCAGGCTTATCTTGAACTCCTGACCTCAAATAACCCGCCCGTCTGGGCCTCCCAAAGTGCTGGAATTATAGGCGTGAGCCACTGCATCTAAACTTTTTAACAGTTACATCTGAGGCTGACCCTAGGATTCTCCTTAACTCTGAATGTTTCTGCTTGACTTGGGACAGCCAGCAAGAGAATCTCCCAGCAAATAGAAACTGTGTGAGTCTTCAGGTTGTACGACTCTATCCAAGGCAGTGTGTGATCTTGGGCACGTTCCTTAACATCTCTGAGCTTGCAGTTACCTTTTCTGTAAGATGAAGATTACATCTACCTTACAGATTTCTTATACTATGAACCAAGTATTAAGATTTTTTCAAGTACCTATTACATTACCTGGGCATAATTATAAAATTGTCATCATCATTATTATCTCTCATTATGAAAGAAACTCTGGAGGTTATAGCAATTTGAATATAAAGTCAGAGAGACCTGGAATCTCACTCCAGTCACTTTAAAGATAGGACTTGATTTCCCAGTGGCCCAAAGTGCTCGAATACCCAAAAAACTTTTATTTGCAGGGTTGTTAGCTCCAGATTGGCCAAAATACAGTTTGTAGTAGTTAGGAAACAAAAGAATAATACTGATAATGGTAACTGAAGCTAATATGTGTGTGTGTGTGTGTGTGTTTGTGTGTGTGTTTTTTTTTTTGAGACACAGTTTTGCTCTTGTCACCCAGGCTGGAGTGTAATGGTGCGATCTCACCTAACTGCAACCTCTGCCTCTGCCTCCTGGGTTCAAGTGATTCTCCAGCCTCGGTCTCCCAAGCAGCTGGGATTATAGGCGCCAGCCACCATGCCAATTAATTTTTGTATTTTTAGTAGAGACGGGGTTTCACCATGTTGACCAGGCTAGTCTCGAACTCCTGACCTCAGGTGATCCATCCACCTCAGCCTCCCAAAGTGCTGGGATTACATGCGTGAGCCACTGCTCCCGGCCAAAGCTAAAATGTATGAAAGTGGCATCATCCTATGCGATTTACATAGCACATAAACAACATAAGGCTGTTTAACACCAACAACCATTAGGAGGTACTGTTATTAACTCCATTCTCCAGGTGAGAAAACAGACTGAAGAGACTCAACAGTCACCCAGCTACACAACAGGCTGGGAAACAAACTCAAGGTCTGTGGAAGGTCTCTGAGCTGAGCCAGAGGCTCTCCCTCCAAGCACAGATTCACCTAATGGAAATTCATGGGCCCAGTGCTCCCTGTTCCGATCAAGGTCACAGTCATTGTAGGGTCTGTGAAGCCCCAAGGGTACATGAAAGGAATGGTAATACCTAGGAACACTGTCCATATAAAGTGTGAGAAAAGATTTCCTCACTCCTGCTCTTCATACCAAGCTTCCCAGCCTCATTCATTCATTAACCCAGCATTTATTAAATGCTATCATTAAACAAGCATTTATTAGGATTTGGGCCTAAGTGCTATGAATACAAAACTATGAGTAGAGAAGGAAGAAGTGTAATGACAACATAAGCAATGATCTCAGTGTACACTGAGCTGTCCTTTACAGACTGAAACCACATTCCCAAACCCTGCTGTCTACCTGTTTCTTCTGCCAGCTGTCAACCGTCCCCGAGTCCTCAGTGCAATGGCAAAGCCACTTATAAATTCCAATCTCAGCTCTAACCACACTGTCAGACAACCTCTAAACAGTCAATCTCTTCTCCACCAAGTAGTCTGTAGGCAGCCGTGCACACTGAAGGCAACCAGAAACAGTGGGAAAGACCCTTTCTTTTTACAAGCATTTCCCGGGCTATGATTGAGAAAGGATGCATGTTTGATCTCAAGTGGCCCCGGCATGATTATCCCGGGAGAAGATCTGGCAGTGCCTTGCTAGGTGTGAATGAAAGCTGTTGGCATCACAGGAAGGAGAGACGAGCATACAACTTACGGGTGCAGGGCATGGAGGCAGCATCATTGTCAGCTCTGAAAAAGCCTCGGTCACAGGTGCACGAGGTGGCTCCTTCCCAGACAGAGTAGCTGTGGGGTGGGCACTTGGCACAGGTGGCATCCGTGGAGAGAGCCTTGTAATATCCAATTTTGCAAGCTGCAGGGAAGAAGAAAAAAACAAACAAATATAAACCCCTGCAAATACAGCAGTGCAAAAATGCAAAGCCACCTCCTTGATTCAGAAGAAGGGAGACATTCTTGCTGATCATTAGCGATCATGTGGCTTGAAATGCAGGTAATGCAACCAAAAACATTCATTGAGTATAGTCGTTCTTTAAGGGCCATTAACATTCCTGGTCAGGTGACAAGAAGTCCAAGGGAAGAAATTTTCTTAAACCTGGCAGAATCAAGTAAAAGCACAGCAAAGTTTACTGAACGCCTTTCTATGTGCCAGATACCCTTTATACACATTATGCTGCTTAATTCTTAGAGCACCCCTTTTCTACAGGCATTATCTCTACCTTAGAAGTGAGGAATTTCAGCTTTGAGCAGTTAATTGCGGGCACAAGACCATACATCTGGTAAGTGTCAGCACCCAGCTTTGACCCCAAGTGTTCTGCCCTCAAAGCCTGTATGCTTAGTCACATGCTATGGAATTTCAGAGTGTAGCCTTTAGCCAACCAGTGGGAAGTGTATCCAAGAGCTAACAAAAAAAACAGTTTCTGATTATTTCCTAATTACAGCTACAGAAAGAACCAAATCGAAAGATCAACAAAGGCAACCAAGTAAAAAAGACGAGTTTGTAAGGCACGGGTCACAGTTTCAGGGTGAAATAATAAAGACTATCAACTGTAGATTTTGGAATATAGTACGCTAAGATGTGTTCTTTGATCAGTGAATATTTTGTGTCTATTTTCGAGTTCATAAAACCCTCCTATTTTTCCCTCTTTCCATTTTTCCAGCACCCTTCCCCCTCCATGCACACACCCCCCAAGAGCCTGGTGTAAAGAACACGGGCCATATAGTTTTTTGTACACCTGACATGCTTTCCATGACTTCATCTTCATAAACATCACACTGACACTGTCATCATACTGACACTAAGGACTACTTTTACTAGTGTGGAAAAACTCACTAATTCTGGGGAAACTCATAATAAAAAATAATGACTACTTGCTCCCCATTCTTTTTTCTTCCCCTAAGGCTTTCATGATCACCTCTCAAATCTGTCTCAATCCCACATAAAAATTGACTAACACCATCAGCACTAAACCCACAGAGACAAGGCTATTAAGAATAAAGTTATTTCATAACACCAGACGTTCAAAGAAAATGTGCCAGTAACCCACAATCTTTCCAGCATAATTCACTCTCATTGCTTTTCATTCATCACGTCCTTAGGACGTGTCTATACTGTCAGAAACAGCAGTGGGGAGAAGGACCTATCAGACGTTTTCCATCAGCCTGGCAGCCAAAACAGAACAGCCATGCTAGCAACGCAGCAGAACTTATTGAAACGAGTGCTAGAAAGAGATCCATGCAACTGCTTGATTCTCTCTGGAGATAGGGCCATCATCTCACTGTCACTACTCATCCGTCAAGCATCTGTACGGCTTCCAACTGAAGTCTGTTCCACCCACTCACATATCCTGTTGGCATTTTCTTAATCATACTCTTGTAATGGCAAGCGGAAAGGGAATTTAGCAGGGGCTCAGGAAGGCACACGGTTACTTCACTCTTACTAACTGAAGTTGTTTATGGAATTTCCTTTAACAAGCCAAAACTTTATGACGTGTGGAGCACCGACAATAAAAGCAAGCGCTGGGAGATCAATCTCTCCCTTATTTGCTTTCGTCTTTCACTGGACCGGAGCATCATAGAAAAACAAGTTGCTCCAATGACTGAGATTTATGTGTCTCAAGTTTATACACATTGCATAATTAGATAAGGTTCAACTTGCAAGGTGCTTTTTTGGTCATGCTTAAGATGGCCCTAGGGTTTTGATTAAAATCAGAAACCCTGACTTTGGCAGGAAGAAGGACTGGGGGTCAAGCCCGGCTTGCCCACATCAAACACAATGAGCCTCTGAACAGGAACACAAACCCGCTGGGTCCCACCTGTCACTCAGTCAGTCGCAGTAGACAAAAGCAACTCGTGGCAACTCAGGACTGCAAAAAAGGCATAAAATGCTTTCATTTTTTTTTTTTTTCACATCTGAATGTTGGCAGAAAACTGCATGTTACTGACTGATTCTCATGCACCCCTCAATTTCAACAAGTATCAAAATGGAAAAACTCACAGCGGGAGTGGAAGATCGACAAGGACAAAAATCTGACCAGTGACTGATCATCACAAGGTCCAAATAGCATATTTGAAAAGCTATTCTGATAAGACTACTTCCAGTTAAAAAATTAAACTCATCTTTTGCAAAAATCACAACGGAAAATGTTTCCTTCAATTTCATTAAATTTCTTACAGTGCAAAAACTTGTTGTATATATTATGTGAATAAGAAAAAAGTGCATATGTGAGTTTCTATTTTTTCCTATTTTTCCTCAAAGCTGGTATTAATATGTCACCAGGAATAAATATATGTGAATTCATTTGGGAAATACAGTTTTATACCAATTTGGAAAATTGAAGGCTGCTGTTCTTTAAACACACGGTCTTTTCCTTTTGCTTTTATAAGCACAGGCAGAAAATACAAAATTGTCATTGTGCTGTTCTCGGCAGCCCTTGCTACCCTTAACACATTCTTTTGTCTCCAACTACATTAAGACCATGTTATTAATATTTCAGGATTCTTACAAAGGCTCTCTTAAAATGTAGTAGTGGCTTTTCACGCACACGGCCATTTTGCTGCCTACATTTAAAATGACCTAGTAAATTGATGGTTTAGTACATTTCTTTGCTCTATGTGGTGCACAGCCTTCCAGCATTTGGTACATAAATGTGTAAGTACATTCTGCATTTATTCACTACATACTAGCATCTTAAAACTTTCACTATCTCTTTCGTTCTAAACAAAACCCCTGTGAAAGATGTACTTGGCATAACAAGCATTGACTGTTAGTATATTTCATCCTTCTATTTTACGTGAGAACTGCTAGACTGTATTTTTGAATACTAACGACTTTGTGAGCAAGCAACTACTTCCTCCTGCCCTATTTCCACTGAAGTTTCACTAGTTAATGAACTATATGAATGGGTGTCTTACTTGATCTTCTAGATATGCCATGGAGAAAAGATTAGTTCACATGTATGATGCAAACTTTGCATTCAATTCCTTTAGCTTTGCTTTATTTCTTCCCGTGGGCTTTAAACAAAAAAAGAAGGAGGAGGAGGAGGAGGAAAAAGAAGAACCAACACTTCTTTCAAATTGGCTCACCTACTACCATAACAACGTTGAATTTTAAGATAGTCTTGGTAATGTAGTATCTTCTGGGTTTTTGGTGCATTGATGTGTGTACATGACAGTATAATGCCCAATTTAATGAGCTGATTATACCTACTATTTGAAAAAATTTCTATATATATATGCCTATGTCATTTTTCTGCTTTTTAGAAATTTAGAATAATTGATAGTATCTGATTGTCTTTATAGTTCATTTTAAAACTAATTTAGTGCCTAAGAGAAGTTAGTAATAGCAACTGTGAAAATAAATATCAAGTAGTCATTGAGTGTTCGTTGTTTTTATGCTCACTGGTCATTTAATTGTCACAATAATTCTGTGAGCTTGAGGCATTATCACTGCTCCCATTTTGCAGATGAAGAAACAGGGTTTACAGTAACTCATTCAAGGTCATACAGCTAAGTGGTAAAGCCAAGCATCTAACTCCAGGGCTTATGTTTTTCCAAAAGTTTTTATGTAAACAAGGTTAAGTTACCTAGAGTTAGGTCTGACCTTCAGCAAAGATATGACTTGGATATAATGAAGGGGTGAAGATCTGGGCTGGTCCCAACTTCTATTTGCACCCCCAGCCCATCCCCTTGCTGCCTTTATCAGCCACACTTTGCTCTCTGTGACCCACTTTCCAGTTCAAGGCCCTTCAGAGCTGCACTGTCCATTAAAATAACTGCCCACCCCATGTGGTTACTGAGCACTTAAGATGTGGCTGGTCAATTAATACTGGCTGTGAGTATTTTAAAATACACATCAGATACCAAACACTTAGTATCCCAAAAGTAAACCATCACTAATAATTTTTATTTGGATTACATGTTGAAAGCAATAATGTTTTAAATGTATACTTAAATTATTAAATTTAATTTCACCTTTAAAATTTATTTATTTTTTTTTTTAATTTTTTTTGAGACAGAGTTTTGCTCTCGTTGCCCAGGTTGGAGTGCAATGGTGCAGTCTCAGCTCACTGCAACCTCCGCCTCCCAGGTTCAAGCGATTCCCCTGCCTCAGCCTTCTCGAGTAGCTGGGATTACAGGCGCCTGCCACCATGCTCGGCTAATTTTTAAATTTTTAGAAGAGAGAGTTTCACCATGTTGGGCAGGCTGGTTTCGAACTCCTGACCTCGTGATCTGTCTGCCTCAGCCTCCCAAAGTGCTGGGATAACAGGAGTGAGCCATTACGCCCGGCCTAAAATTTATTTTTCAATGTGGCTTAAAATTATCTATGTGGCTTGCATTATATCACTATCAGACAATGCTGCTCTAGAAGCTAGAGTATTAAGTCTTGCATGTGTGCTCCCATGTGCACACAGATGCATTCTTGCCAATGCAGGGTGCTGAAAGTGAAGGAGGATGTATGTATCACAATCACCCAAGGACTTATTTTCAAAACTTACCCTGAACCTACTTAGAAGAATCTGATTCACTTCCTCAAGTACTGCTCTCAGCCAGCTAGCTAATTTTAAAAACCTAATTTGGGCTAAAGTACTAACAAATGGACATTAATGGGGAGTTAAAAATTACCTTCCCAGGTAACAAATTTGCACCTTAATTTAGAGTCGCTTGAAGGTCCGGAAATTCCAACGTTGATTCTCTAAGGAGAATCTGAACCATTATGCGAGCTGGTCCCCATACAATATTTGGCAAAGAGAGGCTTATAGGTCTCTCCAACCCTATCTTGTGGGCATGATATTAGGGGCACACATGCCCAAAATGGTTCCATGGGGAACTCTGCCTTTTGTGTACTGGATACATAGTATATCCAGTATGCTTAGGAATCTATGTTAGAAATATCAAAGTCACTTAATGACCGTTATTAAATTAGTTCTTCGATAAATTTTTCATTTGTTAAACTATTTCTTAGGTTAATAATGTAAGAAAAAATGATGGGAAAGAAAAAATATCTGTCGAAAAGCATTACAACTTTTGAAGTTTTTGTGAATATGTACAAGCCCCAGCCATCTTTGGGGAAGGTGTGAACATTAACCAATTAATTCTCCATAGTACAGATGGAATATTAAGGCACAAAGGTTGAGGATTTGCCCAAGGCAGGGTGGATTTTCTAACACAGCCAATATGGCTTAAACTAATATGCTATAGATCTCTTCTCTTTCTTTTCAAACATGCAGGGTGAAGATGGACAGTTGGGACTGTTAGTGGACCCATCTCTCTTCCATTCACGAACAGCCAAATGCTGGCAAATCCATATTGTCCAAATCGCCTGCATTCTACAAGTGATTTGACTGCTATCTGTCGAGAATAGTTAAAAATTAGATTGTTGAAGGGACCTTAAAAATCTTCTCATCCAGGGATGGGCAAACATTTCTGTAAAGAGCCAGAGGTCAAGAGGAAGACCAAGGATATGATGAAGGTATTTACATAACAAGATAGAAAACAAATTTTTACAATTTTTTTTTTAGTGATAGAATTCAAAATATAATAGTAAACCATTAAGTACTTTTTTGCAATACAGATTATTAGTGAGGAGAATGGAATTCTTTGTTGGAGAGAGAACATTTCACTTAATTTGGTTTCAAAGAAAATGTTCATTATTACCAAATCAATTCCAAATGTCATCTATTAAAAAACATCCTTAGCTCTCAGATCACACAAACACTGCTGGCAGGCCAGATTTTGCCCAGGCGTCATAGTTTGCCAACCAGTGGTCTTGCAGGACATTTTCATTTTTGAGATGAATAACTTGTCCACGGGTCCTTTCTGGAGCATGCCAGGATTGAGCCTCTACGCCATGGTTCCTCTGTTACTCTGCAGTGCCTCCCTAAGTTTTGAATCACAAATTATAACAAAGTGCATGTTCTTGCCATCGCTGCAAATGAGTAAACTTTTCATCAACTATCTTACTGGAAAAGCTGATTTTACTCAGTACCATTATAAGTAAAACCACTTTTCAAATCATTTTCTTTTTTTGATTAAATGGTATGGCCTGATTTGGGAGCTATTCCTATACCATTCTGGGGACAATTTATTTTAGTCAGTTCAAATTTCTGCAATTACAAATTATGATTAATTTTATATTTACATTGTTTTAGGGTTTTTCTTTCCTGAGGATCCTGAGCTTAAACTGTTTTCATCTATGAAATGAAAGAATGATACTGATTTTTTTTTTTTATTTCTGAGCCACTAAGTTCACGAAACAACTACGATAGCAATTGAAATGCTTTGTGTTGATGACTGATATAGACAAACAATGCCTTAATCTTTTGCCTGTGAAGATGGGTTTACTCTCAACCCCGAGTCTGAGATAAAGACAGAGGCAACAAAAAGCGTTCAAGAGCTTTGAAAGATGTAACACGTCTCTCAGGTGTGGCCTAAGCTCTAGTTTGGGACACTAGTTAACTAAGGAAAAGTTTTTAAACTGGAGATGACCTGAATCCAAATTCAGCAAGAATGCCAAACTTCTCATCTCAGAAGCTTCTCATCTCAGAAGATCAGTAGTTTCTAATCTTCCTTCTCAGAGACTAGCATGTATCAGAATGACTTGAACAAAGGATTTGTTAAAAGACCAATTGCTGGTCTTCACTCCTAGTTTATGATTGTCTGGTGAGTACTGAGAATTTGCATTTTTTATATGCTCCCAGGCAAAATGTGTCCCTGGACCTGATGACAACATTGCTGGTCCAGAGACACATTTTGAGAACCACTGCTTAACTGTAAATAGACCCGAGTCTAAGTAAAAACTTAACAATGCAGTTCATCTCAAATAGGTTCAGACCACCTCATCCTTTCTCTAATACCCAAATGCTAAAGGGACAAATCATTATCAGGAGAAGAACAATTGGTTTTGGAATTCATTGTGGAGTGGGGAGAGGGCATGACAGAAATCTGACATGTTTGAGGCCAGGTGTGGTGGCTCATGCCTGTAATCCCAGCACTTTGGGAGGTCAAGGCAGGCTGATCACCTGAGGTCAGAAGCTTGAGATCAGCCTGTCCAACATGGTGAACCCTGTCTCTACTGAAAAATACAAACATTAGCCAGGCGGCGTGGCCCACGCCTGTAATTCCAGCTACTCCGGAGGCTGAGGCAGGAGAATCACTTGAACCCATGAGACTGAGATTGCAGGGAGCCAAGATCATGCCACTGCACTCCAGCCTGGGCAACAGAGTGAGACTCTGTCTCAAAACAACAACAACAAAAAAAAAAAAAAAAGAAAGAAAAGAAATCTGACACGTTTGAAATATTAAATTTAAATTATTTCTCATGTTTGAAATATAAAATTTAAATTATTTCTCAAATCAATATGAATGCGCCCTGTAATGCCCCCCAAATTATGGGACAGAGCCTGGAGTGAAATATCCTTATAGAAATGGATTGCCACCAAAGAGAAAGGAAAAGAGATGAAACTCACACACAGAACTCTGCTATGCTAAAGATTACACCACGAAATTCAAAGGAAACTTACCAAACTAATACTGTCTCAAGTAAGTAGTTATCCTCTGACATCAACATTGTGAACTGATCATTGCTGTTTTTTGACATTGTGTTTCACAAGTATTAAATGATACATTTAATTCTTACTTATTTGATTTCAAGTGTTTATTTGATACTCTTCTGTTTTCTGGATAGTAAAATCAAAATAGTACAACCTGATTGTTGTTAAAAATTACTAAATAATTAAGTCCGGGCCCAGTGCCTCATACCTGTAATCCCAGCACTTTGGGAGGCCTAGGTGGACGGATCACCTGAGGTCAGGAGTTCGAGACCAGCCTGACCAACATGGAGAAACCCTGTCTTTACTAAAATTTCAAAATTAGCCGGGTGTGGTGGCGCATGGCTGTAATCCCAGCTATTCATGAGGCTGAGGTAGGAGAACCACTTGAACCCAGGAGGTGGAGGTTGCAGTGAGCCGAGATCGCGCCATTGCACTCCAGCCTGGGCAACAAGAGCAAAACTCCACCTCAAACAACAGACAACAACAACAACAACAATTACTAAATACTCAGACTTAGTTATTTCGAGATTTTTTGTGCACTCTGAGGAGACTAAATTCCAAAACACGATTGCATCACCAGAAATTCAAGTTTATCTCATTCATAAAAGTTTTACTTTCTCTAGTAAACCTCTGAGAATTCAGAAAAGATGTACTGAGTTCTTTGGCTCTGACTTAATCCTGGTCTTCAGTCGCTTCAGAACATTATTTTACAATGGCTGTAGGGGAGAGAGTAGAGATGTAAAGGTTGAAATAAAATTGAAATGTTTAATTTTGGTTACCTTCATCAAGTTTATAAAGGAATATACCAGACATCCATTTAGAAAGGTTAAAATATTTAGGACAGAGACGTTTCACAGCCAACAACAGCAAGAATGTAAGTAAAGAATGACAAAAGCACAAAACAAACTACAGACAAATCAATGGTTATTTTTCTGTCTGACATACATACTCACTGTCTGGTGGTCTCTTTTTGCCCTGCAGAATAACTGACAGCAAGGGCAGTGGGAGACATAATGGGAAAGGCCTGAACTTGGTTTTTAGCTTTGCCCCTTATTAGATGTGTGAACTTGAACAAACTATTTAACTTCTCTTAACTTCAATGTTTTCATCTGTAGGGCTGAAATGGCGATGAAATGAGATAATACACAGGAAGATAGAAGACAGTGTGTGCTGCGTATAAGCTACGCACTAAGAGTAACTCATTATTCCTATAGCACGGTGCCTGGCTGCAAGAGAGGAAGATGGGAATGACCAATAGATTTTCAGAAAACTTCAAGATTTTTGTTTTGTTTTTAAATAAGACTGGATATAATTTCTAAAACACTATGGGATAACTTCTCCATTATTGTTTTTATTTCTTCTGTTATTAACATGCGGTAGAAAACCCAAGATTGAAGTCTAACTCACAGCATCTGCAGTTTAGTAACTATAGACAAGATTGGCAGTATGTAAAAAAATTTTTTTTTTTTTTTTGAGACGGAGTCTCACTGTCACCCAGGCTGGAGTGCAGTGGCGCAGTCTCAGCTCACTGGAAACTCCGCCTCCCAGGTTCACGCCATTCTCCTGCCTCAGCCTCCGGAGTAGCTGGGATTACAGGCATCCGCCACCTTGCCCGGCTAGTTTTTTTGTATTTTTTAGTAGAGACAGGGTTTCACCGTGTTAGCTAGGATGGTGTCGATCTCCTGACCTTGTGATCCACCCGTCTTGGCCTCCCAAAGTGCTGGGATTACAGGCTTGAGCCACCATGCCCAGCCAAAAATTTATTTTTATTTAGACAATTTAAACACACTTCTAAAGTTACAATAAATTATTGTATTGGCTTTGGAGGTTTCTTCTTTCAACCAATAGTTCATAATTCAGATCATCTCCTCTGGCAAGGCACAATTCTATCCTATTTTCTATGTTCCATCTCCTTCCATTTTTCCCCTCTTACCTTGGAGGTAGTTTTCAGAAAAACAATGAAAAAAAGTGACAGAAAAAATCTATGCTGAAAATTGATTTGCTCTTTCAAGAACAGAATGTAGTATAATCCCATAAATAGATGAGTAATTCTAAAATGTCAGATGAAGATGGTTTTCACAAAAGATTCAGTAAATTTTCCAGAAGAAACTTTACATAAAGCCTGCTAACTCTAAATTAACCCTATAAAAAATATTAAACACAAACAAAAAGAACGCAATGGGGGAGATAACTTATTATCTTCCCATCTTGCCATTAGAACAGATCATCTGATTATTTGAGGAGCTATTTCTCTTTGGTGAGTTTGGAGGGAGTGAGCTTAAACAGTAAAAGTTCCAAAGTAAGTAAACTAAACACATTCAACCAAACTCTCTAGTTTAATTTACTTCTCTGAAGAGTAAATTCCACTGTCATAAACTCTACTTAAAAGCAGCTCTGCTTCATATATGTATAAAGGTAATGGGAATCAAGATTGTTCGCTCTGATCTCTAGTTGATAATCCTGGGGTTCTCTCTCTTCAGGGCTCCATACAAAAGCAATGAGGCCACCAAATTTCCATGGAAGTAACTGGTAAGACAAGTGATAGGCTTCTGTGTTTTTGAAAAAAAAAAACAAACAAACATAATGCGTTCTGTTTTAAAGTGTAGACGTTGCTACCAGGTTTGACAAAAATACCCTTGGAAACTTTTACTTAGTTTTATCATTGCAGTTTTCCCTGTTAAAGTGAACTCAAAATGGCCTCAGAATGACTCTGTACTTCTATGTTTGAGTCCTTGTGGAAGAACTATAACCTAACTTAATAGGTAGACAAAATTGACAATCTAATTTAGGGGTATGCACCTATAACAATCGCTGAGTCTTGACCAATCCCAGCAGCCGTGCTTCAACCTCTCATACACTGCTGACTGTACAAAAGGCAAACGCCAACCTGTAACCAATCCAGCTGTTTCTGTACCTCACTTCCAATGTCTGTATGTCACTTCCGTTTTTTGTCTATAAATCCTTCCAACACATGTCTGCGCTGGAGTCTATCTGAATCTGCTGTGATTCTGGGGGCTGCCAATTCATGAGTCATTCATTGCTCAATTAAGCTCCTTTAAATTTAATTTGGCTGAAGTTTTTCTTTGAACTTCCCTCAGGTGGAAGCTAATATGAATTTTTGATTAATCACAATAGAGCATTGTTAGAAACAAACAAATACATTATTTCAATTCGATAAGAGATGACAACTTAAAAATAGAAGGCAGTACAGCAACCTGTAATCACAATAATTCCTCTTTAAAAAAAGTTATTTCCTTAAAGATCCCTTATTCTTACTCTAATCTTTGTTCTAATTCATCTACTTAGAGCACTGAAAATTGGCTATCGAAAAAAAAAATTATGGATTTCAATATTGCCTTATATAACAGCTCAATGAAACAGATACCTAAGGCTCTACAAATTTTTAAGGTATTTTCCTTTTTTTCCCTCACACCTGAATTTCACATAAGAATGATTATGACTTTCTTTAGTAAATTTTGAGATTAAAGAAATATTAATTTGATTTTCAATAAATTAATTCTACTAGAGATATGACTTCAAGTAGATTAAGCAGAACTTAATTCAATGACTCTATAATAATATTTTTAAGTCATAAAAGCCAAGTAAACTTGTTTACCCAATATGCTGAAGTTTACATTAGGTACAGAAACAAATGGATGCTAAAAGTTAAAATGACCACCATGTAAGAAAAAATATCAAGAAAATCACATATTTTAGATAAACTAAATGCAGAAAGTATATAATCATATTTTGTAAGAAAAGCCCTGCCTTTAATTTGAACTAAATTACTGAAAATATCTGGAAATACTTTTGAAAGATTTAAATAAGTGCTACCATATAAACTATCAATCCTCACCACAGCTAGCACATCAATCACAGCCCTGAAATGCAAATCAGGAGACACTAACACCTAACTTGATTGCCCAGGACATTTCACAGAGGACCAACCTTTTTGATGAGTTGCTATTGTCTTCTTTACCCTTTGATATTTGGGTTACATAAAGATGAGTGGCTCATTATACATCCCCTGATTACAGATAACAGGTCAGGGCATTGAATAAAGGAAGCAGCTGTTCTTTTCTTCTTCCTCTCCTCACACTAGCCCATCTGAATTTAATACATGGGTCTATGCAGATTAGAGTCATTATGTAGAAATTTCATCCATTATTAGGTATGTGCATTTATTCATTCATTGGGCCATTTATGTTTTAGCAAACATTTATTAAGCCTTTACATAATGATAGTAATGGTAATAATGAGAGCAACTATTTATTGAGCACATAGTAAGAGCTAAAAGACTGGGAATATGAGGCTGTTCCCTTCAGGAAGGAAGCAGACCACTGCTTCCTCTCACATCTTAAGGAGGGATCTCTGGCAGAGGTGCTTTGAGACTTTCCTGGGGACCTCACCCATGCACCTAACCCAGGCTCTCTGATTGCCGAGGTAACGGAATAGAAAAACCACCCGAAAGAAAAGGTGACCCCTGAGTATCACCTGGAGAAAAAGAGTTTAACCAGGAAGCTGGCTTCACCCAGAAGAAGCTAAAATAATAGTGACTGCTAGCCTGGAACAAAACACTGCAGTGGGTGCTGTGGGTATCACCCAAACTAATTTAGACAAGAATCCTCTTTTGAGGAGAGCACAGTCCAATAGGAGACATAAGTGATTGTGTCATTAACTTCATGCATATCTTATACTTGCTCAGTTCCTCTATTTATTTTAAAGTAAAGGCTGTACAGAGGCCTGGGAACGAATGAAATATGTTCTGAAGCCAGGGTCAGACCAAGAGAAACACATGTTGAATAATTATTTGATTAACTCTGGCAGCGTTGCTAGTCATTGTCATCCCAACGACTTTACAGCCTGAGCTGTCAGGAATCATGATTTATGCAGCTGAAATGACTGTAGTCATAAGTGCTCAGTGTGCCTCTTCTTTTTTGTTATGTTGATGGGGCTTGAGAATCACACACACACACAAAGCAGAACCTTTAAAAGACTGAATTCCGCAGTGCTACAGTTATTAGCAATGTATTACGATTCTCTGCTGAGGTTTTTAATCCTGGCTCCTCTGATGGGTCACCTTTCAAAAATGAGTGTACGTATGAAAATGTTTCTGAAACTTTTTGAGCACACAAGATATTTAAAAAGTGATTTATATTTAACAGATATGCTCAGGTTGAACATCTATTTTTGGCATTGCATGTAGTGGACTAATGATTTTATACAACTTTCTGCCAGCATTTAATATCATATGTGTTTGACTCTTTCAACATTGCTTATGTCTGAGGAGCATAAAATAAAAATTCTCAAGGCACTCCTTGAAGAGACCTAGTCTAGACTAAGCGAAATTTATGGAGAATTTGCACTGTCTGTTTTTGGTGCAGTATAAGGAAGTCCCAGGGATGGTAGCAAAGATGGGAGCCCCAAACGCTTGAGATAACAGACGATGATCTTGCTCTTATACAAAAGGGTGCTGGCAACAACCCACCCTTTCCCAGTGACTCAGTTATACTCCTGTAAGCTGGGGGAGTTTGAAAATCTACCTCAATGCATTTCCAATTCTTCAGCTTGATGGATCATTGTCCCAAGAAATTGGTTTGAATCGGTAGCAGAAACACACAGTGTGACAGTGGACGGTCCTCTGCACCCGGTTTGACAAGGACAACTTGGCAGTTTGTCCGGGCTTACAGGTGAGCTTTTCATAGGACCACATCCGCGAAAGGGAACAGAGGGGAGCCGCACATCCCCAGACCTGAATCCCAAAGCGAGCGGACCATTTTCTTGTTTTTGTGTGATCCACTCTTGTAGGACACAAAAGGTTGGTGTCTAGTCCTTCTCACAGCATGGCAAGTGGAGCTGGTCCCAACCTCGGGGGTTTTGGGAGGTTCTGTGGGAAGCGTTTTGGCAGCCTCAGCATTCTCCGTCAACAGTTCAAATTCATGGGAAAAGGCATGAAGCCAAAAGCGCTTGCAGGTGAATTATTTGTCCTTTTCAAATGCATTTTACTTACCCTGATGACGTGTAAGTGTGTTTATCTTTGTTGGGAGGGACTATCAGGTAGGTCAGTAAATCCTTCCATGTATAAATTATAAATCACAAACGGCATGCAGGAGAAATACCAAGTCAGAATCTGCTCATTTGTTTGTCCATTTCTCATCCCAAATATTAAACACAAGTGATGGGTGAAAAATTGATATTAATCATAATAAAAACAAGATCATGATGTTGACATGTTCCCAAAGTGTTTGGTCATGAGAGAAGAAAAAGTGGAACAACTGTTCTTTGTAAAATATGGATGAGCTGGAAGCCGGAACCGACCCATTTAAAGAAAGCAAGAGAAACAGATCAGGCTTATTATCAAATACAAAAGAACAGCATGTCACTAACAACCTAAATTTATCTCAGATGTACAAAAAAATCTTACTCATCCCAAACAGATCTCTAGACCAACATTCAAAAATGACTATGAAAGGCATGGGAAGTTGAAAACTTTTTCTAGGATTCTATTTACATGATGCTCCCTCAATTTTGTTTTTGTTTTTGTTTTTGTTTGTTTGTTTGAGATGGAGTTTCACTCTTGCTGCCCAGGCTGGAGTGCAATGGCGCAATCTCGGCTCATCGCAATCTCCGCCTCCCGGGTTCAAGCTGGGATTATAGGCATGCGCCCCCATGCATGGCTAATTTTGTATTTTTAGTAGAGACAGGGTTTCTCTCCATGTTTATCAGGCTGGCTCGAACTCCCAACCTCAGGTGATCTGCCCACCTCGGCTTCCCAAAGTGCTGGGATTACAGGCATGAGCCACAGGGCCCGGCCGAGCTACCTCAATTTAAGAAACATTGTTTGATATCTCCTTGCTAATTAGTCTTCCTTTTCATACATCACAAAACAGTTGAAAATTACTTTAAAAAGTACTCCAAATCAACAATCAAAAGTAGATCCCGGCCGCGCCAGGCACGGTGGGTGGCTTACCACACCTGTAATCCCAACACTCTGGGAGGCTGAGACAGGAACATTGCTTAGGTCCAGGAGTTTGAGACCAGCCTGGGCAACATAGTGAGACTCTTGTCTCTAAGAGAAATTTTTAAAAATTAGCTGGGCATAGTGGCATGCACCTGTAGTTCCAGCTACTGGGGAGGCTGAGGTGGGAAGATCCTTTGAGCCCGGGAGGTCAAGGCCACAGTGAGCCGTGATTGTGCCATTGCACTAGAGCACTGGCAGTGGCAGTGCTGGGCAACAGAGCAAAACCCTGTCTCAAGAATAATAATAATAATAAAAGACATAGATCTCTTTTGTGCCCGGAAAGCAGACCATAGGAAGATCTATGTTTTATTTATTAAAACAGGAATTTTTCCCCCCTAGTCTTGAGGCAGGATCATTTCTAAAGTGGCTCAGATTTGAAGGGGAAAAAAAAAGGATGAAGTCATAAATCCTTCCCCCAGGAAAAGAAGAAACGAAACAAAACATAGCATTAAACATTTTGGTAGATGGATGATCACCTTCATGAACAGAATGAAGCTGTTTTTCTCAAGGCTGTGTTAAGGTTACACTTCTCCTGTCAAAAGCACACCCAGGAATCCGTTCCCTGCTACGCAGAAATGGAGGAAGTGAATGGCTGAAATACAAGGACTGAGAAGAGGCCAGGCTCTGTGAAAAGGGGACCTGGATTCCATTCCTGACATTTAACAATTTAAGGCTTCGAGGCATCAGTTTCCTCTAAGAGTGCCAGACTAAGTAATTTAAAATATCTCTTTTTAATCCTCAAAAATCCCAAGTCTATACTGTTCCCATGATCTGATAGATTCAATGATTTTTTTTTTTTTTTTTTTTTTTGAGACATAGTCTTGCTCTGTCCCCCAGGCTGGAGTGCAGAGGCACGATCTCGGCTCACTGCAACCTCTGCCTCTCAGGTTCAAGTGATTCTCTTGCCTCTGCCTCCCAAGTAGCTGGGATTACAGGCGTCTGCTGTGACGCCTGGTGAATTTTTGTATTTTTAGTAGAGACGGGGTTTCACCATATTGGCCAGGCTGGTCTTGAACTCCTGACCTCAGGTGATCGGTCCGCCTCGGCCTAAAGTGCTTGGATCACAGGGGTGAGCCACCGTGCACGACCTAGATTCAGTGATTCTGAAATAACGGAGGAGACTTTGATAAACTCCAAAGTCACTTACAATTCAGTTCAAATGCCATTTAGCACATTAGTCCAGTGTGCTTATCTTTCCTTCCAGGACTGGTGCAGATTCATTTATGGAGCTCAGGACCTGAGCTCCACCACTTTTCCAGCCCTAGGACTGTCAGCAAGGTACTTTTTTTTCTCCAAATAAATCCACCCCTCCAAATTGTTTACTGAAATTTCTCTTACCTGTCTTAGCAGAGATTCCCAAGCACTCCTGTGCTCTTTTTGTTACTTACTAAAAATCAGATCAGAAAAGAGAGGGAAGGAAGGTTCAAGGGAAACGAATGTCTTTGCTCTATGGTGTGGAGGTTCTTTCTTTTTTTTTTTGAGATGGAGTCTGGCTCTGTCGCCCAGGCTGGAGTGCAGTGGCGCGATCTCGGCTCACTGCAAGCTCCGCCTCCCGGGTTCATTCATTCTCCTGCCTCAGCCTCCCGAGTAGCTGGGACTACAGGCGCCTGCCACCACATCCGGCTAATTTTTTTGTATTTTTTAGTAGAGATGAGGTTTCACCGTGTTAGCCAGGATGGTCTCGATCTCCTGACCTCGTGATCCACCCACCTCGGCCTCCCAAAGTGCTGGGATTACAGGCATGAGTAGGCCCCGGCCGGTGTGGAGGTTCTTTCATCCGCATGTATCACCGAGCACCTACGTGTGCCTGACTTAGGGAAGAGATGACTGGCACTGCCTGTGTTTCCACAGAGCACACATTCTACTGGCAGGGATAGAACTGTAGAGCAGAATAAACCTGGTGATATGAGAGACTGACGATGGGGCTAGGAAGGTGGTTCGTAGAGGATCCCGATTAATAAAGGGCCAGCAATTGTGAAGATTACATGGGAAAGCATGCCAGGAAGAAGAGAAAGTTGCAGAAGGCGGTAAGCATGTATTAGACAGACAGAAGATTACTGTTGCTAGGAAATGATGCAAGAGGCACGCCAAGATTGAGATCGGAGTGGCTATCCTGGGCCACATCGCAGGCCCTTAACTCAGTGAGGAGTTTAATTTTCATTCTCAGTATGGCAATACGATTTGATAGAAATTTTCAAAAGATTCATTTGGCTGCTGGTGGAATGTGGATGACAGGAAGTGTGATTAGAAGCAGCGGACCTGTAAGGAGGCCGTTGAGATCCAGCACAGAGGGCATGGCCACCTGGACCAGGGTGGAGGAGGGTGAGTTGGGAGTTCCAAGTAAGTGACATAGAGGACTAATTCTGCTCTTCCTCACGGTTGCAGGATTTTTTGTTGTTTTTTTTTTTTTTTTTTAAGTGGACTTAAGATTCCAAACATGTAACATACAAAGCAAATTTTGATTTTCCCCTTGGCTGTATCCTTCCAAATGAGTCATGTCTACATCTACTTAAGCAGACTGGGCCACCACTTCCCAGCTCAAGAATGCCACCCGCATGTGCTATCACAACAGCTCTGATGAGGCTTGGTCACCAGGCCCTGGGTCCTGACCACTTACAGGTAGGCCACACCTTGACAGCAGCTGCATGACAGCACCCACTGACTCGAGGAAGCCAGCCGAGGGGCCAGCTTCCTGAGCGTGATTCAAACCGGAACCAAGGTTGCAGCTGACAAGAGTTTGTCAACAGCCATTGAAGTAAATGAGTTATGAGGCTTCAGGTTGACATTAGGTAGCTTCTGGCGTGGGCAGTGCAGTGTTGTTTTCCAAATGAGGTCTTTATTTTCCTGTTTCCTCCCAGAACAGAATTTCATCTAATTGGGAGGCAGAAAATAGGTAGCTGCTTTTCAGGAAAACTGAGAAGTTGAGTGGATTTATTCAGATCTGAAACTGTTTATGCTTCCCCCTCCCCTCTCCATTGCTTCTGTGAAGAGCTCAGTCCTTATCCTCCAATGCAAAATGGTCCTCACCCCCAGCTTGTAAGAAAGAAGAATCCTCTCCTGGTGCCTGTAGTCTAGGTTAGGAAATCTTTCTTCCCTAGAGCCCGCTCTTTACCTGCTCCTTCTGCACAACTGTAATTCAGTCATGAACTGGGGTGTTTTGAGGTTTCTTGTCTATCTCCCTTTGCAGAACACGCTCTTAGCTCCATAGCAGTCGCAAATACGCCCATCCTGTTTACTATGACATCTCTAGCATTTAGTACAGGGACCTGTAACGATGGCTGCTCACCACAAATATGTAGACTAAGTACACAGATGAATGAATGAATGATGTCACAGTTGCCTTTAGCATCTAAATGTCTAAACACAGAGAGCAACTCAGACCACTCCTTGCTGTGAACCAAGCTGTACAAAGACCATTTCAGATTTACTTTTCTTTTTCTGTTCCTGTGTTTTCTGTTTCTATGTTTCTTGCCATTGTGACTTACATTTCCCTTCAAACAGCCTTGCAACATTATGGGCTTGGCTGAAAGTTGCCAAAAAGGAAACAGCACAATCCTAACGGGGGTAAGCAAGCAGGTCTGCTGATAATACTTAAAAGGTGGGAGGAGCAGGGGAGGCAGAACTGTAATGCTCTCTTGCTTGGGAGCACTTGTCTCCCAGGGGAAGGTTTAGATCACTTAACAAACACAGAGAGCAGAGTAGGTTTGAAAAGTTAAAATATTTAGATACGAATAATTTTCAGAGGAAAGATAGCAGTAAAGGTTGGAGGGGTGGGGCTGGTGGGAGAAGAAATAAATCTTATCAAAGGCAGCCTTGGGAGCTCAGGCAGATAGGATAAGAGATAAGTCCCTTTGCAGAGTTAGTCACACCCTCCCACATACAATTCACTTGGCAAAGATTCCTTTACTAACAAAGCAGGTGCATGTTTTAACCAAAAAACAGTGCAGTGCAACAGCTAGGGTGGCTATAAATGTAGTTTTCAACATTTTTTTTTAAAGCACTCAAGTAGGCAGGATATAACAAAACCTAATCTACAGGAAATCTGAGAATGCTAGGGTCTTATGGCCGCAAAGCAAGTCCAAGTTTTCTCGTCGAACTTTAGATGATGGACAGTTTCTGAAAAGGGGCATTTGGACCTTAAGTCGGAGACAACAGAGCTGACATTCCTCCCAAAGCTCTGTGGAGTGGAAAACAGATGGTGATTCCAAAGCAAGAATCTGAGGAAAGGAGCCAGGTTGAGATGAGAAAGGGGCAATTAACAGTGAGAAAACCCAGTTCCTTTCCTTCAGCTCTTCAGATGAATCCAACAGAACTTCTTTTCCTCTGCTCCAGCTATTAGGTTGCCGCAAAAGTCATTGCGATCTTTGCCATTACTTTCAGTGGCAAAAACCGCAATGACTTTTGCACCAACCAACCTAATGTAAGGACATGCTACCTGGGAGACTCTGCTCGTGGATGATATTAATGCTTCTGCCACTGCCACTCAAAGTCAGCCCTACAACTAACTATCCCCTAGCAAGGGAGCTACTCAGGGTTTAGAAACAAAGAACATTAAAAAGGCCTGTACATAGTGGTAGAATAACCAAATCAGCCTTTCAAATGCAAGGCAAAGAAGCATTCTATACTCACAGCCCAAATAAACAAAAGCAGTTTACCTCCAATGCAACGTAGAGTCCTAGCCTCGCCCTTTCTCTCCCTCTGGACTAAGATCTCTTTACTTCCTCTGTAGTTTCTCGGTGTCTCTTCTTTTCTCTTTTGCTTCCTCTCTCATTTCGTTTACTGACCATTATCAAAATGTAAAATTCACTTTTAAACACCCATTTTGTGTAATTTTTAAAAAGTATGATGTTCATGCTGATCTTGTCATTCTGTGTTGAAATCTTTCAATGACCCCCACTGTATACACCACAGGATTCAACCAGAAGAACAAAGAAGCTCAAGGCCTCTCATAGCCAGCCCCAATGTGTCCCTCAAACATTCTGCACTTCAGTCAAACCAGACAGACTGCCAGTTCTTCTCACTTGGATTGTTCTTTAAACACTTCCCATCACCTACAAATAATGAAATTTTATCCTCTTTTCACAGCCTAAAATCAGCCACTACCTTTTCCATCAAGCATTACTACATTTGGGAATTAGAATTCAAACGTTTTTTGTATACACAGCACTTCTGTATACAAATACATATATGTTTATTTGAACATATATTTATTTACTTTATTATCCAGTAGGCAACTGGTAGACCCAGAATGTAAGACTTATTTCCTCTAACCACACACATACAAACACACACACACACAGAGAAAGAGAGAGAGAGAGGGAAGGGGGGGTGGAGAGAGAGAGAGAGAGAGAGACAAACACAGACAGTGCCTATTATCTTATCTTAAATATAATAGATGTATCTTCAGGAAGCAGAAGTTTTGAACTTAGTGTTTCGAGACTTTCAGTTTTACTTTCTCTTCCCCCACATCTTATTTTTGAAAATTCATGTAATCTCTGATTTTGTTTTCTATGAGCTGGTGACGCTGAACAAATGAAAATCATCAATCATTCTTGAAATTCATGTTTCATTATGTAACATCACAAGAGTTTCATGAAACCTCCTTGACAGTTGCACTTTTAGCATGAATTTTTAGTAAAAGTATAGAATGACAAAAGGCTACTACACATTCAATAAGTCTTTAAAATATATTTGCATTTTGTTAACTACAGTAGGATCTGCATGCATTTGAAATTGGCTATGACTTATGTTTTGTTATATTGTGCCCCCTTTGATGCTTTTTAGAAAACAACATTTAAAACTACTTTTTGAAGAAACAAAAATTATGAAATTCTGATTATTTCATACACAACAAGGCTTGGATCATATAGTGTTAACCCAAGGAAAATTCTTGTAAGAATTCTTCCCTATTGTCAACCCTCAGACTCTATTACCTACTGTTGTGAATGTCAATGAACTAATTATTGCTTGGCCTAACTTCTAGAATCCAACTTCTAGAAGCCAACTTCATTCCAAACCTGCCCTTGAGTAAGGAAAGGAAGAAAGCTCTATCCAAGACCAGTGCAACAGGAGGATCTCATTTCCATTTAGATGTTACAGGATACTTTAAAAAGTAGAATTGAAACTGGACTTAAGTTTCCCAGACCAAATGCCAGAGACAGCAGAGATGCTATAACCAAAATAGGGAAGACAGGAAGACATGTCAGTTTCAAAAGGAAGGGCATGAGGTCAGCTGGGGGTCATGATATGTTTGAGTTGAGATGTTCAGGAAGCAATTGGAGAGACAGGTCTGGAGGTCAGCACTACTAGAGGCAGAGATTTGGAAAATATCTGCCAAAAGCGTAAGAGTCACAGGAGTGTGTGAACTGTAGATTCAGGAAAAAGTTTAAGAAAGAATCTTGGAAATACCATATATCAGAGGTAATTGGAGAATACGGAATTAAAAAAACAAAACAAACAAACAAACAAACCAAGCCAGGAGCAATGACTCACACCTGTAATCCCAGTGTTTTGTGAGGCCAAGGCAGGCGGATCACCTGCGATCAAGAGTTCGACATCAGCCTGGCCAACATGGCGAAGCCCCGTCTCTATTAAAAAGAAAAAAATTAGGTGGGCATGATGGCACGTGCCTATAGTCCCAGTTACTCAGGAGGCTGAAGCATGAGAATCGCTTGAACCCAGGTGGCAGAGGTTGCAGTGGGCCAAGATCATGCCACTGCATTCCAGCCTGGGCGACAGAGCAAGACTCCATCTCAATAAAAAAACAAAAACAAATAAACAAACCAAAAAGCCCAAATAGACCAGAAATACAGAGTAAAAAGGAACTAGCATTTACTGAGCACTGCCCGGGACTAGGCCAGGCACCTGAATATGCATTCTCATTTAATTCTCACCATTTTCTCTTGACATAGACATTGGCAGTTATGCCCATTGTACATGTGAGGCACCAGAGAAATCTGAGGCCCAATGTTACAGATAATGCTACATTCATCGTCGAAGAACTGGGACGGTACATGAAGAAACCCAAGAGAAAGCAGAATTTCCAAACATCAGGTAGGGTATCAAGGAAAATGAGGCTTGGAAGAAGACTTCTGGGTTGTCAATATCACATATGTTTGAATTCTTTGAGAGCTGCACAAGGGAAGTGACAAAGATGGAAGTTAAGCTGTAGGATTGGTCCAGTGTATAAAGGCACAATGAATCAAAAACTTAGCTAAAAACACCTGTGCAATGACCAACCTAGGCAACAGATTCTTGACACGCCACCACTCATTATTACAGAGATTTGAACACTGGGTGAAACTGGGGTCTCTGAAACAGAACTGGCTTACCTAATAAATTCCCACTCTCACCCCAAAACGTGTTTCAACAAGGTTTCCCATACTTCATTTACTTATGCTTCATTTTTATGAGTTTTACCTTCTGAGAGTTCAATTATGATGTTCTTGATATGTCAAAAGCAACTTGCCATAAAACAAAGGCAACAATAAAAATAAAATCCTATTATTACTTTTTGTTTTGTTTTGTTTTGAGACGGAGTCTCCCTCTGTTGCCCCGGCTGGAGTGCAGTGGTGCGATCTCGGCTCACAGCAACCCAACCTCTGCCTCCCAGGTTCAAGCGATTCTTTTGCCTCAGCCTCCTGAGTAGCTGGGATTACAGGTGCGCTCCACTGTCTGCCTAATTTTTGTACTTTTAGAAGAGACGGGGTTTCACCATGTTGGCCAGGCTGGTCTCGAACTCCTGACCTCAGGTGATCCGCCTGCGTCAGCCTCCCAAAGTGCTGGGATTACAGGCGTGAGCCACTGCTCCCAGCCAAAAATTTCTTTTAAACTGTTTGTCATCATGCAGCATTTGAAAACCTCAGAACTGCCGATATACCTTCCTCACTTACAGAAGACAACACTGGCGATAGGTTGGGTAATAAGAATAGCAAGTAGTTACTGGGGCTCTCTATGTGCACTTTCATTAATTCCTTTGATCCCCCCCAACAACGCTAAGAAGTAGAGGCTATTTTTAATTGGCTAATATATTTAGTCAATAATTTTTTTTTTGAGACGCAGTTTCCTTCTTGTTGCCCAGGCTGGAGTGCAATGGCGCGATCTCGGCTCACCGCAACCTCCGCCTCCCAAGTTCAAGCGATTCTCCTGCCTCAGCCTCCCGAGTGGCTGGGATTACAGGCATGTGCCACCACGCCTGGCTAATTTTGTATTTTTAGTAGTGATGGGGTTTCTCCATGTTTGTCAGGCTAGTCTCAAACTCCCGATCTCAGGTGATCTGCCCATCTCTGCCTCCCAAAGTGTTGGGATTACAGGCGTGAGCCACTGTGCCTGGCCAGAATATTTTTTATTAACTTTTTTTGAGACAGAGCCTCCCTCTGTCACCCAGGCTGGAGTGCAGTGGTGTGATCCCAGCTCACTGCAACCTCCACCTCTCAGGTTCCAGCAATTCTCCTGCTTCAGCCTCCCGAGTAGCTGAGATTACAGATGTGCCCCCATGCCTGGCTAATTTTTTTGCATTTTTAAGAGAGGCGAGGTTTCACCATGTTGATCAGGCTGGTCTCAAACTCCTGACCTCAAATGACAGCCTCCCAAAGTGCTGGGATTACAGGCATGAGCCACCGTGTCTGGCCCTCAGTAGAATAGTTTTTGAGCACCTGGTATGTGTCAGACAATGCCCTAGTGCTGGGATAAATTCAAACCAAATTGATGGAAGAAGAGGGGAGTGGAAAGAAACAAAGCAAAACAAATATATCTAAATGCCTTGTGGTGAGAAATGTTCTGAAGGAAAGGAAAGGAAAAAAATGAGATATATCCCAATGGAGAAAACTGAAGCACCCAAATCATGCTGGACTTGCAGAGGGCAATGCAAAGTTCATGAAGTAGCGAAACAGAAGTCAGATGCCAAGAGAAAACTCCAGAGCAAAGATGTCCAGCCACTTGTGTGTGCTGCCTCCTCTCCCGCCGGATGCTAACTCCACTTCTTAGCACCAGTAGCAAACCCATCAGATACTGCCTGAGTACCCTTTAATGCTAGGCTTCGGGGTAAAAGAAAGAACAAGCGAAACTTGAGAAAGCATAATCACTTATGTACAGTCAAGAGGGAAAGTGGCAAATTACATGTCTCCATGGTTCCTCCAGTGTTTGCCTATCTTTTCAGGACTTTTTGCTGAAATGAGAATGAGGATGTAGGCAGTGATTGGGCCATGTTAAATCTTAGTAGAAGTCATTAGAACCCACCCAGTTAGACTTACTACATGGGGATGAGTGTCACCTGGGAAGAGTGGCTGTAATTTCCTAGCAAAGCCTATGTCAAATGAAAAGGCAAATTAGGAAAGACAAGGAAGTACATTGTACTTAGTGACCTTTCAGAATTTACCAAATGCCTAACCATCTACATAAGGTGCAAATATGCTGTAATGGCTTTACTTAACCTGGGAAGATACAACATATAAAAACATCTCACGTGTCAATTCACATTACTAAACACCAGCTGGATTAGTTGCCACAAAATTGATGCTTATTAGCACCCAAAACATTGATGTGATGGCTACAGCACGGCTGCTGCTCATGAATTAAAATAGACATGCTCATACTTAAGGTATGTGTTTCCCAATTCAGAGATTTAAAACGAAGTTTTCAAAGTAACAATTATATTTTTATAACTCCTAAGTTCTCAAAAGTACCCTATTATTTACCTGGAATGAGTGCTGGAGAGAGAAAAAAAGAGGCAACTTTTATAAATCTGTAAATATGTAATTTTATAGCCTTTTGAAAGAGTTTACTATTTTCAATGCTCACCAAATTACATGCCCATGATAGAAATTTCTATTTCATAAAAGAATGTGATAAAAATTGACGATGTAAACTAGACAATTTGTCAAGGACCACGGTGTTCACAATGGCCTCAGGGTAGAGCAGCTGCAAGTCATCTGTCTCCGTCAATGTGAGCGCAAAGAGGACACCCATCAAGCTGTGTGAAACTCCCCATTTAGGCAGATGAAAACGGGTGTGAGACTCAATGCAAAACATACAGATTAAGTTAAAAGGTTAATTTTCTGACTCGTGGTCTGGATAGTAGAGCTGTGGAGGAAAATGAGTTATCATATGCTCCGTAAATTTCCTTTCGGTTAAAAAAGATAAAAGGGAGGGAGAGATGGATATGTCCTTGATTCAGCGTCATTAGTTCCGGCAGTGGGGACGCTCACTATCACGCCTTTCCCAGGTTTGATCCGACGGAGGACGAACGACTCAGTGCTTAGACACGGGCTCGACAGTCAGACAAACACACTGAATGATGTTGCTGCCACTTGAGAGAGCGGCGAGATGTGGCTCTTATTTCTCAGCTGTGGCT
Source organism: Macaca thibetana thibetana (assembly GCF_024542745.1). Taxonomy (NCBI): domain Eukaryota; kingdom Metazoa; phylum Chordata; class Mammalia; order Primates; family Cercopithecidae; genus Macaca; species Macaca thibetana. The sequence continues at coordinate 21,111,853 of NC_065589.1, read as the reverse complement.
TCCTCGGCAAAATGGAGTTGATACTAAGTGAGGAATAATAATAAGAAACTGCCCGCAAAGTACTTGGCACCAGCACTCAATACACCACTACCTGAGTCCTCTCCAGGAAACAGAAAGTTGGAGCCTATATCCCTTACAGGGAAGAATTGAGATTCTCTGAAAAAAAAAAGAAAACGTTGCCAAGAAAAGAAGCTGGGAGGAGAGGAAAGGGTCTACTGAGTACTTTTAGTACTTTTCTATCTCCAGAGTGATAGAAATAGTATATAATTCTTTGATAACTCTGAATTAGATACTGTGTTTCCCATTTTATTTTCTAGATTAAAAAACTGAAGTTTAGCAAAGGTTCCAACTGGTTACACGGCCAAAGCAGGAGTCCAACTGAGGTTTATTGCATTTCACAAATAATTATAACTAATATTTATTGAAGAATTATGGCTCAGCACTTTATATACATAATCATACTAAATACATAAGACACTCTTGTGAATAAGGAAACACATTATCCCCGTTTTAAGCTAAGGAAACTGAGGCATATACAGTTAGACAGTTGCTTGAGTAAATACAGCTAATAAGTGAGAGTCAGGATTTGAAGCAAGACAGTGTAATTCCAAGGTCGCCGGCATGACACACACACACCTCGAAGGTTGCAGGCAGGATACATGTGTGCCTCGAAGGTCATGAGCATGGTACACACATGCCTCAAAGGTCTCCACCTTTCTCCTGTGTGCTTAGGAAACAACACACCTAGTGTTAAAAAAAAAAAAAAAAAAAAAAAAAAATCATGGCTGGGTGCAGTGGTTCACACCTCTAATTCCAGCACTTTGGGAGGCCGAGATGGGCGGGTATCTCGAGGTCAGGAGTTCAGACCAGCCTAACCAACTTGGTGAAACTCCCTCTCTACTAAAAATACAAATATTAGCCACGCGCAGTGGCGAGCGCCTACAAACCCCAACTACTCCGGAGACTGAGGCAGGAGAATCGCTTGAACCCGGGAGGCAGAGGTTGCGGTGAGCCGAGATCGCGCCATTGCACTCCAGCCTGGGGGATATAGCGAGACTCAGTATCAAATAAATAAATAAATAAATAAATAATATTTAAAAATTGACACATAAACACATGTTTAAAATGAGCAGTACTGGCCGGGCGCGGTGGCTCAAGCCTGTAATCCCAGCACTTTGGGAGGCCGAGACGGGCGGATCACGAGGTCAGGAGATCGAGACCATCCTGGCAACACAGTGAAACCCCGTCTCTACTAAAAAATACAAAAAACTAGCTGGGCGAGGTGGCGGGCGTCTGTAGTCCCAGCTACTCGGGAGGCTGAGGCAGGAGAATGGCGTAGACCCGGGAGGCGGAGCTTGCAGTGAGCTGAGATCCGGCCACTGCACTCCAGCCTGGGCGACAGAGCGAGACTCCGTCTCCAAAAAAAAAATAAATAAATAAATAAAATGAGCAGTACTAAAATCTGAATCTACCCCCATCTGTACTAAAAATACAAAAAAATAAGCCGGGCGTGGTGGTGGGCACCTGTGGTCCCAGCTACTGGGAGGCTGAGGCAGGAGAATGGTGTGAACCCGGCAGGCGGAACTTGCAGTGAGCCGAGATTGCACCGCTGCACTCCAGCCTGGGCAACACAGTGAGACTCTGTCTTTAAAAAAAAAAAAAAAAAAAAAATCTAAATCTACCACTTTGTCATTACAACAACATAGGAATAAACTGGAACACTGTGGAAATTGGATAAATTCAACATGCTCCATGTTCTCTTGGTTTAGAGGATTCCTTAATAACCCTCTTCGACTCTTGAGACCTCTTCAGAATAACAAGTGCCTCTGATTAATGTCCACGTGCACATATCCACCTGCCGAGTCTCATCAGAAAATATTAAGAGGAAGGGAAGCGAAAAGGAGAAATAGAAAACTAAAGAGGTAGCTGAAATAGATACACACAGTCCCTCAAAAGATGCCCTGGACAGACCTTCACAATCTCCAGATATAGAACAATGATTCAGCCCCATACAACAGAGGCTCCTGTGAGAAGCCCACTGAGAGTCCACTCTCATTGTCACTTGGTCATTTACAGCTGAGTATGGAGGCCCCGGCCCCAGCAACTGGGGAGGTCCAGCGGGGTCTGCCTGACACTGGGCAGTTACAGACAATGGGGCAAGAGGCGGTGTCAGGGCCACGTTCTCAAATCCTTCATAAAGATTCGACATAACGTTGGGCTGGATCAGTTCTGAAGATAGCAACGGTTTATATTTATCTCACAATAGCCTGATGAGGTGCATAGTATTATTATTACCATTTTACAGAAGAGGAAATTGAGGAACAAAGAGATGAGGGAACTTTATTATTATTACCATTTTACAGAAGAGGAAATTGAGGAACAAAGAGATGAGGGAACTTTATTATTATTACCATTTTACAGAAGAGGAAATTGAGGAACAAAGAGATGAGGGAACTTATCTGTCACATGGTTAAGGAACCGGAGGAGCAGGGTGGAGTCCAAGGCAATCTGACTCCAGAGCTCAGAAGCTGCCCTGCAAACCCCTCCTTTTAATATTTCCCCAATTTCTGAGGCTCATGAGCAGGGACAAAGACATTCTTTCACAAGTTAGAAGTGTTTATACATCTTTCCCAGGCCCCACCCCTACCTAACCACCCCCCAACCTGCTGTTTCCCCTCCCCTCCCTTCTCTGTGCACACAGCAGACAAACCTTATCTGTTGTTTAAAACACAGTTATGCCTGTCTCATTCTCTCTTGTGTAAATGCAGCAAGATTCCTGATACAGAGGCCCGTAATCCATAGTAAAAGTCTGATAAGCGTCTCTCAGGTGAAAGAGCAAACATATTAGCATTACGGGAGAATGTACTCATTGAGTAAAAAATACACAGACTCAAGAAGACAGGGTGACCAGCATAAAATAGCAAATAATAGCCTCGCTAAGCTGCCTCCCTAGTAATAATCCAGGCTCGGCAACCATATAAACAGAAAGTGTACATTAACCATTAGATGCATCATCAACAATAGCAACAAAATTCGAGCAGCCAATTTGTTTTCTCTGCTCATGTACATAAGGCTATAAATCCCAACTACCAACTTGCTCACCTTAACCTTATTCCCTTTGAATCACCACACCATGTCTGAACAACCTTTTCATTATAATATTATTATCTGAGTCTTGCAGTGCTTGTTTATAAAGCATTTTCCTAAACAGTACCTTATTTAATTAGCTGAATCATCAATACAACCCGGTGAGGTAGGAGTTCTCCTTTTTGCCAGATGAGGAAACTGAGTTTCAGGGAAATTACCCAGCCAGCAGGGGCAGAAACTGGCTTTTCTGATTCTAGATCCTATGCTGCTTCCGTAACACCATTTTCCCATCCTCTGATGCCATTTCTATACATTTCTTGGCCTTGGCTTCTGGCTTCCATGCTCTCCTGTGCCATCACCCAATAGGCTACACTCCAGATTTCAAATAAATAAACGGCCCACACAACTAAAGGCATCCTCTTATCCTCTGTCCGACATATTCTCTGACACAACCAGATAAAGATCAAAGTGGCATTTATAGGCCTCAAATACATCAGATGCACGGATCATTAAAAAAAAAAAAAAAAAAAAAAACTATGTATATACCAAAAAAAATTTTAAAGAAAAAATTTTTAAAAACACTCCAAGAGTACATACAATCCAGTAATAAATGTTTTCCGTGAGTAAGAGGATTGTGGATGGTTTCCTTTACTGCAAGAGTCTATTCTTTCTAAATTTTCTGTAATTTACACACATGACACTGTTGCTTGCTATCAGAAAAAAAAAAAAAAAGATTTCAAAAATGTTCAGGAATGAAAGCACTGAAAAATTCCAGGTCTCCAGAGGAAGGAAGGAAAGGGACCTTGCTGCAGGGGGCTGATTTTGCCCCACCCTGAGGAAGGCTGGAGAGGCTGGGAGAAGGGGGGGTCACCATTCACATAGCACAGGAGGGAAACTGAGTAGACGGCTTCCTCTCTCCACCAGGAATTGTGACTTCTGGGAAACAGCCACCCCTCCCTGCGGGCTGCCAACTCTCTCCACACCTAAACACGCTGACTTGTACCCATGGAAAACGCCTAGCTTTTAAAACCAGTTTACAAATCTGTTGCATCCAGGCAGAGAGGGAGTTGATTATCCTGCAGACCGAGTTAATTATTTTGACCTAATGCTTTGAGATCCTCCGGTATCCAATCTGTGACTCCAGATAAATGGAGAGGTCATCATCACATGTTATCTTTATGCCTAGACTTAAAAACAAATTTGAGACGGTGCTGAAGGGCGTAAGCTCGTTCACGGTAGTAGCCTTAGTACAACACTCTGCAACATTGCTGACAATGGAGTATGAAGCACCAGCCTGCAACACTGAGGGTTTCTAGGTGTGACACCATGGAGCTTTTAGACACAAAACAAACAACTTTTTTTTCCCCCTACATTTGAGGAAACATATGAGTATATTTTCCTGGACGTGAAGACAGAACACTGATAACAGAAAAAGGACTCTCATGTCAGTATTTTCATCTGAGGATATCCGACCTACCACAAAACCACCCACGAAAAAGGGAGAAAATCAGATTCAGAAACCGAAATTATTTCAAGTGTTATGTTAACCGAATATCTAAATAATAAACACCCAACGCAAACAGTCCAGTAGGGGTAGGTAATAAATCATAATACTTGTGGGGATCAGACCTCATTAGATTTGAAAAAAGGAACATTGTTGCACAAACTGGCTTTTAGAACAAGGTTCTCTCTCCCTGCTCTTTTTTTTCTCTCTTAAAAAAAAAAAAATTGGGACAAAGCCCAAATCTTTTACGATGTAATTTCTTTCCTTATTGTACATGTCTCAGCAAGTCGCCATCAGCTGTTATTTGTTATTAAGGATTTGTATAAACATTAAGGCAAGGAGACTGACTCATGCCTCAGAACAGGAAGAGAAAGGATGTGATCACACTGTTACTTTCATCTGCAGTCATGTTCGGCATTATCCATTATAGAGATGGCAGTCGCTATTCTCTAACATGAAGCATTTGCGCGCAGTAGGAAGCAAATTCTAGAATGGAGCAAACCAGCAACGGGCTGGAGGACTTACGGATGGGTGAATCCCTGCACCAGGCATGAAGCTAGAGGTGGCTTTGCCACAGGGCAGCACCCTGCAAGAAGTTGGGGGAACTGGGGGCCCATGGACCCCGCTGGACATCCTTCTTGGGAGCAAAGAAACCACCCGAAAAAGCTACTAGGCTAGGAATTCTTAAATCTGAGGGCTGAGGGCTTTGGGTAGATGATTTGGGTATGGGGGTCACAGGGAATTCTGTTCTCTGGCTCCACGGGGGTGTATCTGTCGCCCTGCCTCAAACAAGAGAAGAATCACAGCAGGCCATTGGGATCTGCAGGAGGTCAGCGCTTTTTTAGTCCAAAAATCAGCACATCCTACACTCAGCCCAGATTGCACTATTCCACTGTGATGTGGGCAAATGGGATTCTTTAAGCACCACCACCTCCCCCTCCAAGTACCCTGGAAGTCCTTCAAATATTAGTTCTAAGTGGCTGAGGACAGAGTTGACACCTCAAAGGCCTGGGAATTATAACAGCTAATTTAGAGAGCCAAGTGTACCCAGTTACAATCAAGTTAAGAAAATAATGAGACTACAGCTGCTTTAATTGCAGCAAACAAATATGCTCTAAGACTACTCAGGAAAGCAAGGACAAGTCAGATCTACAACAACAACAACAACAAAAATCTAACCCATGCTTAGTATTGAAACTGCAGAATTAGGTTAAACTTTCTCTCTAAGGTAAGCTGAGAACTCCAAATTCTAGTTAGCAGGTGTTTATACTGGTAGGTTTATTACCCTAGTATAGATTAATAGATTAACCACTTCAATGCCTCCAAAATACTGATTATATTTTACATTCTTCAAAGCATTAGGACCTGCTTCTGCTTGCAAAAGCCGTGCGTACTTTTTGAGCTTAAAAAGTCAGCATGCCTGGGACTCAAAATCCTCTTTCAAAGAATTCTGCATTGTTTAATTTTTACAAAATTCCTGGCATCCCTTAGGGAGGAATTTCATAGTAATCACAAATGGAAGTAGAAAAATAAAAGACATTCTAATTCAAGATTGAACCATAACAGAAAGGAAAAATATGCAAAGCTACTTCCTGTATAAATAAGCGCACTTGTTTTTCATCTCAGGGCTGCTTCTAGATGATACCTTTTTCTTCATTGGTGTAGTATCTAAAAAACTTTTTTTTTTTCTCTTTGAAGAACAAAGCCAATATAAATAGGATAAAAACAGTTATACCAGCTGGGCGCGGTGGCTCAAGCCTGTAATCCCAGCACTTTGGGAGGCCGAAACGGGCGGATCACGAGGTCAGAAGACCGAGACCATCCTGGCTAACATGGTGAAACCTCGTCTGTACTAAAAAATACAAAAAAACTAGCTGGACGTGGTGGCGAGCGCCCGTAGTCCCAGCTACTCTGGAGGCTGAGGCAGGAGAAGGGCACAAACCTGGGAGGCAGAGCTTGCAGTGAGCCAAGATTGGGCCACTGCACTCCAGCCTGGGTGATAGAGCAAGACTCTGTCTCAAAAAAAAAAAAAAAAAAAGGCCCATCTTTCTGTCTCATACATATATTCAGCCTAAATAATTTCTGTGTATCTAGATATAGATAAAATACTTTATCTATGGTAGGATGTTTGAAAAGGGAAATTTCAAACACTAGGCAATTGTCACACCGATATTTCAATTTATTATTATTATTATTATTTTTTTTTTTTGAGACAGGGTCTCACTCTGTCACCCAGGCTGGAGTGCAGAGGCATGATCTCGGCTCACTGCAAACTCTGCCTCCGGGGTTCAAGCAATTATCCTGCCTCAGCCTCCTGAGTAGCTGGGATTATAGGCACGTGCTGCCATGCGTGGCTAATTTTTGTATTTTTAGTAGAGACAGGGTTTCACCATGATGGCCAGGCTGGTATCAAACTCCTGAACTCAGGTAATCTGACCACCTTGGCCTCCCAAACTGCTGGGATGACAGGTGTGAGCCACTGTGCCCGGCCAGATAATTCAATTTATTCTATCAAAAGACGAGAAAAACTCAGATCAGTTGAGATTTAACCTTCTAGTTCTGATTACTGGCCCTTTTAATTTGCTAAGCAGGCACATGAATTAACCAAATTCCTAGTCATCACAAGGGCAGATATTCACTTTTAGTTCCTGCTTAAGGAACCAACATTTTAGAACCCAGAAGACCAGAGTGAAAGTCAAAGCGGTCATGTCAAAATTGGCTGTTATAGATCCACACAGCCTTGGCCGGGCCAGGGGCTGCATTCTGCCATCTGGGCACCTTGTCTGTAGCTGGTGCCTTAGGCTTGGCCTCGTAAGGGGTACACACCACTCAGTTCCTGGATGCTTACGGGAAAGAGCTGTTTGACATGGCCACCGTTCACCACTTCTCACACAGCCTAGCCCTTTTGAGGGGCCTCCGTTGTAGAAGCCCCTCTGGGCCGGGTGACTGTCTCTGAAACTACCTTATTCTCAGCAGCCTTTACTACCAGGCTCTGAGTGAAGACCCCCAGTTGGCAGACTTGGGCTTCTGCAGGGGGAGTCGGCCACTCTTGGGCAGACTTGCCTTGGCTCTTTGAATTCACTTGTGTTTAATGACTGGCTTTGGGGGGTGATTTGTTGAGAGTTGGAACAGGGAGACGATTAAAAGAGAAAGGTAAATAAAGAACAACAACAATGAAAAATTGCCAGTTACATTTCATCTGAGCCGTACATATGGCCTTGGCATAAAAATGATGGGAAAGTTACATCGAACAACGTACATGCATTATAATAAACCCAGTATTTATCCTACCATCAGGCAGCTCCACAGCTCCAAAAACTTTTTTGTTGTTATTGATCAAAATATGTTACAGCCTACCATAAGTACAATCTGTTTTCTTTAATCTGGTTTCTCCATTTCTGTTTGTGGACCTTTGCTAATATTTGAATGAGAAAACAGAGACAGTGGCAGTAACCGCCCTCACCCCTGCCCCCATATGTATCAATAAAGGATGCAGATGTGCAATTCACTGAGGTGGCTGATGACTGCGAGGGAGGAGGAAGCTGATATGTTCCAAGCAGAATTTCAAAGGTGTGTCCCTGAAAGAAAAATGTTGAAACACGGGTCTACACCCATCTGTGTGACTCCTAAAGTCAATACAGCTTCTAAACACACAGATTACAGCATGCTGAATGAGTTCCAGTCTATGGAGTTTCAAAACATATATAATAATGATGGTACCGGGGGCTGTGCCTCCTCCAGGGAAATTGTTCTGATTTCAAAAGCATCCTTACTGTTAATTTTGTGACTAGTGTCAAAAAGAAAAAAAGGCCTGTGAGGGTAGGATTCAGATTATAAAGATCAGAGAGAGAATCTCTCCCTTATGAAAATCCAAACAACCTTCTCCAGGGCTATCCCACTCTCACTTCCGGATAACACTGACCAGCAGACTCTTTGCCACCTTGGGGGCATACTGGAAGAGCCCGCAGCACGCTGCCAGAAGAGTTCCGGGCAAAAGATCCTTGTGAGTTACCTCTTCCCACATCTGCGTGACGCAACATGTGCTTCACACTTAAGGAAATAAAATATACATATAAGAACAGCCCTAGGTAATTATCCACTGATAATTCATATTTAATCTGTTGAGTCTAGGTAGGCAGGCACTCAATTTCAAAAATCATGCCAACTCCTTCTCTTGTAGGATAACAGATGGGATTTTTAACTGATGTCTTTATAAGGATACCCAAAAGAATGATTTAAGAATGGCCTGCAAGTAGCATAAAGTAGATCTTGTTTACTAAAAAATGAATTTGTGCAAAAACATGCCTGTAATTAGTAAATCATTGGTGTTACAGTTACCCATAAGTGGCTCTGGAAAATCTGTCTGCTCTGTTTCTGGCCCAGATTCTATTTTGATCTGCGGATCTTCTTGGCTAATCCACATGCAGTGCTGCCCTAAATAGTCTTTTCTTGTATTAGAATGCTTTGTTCTTACCTGCAAGTGCTCCGAGTTCTAACGTGGGCACCTAGAAAGGCTTTTACCCCTCAAATGAAAAACTGCATCTTGCACATGCTGGTAACAGCCTAAATTGGCCTCCTTCCCTGGCCTGGTTACAGTGGCTGTGGTTGTATGAATTTCCCTACCTTTTAGAAGAAAGAGAATAAGCAACTTCCAGGCTGTGATTATCCCTGGAACTCACGGTCAATTTGTTAGCTCTGTCTAAAAGTCTCAATAGTCAATAACTTTTTGATTGGGTCTTCTTTGTTCTACTAGGACTGTCACATTTAGCTGAAAATTTAATTTTATGCCCATAATCAAACTGAATAGCCTTTCAGTTCAGTGTAGTTGTACTTCCAGGTGCTTTTCCACCTCAAGAACCAGTTTCTAGGGAAAAAAAGGTAAATAACTCACCCCTTTCCAGTAGACAGAAGTGCTCTTCACTTGAGCATCTACATGATTTAACTTTTTTATTGACCAGAAAGCATATATTCACAGCATCCAATCTAAGCATGTGTGCTACTGGTTAATTTCTAGCTGTGTGGGATTAACTTCATCGGCAATTTGGGGTGCAGGTTCTGCACTTTCTCCATTGCTACTGGACCCACAGACCTTTTCAATCTTATCAAGTTAAAAATAAATAAGCAGCACTATTATCTCTCTTGGATCCTTTACTTAGCAAGGGGATCTGGAAATCACTTTCAGCTCGGTGTCATCCAGAGTCAGTCTTAGTGGTATGGGCAACACACAAGTTTACCTGTGGCTTCCAAAATGCTATTCCTAAATGCTAAATTAATCAGAACCACCTAGGAGCTTGTGAAAAATTCAGATCACAGACTCCAAACTCCAAAGTCTTGGGGCTTGATGTTAAAAGTGTACATTTGTAATCAGTACCTCAAATGATTCTAATGTATAAACTCATTTTTGCAACCACTAGGGTTCATCGTCAGACAGAAAAGCTCAGAAAGCACTCACCTTCCACTAAGTTATCTTACGCCATTCTTATAGCTACGAAAAGTAACAACCATGTATTGACTTTCTAGAACAGTCCCAAATCCCAAATCTAAATAAACATTATCATGTCTTGTCCACTGCCCTAAACCACCTATCTACAAGGCAATAAAGCATCAGTCATGCCAAATCAAAGGCATTCCCTTTTTTCTTTTTTTTCTCTTCAAACAACTGATTTGTTATTTTCTCCTTTTGTTCAAATAAAGCAAATCATCCTTTAAATATAACCTGCAAGTCAACTTTACTCTGAGGCTTTTCTTATCTTCTCCTTCCATGCCTAAAGTGGTAGAACAAAGATTTTTTGGTAAACATTACGAATCTTCGTATCAAGGGCACATTCCCTTTGGTTGGATGAAGTATCTTTCCCAACTCCAGTAGCGAAAGAATCTTACATGATCAGTGGCTCTCAATGGCTGAAAGATAGCTGGCAATCAAGAAATATCTGGGCCAGGTGCTGTGGCTCACACCTGTAATCCCAGCACTTTGGGAGACTGAGGCAGGTGGATCACCTGAGGTCAGGAATTTGAGACCAGCCTGACCAACATGGAGAAACCCCATCTCTACTAAAAATACAAAAACTAGCCGGGCGTGGTGGCACGAGCCTGTAATCCCAGCTACTCGGGAGGCTGAGGCAGGAGAATTGCTTGAACCTGGGAGGCAGAGGTTGCGGTGAGCCGAGATCGTGCCACTGCACTCTAGCCTGGGCAACAAGAGTGGAACTCTGTCTCAAAAAAAAAAAAAAAAGAAAAAGAAAAAAAAGGAGAAATATCTGATGAATGAGCCAGGGGAGGAGACCAAACTCCTCTCCTGCTCTTCAAAAATATTTAAAAACTCAGCCCTACCTATCTACTCAGTCTCTTCAACCCCAAGGTGTGGCAGCTAACTCCTCTTCTTGGCTCAAAGGATATTCATTCCTCTTTTACCATCTTTATTTAACTACAGTTTACCAAGTTCCTCTTCTCCTTGGAAGCCTTTCCAGATAACCGGCAACAAAGATAGTCCTTCTTATCTTTGGCAAAAGAGCACTTTATCGTATCACTCGAGTTGACACTTAATAGCTACCGGGCACCCTGTGGATGACCTGGTCCAGTTAACTATTTTCTGGATGAGGAAACTAACGTGGCAGCCTAAGGAAGTGGTCCATGATCAGATTAGATAATTATTTGGAATAAAAATTTGAAACAGTCTCCCACCCTCTTGCATTGTATTCCTCTGAAGATTATAGGCCTTTTGGGTATGTGGGCTTTTTTTTTTTTTTTTTTTTTTTCCTTAGACAGAGTCTTGCTCTATCACCCAGGCTGGAGTGCAGTGGTGCGATCTCGGCTCACTGCAAGCTCTGCCTCCCGGGTTCACACCATTCTCCTGCCTCAGCCTCCCAAGTAGCTGGGACTATAGGTGCCCGCCACCACGCCCGGCTAATTTTTTGTATTTTTCAGTAGAGATGAGGTTTCACCGTGTTAGCCAGGATGGTGTCGATCCCCTGACCTCATGATCCGCCTGCCTCAGCCTCCCAAAGTGCTGGGATTACAGGCGTGAGCCACCGCACCCGGACCTGAAACGTGGGCTTTAAATGAGCAATGGTTTTTACTCCCTGTACTAGAGTGCGTACCCGCTCACTGACGGCTGCCCTCCAGATTACCTGCCTTACAATGCTCCGCAGTAGACCCTGACATTCTTGAAAGACGTTTCCCCAAATCCTCATTAATTCCCAATAATTAAGCCCTAACCTCCAACGTGATTACATTTGGAGACAGAGGCTGTAAGGAAGTAATAATAAGTCCATGCTTCATCCATGAAGTCATTCTTTAGAAAATCCCTCTAAACAATGTACTTTGATCAATTCCCTTATCTCTCAAAGGGGGTTATTATATCCCCAGTTTAGAATGATTGAAACATAATGCGAGAATATGACCAAATCAGGACAACAAAGATGTGCTGAAAAGCAGCCCAGATTTGTAGTTAAGGGTGAAGGCTTGGTGAGTGGCCAGACTTTGCAGGTTGAATCCAGACTCCTCGTCTATTACCTGTGTGACTTTGGGCAAGCTACTTAGCTTTTCTGGGCTTTAGTTTCCTCATCTATGAAAACAGGATAATGACAGTCACTATTTCACTAAGTTGTAGTGACACAATGAAATACTGAAAATAAAGTGCTTAGCACAAAGCCAAGTTCTCATCAGGTAAATACACAGCGACCATAACATAAATTATTTTAAATTAATGCCATGAAGGCAAAAAGAGAAAGAGAGAAATCTCTATGCCATGGGACTCTGAATGCATTTGTGAACTGTTGCATTTAATCCATTCATTCATTCATTCCTTTCAATAACAACTATGTGTCAGGCTCAGTTTTAGGCTCTGAGAGTCCTGCAAAAAACAAGCAAGGCCCAACAAACAAAGCCTTCTCTCATGGAAGTAGCATTGTGATTGACAGCTAAATCCAAGAATGCTGGAGATCTTCCACATTCTTCTTCCACTTATGTTCTCCGTGCTCCAAATACTTCTCTTGAAGGTACACTGAAGGCAAGTTAAAAGTCACTCCTAAAAATAGTCTGTTACTTCGCAATCACTCATTGTTCCTGAATAAAACCCAATATTACCCAGTATGGCTGATCTCATTTATGAATAGCCTGGTCTGTGAATTATTTGATTTCCAAAAATTAAATCCATCTTAAGGGACAAAATTGTTCCGAACCAAGCACATTTAAAAAGAAGGCCCCAGGCCTGGCACAGTGGCTCACACCTGTAATGCGAGCACTTTGGGAGGCCAAGGGAGGAAGATTGCTTGAAGCCAGGAGTTCAGGACTAGCCAGGGCCACAAAGTTAGACCACCCATCTCTACAAAAAATTAAAAATTTAGCAAGGTGCAGTGGTGCACACCTGTAGTCCTAGCTACTCAGGAGGCTGAGGCAGGAGGATCATTTGAACCTAAGAGTTCAAGGCTGCAATGAGCTATGATGGTGCCATTGCACTCTAACCTAGGCAATAGAGTGAGACTCCATCAAAAAGAAGAAGAAGGAAGAAGGAAGACAAAGATGATGGCAATGAAGAAGGAGGAGGAGGAGATCATCAATAAAAAGAAAGCCCCAGACATTTTGAAGAAGACAGTTCTAAAACATTTCCACAAAAGTTGTGGCAACCTTACAGTTATCCCGACTGTCCTTTTCAAAGATTCATTTGCATGAAAGTCTCTGTATTTGTTTGCTAAAAAAAAGAGGGGTCATACTTTAGAATTATACCGACTCTTTTGTGTAAGTATACTGCCCAGCAAAACTGACACAGTGGTGAGTGTGTAGCAAAATGAGTAATTTATTGAATTGAACTAAGAGCCTAAAACATACTGGGATGAAATAGATGTATGAGTAGAGTTATAAGTCTTCTGTTATAGGACACAAATGAAAATCTCCTTAAGGATACTGCTCTACCTGTAATTTATTTCTACATTATTCTTGTGTGTAATATTATTTTTGGCATGTTAATGTATTGTCAAAGAATTCCAATCTAGTGACATGACAAAAGTTGTATTTCATTTTGGAATGTAAAAAGTGTGAAAATCAATTGAATTATATATCAATGACATGCAGCAAGAGTAACTAGCATATTCTGGGTAATGTCACTTTTCTGGAATGATTAGCAGCCTAGAGCTATTAGATTAATTGCTAGAGTTTTATTGTTACTATTATAATCAGTTGGAGTTGCTAAAATGAGATAAAAACTCAAAGCTCTCTCTTTTTTTCTCCCCCAAAAGAAAGAGAATTTGCCAGAATCTGCATAATTTAGATTACTAACTTATTTTCTTGGCATTTGACCGAACCCGTAAGTTTATGCTGGCAAATAAAATAAGCACTGAAAGTTGAAGTCACTCTTTGATCTAGTAAATAAACCTGCAGAAAATTCAGACTCAATTACTCTTTACATTTATGACATTTCTAGTATTGTAACAAGATGGTGACACATACTGCTTTCTCACTGAGAATACATGATGTATTCCGTGAGTATGCTTCAAAAATCAACGGGCTGCTTACAAATAAAACCATACAGACATTTTTACATTTATTCGTTCATTTCAATGATCACATGTGGCGTGCAAGGACTGAATAGGACTCTATGTACTGTATTGTTTTAGGTGCTATAGTGAATGCAAAGATAAATATAGACTTAGCCTGGGAAGCGCATAGATTCTGGTACAGAAATGCCATGTATGGTTGTACAGGTTGTTCACTGAACAAGAGTATCCAACTGAAGGGGAAAGTGGGGTCTAGAGCCCAGCCTACACTCCTTTTACCAAGTTCAAGGCCCTGGCACAGGGCCACGACAATCCAGGAGTAGCAGCAGCAGAAGCAGGAGTAGGAGTAAATGCTAATATTTATTGCGTGATTCCTACGTCCCAGCCACGATTCATGTGTGCTTCATGTATTCACTTATCACAACAAGCTGATGTTGTAGGCACTATTACTACTTGCATTTTATATATGAGAAAACCAAGGACAGAGAAAAATAATTAATTTGCCTGAAGTCAAACAGCTAATAAGTGGCAGAACATTTACTCACTGAGGAATACTGTACTCTGTGCCCTAAAAAGTTCAATAAAATGGCATTACACAGTATAAGCGACATGAAGGAATGCGATCAAAATGCTGGTGGGAGTTAGAAGAGAGAAGAAAAAAATGATGCTTCTGCAGAACCATGTGGAATGTGCAAAACTGTGACCAGCAAGAAGGCCTTCGGGGTAGGGTAAATTGTGTGGAAAAAAGCACAGCAGCTAGATTCTTAGAGCAGTGAAGGAGAATTGAAGAAAGAGCTTGGAGACCTACCCTAAAATACAGTGTAAACTCCTCTCACCGACGTTAGAGCTTTGACACAGGGTCCCAGTAACCTCAGAGTAGTCACAGGAGTAGTAGTGATAGAAGTAAGAGCTAATATTTAAAAGCCAATGGTGGGCTGGGCGCGGTGGCTCACACCTGTAATCCCAGCACTTTGGGAGGCCGAGGCGGGTGGATCACGAGGTCAGGAGATCGAGACCATCCTGGCTAACACGGTGAAACCCCATTTCTACTAAAAAATACAAAAAATTAGCCAAGCGTGGCGGTGGGTGCCTGTAGTCCCAGCTACTCGGGAGGCTGAGGCAGGAGAATGGGATAAACCCAGGAGGTGGAGCTTGCAGTGGTCGAGATGGCGCCACTGCACTCCAGCCCTGGTGACAGAGCGAGACTCTGTCTCAAAAATAAATAAATAAATAAATAAATAAGTGCCAGTGGTGGTTTCAGAGTAGGAGTGAGCACAGGATTAACACTCAGATTTAGGAAGACTTATAATCCCCCAATACAATGAAAGCTGGAAGGGTGTGGAGGAGGGGAGCAGAGAGAAGAAGGGAGATGTGTTGGTATACTCATTTATTGGCACTTGGCACTTGTGCATCTTTACAAGCCAGTTTTCTTTTTTCTTTATTTTTTGAGATGGAGTCTCACTCTATTGCCCAGGCTGGGGTGCAATATACCACCATCTCCATGCACTGCAACCTCCACCTCCTGGGTTCAAGCAATCCTCTCACCACAGACTCCCGAGTAGCTGGAATTACAGGTGTGCGCCACTACGCCCAGCTGTTTTTTGTATTTTTAGTAGAGATGGAGTCTCACCATGTTGGCCAGGCTGGTCTCGAACTCCTGACCTCAAGTGATCCGCCCACCTCATCCTCCCAAAATGCTGGGATTACAGGTGGGAGCCACTGCACCCAGCCCAGTTTTCTCATTTAGTTCATTGAATTCTCTCTATTCAAAGCAAAATATCCAGTTGCTGCTCTTGTGGTTACTCAAATTTCCACACGCAAAACAAAATAAATGAACACCCAACTAGTCTGCACTGCAGCCAGTGAATCAAAGCATGTCCTCAGTTGTCATACCATCTCACAGAAGGAAACAGGATTACTATGTAACTTAAATAATTTGGACAATACAACTTAAATGATCAAATATGCCAATTTTGATCAACTCATTTTTTTGACCTCTTTTTGTACTGATAGAACCTTTTTCAAATGATGAATACACCACAAAACCTGTGTACCAAGTCATGCTCTTCACAAGACTGGGAACATAGCAAGAGACTTTTCATTGCCTGTGAAGTAGGAAGGGCAATCACTGTTGAATTGTAATAACCTCAGAATTATAAGGGACCAGAAGTTATTCCAGTTCCTGCAACTGGATAACCAGCCAGGGGTAACAGCTGAAACTTCTTTTATTAAGGACTCCCTCTATTCAGGACCCCCTTTTATTAAGGACTCATCTTTCCATGGCATAGACCTTACTGCTTATCTTTGACGGGATAGCTGTACAGGCATGTCGAAACCTCACTGACATAGGCAACAGAGGGAGATGGGAAGAAGCTGGAATTTTGGGGATTACATTTAAAAGAACTGATGTAGGCCGGGCGCGGTGGCTCAAGCCTGTAATCCCAGCACTTTGGGAGGCCGAGACGGGCGGATCACGAGGTCAGGAGATCAAGACCATCCTGGCTAACACGGTGAAACCCCGTCTCTACTAAAAAATACAAAAAACTAGCCGGGTGCGGTGGCGGGCGCCTGTAGTCCCAACTACTCGGGAGGCTGAGGCAGGAGAATGGCGTGAACCCGGGAGGCGGAGCTTGCAGTGAGCTGAGATCCGGCCACTGCACTCCAGCCTGGGCGGCAGAGCGAGACTCCGTCTCAAAAAAAAAAAAAATAAAAAAATAAAAAAATAAAAATAAAAAAAAATAAAATAAAAATAAAAAAATAAAATAAAAGAACTGATGTAGAGCCAAGTCAGTGTCCAAAATATTGTGGAAAACTGTCTTTTTTTTTTTTTTTTTTTTTTGAGGATGTGACGGGGAGAGGGTCTTACTCTCTCTTCCAAGCTGGAGTGCAGTGACACAATCATAGCTCACTGCAACCTCAAATCCTGGGTTCAGATGAGCCTCCCGCCTCAGCCTCCTGAGTAGCTGGGACCACAGGTATGCACTACCATGCATCACTAATTACTTTTTTATTTGCAGTAGAGACGAGATCTTGCTATGTTGCTTAGGGTGGCTTTGAACTACTGGATTTAAGCAATCATCACATCTCAGCCTCTCAAAGTGCTGGGATTACAGGCATAAGCCACCTTGCCTGGACTGAGAACTAAGTCTTGATGTGGGACGACATGAAACTCTCAGGACATCTAGGCAGAGGACAGAACATCTGTGGGGATCCCCTAAGGTACCATATTAGAGTGAAGCAGCTAGGGGATCCCCTAAGAAGGTACCATATTAGAGTGAGATCAGTAAGCCAAATTCAAGCTCCTGGTGATTCAGAACAAGATTCTGTGGGATTGAGAAACAGGGTGCAGCACCCTCAGGGAAGGGAATGGCAAGAGCTCATTCATAGAGGATTTCAGTTACAGCCGAAGGTGCCAGTCCTAATGGGGAACTGGAATGTTGAGCCGGAGAGGCAGGCAGAAGTAGCTGTAGTTTGTGGGCCAATAAAGTGTGTGGGAAGTTGTAACTCCACAGGCATATAGATGACAGTACTCATCCCAAGCAAAACAGAAATGCAATCTAAAACAGCAAACGAATGCTGTACCCAGCGAGGTAGGTGATTCTGACGTTACCAACAAACCACTTTCCTTGGTCTGGACCAGCAGTAGAGAAGAAAAGGCGAGCACCACCACCCAAACAGAGGAATACTCTTTATTCTTTGTACATTGCATGTACAGGAATGAGACAGGGAATAGGCACCCAGATGTTACCAAATGTGATTTCAGGTTTACTTTGTATGTGGCAGCATTTCTTTCTCTGTATTTTCCAAACTTTCTACAATAAACAGTATTTGTTCCATAAATAAAATAAATAGAAAAAAAGTACAAAAAATATGATTTTATACTCTTATTGATGAAGGGAAGAGTTACAGAAAGCAGAATGAATGCTTTAGTTTGAAGAAAATACATCCCTGGTTTCACTGTCCTTGGGAAGTCTACCTTGTTTCTAAATGACAGGGTCCTCCAGATCAGAGCCAGGCTATGCAGGAGAGAAGGGAGAGGCAAAAGGACTAGGAACAGATGGGAAAGAAAGAGTGAAGTATTTTTCAACAATCTGTGCAAACAATTGGAAAAATAACTTGCCAAAAAAAATTTTTTAAGAAGAAGGTGCAAAACTTAACTGGATAATTATTAAGAGTCCATGGTATATAAGTAACAGCTGGGAAAAAAGTTTGTGGACTGCTAGTACAGGCATTTAGATGACCCACTTTCAAGGTGATAGAGCTCAGGAGTCTAACAAGATGAATTTCAAGGTCACAGAAACAATTGATTACCCAGCAATCAATGCATTGGACTCATAAAGAAAGGGAATTAGGCAACTATACAGGGATTTGAACTCCTGGTTCTGTATGGGGAAATATTTTAAAGTCCATACTTCATCCATGAAGTCATTTTCCTTTCGAGTTGGTGAAACCCTAAAGGCATTCTGTAAAATCGTAAGACAACAGTGTCCAAGCCATTATATAAAAACAATCAGCCTCATCAAGCTCACTTTAACAATGCCCTTTTGAAAGGGAGTTTTTCTTTGGGTTTCAAAAGCATGATGTTCCTGAAATACTGGGAAGGAAAACTTGCAATAGAGTTAGAGGCGATAATTTGCATCAGGAGACTAAAATATATAACCCTTTATATTAAAGGGTAGCTGCCAACAGATGTCACAGGTAGCCAAAGAATCCTACATTTGTTCAAAACAAGCGTTAAATTTAATTGATTTTTTAGAATGAAAAGAAAGGCTTTGATGGCAAAAAACCTTGAGAAAGTAAATCTTTAAAAGAAGTTTTCTCACATGCAAGTGCTAATGAGTAAAACTACCTCCACTTTGGAGTTTATTTCATTAATGAGTATTGCATGGAAATTAACATATAATGATCCTGTATGTATGCTCTTTCTCATTTTGTTTGTTCCAAGCTCAAGAAGCATTTATCTCAAAACTGAGACTTTTTCAGTATGTACTGAAACTTTTTAAAAAAATGCATATTTTTCAACTTGGCAGTTATTTCAAAATAATTAAGGCTACATTTTAAAACTTTAGCCGAGGATATTAAGGGCAACATTATTGAAAGTATCAAACTGAAAGCATCTTAAATGTCCAACAATAGAGGATAGTTGAAGAAATTGTGGTACATTCAAGCAAAAGAAAACTCTGTAGCCATTAAAAATAATGTTATAAAGTTACATTTATCGATCTGAAAAGATTTTATGATCACGCTGCATGATCATTAACTCATTTTGTGGTGTGTGTGTGTACATCAAAGAAAGTCTGGAAGCATAAAAAGCAAAATAATAAGTGTGGCTCTCATTATGTGGTAAGATTATAGATGATTTTGCCTATCTTTATATTTGCCTGTATTCCACATTTTTATACATACAAAATTAATTTGCAATTTTTTACTAAACTTGATAACCTTATGATTAATAGGTTCCCTTCAACATGGCTTTAAGCCATATTTAGATACCTTAGTAAGAAAGGCTTTCTATGCTATACTTAGCAGCTATGCACACAATAAAACCACGGTACAATTAATAATAAATCTGATTATGTTAAAGTCTAGTGAAATATTAATCAGCTAAAATACATAGATGATTGATAGATATAATATGATCTCCATTTCACAAACAAGGAATACAAGGGCTTAGAAGGATAAAGTGACTTCTACAAGATTCCCACATCCAGAAAAGTCCTGGTCACGCGGGTGGAAGCTTTAGGATGCCACGTGTCTTCAACTGTTCGTGCTGGGTAACTTATAAATAACAGAAATTTATTTTTCATGGTTCAGGAGGCTGGAAAGTGCGAGATCAAAGCAAAGTCACTGTCTGATGAGGGCTCGATTTCTGTCTCCTAGACAATGCCTTCTTGCTATATCCTGACATGGTAAAGGGGACTAGCTAGCTCTCTGGGGTCCCCTTTATAAGGACATTAATCATATTCATGAGGGCTCCACTCTCATGATCTAATCGTCAACCAAAGGCCCTACTTCCTAATACCATCACCTTGGTGGTTAGGATTTCAACATATATATTTGAGGCGGGCATAAATATTCAGATCATAGTGCCAAACTACACTGTCATCACAAGACACCCACACAGGTATGAACACAGGAACTTTGATAAAAAGGCTAAGTCTTACAGATCTGCCTCATGTTCACAACCTTTCATTTTTTTCATTTTTTATTTATTTACTTTTTTTAGATGGAGGCTCACTCTATTGCCCAGGCTGGAGTGCACTGGCACTACCTCGGCTCACTGCAACCTCCACCTCCCAGATTCAAGCAATTCTCCTGCCCCAGCCTCCCAAGTAGCTGGGATTACAGGCGTGCACCACCACGCCCTGCTAAGTTTTGTATTTTTAGTAGAGTCGGGGGTTACACCATATCGGCCAGACTGATCTTGAACTCCTGACCTCAGGTGATCCGCCCATCTTGGCCTCCCAAAGTGCTGGGATTACAGGCATGAGCCACCACGCCAGGCTTGTTCACAGCCTTTTATGAAAAAAGAAGAAATACATGAATGTGGGGGGAATGAATTGGATCCCCCCTCCAAAATGTATATGTTGAAGCCCTAAGCCCGCAATGTGACTATATTTGGAGACAGAGCCTATGAGGAGTGAATAAAAGTTAAATGAAATCATAAAGGTGAGGTCTTATTCTGATAAGGCTAGTACCCTTACAAGAAAAGGAAGAGACCCCAGAGATTGCTCTCTCTCGACTCTACCCTAAAGAAAAAAGACCATGTGAGGACAGAGAGAGAAGGCAGCCTGCTACAAGCCATGAAAGAGGCCTCACCGGAGCTTGCAGTGAGCTGAGATCCGGCCACTGCACTCCAGCCTGGGCGGCAGAGCGAGACTCCGTCTCAAAAAAAAAAAGAAAGAGGCCTCACTAACAACCAACCCTGATGAACCCTTGATCATGAACCTTCAGCCTCCAGAACTGTGAGAAAATAAATTGCCGTTGTTTAAGCCTCCCAGTCTTTAGTATTGTGTTTTCTGTGATGCCAGCCTCAGCTGACTGATACGACTCCCAAAGGTATCAATCTAAAGCCTCTTAAAACTTGCTTTTCTACAAAGTCAAATTCAGAATTGCAAAGCAAACAAAAAGGTGACCACCCTCCTTTCCTGGATCAGTACTCTCACTCATTTATATATTCTACTTTCAGCAAGTATAAATTAAACTGACGTTCTATCCTGCCATGCCAAACCCCCATCCGTTAAAAATTACCTCCTCCTCAAGGATTTTCTGAAACTAAGAATGGAGTAACCATGCACAAATAGATCAAGCCTAAAACTTAGAAGTTACAGCTTTCCCTTTCACTCATCCCCTAAACCCCAATGGCCACTCTATCCATTGGTGGCCTCCCCACAGTACACACATTCACATACACACACCACCCTCACACAATGTGTCCCTCTTCTGTTGATCTGGAATGCACTTGCTTAATCCATAAGATTCTACACTTAAAGGCCACATCAGGCATTTATCCCTTCCCATTGTCTGAGCAGATGCTTAGGAAATGTCTATAGTTGAAAGTCAACTGCTGTTCAACATTGTTTATTTTTCCAAAAACCTTTCTTTATACCTCATCCCCAGCAGGACTCAGCATTTCCCTCCCCTAGGGCTTTACCTGAACTTAGTTATAACATATGACAATCATTTTTCTAGGCCGGCCTACCACCTTAGACTGCGAACTCTTGCAAAGCAACAGTTCAGGGAAAGGCATGGAGACCTCAGAATGTACTGGCAAAACCACGATATATCCAGGCATTCAAGCCTACATGAGGATGGGGGAGGGGGCAGCTGAAACCCCAACGATTGTGGTGAAGGAACAAGTTTGATCTAATTCCGAAGGCTTAAGTTGGGAGTAGGTTTGGGTATATGGGACTTCACTCCTCAAGGCCTCCTTCAAAGATACACAGACGCAACTTTGCCTTAGGCTGCCCATGTGTTTTCTGAGCTTATCCTACCTTTAACACTACCAAGAAGGCAAGACTCAAAAAATCCGGAATTAAAGCACCAGTCTTTAATATTTATTATGTACTTTTTTCTTTTTTAATTATTTTTATCATTTTTATTTTATTTCCTTTTTTCCCCCTCCGCCTCTTCCCATTTGATATTTATTATATACTTTATTAATTTGAGCCTCAGTTTCCTCATCTGTAAAGTGAGAAGCATGAACTAACTAAAGGATTTCTAAGATCCTTGCCACTTAAATATTCTCCAAGGCTATAAAGAGAGATTTTTTGCTTCACTAAGCCATGGTTTGGAAGAGGCTTTCTCTCTGCTTCTGTCAGTGACTCAACCTATTCTATCTTGCCATAAGGCTGAGAAAAGAGGATAAAGAACAATTTAAGATGTCCCCACTGTTTATACTATTATAAAGAAACCTTTTGGGAAAAGAACTACTCACCCTAGGCAAACATCATGTTTCATATGTGAAATACTTGCATATAGATAACTAGTCTGCATGTTAAAATAATGCTGCCTGACCTCCTGTATTAATTAGGGTTGTGTTACAAGAAACAGAAAACCTGACCCTGAATAGCTAAGGGGCAAAAAAAAAAAAAAGGAAAATTTTTGTGGCTAACATATTCAGGATCTACCGGCTCTACTGAGCTGAAAGGTGAGTCATTTCCACTGAAGCCACAGGTAGGAATACAACGGGGGAAGGCGAGAAAGTACTTATGGATGCTACAGGAAGTGACAAGTACCTCCAACAGCAATTGCTTATTCCATCTTTTTTCCCTTTTCTTCTTATTACATCAATGGATTGCTTTCCAAATAGGTTCATTGCCATTGTTTTTTTCTGTAAACATTTAACAAATATTCTGCCTGAATAAGCTTAAAATCACACACCCAACATTTAGATTATTAAAAGTTTACTCTCATTTTAAGATTGATTTTCCTTCTAAATCTCTAGATTTATTACAGAACCATTTGAGAAATCAAAAACTTCTCATTTGGTTAAGCTGTCCTCGTGCTAAGATGAGATGATGTTCTGTCTTTTCTCAAGTTGGGTCTATGCTTATAACTTCCCAATAATTAAGCTGAAAAGAAAAGGGATCATCTGTTTCTGCTGTGATACAGAATCAAAATAAGAATAATTTGCTCAGTAATATACTCTCTGACAAGGTCTCCAACCTTGCAGCTGCATTTTGCTCTTTGTGAGGCCATTCAAAATAACACAAGGGCCACCCATTGGCAGGTGAATATCTGAAAACTTTTAGAATAATTACAGGGCACTCTTAACAAGTCTATCACACAGGCATTTTTAAATACTCTTCTTACCTTATATAAGAATGCCAGGCACTGGGGGAAAAGTTTCTTTCTAACAGTTCTCAAGTGTGTGAGCTGGAGCCAGTCTATCTGGGTTCAAATTGTCAAGTAGTATACATGGCCAAACACATCCATCATTTTGTGCCCCGGCCTTTCCATGTGTGAAATGGGGATAATAACCGTACCTGACTTACAAGGCTGTTTAAGGATGAAATAAATTAAAACTGGTAGAGCACTTGGCTCATAGTCATCATTACAGATGCTTTTGTGAAACGTTAGTAATTTCTTCCAAAAGATATTTCCTATCTTCTTCAATTCATGTTTATTGAGTGATGCGGTTTAGATGTTTCTCCCCTCCAAATCTCATGTTGAAATGTGATTCCCAGTGTTGAAGGTGGGGCCTGGTGGGAGGTTATTGGATCATGGGGGCAGATCCTTCATGAATGGGTTAGCACCATCCCCTTGGTGATGACTGAGTTCTCCCTCAGTTAGTTTACACAGATCTGGTTGTTTAAAAGGATCTGGGACAAATTAGCCAGGCATGGTGCCACATGCCTATAGTCACAGCTACTTGGAAGGCTGAGGCAGGGGAATCACTTGAACCCAGGAGGTGGAGGTTGCAGTGAGCCAAGATCGCACCACTGCACTCCAGTCTGGCAACAGAGCAAGAGTCCATCTTAAAAAAAAAAAAAAAAAAAAAAAGTCTGGGACGTTGTCCTTCTCTCTCTCTCTCTCTCTCTCTCTCTCTCTCTCTCTCTCTCTCTCTCTCCCACATGAATGCCTGTTCGCCTTTGCTCTGGGACATGAGTAAAAGCTTCCTGAGGCCTCACCAGAAGCCAAGCAGATGCTGAGGCCATGCTTTCTGTACAGCTTGCAGAACCATGAGACAATTAAACCACTTTTTTTTTTTTTTTAAATAAATTACCCAGTCTCAGGTCTTTCTTCATAGCAATACAAGAACAGACTAATACATGGAGGAAACATGATATTGATTTTGAAATGTTATGATGTACTCTTAGATTTAGGGAAAATAAAAATAAGAGAGATGACTAGCTGGGACTGTTGGAAGAGCTTCTCCATCTTTTCCATGTTACAAGATCTTAGACCTAGATTGTCTACCCAAGGATATGTGAAGTACCTAAAGTAGAGTACTCAATACTCTATCTTAGAATCTTAGTAACCTCATAGTAACCTCATAGTCTAGAAGTTTATAATTGAGATGAGCATCCATCCCAGGACATTTCAAAATGCAAGGGCAGGTTTTGGCCTGTCCAAATGACTAAGGACGACACCAGGATTTAGTGTTCAGGGACTACTAGGGCTACTAAATTCTCTATAACTCCTGTAGTCCCAGCCACTTGGGAGTCCTGTAAAACTCCATTATTCATGGAGTTTTACTTAAGGAAGAATCATCCTGCCCAAAATGGCAGTGTTGCCCCTTTTAAGACACATACGACCTCCAATTTTTCACTGTTAGGTGCCCTGGGGTCATACAGCCAGTGTGAACACATCCAAAAACTATGCCTCAAAAAGCATCACACTCTACTCTTGTCTAGTTCAAAATATTAAACAGTTCTTCCTTATACTGAGTCAGTCAATGTTTGTCCTCTGGTCTTCATCCTGCCCGCTGTGACCCACGGAATCTGTCTGGTTATGTGAAAAATGAAACTTGCCAATCCCCAAAACCAATGTAAAGTATTTACAAATTGCTATGTCAAAGTTGCTGATCTAAGGAGCACCAGAAGTGTCTCCAAACTTCTTGGTCTCTCTCTCTCACTCTTGCTCTCAGTTTCATGCTCCAACTCTCTCTCTGGCTCTTGGCCTCTCAGTAAAAAGGAGAGTAAAGCACCACAGCTCAGAGGAGCTGCATCCACATTCACTCTGCAGTGAAAAGTAGCTTCCCCTAATGGGATATTAAGTATTTTCTCAACCAGAATTCTCATGAGCAGCCAGGGTTCCTGATTAAGGAGTAGCTCTACCATGCCTATGAACTAACTGAGTTTAACAAACCCATTACCTTTAATTCACAAGTCTAAGATCTACACAAGGCAGGGCATGGTGGCTCACGTAGCTCACGCCGGTAAGCCCAGCACTTTGGGAGGCTGAGGCAGGCAGATTGCCTGAAGTCAAGAATTCGAGACCAGCCTGGTCAACATGGTGAAACCCCATCTCTACTAAAAATACAAAAAAAAAAAAAAAAAAAAAATTAGCCAGGCATGGTGGTGTGTGGCTGTAATCCCAGCTACTTAGGAGGCTGAGGCAGGGGAATTCCTTCAACCAGGGAGGTGGAGGTTGCAGTGAGCCGAGATAGCACCACTGCACTCCAGCCTGGGCAACAGAGTGAGGCTCCATCTCACAAAAACAAACAAACAAGCAAACAAACAAAAACAAGTAATGAGAAATTTCAATAATGTAATTATGGATGAGAACAATGTGTCATCTTTGCTGTTCACCCTAAAGGCAACAGAGGCTGAAAAGATACCAAATCAAAGAACTTATCCACTACATTGGGCTGGAAAATCTACATATGTGATTTGAAAAGCAACTCAACAAGGTCTGAGAGATAGTTTCTTTGTTGTGGCTATTGTACTTTTTATTAAAATCTAGCAAATATAGAGAAAAGTGCCCAAATTCAAAGTGCACAGTCCAGAGCCAGTGTTAATGGTGGAATCTTTCAAACTTGCAAAGAAAAGATAGTTCTCATGCATATTAACATTCTACAGTGCTAATTTTTTAATGTAAAACTATTTTAATTTGATGAATCAACTATAGTACCAAAACCTGATGAGGAAAGGAAAGAGAGAGAGAGGAGAGAGAGAATGTAGACTAATATTACATAGATATTTATTAGAAATTCAAAATAAACAATAAAAATTGTGACACTTACTGAACAGTTAATAGACACCACTTCCTTGTTGAGACTTAGATATATTATCTTATTTAACACTAAGTATACTCACGCAATAGGTATCACTATTTCCATTTTATAGAAGAGAAAGCCAAATTACTAAAGTTCACTAACTAGCCCATAGTCACATAGTGAGTGGCAGAGCTGAGATTAAAATTCAGTTGGTATTCCAAAGTTCTGCCTCCTAATCACTGTTTTCAATTAACAAATTGAATTCAAAAGCCTTTGTCAAAATTCACTGCTATCTAATAAGGCTCTTTTTTTCTACAAATGCAAAGAGAGTTTATGGTTTATCACCAGAAAAAATCTACTAATATATTAGATCTCATAAATGCAAAATACAACAAACCAAAAAAGCAACGTAACCAAGATAAATATGTAAACTTAACAAAATTCAACATTCACTCTGAGAAGTGTTTCAAAATTATTAATATGATATTAAGAAAATAGATCTGATATTATAGTTAAGTTATATCCACTAAAATTGGTGATAAGGATGCTCATAATCTACCCTATTATTTATTACTGATCTGAAAATTCTGACCAATGTTGTGACATGAAAGTTAGAAATAAGAGGCTTAATTTTTTAAATAAGAGAAAAATACATATATAATTGTTTGCAACGGAAACTATTTGCTCTCTAGAAAATCCCGGAGAATTAACTGAAAACTTACTAGTATTCACAAGATACTTCAATAAGAAGATTGGATGAAAGATAAACATACAAAAATCAATAGCTTTCCTGTAGATCAGTGATAACCAGCCAGAAGATATAATTGAAAATATTGGAAAAACTCAATGGGTTGTGTTTTCTAATCACTGTCTCTTGTAGAAGTCAACAATCCTTTTTGGGGAGGAGTTCTTTTTACTATATCTAGTTTTTAAAGTTGCAATCAAAGTTACGATTTTTATACAGTAAAACATTACTTATCTTCAGTAAAAGATTTTATGTTTCTCTAGAAGAAAGATCTAACAATGCTTTCTAAAAAGTTTTAGTGCAATTGTTGAAATTATAGTGTAGGATTCTTGTCATATTCAGTAACCATTTAAAATTACTGAAATAGTTGTAGCTCCAACATGTTGTAAAAGAGAATTCCAGAACCATGTATTAGGCTAGAATAAATTAGGTACTTGATCTTATTTTAGTTAAGTACACTAACCATTCTTTGTCCTATGGAGGAAAACTTCCAAAAGTAAGATCATTTGAGACCATTCAGTGGTTGATTCCAAATCTTTTAAAAATGCTTTGCATTCATGCAAAGATAACGTTTTTATTTTTCCATCAACTTGAGTTTTGTTTTCCTTACAAAAACAACCACACTCTTACCTTGTTTTAGTGTATCAGTGCTAATTTTAAAATCTAGCATACAAACAGAGAGGCAGTTCTAAAAGAAAGGGTTTGAAAAGGAAACCTGAATATTCAAATATTACTTTCAACGCACTTCTTTGCTGGCACCTCCTTAAAGAACAGAGTAATGAAATCTCAATCTCTCCCGTTAGTTAATTAGTACCTTTGCACCTTAAGGACTGGAAACACTACATTGTTAATTATCTACAAGTCCTTGCTCAAAAACCAGCGGCTGCTTATGTCTTCTTTTTCTTATGCATAGGTTTACACAACCCCTAAAAAAAAAAACAAGCCTGTCAAACATTCTTCTCTAAGCACAGGCTAAATATTATAAAATGGAGTGCCCTAACAGCTAAAGGTGAATTCAGTCAACTAGCGCCCTTGTATTGATCTCTTATTTCACCCAACACTTTTCTTCTAATCCTCTCCATAATCACATGAACTGCTAAAGCTTTCCTGAAGCTGTCAATTCGTCTTGCATCCATTTTCAAATGGCCAGCGGAGAAGCAGTCTGGGCAGTAGATCAAGCTGTCAATGTTGCCCACTTGGGCTACTGACAGTCCTCTTGAAGCCTCCTGGCACCTCTGTCAAGGGCCTCCTAGGGTTCTTCAAAACTCTTCTCCCTTGGAAGAGAGCGAGGAGGGTAAAGGAGCCAGAAAGGTATTGATCCATTCTTTTAACATGCTAATTTGCCTGGGGCTGCTTCAGCCATTGCCAAGCTGGAAACTTCTAAAGGAAACTGGTTTTCAAAGTGGAGATGTCTTTTTCAAACACTTAAATCTGAAAACAAAAGAATGCAAGCCTCAAGTTCACAGTGCAAAGCAAGAGAGGTCAGCCAAACACAAACAGGATAGCTCATGTGTAAAAAGATGTCCTAAAATTAATTGATGAATTTTGATCGAGAAATTTGAACGTTTGAAATGTATTTTAAATGTCTAAAGTCTGTGAATGCATCGTAACCAATCAGGATGCAACCTACTGAGTAACATTAATCTATGGGAGAAAAATTAAGGCTGATATAATTAAACTGCTGTAAAACATTAATAACATTGATACTGATGAATACTTGGGCCTCTCCATAAGTGATGAAAATGGAAAATAAAACTGATTGTTCCTTTAATTGCACCTCTAACTGGCAAACACAACATGAGGCTAGACAAGAAAAAGGAGGGGTTGGGGAATTGCCACATTATGAAAGTATCTTTGTTTACTGCCTTTGTTATCGGTTTATTATTTCATCAATGAAACATACAGTAGAGATAAGACCACAAGACATAATTAAGAGCCTAAAGATTGCAAAGTATTACCATCTTCAGTTTGTAAAATTAATTCATCAAAAGCAATGATTTGCTCGTATTTTTCAGGTCAGGTATTTCTGGGGACATATTGCTAGTTGTGAACGGTTATTAAAGGAAGAAGTCACATAAAAGAGATGGCTGCAATCCTAATGAAGAATCCACTGTGGAAAGCAATAGCTGGGAAAGGTGAAGTCTTAAATCAGGGAAGTTCTTAAGGACAAAAGCCCAAGAGAAAAAGCATTCCTAACTGAGCCGAGTCTTAACTGATCATGAGGTTGGCCCATATTTACCTGCCATGGTATTATGGGAGGAAATCAGTATTCTGTTAACCTCTGACCTCTCAGCTCTGAAGCAGACAAAGGCCCAATCTGGAGGCCTGGGAGAACATAGCCAAATGTCAAACAGCAGGGAAGCGATTGTTACAGAAACATTTGGCTTGGGCACAGGCAGCTTCATTGGGGCAAACTGCTATTCACAGAAACAAGCCATGAAGAGATAACGCCATAAAATATGAACAACATGGAACCTTTTTCGCCTTGCTTCTAAATTGTTAGCTTTATGGGACTTCATGCTGAACAGTATGAAAAAAATCCAATTTGCTTTGAAGCGCATTAGTCTGTCTAACATCCTAATTATTGTTTACATTGCCATTTGCCTTCTATTAAGAATTGAATAATTACCCAGCACTTCATAGTTTAAAAATACAAGCAAACAGGATTATCTGGGTAATTAAGAAACTGTACCACAGCTTTGTACTGGTGCAGAAAATATCTGTAAACGGAAGGGAAATGATAATTATCAATCAACTTACTTCAAATGGTATTTTAAGGATTTTGAGCAATTTGAGATCTGTAACTTATTAAGAAGAGGTTAGTAAGATCACCTTTGAGAAGAGTGGGTCTGTTTAAATCCATCCTGAGAAACAAGAGCCAGATAAGCAGCTGAATTTTCTCATCCACTAATGACACCAGGGAACACACCACGTACAGAGCATTCTGCTGCTCTTTAATCCTAATAATCCATCCCAAATGGACTTTGAACAGCATCATCAAACTTTGTCAGACCATGTGGAGCAAAACCAAAGCTCTTCCACATTTAGATGTTGTTTTAACTGACTTTGCTTTGACTTAATTACACTGCAACGTCTAGCTCTGCCCGTTTTCTGCTCTGTGAAATTAGTTTGAACTCAAGTCCCATTGAACTTCAAAAACATTTCATGCAAAGTCCTCTTCTTCTAGTTTATAGAACGCCTATGTGATCACGGCCTTTCAGAAGATAGTGCTGGTTTCAACCAGAGTTAAGTTTGTTGGGTAAAATATGCAGTATGCTTGCCTTCCCTTTCTAAAAGGAATAAAGCTAAGGTGAAAAAATAAGTAAATTTGGAGACAGTGGGGGGAGTGGGGAGGAGGAAGAGAGAAACAAAAGATGATATTCAACCAAAAGTGAATTCACAAATATAATAAGGAACAGAATTATAGTCCATACACATTTTAAATAATTTTATCTGGGGACATAAGTGAAAATATGAAATTTTCATTGTGATTCTAGGTACGAAGATTGATGTATTCGTTCATAGATGAAGAAACACAGATGAAAATCCCCGTGGTGATTTGTACATCATAGATTTTAAATATCTACTCATTGATGGCATGAATGGACTCCAGCCCATGAGTGACCTAAAGCCTATTTTCAGAACTTCCTGAGCTCTGACGATTCTTTTTCAAAGAATTGTATCTTCTTACTTTACAATTTTTTAAAGTGCTTTGTTGGGACACTTCTGAACATTCCTAGCATAATCTGAATAGTGCCATCCCCTCCCACCTCAGAAAGAACAGCAAGATTCCAGCTGAAGCTGTCACTAAACAGACAAGCCAAGGGATTCACCCAGGCTGGGTTCCTTTTCCAAAGGTCAAAATGAAATGAGCAGCAGGGACTTGGGTTATTGAGCATGGGGCAGGAGGGGCCGGAGAGTGACAACCAGCCACGCTGGGGGCAGAGGGTGCATAAAAAGAGCACTGTGCCAATACTCTCCCCTCTGCCTCCCACCCCTGATCTCTGGAAGCATTCAAATCAAAACCGAATTAATTTGCATGGTGTCTAAATCATTGGGCTCTGCATAAACAGAAGGAGATTTTGGCTGGGGTTTCCAAAGGAAGCCCTCATTGCCTTTGTGAAAGGGGGAAATGGGTGTGCTGTTTTGCAGGAGGGCGAATACAGAATATGCAAATGAAGAATCTGCTGCCTGGAACTGCAGGGCTGGGCCGACAGCTGACGACCCGCATTCACCCAGAAAAAGGCTGGGGTGTCCAAAGGGAGTTGTAAGCAGTACCAACATGTGTGTTTCCCAGGAAAAAGAAATAGACCCTGAATATTCATAAAATGTTCATTTAGTCATGGGATTCTTAATTACCCTCCAGATCATGGAACCAAGTGACCTCACCTGTTCTCCTCCCCCAAAACAGCTCAGGGGTACCAGCTGTAATGGGATTCAGGGAGAAAGCTTTTATGCCTTCAGTGAAAAAGATCTAGTCTCTCAGGGTCCAGGGGACAGCTGAGGCCTTCTTTAATCATTCCTTCTCACAAGCACAGTAAAACTGAAGGGAGCACTGAGCCATGTTATTGGACACAGATAACCACTTTTTAAAAAGCCAAGAGCTATAAATTGCTGCCTAATTTTATAGAAACGTCTAAAGGGTTGAGTAAATAAAATGTCATTCTTCTAAACTACCTGAGTCTCCCAGATTATGAAAAAGTTTTCAGAGCTTTCTTACTTCGTTTTCATTTTGAAAGCCTCTGCATGACCTGCAGAAGTGCAGTCTGTTACCTTCCAAAGAAACTAAAAGGTGATGGACTAGATGCAGTGGTTCTCCATCTTTTTAGCCTCAGAACCTCCTTACCTTACACTCTCAAAAATTATCAATAATGTTTTCGTGTGTGTGAGTCATAACTACTAATATTTACCAATACAAATTGAAACTGAAAAATGAGGTTTTAAATTATTTCAAATTCTTTGAAAAACAACAATAATTAACTCATTACATGTTAACACAAATAGCATATTTTAAACACTGTTGCCCAAAACAAAAGTAAACTTAGTGAGAAAAGTGACATTGTTTTACTTCCTTCTCCCCTCCCTTCCTTCCTGCCTGCCTGCCTTCCTTCCTTCCTTCCTTCCTACCTTCCTTTTTTTTTTTTTTTTTTTTTTTTTTTTGACAGTCTCGCTGTATCGCCCAGGCTGGAGTGAAGTGGTAAGATCTTGGTTCACTACAACCTCCACCTCCCGGATTCAAACGATTCTCCTGGCTCAGCCTCCAGAGTAGCTGGGACAAGCTCACGCCACCATGCCCAGCTAATTTTTTTCTTTTTTTTTTTTTCAGTAGAGATGGGGTTTTACCATATTGGTCAGGCTGGTCTTAAACTCATGACCTCGTGATCCACCTGCCTAGGCCTCCCAAAGTGCTGGGATTACAGGCATGAGCCACTGCGCCCAGCCACTACTTTTTTTCCTTTCATGTTTCTTGAACGTCTGGCTTAATAGAGGACAACCAAATTCTTTCACAGTAGTCTCATCATTCCCATGATTTGGCTCTCTGTGGTTTTGCCTACCAAAGGTCCAGTACAGTAAGATATTTTTGAGACAGGGATAGAAAAAACGATAGAGAGAGGCTATATGCACATAATTTTTATTAAAATATATTGTTACAATTGTTCTATTTTATTATTGTTGTTGGCATTCTCTTATTGTGCTTCATTTATAGCTTAAACTTTAGCATAGGTACATATGTATAGGAAAAAACAGTGCATAAGGGTTTGGTATTATTTGAGCTTTCAGCATCTATTGAGGGTCTTGGAAATATCCCCCAAAGTTAAAGGGGATCACTACATTTGCTTCTGTATTCAACTTAATAACATTACCATACATCAGTTAGCTTCTAGAAAACTCCACTGTTCACTCACGAGAGAATTAGAAAAAAAAGGCAAATAACATCTTAGTGTTATTAAGAAAGTTTTGACCTTGCAGAGCACATGAAAGGGTCTTGGGGAACATAGCTGGACCACATGGAGAACCACAGTGACTTGGGGCACAGAGGATTGGATCAATGTAGACAAGACCAGCCATTTGGTACCATCCCCTCACTCTTCCCTGTATTTGTCACCATTGCCTCCTCAAAAGATCAAAACCAAACAAACAAACTCTCTATTCTGGAACCTAAATGAAATGGTTTCTTTGTTGGATTGATCAAACAGCCCATATTGTCACCATATTTCTATCTAACAACAATCAAAATAAGAGTAATAATTTTCACTTTCTAAGCATTTTAATGATTCTAAGCACTGTGCCAGGCCCTTCATCCATTCATGCATATATGTGTGCCATATATAATAATTTACTATTGCCACCAATTTGCAAATATGAACTCGAGGTTAGGGAAGCTAAGTTAGTGTCTACAATTGCACATCTGATTAAGTGGCTCAACTCCAAAGGCAGTTACTGGCCACTTTGTGCTAACTGTATGTTAACTTCACATGCTGCAGAGAATTTTGAAGGTTTAGATGTAAAGAAGATTCATAAACATGATTTAAAAAGGACCAAATTGAATAGAAATCATGAACAAGGACCTCATTAATACATTAGTCGCATGCAAAGATTTTAATATATCATGTTGACTCCATGAAACATAACTCCACCAAATAATTGTTATATGTGAAACAGGCTGCTATTTCTTATACATTCAGTCATTCATTCATTCAATGGACATTTAACACCATATGTTCCATACTCATCACTGATGTTACTACTCTGGTTACGCCTAATGCTCCCCCCACTGACATTCTCATAAGGAAGTTCTCCTCAATTCATATGTTCAAGATAAAGGCAGAAAAATAACAAAGCAAGGTTAATCATTCAATGTTTTAACAAAAACATACATATATGATTACAAATTAAAGTGTTAGTTTAAAAATATTACCAGGAAATACTGAAACAACCTAGATATCTACCAATAAGGAAAAGATTAAATAAAGCATGGCATACTTATACTACAGAATATTAATCTTCAATGAAGGAGAATTAAGAAAAGCTATATTCTCTAATATACAGTGATATCTATGACAGTCAAGCATCATAAAAACAGGATGACAATTACAAGGATGATTCCATCTATTATTTTAAAAATACATGTATATGGCTATATTTGAGTTACCTGCCAAATTGTGAAAAATGGTAACTTGTAAAATGTAAGCTTTTGAAAACTGTGTGTGTGTATGTGTGGTGGGTGTGGGGGTGCGTGTGTGTGTGTGTGTGTGTGTGTGTGGGCCGGGAGTGGAAGAGTTACAATTTTTACTTTATGTAATTCTATACGAGAAGTTTATCTGACAAGCCTTCAGTCCTTTGCCAATGTTAAATTTACCAATTATCCTTCCCCCCGGCATTAAGTAGTAAAGTTCAGTTATGTGAAAGTCAAACTTATATTATGACCACCTCTGCTTTGCACAGCAGTAACTGAAAAACCACTTAATAAGGCTTTTTCTTAGAGGCTCAAATCTTAATAGAATAATTATGTCTTAATTCATTTCTGAAAGATACAAAGAAGCTCAGTTAGACTAAAATAAGTCATCAACTCTTGAATACCATATTCAAAAATCCCTAACTGAGATAATTCCTATGCGATGCTTTGGTGAACCCCCAATAGAGACTATTGCGTGATTCACACTCACAAAGGCAGCCTGGTCACACAAAGAGGAAAAACAAAGCATAACAGAAAAAGGACAATAATTAAACGCTGCTCTTCTTATAGATAAAGAATTACATTTTTCAAAGATCACAGCCATGCTTCAAAGACAGAGATAAAAGCAGCCATGTGATTCAAGCAATTGATTCTTAATGACATGATTCAAAGGTAGAGGAAAAATTTCAACAGTGCAAAGGATATGAAGCAGCATCTCTGTGAACTAGATTTTAAATACTTCCTTTCCATTACCTCTTTCTCCTAAGCTCCTTCTATAGCATACTTGAGAAAAAAAATGTAATCAGTTTTTTGACATAGCTCTCTTCCTCTTTTCAGAGCACAAGTCTGTTTATTTTAAAACCATTAGAACATTTCTATCTTGTTCTTTCTTTTAAAAGCTTTTACTATGATACCTTTAGTTGATATGAACACATTTTAATATTGATGACTTCAATATACAACAAAATTGTATACTTCAGCAAGGCTTGATTCTTACCTAGCTTAATTTTGTCACAGTTGTAATTATTTGGCCTTAAGAGTGACTCCAAAAGAATGTTTTCTTTTTATTGGTATTATTTTTACAGGTATGCTCTGAAAAGTGCTGATTAATATTTCCCAAAGAGAAAATCTGGAGCTGTCCTTTCATTTTTCAGCTTTTTAATTAGGCAAAAAATAAGCTAATAGAGAATCTTTTTGGCCGGGTGTGGTGACTCACACTTTGTAATTCCAGCACTTTGAGGCACTGAGGTAGGAGGATCACTTGAGGCCAGGAGTTCAAGACCAGCCTAGGAAACATAGTGAGACCTCATCTCTTATATTAAAAAACAAATAATAAAAATAAATTTTAAAAATTTAATAGAATATTTTCCTCTCTTCCTTCTGCTTAATATTTCTAAAGTAATGAAAACAGTCCTGTAAAACATCTGGAACACTTCTTCATTAGGGGTGTGTCTGTCCGGAAGGAGATGTCTGAAGCGGATTTTGTTTCCTTTCTCCAACAGTCTGATGTGGCCTGGAAGCAGGACTAACTAGAATAATTATATTATCCTCTGCATCCAATCACTAGGCAAGTTCAAAGGGCGGCTAACTCCTGGGATACATTCTCCTTGAGAAGATGGGTAAGGAGCTCACACACATTGTTGTTCTACTGAGACCAAGCCAAATCATTTCAGAAAATGTTATTCAAGAGAAGAATGAACTTGCAGCTGCTTCAGAGGGCAAACCCACCATCCCCCTGCCCTCATCCTTCCTCTCCATTAGCATGTACTGCTGGGGGTAGGAACTGCAAGAGGAAGTGTAGTTCTGTCCCCAAGGTCCTTTGATGACTCCAGTGGATGATCAGGGTTAGAGTCAAACAACAGCACACCCCAGGCCCCCGCCCGCCCTGCCCATTTTTGCCCAAGGATCCTTTGTCAAACATTTAAGATCTTAATCAATCTTCACTCTGACCTCCCGGACCCCAAGGAAGATGGATGAGGAAGTAGGTGACCTTTCACCTGTTCTTCTATTTGTCCTGCCACAGTAGAACCATTGAAAAGACAATTGGGGAGGAACCTGCTGCCAGAGTTCTGAAGACTTGGCCAGTTTTCCTTTATATTCCTTCTTAAGCTTTCTTTACACCCTCTTTCTTGTCCTACCCACAAGTCACTTTTCTCTTGTTCAAAGGAAAGTTCTCTTTCCTACCAAGGAGGAAAAAAAAATGACATCCTCCAAATAATATTTGCAATACAAAGTGTGAAAATGTATATTATTATTTGTCAGGGCAAAGGAGGGAGATGCTTCCTATCTTTAGCCTTGATGTCAAGGAGTGGTCAGGGATTTTCCTTTTACTATTTCAACTCAACACTCTTAAAAGTCAACAGCTATGACGTTGGGAAGAGCACAATGACAACACAAATGCTAGTTTCAAGTTGTTGCATGATCTATGAGGTGACTTTTACCAATCTTACAACCCCAAGTCCTCATCGCAAGTCTGTAAGCTAAATATAACTATTATCATCCCATTTTATGGATGAACAAACCAAGGTTCACAGGGCTTAAGAAACATGCTCAAGGTCATCTAGCTAAGTGACCACATTCATACATCTTTCCTTGTCTCTATATTCTTTCCATTGTGCCTGGGTGCTACTCTTGATGCCTGTCACGGTATCAAGGATAGGGCCAACCATTTTTATTATTCCCAAGACTTTTAGTGTCTCAAGTCATCTTTTCAAAGTCCCACTCAAGCTTGGAATCCTTTGTCCTTCAAGTTTTTTCTTACCTAACTTCATCAGAAATTTTCACATGGCAATAATAGAAACAAACAACCAAAGTGCAAGGTCTTGTGCAAAAAGTGTCTTGAAAGAGTTAATCATTTTATTAACAGGGAAAAAAAAATCAAAATAACAAAAACAAAAACAAAAGCAAAACAAAAACAAACTTGGTTGACACGCCTGAAAACACTGACGTTTCTCAAAAACGACTCAATCCACCTTCTTCTTCTGTTAAATATCTGGCCTCGTGTTAGGAACAGCTTGCTCGGAAGTGGACTAGATTTGAAACCCTGTATTCCTCCCCTTCGAGGAACCACGTGATTAACTGGATCCCCAAGACTATCTCCATAAAGCAAACCAGAAAAATGTTCAATTGCCTTTCTATTCACTTTCCCCACCATCTTTTTCTCTTTTCTTTCTAATTTTGGTTGTAAAAATGTCAAGGAGTTTCACAACGTAGCAATGTATGAGTTACCGGGCTCTGTGACAATGGAAAATCAATGACATTAGATACACGAAGATGTGCTAACCCTGAGAGTGAACATTTTAGCAGGAAATGGAAGCCAGTGTTGTTTTACTTAAAATATATATAAGAATCTTGACATGTGAAGATGTGCAGGTCCTGTCTTACAAAACGGAAAAGGCAGAATAATTTACTCTGAAATGTGACGGCATGTCATTGCCCTGCTCATTTCACTGTTCCTGCTATGATCACAGTAATTTAGGTGCCAGCAACAATGCACTCACATATTTTCTTATATTAATACCGGAATATACTTTGGGGTATCAATTCGGTACAGCTTATCTAGCAGTTGCTAAGTCGAGAGCAAACAAAAAATCGAGGCATTAATCTTCATTTTAAAAATCCTTGAATTCCAACTTGTAAACTTTTAAATTTACATATTTTCCTTTTTTAAAAAAATTTTTATCTCTGAATCAACAGAAAAGACAGCCACTCTTTATTCTATTTACAACAAAATGAAAGAACATTGACTGTTAGTTACTCCTAGAAATACTATAGCTAAGCAGGAATGCCACTTCAGAAAAGTGTAAACTATGAAAGGAGTAACGCGTAACTTTATGACACCAAATCACCAAAAACGCAATTTTCTTCAGGTTATAACTGGATTTTCAGTCAATCAAGTGAATTACCCCATAGTTAATCCCACCCTGTCATTAAGATGGTTGAAATGCCAGACAAATTGTTTGGCAGTCAGTTATTTCAGGCTGTTTAATCACCAAATCAGATGAACCATGTGGCAATGCCATCTACAGCTCAACAATTACCCAGAGAAAAGATAAATCTGATTGTTTCATAGATGAAACCAGAATTACATTCTAACTATTTAGTAGTAACCATAACAGGATTGGCAGCCGCAGACTATTGATAACTACTATTATAAAAACAAATACCAAACAAGACAAAAACTTAGAATAAAAGACATTCTTAAGTCTTATTAAATACATGACAAACAATCCGTATAAATAGGAATTACTCTCATCTCTTACTCAGATACAAAGCCTCTGTAAAGCAAGGGACTTTATATACTCCCCAGCATTCTGTCAGGAAGGGGTAAAAGGCAAGAATAAATTGCATACATTGAACCTTAGATGAGAAAAAAAAAATTAACTTAGTAATACGGTAAGTAGTAATTAACATGATAAAAATACATAGATTTCTTCAAAAACTCAATAACTGAAATCAATAGCAAATTGTGACCCAATTTACTATTGCTTCTGACCACGGATCAAATAAGAAGACTCTTGCTTGCTTTATTATCACCTCCTAAGAGAAATAAAGAGGTCTTTCATCAAGATTGATTTCATTTAGAGAACCCATCAGTGGGTGCTCAGAGAACAGAATGTACTTGAAGCAATGCCTCCACTTCGTTGGGTCGCATCTCCACCGGTCCACAAGGCAGAAAGAAAAAATGGACTTTCTTCACTCGATTTTAATCAGTGGGCGGGAACTGGAACAACTTAATCCTAATTTCACATTTAGATCATTCACGCACATGTGCAGAAGATGGGAGATATTTACAATCTTTGTCATTTTACCAAGTCCGTAGACAGGAAAACTATGGCTCAAAAATGTGTCCGCCCTCCTTAAGTAAGGATCAATCAAGGCTGTTTCTTCAGCTTGTTCATTTACATTTCAGAGGGCGCATCAAGCCAGTTCAGATCTAAGTGCCTGTTAGTAAATGTGTTTGGCTTTCTGCTGATTACACCAGCATCATTTATTTTGTCAGTATTAGAAACGTCTTAGCTTTGCCACCTGGAGCTATAGCACTTACTCATTAGACCCCTATGTCCCACCACATCCCACAGGGGCTGCTAATTACCGGCTTTACTCCATTTAGTCTCATCTCTGATTTAATTACTTGCACTAAGCCCCAATGAAAAAACTACAATATGGACCCTCTTACCTTGGCATTCTCCGCTCCGCTCCTCATGCCCAGCGTTGCATAGACAGTTGCCAATGGGTACCAGCCATTCACCATCTGCCCCACAGTACATTTTTGGCACATCCTTCTCTTCTGAGTTGTTGACACAGGAGCCTCGAACTTCCACCAGGGAAGACGTATCAGCCCCTGTGATGGTGTCGGGAAACTGGGCCAGATTGCGGACTGTGAGTGGACACTTTTTATAGAACACACGGACTGATACCAGGGCGATGCAGGCCCCCACATCCTGAAAAGCCAGGTAAAACCCCTTTTTGCTTAATGGCCCTACATCCCGGATCTCGGTGTTCAGCTTCATGATTCTGTCACCAATGTCCACTTGGGTGAAGCTCTCATCAGCAGCAATGGTGTCAATTTTGACAAACTGGTTCTCTCTGATGAAACGCTCTTTGTCGTTGTCTGATTCATAGTAGTACAGGTTAAACGTCTCCTTGCAAGTCCCCATGACGCCCGGAAGACTGTTGCAGTCCCTCAAGGTGAATTTAATCTCAATATATACCCTCTGAGCCCCTTCTCGGGTGATCCAATCAGTTCGTAGCCAGTTATTCTGGCTGGGTTCCATCACATTGCACACTTGGTAGGTTCGGATTGGTGTATTTTTTTCATCCATGATACTCACTTCCTCCCACTGCAAAGATCCAAAGCAGATGTATCAACTACAAAGTTTCATCATGCAGTGATTTGTCAATCCCATTTTATTCTCATAGGACACCTGATCATTTTCCTTTCAATAATGAAGCAAACTACTGAGCACCCATCATCACTAAATAAAGGATCTTATGGGAGATAAGATAATATTTTATTGAGGAAGTGTTTTTTTGTTTGTTTTTTTAATTGTTTCAATCTTTTGCCTGAAATCCAGAGGCAATGGTGGATTTACTGCTTGTGAGTTCTCAGCGGTTCCTTGTGGTGGTCCAACAACCTCAAATTCACCTATTACAACAGCTACAATTTCAAGTGGCAACAGTTCAAATTTACTTATAAATGAAAAACTAGTATGTGTATTGTTTCAACCACTGAGCAGAGACCTGCAAATTAAGGGCAGGAAGAGTAGAGCTTGCCAAAGGAAGACAATT
Organism: Macaca thibetana thibetana; assembly: GCF_024542745.1. Lineage (NCBI taxonomy): Eukaryota > Metazoa > Chordata > Mammalia > Primates > Cercopithecidae > Macaca > Macaca thibetana. The sequence goes on along the minus strand of NC_065589.1, from coordinate 21,071,395 downwards.
ATCAGTTAATTAGTAGTGCTCCTGTCAGAACTTTGCTCTCTAATACCTTAAAAAAAAAAAAAAAAAGGCAATTGATTTTTTTGGCACCCTCACTACTCTTTACAGGGGAAAAGAAAATCCCACCATTCTGGTTTCAGTAATCCTAGGAAGACAGAGAGTAAATTTTATGGCTGGATTTCTCAAATATGCTATCATTTATAATAGTAGACAACTTTTCAAGAGTGTGTATTCAATTAAAAAATGTGTACATGTTCTCATTTTTAAAACATAGACAAATAACAAAACTAGAAAACAGACATGCTTTGCTTCTAACTCTTCCATGAACATTAAAAATAAAATAGCAAGTGGTATTTATGACTGAAGGCCCAAGAAAATGAAAGGAGATAGTACCATTTTCTTTGCATTCTACTTCCTAACACAAAGAATCTAATGGTAGGACAACTTGAATTCAGCAGAATTCACTGTGACTAAAGTAATCATTTCACTGTCATTATAGCTTTTAAACATAAGCCTAAAAGCAGCAAAACTTTTGGGGATCCTACTAGACTGCTAGGCAGCCTCAAATTTTTCATTAACATCTACAGTAACGCATTGATATAGATCTGTTATAAATCAGCTGAAGTATCTAACAAACATATGAATATAATTAGAAGGAACAAAAGATAGTTTTTAAAAAAATTGTATTCTGTGATAGCTCCACTTAAAGCTCCATGCAGTCCAATGAAGTACATAGAATCATTAATGCATCTTTTAACGGGTTTCCCAACTATGCACTGGAAAACTCTTAATGGATGGAAATGTTACTATGTGAAGGACCATAAGCCATAAAATTCTGTATCCTTTTCATTTGCTACCATTATAAAAGTTGAAACTAGGAGGGGTAAATGCCCTGTGGTGATGAAAATTTCTTTTTATCCAGTAAGCAATAAAATCACCAGTAATTTACTTATTTTAGGAAATTCATGTAAATCCAAAAATAGATTCCCATCTTCAAAAAAACCTACTCAGCATGCTTCTCTTCTCAGAACAATGGGAATATGGAAAAACACATTTATCAATGAAGGCACATAGACTATCTCTACAGAGTTCATGCAGGATAATTCAGGTCTAATATGAACTTTTCAGTCTGAACTTAATTGTCTAACCACATTGATCAATTCACCAGAATAGTGACAAATCCTCCCTTAGTTTTATATTTCACAATCAGTGTCAGCAACTCAATGTACTCTTGTAAGTGAATATTACCAAGAAAGTAGCTTTTTGCTACAACGATGTTATCAGGAGCCATCACTTTCCCTAACTCTCATGTCTTGCTTAGTTGTTCTTATAGACAAACAATGGATTGTCTCTGACTCTAATTTATATTTTCCTGGGTGATATTGTCAAATCAAGTTTGTTTTTTACTTTTTAAACATAACAACAACAAGAAATAAATGTCATTATCAGACCAAATTACTATCTCAAGTTAACAGTGAATAAAGACATTAAATGTCCTAACTGCAAGCAGAGATTTTAGAATGATCAAGACTCCATATGCTTTTACTCTCAGCTAGAAAGAACTTTCTAAAGACAATCAATCCATTCCTCACTGATAGATATCCAATTCATCCCTTTGCTCTATGCCTGAAAAAGTCATCAATTATAAAATCTAGAGATTAATTAAACTTTATAACTTGACACAATTTCTCAGTGGCTACTATGTATTTTGCAACGACTAATTCTTTTATATACAAATAAAATTTCATTTATCTTACAATAATGCTTAAAATGTTACATGCCTAATATTTAAGAAAAAGAAAAAACCTGCCTATATCCAGCCCATGAAAAGTACTCGGTTGTATACAATCAGCTCTGCATAGTTTTAAATAGACTTGAAGACAACCAAAATAAGTTTTGTGTCTAGAAAAAGTGACCAGGTGCTCTTTCAGCAGCTGAGGAGGAGGAGGAGGAGGAGGAGGAGGAGGAGGAGGAGGAGGAGAAGAAGAAGAAGAAGAAGAAGAAGAAGAAGAAGAAGAAGAAGAAGAAGAAGAAGAAGAAGAAGAAGAAGAAGAAGAAGAAGAAGAAGAAAAAGATGTCTGCAGCACATTAAATTGCAATAAAAGCTTTCTAGAAACTAGATAGACTATGGACTGTACCCTAAAATGTGTCAGTCCTTGCTTTCATATAGCTCACACATATATTTAGTGAAACAAGTCAGGTTCAAAATTTCATTAGATGTATATTCTCTTCAAACTTAAAAAGCAACCAGTAAGAAAAATGAGGCTGATTAAATTTATTACTACAAGTACTGATACTTTCCATCCTCAATTTTACCAGCAGTTCTAATACATTTTAACCTACCAAGCAATATCCCTGGTACATATAGCCTGGGAAAGCCTCGCCTCAATCAGTGACCTTTCCAGGGTATAGGATTAACAATGAGTCTGACTCTCACCAAGATAAAGCTGTACCTTTCTTCACATTCAAAGGATGAGGGCAATTGCCTGCAATCAGTGGTGAATACAGCCTGTCTACACTGCCAGAGGCCTGTCAATCACTCCTCCCTCCTTTAAAAAGATGGTTTTAAGGGCAGACTGGAATTTTTCAGCAGAGAACAAACCAATGACAGTCAAGTTCAGGCAGAAAAATAGGAAGACAGGGCAATCTGTTTTATTTCAGGTGGATTACAAAATTTGTTTGCAACAAGACAGCCTAAAATTCTCCATTTTCATGGCTATTTTCTTGCTTGGTCTTAGTTCTGAAATATGTCCTTGATAACAGACTCTATGAATCTTTATTTTAAAATCCTTCAATCTTTATTCAATGGACCAGTGTGGAGCCCATGCCAGGTTCTAGAATTACAGTTTTTGCCTAGTAAAGACTCCTAATCTTTCACCCCCATTGTTTTTAATCAATTGACTCGGCCAAAAACTATCAAGCCTGTGAAGGTAGGATGATTTGTTTAATTTTTAAAGGATTCGAGAGTTATTTCAGTTTGGCAGAAGTCAGTTACATGTTGTACTGTTTTCTTTCCAAAGCTGATTCATTCTGACTGGTGATTTAGGGGGAGTAGGAGAACGTGGCCATTGACCTGGTAAGATGGAGGCAGCAATGACAAGTGTTATAAATTTGAGAAGAAATGAAGTGATGCTTTCTTCAGACTTTATAATCCAGCCTACTCAATCCCCAAAGATTCTTCAAGGTTATAGACACTTAAACTTTTCATATTTAGCACCATGAATGCACAAGCTTGGGGTTTTTCTGACACAAGTTCACGTGACTGTCTCCCAGTGTGCAAGAGAACAGCAGCTGACTTAAGAGTGAGAGCAAGGTACAGAGCCTTCCTGCAGTTCATGCAGGTACAATTAGAAATGTCTTCTCTCTCGTATCTTTATTTATTCTTTTTTTTCATCTGGAAGCAGGACAATTGCTCTTAAATTAACCCTGTCAGGACTTCACGGCCATCACAGTAATAGGCATAAATTCTAATTTGGTCCCCGGATCATATTTCCTGTCGGTATTTTAGTTTTAAATAGGCATCTAAGTCTATGCCTCCACCAATCTCCTAATTTTGAAACCCCTTTCTGCCCTTTTGGCTTCTAGTTCTTCCATGACAGAGCTATCCAAAGGGAGTATAGGATTTCTCCAACAAAGCGTAATTCACTTCATAGGCCACAGCGGAAATCTGACCCCCTCACCACAATCAACAAGAATCAAGCCATTAGGACTCTCAGAAAGTTACTAATCACTCCTCTTTTACCCTTTGGATCAGAGAGCAACTCAGGACTTACCCCTCCTTCCAGAGGGCTTGCTATCCACCCAAGTTCTCCCTGAACAGATCTGGAATCCAGTAAGGTAACTGCAAAAAACAAAACAAAACAAAACAAAACAAAAGAAAAATAGATTAATTTCCAATTGCAAAAAGCCAGTAACACAAAAACCATTTGCTTGAGCGTTTCCATATGTGCTGAGGGCATGCATATCCAACACTGATCAAAACGTAAACTTGGGCTCACTTATGTAAATAATCATTACTCATTTGATCTTCTCCCCCTCTTTAAATCTGCAGGTTCTTATTTATTTAACTTGCTTAGCATTTAAAATTCCATCCTAGGACTCACTTGATTCATTTTTCTAAAAAGGATGAATAGAGAATCTGAAGTACAATTCAAAAAGATAAATACATCTATGTAGAGCGGTTGCACTCCAGAGCTAAATCTGCATTCATCTCTGTCTGGAATCTACCAGAATTATTTGTTTTTGCAAGTTTCAGATGACCACATAACTCATCAGGGTGACAGAGCCACAAGTGAATTCTCTCTTCTATCAGAGAGTATCCTATCCAAAGGGTCAGGCAAAGGCTCTCCCTAACATTTTCCCCTCCACAACCAAGTAAATAGTCCATGAATATGGTATCCGCTGTTTTTTTAAATATCAAAGTTTCAGAAAGAGGGAATGCCAGACGTGCAGAATCAGAATGCAAATGTACCTCAAGTAGTCTCTCTTTCTCAAGATGTGTTGGGGACAATCAGAGACTCGTCTTCCACCCCTAGGATATCACTGGCTTGAATTTTAGGTATGGAGTGCTGCCTAACGGCTTTAGTGTGCTTGTGCTACACCTAAGAGTGCGTCAAAGCTTGGGGGGAAGGGAGGACAGCCTACCGAGCTGCGGTCCCCCGCTCAGGCTAGAACAGCGCTAGGTAAGGGGAACATCCAAAAGGACGCAATGAATTCAAAACCTCTCTTTCCCACCGAGATCTGCAGTCCTGGGTGTCGAAAGGCCCACCTCAAAGGAAAACACTGGGTTATTAATTTGATCAGCCAGGCTGGCTCCTCAGGCTGGGGGAGGGGTGGGAATGGGAAGCCTTCCTCTGTGCTCATGCGCACCCCAACTCTCAAGCTTACCCCCAGGCCCCTGGATTCTGCCCACTTTCCCTCTCATTACACCTCAAAGTCAATGGAGTTAAAAATCAGTCTCTTTTCCCTAGTTTTCTCGGGGAGTCTGAATTCCTGGGGTCTGTTAATGATTTTAAAATGTAGAGCCTTCCCTGGGTCGCTCCTGCCTGGAGTTCCCACCCCCTTCCCTCCCCCACCCCCACCACCGCAACCCACCCCCTTCCCTCCCCCACCCCCACCACCGCAACCATTCTCTCCTCTCTGTCCCTAGAGAAAGGCCCGCTACATCCATTTGGATTTATGTAAGGTGGATTAGGGACACAAAGGAAACAATAAGACCCAATTTACAAAAAAAGGGAGGGAGTAGAAAGGGAGGGTAAAAGGGAGAAAAGGAAACGTGATGGGAATAGAAAGCAACAAAGTGAATTAATTTTTAAGGGGGAGATGGGGGAGATGGGGGAGGGGAGGGGAACAGACATCCCTCCCTCCCCTTCAACAGGAGCCTAGGGCTCTCAGCGCCTTTTTGTCTTGGGCTCCTAAGTTTTTCTCCTAAAAGAAAAAAAAAGGGGGGGGGGTTTAAAAAAAAGAAAGAAAGCAAACAGTCTCTACATCTGGGGCGAGAGAGGTCTCAGGGGACGTCCTAACAAGTGTGTGAAGTGGCCAGGAGAACGCGGGATCAACGATTCCGCTCAGGAGAATGAATAACCCTAGGGACCGAGGGGCGGCGGCGGCCGAGATGGCACCAGAACCACCAGAAGCCACGTCAGAAGGATAGGGGAGACCCAGAGGGTGAGAGAGCGCCCCTTTCCTCCCAAGCGACGTCTGTGGGCAGGTGTATAAATCTCTCAGAGCCTCCGTCTCTCCGGAGAGCTCCGGGTACCGGCTGAGCTAAGTTGGTTTTTGGCTCCCTCCTTCGGAACAGAGAAAACGATAGAGTGCACAGGGATGGATGGACGGATGTCTGGAGAGATGGTAAGATGAATGGATGGATGGATGGATGGATGGATGGATGGATGGATGGATGGATGAATGGGTGGATGGATGGACGGATGGAGGGACGGATGGACGGACGGACGGACAGATATATAGCTGGATGCATTATGGATGGATGCATGGACAGACGGACGGATGGATACACAGAGAGATGGATGGATGCAGAAATGGATGGATAGACGGATGGACGGACGTATGGATAGATGGATGCCGGAAAGGAGAAGAATGAGAGACAGATGTAAGACTAGATGCACGCAGGCCGATGTACGAGCATACTCTGGAACGCAGCACGAGCATACACTCGAACACACGCGCACACACTCAGGACATTTGCAAACAGACATACAATCCTCCGCGTCCGCTTCCACCCAGGCATTCGCGCACCTACATATACGCAGTTGCACGCGCGCGCGCACACACACAAGCACACACACGCAGACATGCACACACACGCAGACATGCACACACACATACATGCATGCGCGCGCGCGCGCGCACACACACACACACACACACACACCGTTCGCCTCTCCCTGGGTTTCTCAGTATCTAAATGATCACCGCCCCCCCCCCCCGCCGCCCCATCTCCCGACACAGACACACAGGCACATACAATCCTCCCAGCACGTCCGAACGGATGTACAGAAAACTGAGCACCCAGACGGGTCCCGTCGATCCCGCACGTTAGCTCTAAACAGTGTGCAATTCTGGGGCGAAAAGCTAAAACTCGACTGCGTTCAACTTGCCGGCGGGTTCCCCAAGTCTGCGGGGTGAAGAGCCCGGGCCCCTCAGGCCCGCAATGGCACCCTCGGGGCGCTGGGCTTGGTGAGGAGAAAGGTGTCTGACTCCAGGTGCTAGAAACCAGGTCACTGGCGCCTGACGAGCAGTGCCACGACCGCTGCGCTGCGGAGCAGGCCCCGCAGCCCGGTCCCGAGAAGCGCAGGGCTCGGGAAACTTTGCAGAAACCAGAGCTCGAAAGGCTTTCGCTAGAACCCGGGAGCACCAAGGCTTCACTGTGCTCCAGGCTGCGTTTTCCCCTCGCCCCGGGCTGGCTCCGGAGAGGACGTGGTTCTTGTAATTTTTTTTTTTTTTTTTTTCAAATCCTGGCGTTGCCTCCCGTGCATCCCCTCGGGGCGCCTCGAGCGGGCCTCGCTGGCGGATGCTGATAAACTTTGGCCTTTCGTTACAAACTTGGACAGACCCGCCGCGTGCACGGGTCACGGCCTCGGGGCAAGCTGCCCTGCAGTTCCCCGCTGCCCCTTCGCCAAGCCCCTCGCCCCGGTCCTCTTCTCCCGAATCGGGACGCACTGCTCACGCCGGGCTCCCCCCGCACCACCTGGCCCTGCGCTCTTGAGGACCCCTCACCCGCGATGGCCCCTCGCTGTCCCCGACCACAGAAAGGCCGTCCCGCTCTTACCTTCATTCGCGGGGTACACCCTGGAACCGGTGACAGCGTCGCAAATCCCGAAGAGACACGAAAAGAGGGCGAAATAGAAAATCCCAGCCATGGTTCGCCGGTGCCAACGCTGCTCCTGCCGCTTCTATCCCAGTGGAATAAATGCTTAAGTTAGGAGAGCAGCGGGCTGAAGACATTGCCAAGGGGGCGGGCCCGGCCGATGACGTGAGCCCGCCAGTCCGGGGCCCGCGGCCAATGGCGGCGCAGACGGGACAGCCGAGGCCCCGCCTTCACCGCGTAGGGCCCGCCCCAAGGTTCCGCCCCCTCCGGGCTCCGCGGGGCGCGAGGTCTCCCGGGGCTCGAGGGGGCGAGCACTGCCGGGTCCCCGCCCCCGCCTGCCGGAGGGAGCCAGCGGGATCCCCCACGTCACCTCGAAGGTCGAGCCCCTGGACGGCGGAGGGAGCTTCGAAAAGCTTGGAATTGACCGAGGGGAGCCAGAGAAGAGGTTGGCAACCTTTTCTCCCACCACGGGCAGTTTGAAATGGAGGAAAACGCTCTTTTATTGAAATAAAAGAAGTCTAACTTGACCTGTCCCTCTGCGGTTGCTTCTTTAGGAGGGTCGACTTGTCTGCGTCCAGCGCGCCCAGGCTGAGCTGCACACGCGCGCCTGCCACCGCCACCCTCTGCCGCCTTGCCCTGTTTTGTCTTTATGGCGCTTCCCCCTCTGAAATGCTCTTTGAGGGGAGTTTTGTGGCTCCATGACTTGCTTCTTCCCTGGCTCCCCAGATGCTTGGAGAGCGGGAACCTAGTCGGTCCCCAACTTCCAGCCCGCAGCAGGGCTCCGTCACTGTCTCCAGAGACTGAAGGAATGACTTTCTAGCAGTAAGGAAGTCCCCGCTGGCCCCGTCCCCTGTGCACACGCCGTGGACCTCGCCCAGGGCCCAGGACGCCCCGACAGGGCCTTGGGCTGCAGGAACCAATTGTGGATTTCCCGGGGGCAGCGTCGGGGGGAGTCCCTGGAACCGGGCCTGGGCTGTCCGGGAGCGGTGGGGGTAGAAGCGAAAGGCTTAAGTGTGGGTGCGGGGACCTGCAGCTGCACAGACAAGGCAGACAGGGACTGGGAAGTTGCCCGGAGCGGCTGCTGCAACTCCCCGCTCCAACCTAGCCGGGACAGCCCTCCCTGCCCCGGGAGACGACGGCGAGCAGGAGGACCCGCACAGCCCCTCCCGGCTGCTCCGGCCCCGGGGGCACTGGCACCATCGGGCTGTGGTCTGTCCCCCGATGCCCGAGCCGTGGACTCAGCCACCTAAGAGCGATCCGGCGACGGCAGCGCAGCCGGTGTCCCAGGGACCAGTCCCCAACGCCACTCGGTGCATTTCCTCAGGCGTTGGCAGAAGCACGGATTCCTAGCGATGAGGCCTCCCTTCCTCTTCCCAGGCTGCCCCTCCTCTGACTCCCTCCGGAGCAGGGCCGGGTTTTCCCGGGGAGCCTGGGTCCCGGCGGCCGGGCGGCCGCGGGGAGGTGGAGGCCCCTCTCCAACCCGGGCCGCAGCTCATCGTGAGCCAACCGCGCCACCTGCCGGCCAGATGCGGGAGTGTGCGGCCCCGGAGGAAGGGCGAGCGGACAAAGACCGCAACCCGCAACCCGCAACCCAGCAGAGAGGTGGTACGTGCGGTTGGGCGAGCTTTCCAGCCACCGCCAAGTCTCCTGCACTACTCCTACCGTGGGGCTGCGGGCAGCGCTCAAGAGGTCCCGGAGTCTGTCGTGACTCTCACCTGCTGGATTTCAAAAGATGGAATCGGAAAGCGTTTCAAGGAGAAACTCCTACCAAACCTTCGGGGGTTGCTTGAGTGGCTGCTCTCGGAAAAGCAGATCCTAAATAAAGCGGGAGGGGTGTAGGTCGGCGTGGAGGAGAGGACAGGTCTCGAGTCGCTGCTACGGTTTCAGGTCATTGGGCTCCGCAGCAGATCGTGTTTTCCCCCTTGGCTCGAGAGCTGCGCTGGTTTCTCATGCAAACTCAGAGCCGAGTTAATGACATGAGCAACTTTTACTTTTACATAAGATGAGCGCGCGTGCCGAGGCGCTGGGCGGCGGCTGTGTGAGTTGGTGGCCCAGAGGAACAGCTTGTGCGAGACTCTGGGCATTTCGGTTTCTAGATACAAGATTTGCTTAAATGTCACAGTCCAAAGAAGTGGATTTCAGTTATTGTAGTTACTGACTGCACACAAGTAAAAAGGCAAAAAAAAAAAAAAAAAAAAAAAAGTACTCGGGGGATATATGTATGTGTGTGTGCGTGCATAAATTATTTAAAACAATTGCACTAAATCCCTTTAAGAAATGCATTCCTAGGTTCTTTCATGTCTTTCTGAGTTTTACAGAAAAAGAAGACGAATATTGGTCCCTGTCATTTGGCACACAGATTCAAAAGAGAAAAGAGCAATCCGAATTCTTTTTGAAACCTTTTTAAACAATAGATGCTGGTTGCCTCTCTGCAGGAGCTTGAGTGTTGCATGTATCTGTGGTTGAAATGGGAAACTGACTGCCTGCATTGTTATCAACAGTAAAATTTCTAAAACATGTACCATTTTTTTCCCCAGGATATGCACATTGAATATTAAACTAAGTCTTTCCAGACACAGCTGCCTTAAAGCAAGGCATCATTTGCTAGAGTACATTCACTGACTTCCCCTTTTTTCTTCCTATGTTTTAGTTCAGGCCCCAAAGCAGCCCGATAATCAGGAGGACCAAGAAGCAGGAAACGCTTACTTGGAAAAACTGAACTATAACTTCCTCTTTAAATCACTTCTGGGCTGCAGATCAGAAATGAGCTGCTGAAAATTCCTCTGTCCATTGTGACTACCTAGAGAAAAGGTGTTCTAACCCAGCAGATACGATTCCTTGAAGAGTAAGGCACAATTTTAAAAATGATGGTGGCCTTTGTCCATCATCAATGCAGAAAACCTCCCACATTATAGGAAAACATCCTGGAGTTTTCAAATGTTGGACACTGTTTACAGCACATCAACGGAGTCATAAGGATACAACGGAATATCACACCTTTAAAAAGTACCTAAAATCACCTAATTTTACAATAAAATTGCTTTACTCTTGAGTAAAACAAGTCTCTTACTACTGTAAAATTTGGGGGTTATTTTGAATCCACTAAGAAATACGTCAAAACGTATCTGCTTACACACTTAATAAAAATAGTAATTGAATAATCCAAAAACAATGATATACTTTTTTTTGCACAGTGCCTACCACAAACGTTTGAGCTACAAAGTACCTTGTAAATGCTGAATTGAAGTAAGATTGAATTCCAGAGGTGTTTTTAATCTGTAAAACACATTTGTAAATAGCACCAAGCATCCTAGGGTTTCCACCTCTGCGTGGAGGGTCAATTTCACCAAAGTAAAGAGAAAGGAGCCTTTGACCTGTAGACAAATAGGCAGTGATAAGGAGGGTTTGTGAATGACTGGAGAGACAGAGAGAATAAGATGAATCCACTCTGCTTTTTCTAGGCATCCTGGTGGACTCTTTGTGAATAAAATGGAACCTGCCCATAATGCTCCAATGACTCCCTGAGTTATCTTTAGAGAACCAGAACTTTCAATTCAGACAACCCCGATTTGATATTTTAGCAGGGCTTTTTCTAGCTGTGTGTCTTTAAGTTACTTGACCTCTCTGAGATATGCTTTTCTCATTTACAAATCATAGATCATTAACATTGTATGATTCTTCTAAATACTGAATGAATGTTACAGAGCTTCTGGTATAGTACCTGGTGTGTGGTAGCCAGCTGTTATTACTCATTTTTATTTTTATTTTTTATTTTTATGAGACAGCGTCTCACTCAGATCACCCAGGCTGGAACGCAGTGGTGTGATTATGGCTCATCACAGCCTCACCCTCTCCAGGCTCAGGTGGTACTCTCCCCTCAGCCTCCTGGATACCTAGAACTACAGATGTGTGCCACAACACCCAGTTAATTTTTTGTATTTTTAGTAGAGATGGGGTTTCACCATGTCGCCCAGGCTGGTCTCAGAATCCTGGGCTCAAGCAATCCTCCTGCCTCATCCTCCTAAAGTGCTGGGATTATAGTCATGAGCCACTATGCCTGGCTATTATTTCTCTAAAATAATATTTAATTAATAAGTATTCACATTTTGAAATGGGAAATCATTTGTTCGGCTTGAATTGTTCCTTCCACAAGGAAACCAAGCACTGTGATTTACCTTTTGTGCTCCATGAGAAAAAGATGCCTTATTTTATAAATTCCTGAGTAGGGAAGAGAAATAAATTCTAAATTCTTCTCTTCTTTTATGGTTGATTTATGACAGCTGACATCCAACTCTTATATTCCTAGGTAATTCCACTGGATTGTGACCTAGATGCTATACTTGTCTTCAAATAGAATGGTGTAAAAAATGTGTGAAAGAAGGTGTGAGGAATCCAAAGTCCCACAACCCAGTGATAATGAATAACCAAAGCTCTACCTAATGAAATTCCCACCTTCCCACCGTTGTTAGAAAACGCTTCTACCACAAGCTACTGCATCTTAAATATACTAATTTGACACAACAATTGGTGGGCTTCCGGAAGCCCCCAGGAAACCCAACTGGAGAGTTCATCCTTTGATGTCAAGGCTTTGATGCTATTTCTTATGCAAATAAGAAGCAGGACACTTCTGAGCCCTTTACACCTGAGTGGGAAAAAAAATGGCTGCAGAGCTCAGGTCTTCATGGATCAAGAGGATGAGAGAGCAAGCCAAAGCAAGAGACCTTTTTTGTTTGTTTGTTTTAAATTTTTTATAAGTTGTTGGGGTAAAGGTGATATTTGACTACGTGAGTAAGTTCTTTAGTGGAGTTTTGTGAGACCGTGGTGCACCCATCACCGGCGCAGTATATGTGGCTCCATATTTGTTGTCTTTTATCCCTCACCCCTTCCTCTCTTCCCCCCAAGTCCCCAAAGACCATTGTATTATTCTTATACCTTTGCATCCTCATAGCTTAGTTCCCACGTATCAGTGAGAACTTACGATGTTTGGTGTTCCATTCCTGAGTTACATCAATTAGAATGGTAGGCTCTCTTGCATCACTGAGGTGAGGAGGGGCAGACAAGAAGGCTGCAGTTCTCAAGGCAGCAAGACTTTTCTAAAACTTCATTTGATGGCGTCCTTGAAGTTTATTCCGTTCTAACAAACATTTCTTCAATGTCTGCTATGTACCAAATCCCACATGAGGAAGAGGTCAGAAGATCGAGACCATCCTGGCCAACATGGTGAGACCCTGTCTCTACTAAAAATACAAAAATTAGCAGGGCATGGTGGCGGCCGCCTGTAATCCCAGCTACTCGGGAGGCCGAGGCAGGAGATTCACTTGAACCCAGGAGGCGGAGATTGCAGAGATTGTAGAGAGCCTAGATTGCGCCACTGCCCTCCCACCTGATGACAGAGTGAGACTCTGCCTCAACAACAACAACAAAGATTTCTTTCTAGTCATGACCATATGTGATATCCACCACATAGGGTTGTGCGGGCCAGAAACTATCAGGGACCTATCACCTCCTGGGGCCCAAGACGGAGGAGGAGAGATAGAGAAGGCATGTGCCAAGATGCTCAGTTCAGTTCTGTAATAACTCTAGATCCCTCTCAGGAACATTTTGCAGAGACAATGTGTCCTTCTGGAGGAGAAATTAGAGGAGATAATTTGCATCTCTTTTTGGCTGCATTGAGAAAATGAGTTAAACATCAGAACAATTTTATGTTTTAGGCATGAAAGCCATTCCCCAAAAGAAGTGTAAAATGCTTTTTACTTGAAACCTTTCAGTATAACACCTCTGAACTGAAGTTCACTCATTCTAACTCAAAATGTCAATATAAAGCTGCAAGCCCCAGCTATTAAATATTTTACCTATTAATCACTTGAATATTTAATAGCCATGTGACGTTGCGGTTATCAAAAGAGCTTTGGAATTATAGCTGTGTTATGATGAAAAACAAATAATATATGTGGCATATGTGTGATATATGTGTGAATAAAATAAAGCTGACACAATTTTTTTAGCCACTTTTATTTTTTAGACAGAGTCTCACTGTGTCACCCAGGTTGACCGGATTGCAGTGGTGCAATCTTGGCTCACTGCAACCTCTACATCCAGGGCTCAAGCGATCCTCCTATCTCAGGCTCCTGAGTAACTGGGACCACAAGCACATGCCACCATGCCCTGCTCAGTTTTAATATTTTTTTGTAAAGATGGGGGTCTTACTGTGTTGCCCAGGCTACTCTTCAACTCCTGGTCCCAAGCAATCCTCCTGCCTCGGCCTCTCAAAGTGTTGGGCTTACAGGCATGAGCCACCAGCCATTTTAGCCACTCTTAAGAGAGAAATAATTGTCCAATCAGAGCACCAATTTATAGAGGTATTGCAATAGTGTTCTGACAAACGATGTGTAATTGCAATACAATGTTGTCAGAAAGAAAATAATAATATGACTATGAACAGAATTTATGATTTGTTACATAATGACAATGTAAGTTTGGAAACCTAACTTTTCCTTCCGCCATCATAATCTAAATCATTTACAAAGCACTTATGTTCCAAACATATATTTTGTAATTTCAAAGATCTCTGAATATTCTAAGGATATCTAAAATGACAGCTAATGCATTTCTTTATGTATAGTACAAATCCTTTAAATGCTTGCTTAGATAATGCAGTAAGTGCACTTATAAAGAAAATGTTACTTTTGAAATCAAATTTATATCTTATTTCTTTAATCTAACCATTTATACCAGTTACTAAATAAGAATAGCCTTTTCCCTGCTAAAGATTATGCCTTCTGACCATTTATTCAAATGGACTAAAGAGGGAACTCAGTCAAAACTCCAAGAAACATAGTATAGGCTTTTTTCCTAAATTTTATAGTACTTGGCTCCACTGAAAATTAGTGAAACCTTATTAAAATCAGTTGAACATAAACTCTCTAAATATAGAAATACCAAAGTGACATTTATAAATATGGTTTGGTTAAAACTGACATTTTGGGGGGGCTTTCTGGACATACTACATTTAAAAACAATGAAGAATTTATCTAAAATAAGTGTTAACTCAGGAGTCTACAGACAAAGATATGTCATACAACTTTACAGTGTAAAGTGATATGTGGAATCACTTTCTCTTCGACCTTGACTATCTCTGCACAAATAAATGGGCTTAATTCAGACAAACAATGTGTTATTTGAAGTAAGAAGGTAAAAAGAAATTCAGTTAGTAATGGATCATTTGATTCAAACTGACATTTAAAGTATCTCCATTCAACCATTTGTTTTTCTTCATATTCAACTCCATACGTATATGCACCCCAGGTTTTTCTTTTGCAGAAGGAGTTAAAAATAAGGCATTAAAATATAGAAGATGATATTTCCACACTATCGATTATTTAAATCTGTGGCTCTATATAAAAGTAGTTTTTTTTTTTTTTTTTTTTTTGTTTTTTTTTTTTGAGACAAAGTTTCACTCTTGTTCTCCAGGCTGGAGTGCAATGGTGCGATCTCAGCTCACTGCAACCTCCGCCTCCCAGGTTCAAGAGATTATCCTGCCTCAGCCTCCCAAGTAGCTGGGATTACAGCCGCCTGCCACCACACCCAGATAATTTGTGCATTTTAGTTTCACCATGTTGGCCAGGCTGGTCCCGAACTCCTGACCTCGGGTGATCTGCCCGCCTCAGCCTCCCAAGGTGCTGGGATTACAGGCCTGAGCCACCGTGCCCAGCTTAAAAGTAGCTTTTTAAGAAAGATCATCCTTAGCCATCTCTGGCTGAATTGCAGATTATGTTGTCCCAGTTTAGTATAAATTTTTCTGCAATATAACATATTTGTACATTATAAATATTACAGGATTTATCTCCTGAAATTTAATGCTTCTCTTTGACACTCAGGATTAACATGTATAGAACCACCCTTTATGTCTATCACCTTTCTCTCCTGCAGCTCTGCTTTAAAATAAATTGGAACCAAAACATACACATGTGATTATGAGAGCTATTCCAACATACATTAAGAGTAAGGTCCCATGGCTGCAACTTCAACCTGCCTATTTATATTACATTAGACACCTATCAGAGGTAATTGAACATTGGCAGGAAATTAATCAAGTCTGTTCCATTAAATGGTCAGTTTGCTGCAGCTCAGGAAAGCTGGCCCCATTTCCTCTGTGTCTCATTATGTTCTCATCTGAAACTTGTATAGTTTTCATTCACATTGTTGCAATTTAAAATACTCTGATAAATGCCTAGTTGTGTCCGTATTATTTACGGGTTACCCTGGTTAACATAATGAGTGAACTAAATTTGCAATGCAGAAATCATTGCACAGGTAGAAATCACAACAAATTGCAAAAGTAGTGAGGATTTTCAGGGTGCTTTGGGTCTTCCCACCTCTAGCTTTCTTTAGCAATACACTTCTTTTGGCACTTTACAATATGTGTATGCATGGGTTATAGATAGCCATCTATTTATAAAATAGGGAACTTGTTTTAAAAATCTGACTTAGATTAAGAATAAGATTAGCCAGCTTTAAACCTCTTATACATAAGTACTTCACGTGGTTAACAATCACTGTGGGCTAGCTCTAAGAGAACCTTCCTCTTGCTGTATTCTGACTTAATCTGCTCAGTTCCTTTACTTTTTCCATGTCCACCTACACACCACTGTCCATTTTCCTGCAACCTTTTTGCTGTCAGTCAAGTGACAGCCTTGGATAGAATCTTTGTGTGTCAAGACCTCCTGAGGCCCAGCACCACATTTAGAGGGAAAAAGGGAAGGGTTGCAGAAACACAAGGGATTCTTCAAAAGCTGGGGGTGGGAGACTATTAGTGGGAGGGTTTTGGTGCATAGCTCCTTCTGAAACTGCTTTCTCAAACACACACAAAAATGCAAACACATATACCAAAGCCCCACATCTGCAGCCTAGCACCAATGTAATGTAAAATCATCCTGGAAGCCAAACATTCCAAGACTTGTTGAGGCAAAGAATAAAGCATCCTTGCTGTACTTTAACAGGGGTTGAAGCCCAAGAATAGACCTAGTTTCTCTCCTAATGTGAGTGATCAGATGTGTCTAGCTTTCCCTTTCTTGGATTGACTGACTCTTAGCTGACCTGTAAGTACTAACATCTCTTCCTAAAATTACTCGGGAACATTTGTTTTTGCTAATTGGAGAGAAGCAGGAGGAATGTTCTGCTTATTACTTGGTACAGATTTCGCCCTGTATAATGTAATGTCTTAATATTGGAGGGAGGTTGCATCTCATAATACGAAGCCACACTTTTAAGACCTTTTTATTTGTAACAGTACATTACTTCCTGAAAAGTCAGATAGGTCATCAATACAAATTAGGTTCTGATCTCTAGAAAAAGAGCCTGAATTGAGACATAGGCCTTATTTTAATTACTTTGCTTTTAGTTGGTGCCATCTGCATTCTGATTATAGAGCCTCTTAAAATTTGACTTCATATTCCTGATCAGCTAAAGTTACGGGATCTTTATACAAAATGTTCCAAGTTTTCACTAAAAACACCAGCAACCTGATATTCTCTAAAAAAAAAAAGAAGAAGAGATTATTTTCACTTTGTCACTAGAAACAAAATATATTTGCTTCTGTCTCAATTAAGGCACATGTCACCTAAAATATTTAATATGTTATAAGATAATAATATACTAAAATGAACTTTTTACATTAGCCATACTCAAGTTTGACTTTTCTTGTGTTTCTATTTCTATGTTTCTTTTACTGGAGGTAAGAAGGTATGAAAGTAAAAACTGTGAATGATATAAATTTGAATATTATGGTTTATCTACCTATATAAATTGTCTGTTTTGTCGTCTGTCTCTTGCAACAATTGAGTTTCTCATCTAGCAAGGCAAAAGGCAAGCAGCAGTAGTTATTCAGGGGAAAGAATATAACCAATAAACCTGAGCAAATAACTTTATAACCCTGGAGCTTATTTGGGATGTTAACACAGATGCTTGGCAAATCCATGGGGAATGTTTGGCAAATGTTTGAATCATCAATGCCTTAAACTTGTTAAGCGTAAAGCTAATAATTACCAAGAAAATAATTTTGTGATTTTTTTTTCCTGAACATAGTTAATCTCTAAAAACAGTGCTTCTTTTTAATACGTAGTATAAAAATGGAAAAAGTCTATGAAATGCAAAGAAGGCAAGAAGGCTGGGAAATTATGTGTGCGCGCACACACACACACACACACGACTGAAGTGTTGCAGAGATAGTAAAGCTTTCAACGTTTAAAATTAAAGCCATATTATTGATTATTCTCAGTTTACATATATTCTTCTTCAAAGATAATTTACCTATTTATAATTCTGTAATATGTTTTGCTATTAGTATTCTGATAAAACACATGCATAATTAAAATCTAGTATCATTTACAGTTCAACTTTTTTGATGGTTAATTTTCAAAATGATGAACTTGTTGAGAATAAACGAAATAGTATTTGGAATTAGTATTTTAAAGCTCTGGAAACTCCCAATAAATTATACTCGGCTATGGATACAGGCTCTTAGTAAGTTGTCTTCTTTAGTAAGATAATGCCAAGAATAATATTGGTCTTTAGAATTCAATTTGGGTTGGTTTGGTGTATTTCAATACAAAGTGTACCCGGAGATTATCTGTACAAATATCACACATGTGCACACACGGGCACAAACTCACACAAACCCAGAAATACTCTGTAAGCCACAGAGGTTCATTATTTCCAAAGAATATGCCTGCTAAGTAATACTTCTTAGCTTCTAACTCGGAATAAAAGCAATTTATATAAAGGAGGGGGAAGGATGTTGGTTATTAAAGAAAAAATAGACTTCTTAAAAGTCAGCACCTGTATAAAATTGCCTCTTTAAGCCTCAAGAAAAGTTATTGATTTTCCTTTTTAAATCCATATTATTAAATTTCTCTTTAATTCTTTCTTTACTGTGGAATACATATATTTTTTCCATATACGTTCAGTGTATTTCATTTGGGAAATAATAACCATAAAGATAAGTTTTGGAATGTATACAGTATAGAGGGATATTTTGCTACATATATTTTCATAAATGATTAGGCTGTAACTAATCCATGAAATAAAATTTAAGGAGCTGATGGTGAAAAATTTCCCAAAACTTTGGGAGGTTTACTTTTTATCTGTGCTCGCATAGAATTTGCATAGACTTTCTTTATGGGGGCCCATTCATTATAGCCATTGAAGAAACACATTTAAATTTTCATGAAGTTACTTGCTTGCTGCTACACGAAAGTGAATGGACTTGTGTTATATTATATTGGACAAATGTGCCCACTTCTGTGAACAGAATATCGCATTACATTTCCTATTGTTGCTGCAGTCAGCTTTGGATTTCACGAGCTTGAGGACTGTTTTCCAAAGCTGCAGACATTTTCTGCTTCTTCTAGCTGGTTATTTGCCCATGACAAAGAGAGGAAAGGCATAAATCCCCAAACACACACGAATAGCTTAGCTGATTGTTAGCAACTGTGCTTAAAAGTTTGATGGTTTTGAATAGCCAATTGATGGTTAAAATGAGGTTTAGAGAAACTAGCGCTTTTTCCCATTTTTACCTTTGTTCTCACTTTTTCCAGGAGTCAAAGATAATTTAAAATCGGCTGACCTCAAAAAATGTTGTCAGAATTAAGCATTACCTAAAAATTGATTTCTTCTTGGAGATGGCATAGAAGACTCACAAACAAATGTAATGTTGGCAGTTTTGATCATTTGACAGTAGCTTTGATTGCCCGTGACATGTGATTTGTAACTTTATGGAGACACATTTTACTTCAGTGCTTTAAGGACAAAATAGGGGACGGAGTCATTTGGAAGACCCTCGTTGACTATTTGAATTCAGTTCATCTCAACTCTCACGTTCTCTGCTTCTCATCTCCCACACAGTAATTCTCTTAACCCTTATTACGTTCTAGGAGGGAAACGTATGTTTACGTGAGAGCTTCAGTTTCTTCGTCTGTAAAATGGGGCTAACAATAGTGACTAACTCAGGATTGTTATAAGAACTAAGTGAGACACTCTATATAAAGTCGTAAACAGAGTGCTTGACACAAAATAATTGTTTGCAGTTAATATTTTTGCACCTTAATTTGTGGTTCAATGGGTGAAGTCATAGGTAATTTCAATAAATCATTAAAAAAAGAACCATACATTTTTATTATTTAATATAATTGAAAGATTTTTAAGAGTCTCACAAGTACTTTTCTACTGAAGAGTACTGTTTCCATTTGTCGTTAGTCCTTTTCCTTTGTTCTTTTATTATAAATTGACAATTCATAATTGTATATATTTATGGGATACAAAGTGATGTTATAACTTATGAATACAATGTGGAATAATTAAGTTAAGTTAATTAACATATCTATCACCTCAAATACTTATCATTTTTGGGGATGAAAACATTTGAAATTTACTCTTGTGGTAATTTTGAAATGTACAATACATGATTATTAATTATATTAACCACGCTATGCAATGAATTAAAAAAAAACACTTATTCCTCCTGTCTAACTGAGATTTTGTACCCTTTGTCAAACATTTTCTTTTTTTTTTTTTTTTTTGATACAGAATCTTGCTCTGTCGCTCAGGCTGGAGTGCAGTGGCATGACCTTGGCTCGCTGCAACATCTGGCTCCCAGGTTCAAGCGATTCCCCTGCCTCAACCTCCCGAGTAGCTGGGATCCCAGGCACACACTACCACACCTGGCTAATTTTTGTATTTTTAGGAGAGATGGGGTTTCACCATGTTGGCCAGGCTGGTCTTAATCTCCAAGTGATCCATCTGCCTTGGCCTCCCAAAGTGCTGGGATTACAGGCATGAGCCACCGCACCTGACCTCAGTATTTTCTTATTCTCCCCACCCCCAGGCTCTGTAACCATCTTGCTACTCTTTGCTTCTATGAGTTTGATTGTTTTAGATTCCACATATAGGTGAAAATATTCAGTATTTGTTTTTCTGTGCCTGGCTTATTTCACTTAGCGTAATGTTCTCCAATTCCATCCACATGGTTGCAAATGACAGAATTTTCTTCTTTTTAAGGACTGAATAGTATTTCATTCTGAATAGATGCCACATTTTCTTTATCCATTCATCTGTTGATGGACACTTAGGTTGATTCTATAACATGGGTATTGTGAATAATGTTGCAATGAAGACAGGAGTGCAGACATACTGAGTTCAAACCTTTTGGATAAATACCCAGAAGTGGGATTTCTGGATAACACGGTAATTCTAATTGTAGTTTGTGAGGAACTTCCATATGGTTTTCTGTAATGTCTATACTAATTTATATTCCCACCAACAGTGTAAAAAGGTTCCATTTTCTCCACATAGTTATTAGTCTTATCAGCGATGGCTGTACTGTTAGTCCACAGGGAATCATCTCCTTCCCATGCACTGTCTCTTGCAGGGATTAATTTATTTTTTATATTTAGATATTTTATGTTAGATTTTACTTGTTGCAGAATGCGTGTGTGTATGTGTGTACATGTCTGCAAGCTGTCTCTTTGCCTGGCTAGCAGCGAGAACCACAGATTCTTTTCACATCTTTTCACATCTGAAATTTACATTGAAATACAGATATCAGTCAAAATTGCTCTCTTCCAAACAAAGACAATACAATGTTAATTAACAGAAAGTGTATTATGCTTAAAATATAACAAAGCAGAACATGGAAATCAAACAAGTTAGCTCAAGGTACTACAAAAACATGTTAAATAATGAAAGGAATATCACATTAGAAGGCAAGAGCCCTAGATTCTGTATTGTTTGATGTTGGACAAGCAGATGCATCTCTTTAAGCTTTAAGTTCTAATCTAGATCATCTTGATGGTCCCTTTCAACTCTAATACAATAACATAATCTTAGCTCTTTCAATTTCCACATATTTTCCTTGGGGAAGAATCAAGTTTCATATTCAGTCACTTCAAGGTAACTTTCTACTATTTATAAAGAAAGCAAAAATCGAACCAGGTCATATACAACTTGATGTTTTTGTACGTAAATCCCTTATTTTCTGTAAAAATTCTATAAGGAGAATAGCTGAATCCTATTTTATATTTTATATAAAAAGGTCTGTTTTCCAAAGTTTCTTGTCTGAAAACTCAAATTTATTAAAAAACACAAACTACTCTGTGTATTTAACTTTTATTATAATGTTAACCTTTATTACGTTTATGAATGCAAGCTGTGGTTCCATAGCTCTCACAACTACAGGGTCTTCATAAATAAAGCAAACCACTTAGATCTGCATATTTCAAATAGCAAGACAATAAGCAAACCAGCAGATGGATGCATTTTTAATTAGTCAACCCATTGCTATCTTTTGGTAAGAAAATTCTCTTGCAGGTTGTAACAAAATCCTTCATTGGGTGGAAAAAGAAGTACAATCTCAGAATCACATGTTTTCTAAGAGAATTATATATTTCAGTACTTTGATAACCTATTCAGATTTTGTATGGTGATAAATTAAACTAAATGATTGGTGTAAAAACAAATCAAGCAAAATAATTTAAGGTTATTGTAAATTTGAGAGATGAATAAAATTGCCATCAGTATCTAGTTTCTTTTATGTTTTAACTGAGTTAAGTAAGCCAATATGATCCAATTCAATTCAAGGCTGTTTTTGAAATATTGTGAGAAAAGATTCTACAATATTATGCTTCAATTTTTAATTTGTATTATACTGACAAATAAGTTTGGGAAAAGATGCTCTTTGCTTTGGAAAAACTGCTATAAAAATGAGAAGATAATATTTATCACAAGAAGCCAGATGCAAAACTGTGAAAGGCTTTCAGAGATTATATTGGGTAGTTCCCAATATTAAATGAGTATCTTTTTCTAAAAAGAAAAAATATAGTCTATCAGATTATCTCTTCATATGCACCGAGTAAAGGGAATGGATAAATGAAGTAATTATTTTGATAATCCAGGCACTTAAAACTTTTCTCTGAAATATCCACATGATTGATATGATAATTTTGACTGAATTAGTCAAATTGCTCTTTCACAGTTTGCCTTCTCATTACATGAGTAGATACAATCTAAGTGTGGTTGTAACATTTATAAATGCGGAACACTAAACGCATAGCTTACAGTACCTTTCAAGAGTCAACCAATTGTATATAATCACTTACCTTATGGCAACATAGGTAGTCACAATTTATCATCCTCTTCTTCAAAAGCACTTACTTAGGACTTTTCCTCTGGGACCCTGTAGCAGTGCCATAGAAAACATTTCAATGTATGACACTCGACCATTCTAACCACTCAGTTATTGCCAACTACTGTGGCATATACATATATGAAATATAGGTAACAGTGCAAACCCTGAGCAAATAGTTAAATGAATAATGTTTTCCACGATAATTAGTCCATTTAACAAAATGTGTTAATATCAAAATAGTATATACTTCTGCAGAAGCCACAAAAAAAGGCATCAATCCTAAATTGAAAGTTTAACGGGATGTTTCTATAGCAAATCTGATAACAGTTTGCTAAAATTTTTATTTAATATGACTACATTTTTATTTTTTTCCAGTTAGAAATACAGAGTAGAGGGGACTAGAGGGAAATACAAAGGCTCCAACTGATCTATTAATATTAGCAAACTCACTGTAAGAAACCGAAAGTGCCTCCTTGAATCTAGTTTCATCATCTCAATGAAAATTATGTATATAAAACTAGATTTACCTTTTGCCTTCAGAAAATGAAGGAGGAACAGATTTGTTGATTATGGCTAGAAAGATGAGAAAGATGCTTTAATATTATTAAATGAGAGAAGGCAGAAGACCTATATAACATAATTTTTCTTCTTTTTCACTGAGATGAAGAGATGGACTTTCAAACTGAAAAGAAACAGGAAGGAAAAAAGATTGAAAACTTAAGCAGTCAATAATTGGGTACTGTGTTAGATGCCAGGCTATGGTATTGACTAAAGCAGAAACAATTTCTCCAGGATGAAAGGAAAAAAAGAAAATAAAGAGAAATCTTAAATGACTATAAATCTTTGAGTACAATCCAACTCCCTCTCAAGAAAATAAGTCAACTTACATGTGCAATTGTGGATATGGTTGATGGTCTTTAAAACACATTGAGAATGAAAGAGATATGAAAAAACTGGCGAGTGACAAACGGCATCTTGGTATTTGAAGAGTGAAAAGGCTGGGTTATAGAAACTACAAACTGGTGAGATTAATGATTATCTCTGGGAAAACGTCCTAATAATCCTAACAGATTATTAAACAGATAGCTTAGCAACTTGTAGAGAAGAAAAAGGTAATTATGAAACATCAGAATTGTTTGTTTTTTTAAACATTTTGAGATGGAGACTCGTTCTGTCACCCAGGCTGGAGTGCGGTGGCGTGATCTCAGCTCACTGCAACCTCCATCTCCCTGGTTCAAGTGATTCTCCTGCCTCAGCCTCTAGAGCAGCTGGGATTACAAGCATGCACCACCATGCCAGGCTAATTTTTGTATTTTTAGTGGAGACGGGGTTCTACAATGTTGGCCAGGCTGGTCTCCAACTCCTGACCTCAAGTTATCTGCGCACCTTGACCTCCCAAAGTGCTGGAATTACAGGCATGAGCCACGGCGCCTGTCCGGGCATCAGAATTGTTACACTAAATTCAACTCGTACCTTGGTAAAAAAAAAAAAAAAAAAAAAAAAAAAAAAAAAAAAAAACCAAAAAATTGGCCCACATAGTAGGCCAATAAAGAGTTGTTAACTGCTATTATTTTCTGGTGGAATAATTTGGTCAGATAACATCATCATCTATCTTGATTTTAGAAAGACAGTTGACAAAATCTCTCATATCTTTTTTTTTTTTTTTTTTGAAACGGAGTCTTGCTCTGTCGCCCGAAAATCTCTCATATCTTAATGGGTAAGATGGTTCTGTCTAGTTCAACACACTTATCAGTGACTAAGAAGACATCAAAAGCATGTTTATCATATCTTTGGTACATAACTGAGAAGAATAGCTAATTCACTGAGCAAGAACCAGACTTAAAATTCTCCTCATGCACCGGAAGAGTAGAATAAAGCCCCAAAGTGAAATTTTACTAAGATAAACATAAAGTCCTGGGTTTATATTTTTAGAAGGTCAATTACGTAAGTCCATGAAAAGAAGCTACGACTTTATATCAGCTGATGTGAGAAAAGATCTGTTAAGTTTAGCTCAACGTGTTTCAACAACAGGATGGAGAAGATGATAAGTCAAACGCAGCTTTAGGTTCACTAAACCAAACCCTAATGTCCAGATGGAGAGAGGGGATGGTCCACGGCAGCTTTGCAACTGTCGTTGGCGCTCTACTTCCGGAGTCCACATTTTTACAGGACATTGACAAATGACAAAAATCTAGGGGAGGATCACAAGAAAGGTTGAGCCTCGAGGCCATGTCTTACGAGAAACTGTTGAGGGGAATGGGTAACGTTTAACAGAGAGAAGAAAAGCTTGGCAGACCATGACGGCAGTCCCCCAGTAAAGGGAGAGTTGTCATCCGGAAGAGGAGCACCCTCACTTGATTTTGTTCCAAGGGCAGAACTAAAAACAGCAGGTAGCTTTTTTAAAAAAAAATGTTTATGTATTCATGTTTTGAGACAGGGTCTCACTCTGTTGTCCAGGGTGGTCTTGAACTCCTGGGCTCAAGTGATCCTCTTATTTCCGGAGTAGCTGACACTACAGGCACGTGCCACCACACCCAGCCAGCAGGTAACTTTATAGAAACAGCAGATTTCTTATCAATATAAGGAAAAACCGTCTTAGAATTTGAGGTTTTCTGTATCTGCTACTCTGTTAAGTAGTGGCCCCCAAGTCTGGTTAACCATCTATCAGCACCGTTGTACGAGGGAATTCCTATGTTGATAGGAAAACTGAATTTCGTAACCTCTAAGAGTCTTTATGAAATGATGGCTGAAACAAGCAAATTGCAAGGCAATCCGGAAAGAATGAGCTCTGCAGGCTCTGCAGAGGATGACAGCTATTGAAAACGTCCATGTGGATTAAGATGGGAGTACTGATCAGAGGAGAGATTCAGAAGGGGAATTAATGATCTAGGACAGTGTTGCCTGTAAAAATATTATGTGTAACATAGATGTAAGCCACATTTATAAGCTTAAACATTTTAGCACCTATATTTAAATAGCAACAATAACTAGGAGAAATTAACTTTAATAATATATTTTATTTTACCCCATATATCTGAAATATTCCCATTTTAACAAAGACTTAAAATTAATGAAGGTATTAATGGTATATTTTACATTTTTTATATTAAGTCTTTGAGGACCTTTGCTTATATTACACTTCTAGGACATCTGAATTCAAACTAATCCTATTTTGAGTGCTCAGTAACCACATGTGGTAAGTTGCTACCATATTGGACAGCAAAGATTAGGAAAAAAGTCTCTGAGCATGGCTAGTTAAAATAAAGGGTTATTGGCAAAATCAAGCTGAACTGTACAGGTTACCAAGAAATTCTGGAGACACGGCCAACATAAAGAGGGTAACTGCGGAATGTTTTCATTTTGGCAGCCGCAAGAGTGATAAGAGCCAGGAATACAGGTGGAGTTTGACCAAACCGAGCCGAGAATCCAACTGAGGCTGAACTGCACCTGCCCCACTCCTGGTTGCTCTGGCAACCAGACTCCCTCCCCATGCTAATGACATTATAATGAGAACATCCACATGCAAATGAATTAAGCAGTAATTACAGACAGATCCTCACTTGTTCTACTAGCTCGGCTTAAGAGGGTGGTGGTTGAGAGAGGAGTTGGGGAGAGTTTGATACTACACAGGGGAGATTGGGAAAGGCAAGAATTTGAGTTACAAAATAAAACGGTTATCTGGAACCTATATAACAGGCAATAAAGTCATGTGGTTACATATTCACATTGTTACATCCATGGCTTTTCTTGCTCTTACCATTACTCACGGGAGAGAGACCACCCAGGAGGAAAAGGGGAAAGAACAGAGAAAAAACAACAACTCTATAGGAAAGGCACAGGTTTTGGGAGAAATGCCGTCTTCCTCCCCTCCTTGGTCCTCCCATTTCAGAAGAAATTACTTATGGTTTGCTCTACCTTCTAACCCATTCATGTGGAGCTACATGGAAAACATCGAAACTCTGGAAAAAGAGAAAAAGTAGAAAGAAAGCTTGTCTTTTATTCTTGGTTCTGGTTTTTCCTTAATTGCTTTTAAGTTGATCAGAGCCACGTTGTAATTAATGATGAACAAGTTGAATACTGAACTTCAGAAACTTGATAATCCTGGCCACATGGAGACCTTTACTGATGTGGGAATACTGTGTATACTGAAGTTTTGCATCTTGTAGGATTTTTTAGGTTTCTAGAATCATGCTAGGTCTCTCATTAAATATGTGTGTGTGTGTGTGTGTGTATACACACACATACACATATATATATAATACATAAAGAAAAAATCATTAATGATATGCTCAGAAAATATTCAGATCAAACAATTAGACATGCATTGGGGGTACGTCACTTTGGCTAGCATACCAATAGACGTGATAACATTATTTAGACTATATATCAATATATGGCCTTTACTTTCCATCGTTCAAGATGTTGAAGTGGGCCAGGCGCAATGGCTCAAGCCTGTAATCTCAGCACTTTGGGAGGCTGAGGTGGGTGGACCACCTAAGGTCAGGAGTTCGGGACCAGCCTGGCCTACATGGTGAAACCCCATCTCTACTAAAAATAAAAAAAAAAAAAAAAAAAAAGAAAAAAGAAAGAAAGAAAGAAAGAAAAAAAGCTGGGCATGGTAGCAGGCACCTATAATCCTAGCTTTGGGAGGCTGAGGCAGGAGAATTGTTTGAACAGGGGAGGTGGAGGTTGCAGTAAGCCGAGATCATGCCATTATATTCCAGCCTGGGCAACAAGAGTGAAAATCCATCTCAAAAAAAAAAAGATAGATGTTGAAGCGAGAATGTGGTGGGTCCTCTAGTGTGAAGTTCCGAATTTCTCTGGGTCTTCCAGCAGGAGCTGTGATCAACTATGCTGACAGCACAGGAGACAAAAGTCTGTATATCATCTCCAGGAAGGGGATCAACGGACGGCTGAACAGACTTCCCGCTGCCGATGTGGGTTACATGGTGATGACCACAGTCAAGAAAAGGCAAACCAGAGCTCAGAAAAAAGGTACCTCCAGCAGTGGTCATTTGACAACAGAAGTCATACCGGAGAAAAGATGGCATATTTCTTTATTTTAAAGATAATGCAGGGGTCATAGTAAACAATAAAGGTGAGATGAAAGGTTCTGCCATTACAGGACCAGTAGCAAAGAAGCATGGAGACTTGAGATCCCGGATTGTATTCAATGCTAGAAGCATTGCATGATTCTCCAGGATATTTGTTTTTGCTTTTTTCTTGTTTTTGTTTTTGCTTTTTTGTTTTGTTTTATTAATAAAAATAAAAATAAACTTTAAGCCAATTAAAAAGTATTTGTTCCCAAAACAAAACAAAAAACCCCCAAAAAGTATACAGCCTTTAAATGTGCGTTTATTAAGGAAATGATAATAGCCTAATTATATAGTTTTTAGTTTACTATATTCCAGGGACTATTGTAAGTTGCACAGCAACCCTGTGAGATAAGCATTATTGTCAGCCCATTTTACAGATAGGGAAACGAGGCAACTTGCCCAAGTTCCTACATGGCAGATCCAAGAACTTAATCCAGTTAGGTTGGCTCCAGAATCCACAGATGTGTATCATGAGATATTAAGGATAGATCCTTCAAAAAGAGAAACCAATCTTTGTTAATGGTTCACTAATCAACTGTTTTGCTATCTAGTAGAACTGCTAATACAGTATTGTAAAAATTATTTATTATGACTATTACATTTAGAATAAAAAATGGAACGAGTAGGCCAGTTTGCCTGGAATGGAAGGTTCACTTAGGACATAAGAGGAAGGTGTCAATAAGGGCCTAACTGTCAAGGAATCCTAACAAGAAAGGCTCTAGAGGATGCCACTGAAAGTTTTTGATGTGAGGAAAACAGTATTTGAGGAAATGTAATTTAACAGTAGAGTGCAAATATAGGAGGGAAAAGAGATGAGCTATTGGGATCAGGTAAACTATATTTTTTACCCAAGTGCATGCATGTAGTAAAGATAGTAGTAGGGATGAAAATAATCAATGAACAGAAACTTTCAAGGCAAAAACCCAAATGAAACTCTGGCTATTGGCTAGAGTGAGCTAATTGAGGAAAATGGAAAATAACAATTTAAGATTAAATCTCAGACTTTCTACCAAAGTGATGAGGTGACAGATAAGGGGAAGTTTCTTTCTTTCTTTTCTTTTCCTTTGTTTTCCTGAGATGGAGTCTTGCTCTGTCACCCAGGCTGGAGTGGTGTAGTGGCGTGATCTCAGCTCACTGCAACCTCTGCCTTGGGTTCAAGTGATTCTCCTGTCTCAGCCTCCTGAGTAGCTGGGATTCCGTGTGGGTGCCACCACATCTGGCTAATTTTTTTTTTTTTTTTTTGTATTTTTCAGTAGAGGGCATTTCACTATGTTGACCAGGCTGGTCTTGAACTCCTGACCTCAAGTGATCTACCTATCTCAGCCTCCCAAAGTGCTGGGATTACAGGTGTGAGTCAATGCACCCAGCCAAGATAAGGGGAAGTTTCAGTGGCAAATGGATTCAGACACGATTTCAGCCTGGTCATCTACGACACTTGGGACCAGAGTATTCTCTGTTGTGGGCACTTCCCTGTGCATTGCAGGATGCTTAGCAACACTCTTGGCCTCTACTCACTAGATGCCAGCAGCACCCTTCCCAGTGTGACAGTGTCTCCAGCCATTGCCACGTGTGTCCTGGGATGGGGGTGGGCTGTGGAGGGAAAGCAATAAAATCACCCTTGATTGAGAAACACTGGTTTAGGGAATTAGGGTGTGACTTTAGTAGAGGAGTTTGAGGCAGTAGGTGGGACAAACAGTTGAGAGCATCAGGAGGCCTGGGAAGGGCAAAACTGAAATTCCAGAGATGAGAGAGAGACTGAGAGAGAGAGAGAGAGACCAGAGCTGAATAGGAAGATTTGAAGGTTTTGTATTATCTCACAAAGGAGCCATAGTGGATAAGATATCGGAAGTGGGGATTTAGAACAACACCAACAAAAGAGCATAGAACTCTGGAATAAACAAACTCAAAGGAAGAAAAACTAACCATGAAGGAAACAGAGGCAGTGTCCCGAGGAGAGAAGAAGCCAAGGCTTGGCAATGTGATCAATCCCAAAGGTGAGAGCTGTGCGAAGGAGGGAAA
The DNA here is from genome assembly GCF_024542745.1 of Macaca thibetana thibetana. Taxonomy (NCBI): domain Eukaryota; kingdom Metazoa; phylum Chordata; class Mammalia; order Primates; family Cercopithecidae; genus Macaca; species Macaca thibetana. The sequence goes on along the minus strand of NC_065589.1, from coordinate 21,041,778 downwards.
CCTGCAGTTCTCCAGGAGTGACAGAGAAGTCATTTGGATAGACACTGTTGGTTAGAGCCAGGCATGGTGCCTCATGCCTGTAATCCCAGCACTTTGGGAGGCCAAGGCAGGTGGATCACTTGAGGTCAAGAGTTCAAGAATAGCCTAGCCAACATGGTGAAACTCTGCTTCTACCAAAAATAAGAAAATTACCTTGGCTTGGTGGTACATGCCTATAATTCTACCTACCCAGGACTGAGGCATGAGAATCGCTTGAACCAGGGATGGAGAGGTTGCAGTGAGTCCAGATTGCACCACTGCACTCCAGCCTGGGCAACAGAGCGAGACCCCATGTCAAAACAAAAACAAAAACAAAACAAACGACAACAACAACAAAACCAAAACTGTTGGTTAGGATAATGAGCAGGTCCCCAGGAAAGATAAATTACATTGAGGTCTCTGTGGGTGGTGGTAGGGTGATGATGTTGAAACTAGATTTCAAAAATGTAAAGAGTGAGTGGATGGTGAAGAAGAGAGGGTGGCTGGATTATTCTTTGAGGGACCTTTGGCACTGACAGTTAGAAAATGGTAAGGTCAATTAAACAGGAAGAATTTGCCTTTTAAAGAGATAGAATGACATGGGGAGTTTTATGAAAAGCAGTCAGGGAGAAATCTCTGATAGACCAGGGTCTTAAAGAAAATTCAACAGCCCTGTTTGTTTGTTTGTTTGTTTGTTTTTGTTTTTTGAGACAGGGTCTCACTCTGTCACCCAGGCTGGAGTGCAGTGGCGCCATCTCGGCTCACTGCAACCTCTGCCTCCTAGGCTCAAGTGATCCTCCCACCTCCCAGGCTCAAGCGATCTTCCAGCCTCAGCCTCCAGCGATCTTCCAGCCTCAGCCTCCCTAGTAGCTGGGACTAAAGGCACATGCCACCATGCCTGGCTAATTTTTGTATTTTTTGTAGAGACGGGTTTTCACCATGCTGCCAGGCTGGTCTTAAACTCCTGAGCTCAAACAATCTGCCTGCCCCAGCCTCCCAAAGTGCTGGGATGACAGGCATGAGCCACTGCATCAGGCTAAAGGCCCTGATTTGGTCTTCAAACAAGAAGGCAAACTTTTGGGATGAACACAGTGCTGTAAGCACCTCTTCTTAGAAACCTCAAGAGCAAAACATGGAACAGAAAATCAAGATGCCAATTTACTTCTTGGTGAAACAGGAAAGCCAACTTAAAAAAAAAACTTTGGGTGGAGCACGATGGCTTGTGCCTGTAATCCCAGCACTTTGGGAGGCCAAGGCGGTCGAATCACCTAGGTTGGGAGTTCGAGACCAGCCTGGCCAACGTGGTAAAACTCTGTCTCTACTAAAAATACAAAGTTAGCTGGGTATGGTGGTGCATGCCTGTAATCCCAGCTACTCGGGAGGCTAAGGTAGGACAATTGCTTGGACCCGGGAGGCGGAGGTTGCTGTGAACTGAGATCACACCATTGCCCTCCAGCCTGGGCAACAGGAGCAAAATTCTGTCTCAAAACAAAACAAAACAAAACAAAACAAACTTTGTAAGGGAAGGGGGTCATGATATGCCTTTAGTATTTTTTGATGTTTGAATCATATAAATGTGTATTACTTTTTGCAAAACAATTCATAAATTTTGTCCAAGGAAAGGCAAGATCTGGAAAATAAAATGTCACACTGTTTTGGTCTTCTCTCAAAAAAAGAATTCCAGAATTACATAGTGCAGAATTTTTAAAACGCATCACTCATGGGTGTGGGACTGTATAACATTGGCCTTTTGCCAATTGCCTGAGTCAGTTGTTAGGTTATTGAAGCCAGAGGACTATAGTAGTCTTAAGTAAGTGCAGCTGAGGGGGAATATCTTAGACAATTTGTATGAAAAGTGTATTTTAATACACTAAAAGTCTATGGAATCATCCACTTTTTAAAGTTTGTTTGATGTATAATCTTGAGTCCCTTAGAGGAAAGACTTTTCAACAACTAAAATCCTTCATTTTTAAATTTACTTTCCATTTTTATCAACATGTCCATCTGTCTATGCATTTAGGGTTTACTAGAATCAGAGATAATTACCAGGTACAAAAATTTCAGATTGTTAATTTATTCTAAATTTGATTATAAAATTCTATTTTTTGAATTTGTATTCTAAAATTACACACATTCATTGCAACTTTTATTCTAAAAGTTTTACATGCTACTCTCTTGATCACAGAGAGGAGCATATATCCTGTTTTTTGTTTGTTTGTTTTTGAGATGGAGTCTCGCTCTTGTTGCCCGGGCTGGAGGACAATGGTGGGATCTCGGTTCACCACAACCTCCATCTCCCAGGTTCAAGCGATTCTCCTGCCTCAGCCTCCCAAGTAGCTAGGATTACAGGCATGCAGTGCCATGCCCAGCTAATTTTGTATTTTTAGTAGAGATGGGGTTTCTCCATGTTTGTCAGGCTGGTCTCAAATTCCTGACCTCAGGTGATCTGCCCACCTCGGCCTCCCAAAGTGCTGGGATTACAGGTGTGAGCCATCATGCCTGGTTATATACTATTTTAAAAGTTTCAGTGAATGTGTGTAATTTTAGAATAAAATATAATTCTATTCTAAAGTATTCTAAAATCTTTTAAAATTATTTTATTCTAAAATTACACCCATTCACTGAAAATTTTAAAACGGTATATATGCTACTGTCTGTAATTAAGAAAATCTCCCCTTTCATTATTGTAGTTGCTTACCATAAGCAAATTTAATGCAGGCATAAATAATACATCCATTTTGGCAAACGAACTTTATATAAAATTCAGAAAATCTAAGTGTTGAATACAACGTGCTGAACTTGGTTTCATTTAATTGATTTTATAGACCTTTATTTTGTGAGTCATGATACCTTGAATAATACCTTGAGGATTTCAGAAATTTTAATGGTAAAGCTTAATTGTGGTTTATCTAAACCTCCTTTCACGTTGCCTTTTCAGTTGCTCTATGGAAAAGTACTTACTGAAAAGGATTCACTGAAAAAAGATTATTTGTGCAATGCATACTAAAATGTCTCCTGAAAAGCATTTCATTTGAATGAAATATTTTACATTGTTACTGACATTATAAGATCGCAGGTACACATATGCAAAGTCTTCTTGGTGTTCTTTTTCTTTTATCTTTTCAGAAAAGAGCATGTGCATTCCATATATATTCAAACATTCATATGTAGCTTTTGAGTGCCATGCATTGTGTTATGTGCTAGGAATGCTGTAAGGACCAAAGCACTTAACACAATGTTGTAAGGACCAGAGCAACAAAGTCTCTGTCTCCTTAGAGGGAAACTTCTGAGTGAGAGAGGAAGGAAAACACAAATGAACAAACCACATAATGTAATAAATAAGATGGGTGGTTTCTGTTACAAGAATAGGGTGTCAGACAAGGCCACTTGAGGATGAGGTGGTATATCATATACATCACGTGCTCTGTGGTGCGCCCTTGGTGTTTACATATGTAATATATACATTACATTGCCATGTATATTTTTATCCTGAGTTCAAACAAAACTTGACTCTTCAAAATTAGAATGTCAATTTCTAAGTGCCCAATTAAAAAGGAAGAGATCTTCAAATACAAATTAAGGCCAGGTGCAGTGGCTCATGCCTATAATCCCAGCACTTTGGGAAGCCAAGGCGGGCATATCACGAAGTCAGGAGTTCAACAGCAGCCTTGCCTTCATGGTGAAACCCCGTCTCTACTGAAAATACAACAATTAGCTGGGCATGGTGGTGCACATCTGTAATCCCAGCTACTCAGGAGGCTGAGGTAGGAGAATCGCTTGACCCCAGGAGGCAGAGGTTACAGTGAGCCAAGATCACGCTACTGCACTCCAGCCTGGGTGGCAGAGCGAGACTCTGTCTCAAACAACAAAAACAACAACACAAATTAATTTGTTTTAACATAATTTATTGCCTGCATTTAATCTAGTTATTTAAATCATAGTTTAATTCTAACATGTAAAGTTTGTTTATTGGAAACACACATTCAATAAATTCTTATTGTCCTTAGGTTCATATTTTTTGTTTGACTTAGAGTTTAAGAACTAGGTTTGGATATACTATATTTACCATGTCTTAAATAGCTTCAAATTTGTTCTTAATAATCACTAACAATCATATACTTGACTTTGTTTTTGTTCCCTTTCACCACCCACACTTTGGTCCACAATTTATATATACAAACTAAATGTAAATTTTCCATCAAAAAGAGTAAGAATCTGTTACATCCATCATGACATCTCTCTACCATTTGTATACATAGTAAATATGAAATATTTTTATTGCATACATGTCCCAAATAAATGTTTCAAATGCAATATGATATTAAAATTGTAGTAATGTATAGAACTCAAACATGAGGATCTATTCAGGAATGGATATAATAACTTGACCACAATATAGTTTAACTCTTTTTATGTGTGTGATTAAGATTCATAAAATGCTAGAAAAAACAATAATAATAAGATGTAAAGAGTAATTAATATGCAAAAATACAAAGGACATCAGAGTAGACATTAAAACAGTTCACTATACCTAGATAACATGGATTTTTCCAGATCGTCTTGAAGTGCCAGCTTCAGGACATGGCTGGCATTTTTCTAGGGTTGTGTCTAAACACAACAGTTTATTCATTCAGCAAGGGTTCCAATTATTTTACACTCAATGAAGCTACTGCTCTGGCAGAGTGTCTTTTATTTGCAGATTTTATGGATTTCTATGAGTTAGTAACCAATACCACTAGATGCACCTGCAAGTGACTCTTTATACTGTGGTTCTAAACAAGACTGGATCATGAAATGTTGGCACAATTTTTAGGATATTAACTTGAAAACTCATTCTGAACATGCACAGGAATTTCAGACTCCTGATATCCTCAATTCGAGGGATCACATCTAACTGCTTGGTCTTATAATTTTTAGTATGGTCCAGGCCAGCCATTTCCACCCATGGTTTTCTCACTCTGTAAGTTGTCTTCAGTTTTCTTATATGGCCTTTGAAAATATTTTTAAACACAAGAACCAACCAGCTAAACAAAAATAAACTGATCAGTCATCAAGCAACCAGTATGTGTTTAGTATTGTATTAGGCGTCGTGAGGGCCAAAGGGGAACCACTGCCCATGGTACCTGCATTTGGAGATTGTCATTTCGTTGAGAAGATGAGATAAAGACAAATAGTATGCAGAGGTTAAAGCAGGCGAATAGAATCCAAACTTAACTATAACACATCCTAATGTTAAATGGGTGAGTGCCTGTGTATGTGTGTGTATGTGTGTGTATATGTGCCTTGGGGTTCTTTGAAATCAAAGGAATAACACTTGGATATAAGTTACAGGTTGTTAATGCATAGTGATGTGAAAACAGCTTATATTTTTGTTCTTGCTTCTCTTAACCCAATCTGTATTCGCTTTTTTTGAGATAATTACTTAAAAGGGAGGCTTCTGAGGAAAACTGAAAGGAAGTGGATGGACGGCTTGGCCCATTCTCTTCGTCTCTCAGCAGCTGCCCGCATGAGAGCGTCCAACCAGTTGTCATCGCCTTTGCTGGGCTACATTGTTCTGACCCTCTCAAACCAGTGTAGTTGTGCTAACCCAATTTATGAGATGCAGCAACATCTGGCGGCGTTGGCATCCTTGTTCAGCGCCAATTGTCAATCTGTGTCACCGGATGAATGTGTACTAAGTGCCTGTTGCGGTGTGTGATAATAAAGCCTGCATTAGCAAATGTTGGGGGCAGGGTCAGGCGGGGGCATGCTTGAGACCCCCATGCAGTGCAGTGGAGTGGGCAACAAAGAGGAGGTGGCAGGATGCACAGAAGTGCTGATGCAGAAGGCCTGACACGCCGCAGGCGGTACGTGACATGTCGTGGCTTCTGGCTGTTGTTGGGTGTGATGAATGTCACAGACATGATGGATGACTTTCAGATCTTTCCCATTATATCATATCTGTAAGAAATTCCCTCTTCCTCAAATGTCTTTTTGTTTCCCCACCCCTGAGCTGCAGATGGCATCTGCCCACGCATTCCCATTGTGTGAAGCTTACAGAGAACCTCTCCATTCTTCTGGGATCCTGCTCATGGTTGAATTGCTAGCATTCAATTAAGACTTGAAATTATGGCTTTGGGCAGTTTAACCTCTTTTAACACAGAGTAATGGTAGTTGGTCTGGACATTTAGGAATTTCCTGAGGTGCCCCTGATATATTTCATTAAGATCGGAAAGGATAGAATCAGTAAATAAGATAAAGGCAATTGTTTTCTTTTACCTGCTTCGGAATTAAATTTTTTTTAAAAAAAGAAAAAATATTCTCTTTGTGAATAAAGCCATTTGTATACACACAAGAATTCCTAACAAAACGTGAAGTGATGTCTCAGTTGCAAAATGCAGCCTGACAATATAAGAATTCCTATTAGGTGTAGAGGTTAAATATATGTGAATTGATAGCCAAAGTCACAGCTTCTCCTTTATTTTCTCCCTTTAGCTCAATGGCAAAGATTTTACATGTCTGATTTATGAAGTAAATGTTTTTCTCTTCGGAAGAACTGCAATGATGAGTAATGTGGAAAAGAGCAGATTGGTTATACACAGCCTTTCCTGCTCCTTTCTAATGATTGTTCCAAACATTATGCTCAAAGAGAACATAAGCTGCAGTTACAGATAAGCCAGTGAATGGGCACAGGGATTTTCTTCTGAATTACAGGAAAATGCAATATGCCATTCAGGTACTCCCTGGTTCAACATATGCTCCATGATATTTGCGGCATGTAGGTGATTTAGACTACTCAAATGAAACACTCCAAGCTAATGTTTAAACATTTATGGATTGAAGCAACACTAGTTATAGAGGGTAAAAGTCAGACAAATCCTTAGAAGTCTCGGGTTAATTGTAAATAATCAATCTCACACTCCAGGTTACAGAAAAATTGGGCTTAGAAGGTAGGATCAAGGCACATACCTTGATGATTATCAGCGGAATGTTGGAATTCCCAGGAAGGACTCCTTGTGTGCAGGTAAAGAATTAAAAGACTCTTGGAATTAGAAGAATGAAAAGAGTTGTGGAAAACTCAGTATCAGAAGGAACACTCAGTTAACAAGAGAGATAAAAAAGCAACTAAAACCAGGCGAGTTAGTGAAAAAGAGACAGGAATTAGAAAAAGCACCTGAGGAAAAGGACAAAAGGAGTTATGGACCCAATAAACACAGGCCTTTCGGCCATTGACTGAGAAGAGCTAGTGGTTTTTGAAGGTTGACTTAGGGAAGTGACAACCCTAATCTATACTGAGGCATGACAAGGGAAAACAATAATATCCAACACTTATTAAGAGCTTACTATGTGCCAGACACTTTTCTAAGTGCTCTGTATGTATCCAACAACTTTTCAAAGAACAGATGCCGAATCCACTGATAGTTTTTTTTTTTTTTTTTTTTTTTGAGACGGAGTCTTGCTCTGTCACCCAGGCTGGAGTGCAGTGGCCAGATCTCAGCTCACTGCAAGCTCCGCCTCCCAGGTTCACGCCATTCTCCTGCCTCAGCCTCCCGAGTAGCTGGGACTACAGGCGCCCACCACCTCACCCGGCTAGTTTTTTGTATTTTTTAGTAGAGACGGGGTTTCACCGTGTTAGCCAGGATGGTCTCGATCTCCTGACCTCGTGATCCGCCCGTCTCGGCCTCCCAAAGTGCTGGGATTACAGGCTTGAGCCACCGCGCCCGGCCAATAGTTTAAAATGGTGTCTGTTCAAGTCTTCTATATACATGCATTCCCTCCGGGCATTCTCAACCTAGCAAGCCACACGAATCCCTGGGTCCTGTGCCCCAAACCACCATGGCACATGGATACCTATGTAACAAACCTGCACGTTCAGCACATGTATCCCAGAACTTTAAGTAAAATAAAATAAAATAAAATAAAATAAAATAAAAAATACAGATTCCCAAGACCCTCCCACAGAGGTCTAGGGCTACAGACCCTTTTCTTTTAATAAGCCATCCAGATAATTCTTTATGCTCAGGACATTTTGGCAAACACCGACTCAAGAAAAAATAAAAGGCTTCCAAAAATTTTGGCTTTATAGATCATATAGCCATATTCAGAAGTAAGCAGAGGAAAAAATACATATGTTATATATATATATATTAGGCAGGGTACACTCAATACATATTTTGAATGACAGCATGACAGCTTTGAATTATAGAATATTATTAAAGAAACATAGCCTGAAGTTCCAGAGTAGTCTGACAATAGATAAAAGAAATTATCAAGTAAAAGTAGTGCCTAATTTGTCTTAATTAGAATTCTTAGAAGTAAATAACTTACAATTAGTACATTGCATGTTACTAAATTATTTGTGACTTACTGCACAATAAATTTTGTCGAAGTGTGAGGACCACGAATGGACTCTGTGGCCATGATACTGCCTGCTGCATTTCTTTCATTGGACTATAAACATCTGAAAGAAGATATCGCATCCTAATGGGATGCCCTGTGAAACTGCACAGGCAAAACTCAACAGCCTCCTTCTCTGTCCGTTCCTAATCATGCAGAATTCTGACCTCAGTTAGCACAACTCTATGAGTCAAAAAGACTCCAAAAGAGGACATTCTTTTTTGGAAATTCCTACCATAGCAAGTGTCTTATTCAAAAAAGATATTTGAGCTTTCTGAGAAAATCGTCAGTCTGCTTTTGTGTTATAGTAGAAAATAGGCTACAAAGGTGGTAGAAATTATTCCTTTTTTTTTTTTTTTTTGTAAAAGCCATAATTTGTGAAAATCAAATAATTTCCAAAGTAAAAATGCTATCTGTAGTAAGGCTGGCTTTACAAAAAGTCCCCACACAAAGGAAAATGTGGGAGTCTGGGCTGCAGAGCTGCCAAGCCCTTTCTGGGCACCAGACCCCAATTCACGATAGGAACGCAGAAGTGAAGCGGTGTGGAGAACTACCTCATCACAACAAAAGGTTTGGGCTTAGGTCCAGTCACTAAATCATGAGTCCAAAAATCAGCTGAATATTTATAAAACTTTGAATTTTTCAACACATGAATTAGAGGCACCATAAGCATCATTGCTGTGAATGGATTATGAATATGTGGTAGACACCTCAGCAAAGTTGCGAAAACACAAATTGTTTTTTGTTTTTGGTTCTTTTTAGACGGGGTCTCTCTCCGTCTCTCAGGCTGGAGTGCAGTTGTGTGATCCTGGCCCAGTGCAGCCTCGACCTCCCAGGCTCAAGCAATTCTCCCACCTCGGCCCCCCAAGTAGCTGCAACTACAGCCACACACAACCACGCCTGGCTCGTTTTTGCATTTTTTGTAGAGATGGGGTTTCGCCACGTTGCCTAGGCTGGTCTCAATCTCTTGGGCTCAAGTAGTCCTCCTGCTTCAGCCTCACAAAGTGCTTAGGATTACAGACATGAGCCACTGTGCTTGACCAAATCAACAAAAAAACTTTATCTCTTGCTTAAAAAAAAAAAAAAAGAAAAAAAAAATTCTTCCATGAAATGAAAGAGTGAGTAGTGGGAAAATGGAAGGGATTCTCAATTTCAACACTGCTAACGTTTAGGTACAATAATTCTTTCTTGGAGGTAGCAGGCTCTGTCCTGTGTGTTGCAGGATGTTGAGCAGCGTCTCTCATCTCTACCTAGGGAGTGCCAGCAGCACTCCCTACCCAGTTGTGTCTATGAAAAATGTCTTCAGACACTGTCACAAGTCCTGTGGTGGGGCGTGGAGGGGAGGTTCACCTCGGGTTGAAAAACAGAACTCCAATGTGAGCATTGCTCACAGGAATGCAATTCCATTTTACCAGACCTATTTTACTGGTTTGTCAAGGAAATGGTCCCAAGGTGTTAGTGTTCAATGTTAGTAAAACACTGTCTTTTTTGGCTGTGGAGAAGTGTTCATTTTTTTTCTTATACTGACATTTCTAAACTTCCAGAAAATACAAAGCAGCCTGCTCATTGTAATGTTAACATGAACAGATGGATTAGGGAAAAGAGTGTTTCCCTTAGAAACTCTAGAAGCTGAAGGAGGTGGAATCACTTCATCCATAGTCCACGCTTATTCTTCCAATCAAAATTACAAGGATATTGCCAGTGGGAGATGGCTTCCTTCCTCTGGGCAAATGTGTTTGTCTCAAAATGCTTAGGGCTAAGGAAGCACAAGCCCCAGTGTCTCTCAGGGCTTGCTTACCACATCCTGGGCTTATTTATAATGTTTTCTATTCTCCTTCCACCTTATATTGTCTCTTGCAATATGTGAGATGTAGCAATAGTTTTCTTCTGCTTTCACACTGCAATGGAAATTGCTGTGGTCAGGAATCCTGTGTCCTTGATTAGTGCTTTGTTTCATGCAAGTGAAGGCTGAATTCTGCTTTCAGGTGAAGTGAGTCTAGAAAATTAGCTCATTAAACATGTAAATACCTTGGGCCAAAATAAAAGTCAGATAAGACTCAGGACCTAAAATGACATAAAAATACCACTTTCCATAATAATACTACAATATAAGAAATAGTCTCAAAATGAATGTAAGTACATTGGTTGGAGACATTACCCTCATAGGGATAGATTGCCCCAAATGTGTATTTTTTTTAAAACCCCATTTGCAATGATAATACCTATATTTGAAGAGTAAAAAAAATGTGTATGTTAATGTAGATATTTAAGGCTAAATACTACTAGGAAGTGCATTATTTAGATTCCCTAAATGTTTTTTGCTTTAAAAACAAAATTCAGAAAATTTACTTTCAGAGTTGACATCTGATCAAACTTTACCGGAGTTATAAGTTTGTCTTCCCCTAGATGGCTACGTGAAATTGTAGAGTATTAATTTACTATTCCTCCTCTTTCTGCAGAAATGAGCTTGCATTCCTGATCAGCACCTGTTCTCATATGTTGTCTCTCTGTTTCTGTTTCCTGCTCGCTCTCCCTCTCCCCCTCCTCCTTCCTGCATCTTGCTGCTGTTGAGTGGGTAGAAGAGAGTTAGTTTCATTGACTTGAATGTGATGAAAGTTCTATAAGGTCAGAGACAGAGGCACATTTTTAAAAGACTGAATTACTTAAAATTAAGTACATGCAGTAAGGCACTATGAAAGAACAGGGTCTAAGAATCTCAAGAACATTTTTTCCCAAGAAATCAGCAATCGTTATTTAGTGTAAAGCACTACTTAATATTCACTTCAATCAATGTCCCATCTCTAACGACTGCTTCTCTGAGTGGCATCCACCCAAGGCTCCAGTGATAAATATTTAATAAAGGAAACTCCCTCTTTTTTTTTTATTTCTCCCATAAGCATTAAATTAATTACTTCATTTTAACAAGCAAAGCTGCTCTCTCAAATGCCACCTCAACATTTCACATACTTGAAAACTGTCTCTGTACCAGGTTGATTTACAGAGAAACATTTAGAAAAATAAAAAAATTGGGGGATGGATTTTTGGCAGGAAAAAAAAACATAAAAAGATACTTAGCCCACAAAATGGCAGCAATCTGATATGCCTCTCTCTTTTGGATATGGTAAGCATTCTCCCATATTTGGTCATTTTAGTGGGATGGCATAGACATTTTGCTTACTGCTAAGGGGAAAATAAAGACATTTTACTTGATCTGTGGAGGGTTTGATTTCCCCAAGACTTTTTTCCCCCCTCCTTTTATTCTTTTTCTTTTTTGGGTATAATTCTCTGTGCACTGAAGACATTCTGTTCTGGTGAGTTCTGCACTTCTTATTCATGGCAATTACTTTCACATCTTTGATCTTGGATGAGATCTCTTGTGCATATTTTGTTCTATTTATGTCTTTGATCTGGTTTCTTGTGATTTTTCTTAAGGTTGTGTTTTTATTCGAAAGACGTTCAGCCTACAATATTTAAAAAGGAAAAAAAAAGGTGACATTTAGTTTATCCATATGACATTGTCTTTTTAGGCATATGGATAAATTAGACTGTCTTTATACTCCTCAGTTCCTTCTTCCAGTATACTGAGAATTTGTTTTTAGCTGTCATAACAGTGGAAAATTCAACAATCAGATGGATTACAGCATGGTCGATCAAACTCAGTGCAATGGTTTTTAAATCGCGTTATTACATTTGTCTTAAAAGAATCAAACCGGTCTTCCAATGAACTGGATAGTGATATAGCTATAAAATAGTAAGGGAGTAAGTTCATAGAGCTCCTCCTCATGGAAGGTTAAGTAGTCTAATTTTTTGTCATTCCTATTACCATTTTATTTAGTATACATTTTTTTGTTTGTTTGTCTAACATATCATTTATACTCGGGATTCAAGGATTCACCTTAAAGGTGACCTGTATTACTAAGGGGAGATTAAACAATAAGACAACAGCTAGCGGTCGCTGTCGTGATGGCAAAGTGCTCTGAAGAAGGGGGCTGCATGGGACCTAGGAATGTACATGACAAAAACTGGTCACCATGGCAACATTTGAGCAGTTGGAGACAAGGAGCTGAACTGAGCAACACAGAACTGCAGTGGCCTGATTGAAAAGAACTGCCTATAATTTAGCTTGACTGACTTCTTATGTAATATGTTTTTTGTACTATGCAAATGACTATAGAGATGTGAGAATCCAAAACAGTCTATAAATCCAGACTGCAATCACTAACATACACCTTCCTTTGAAGGTGCGATTAGGAATTCCAGTGTGTAGCAAGCTAGAGGGTTCTCTGTTCTAATGATCTTAGACTGTGAGCATTATTTCAGGTGTTTCTGTATTAAGCCATGTCTGTAAACAAGATTTTTATATTTTAGAAGCCTATTTAGGCAACCACTGCATATCATTTTGTAATAGCAAGAAAACCAAAATGAGAAGAAAAAACTATAAGAAATTGGTAGTTGAACAGTTCCATGGTGAGCCTCATCATAGAAAATATAATTCAATAAAGTTTTTCTTTTCTTCTTTTTTGTTTGTTTGTTTCTTTGTTTTTTGCTCCTTATCTGAATAATTGTCCTTGGTTTCTTTTTCAATTGGTTTGTATTGCATACAGAAGGGAGCTCAAACGACTCTATAAGCTGATGGACAAAGGCTAAATGGCCTTTTTGTTTTATATTTGCATAGCAGGACAGGGGACCTCTGAGGATAACTCACTTCATGTGAATGAATAAGAACAACTAGAATATAACTTATTTAAAATGCCATAAGAACAACGATGCCTCAGCTAATAAATCTTCTAAACATTAAATCTCTTCCTAAGATTCAGTACTGTTGATCATGCAAGTACTTTATATATCATGTTGAGTAGAATTACAATGAATCATGTAGCTTAATGGCAATATCCCTGCTAAATTATGCAGATGATAATAATAAGAAGAATAAAATTAGTAGTAACTATAGAAATGATTATAGCCTAAATTTACTGAGTACCATGTCTATTCCTTTTTATCCGCACAAAATTGCTGCAAGATAGAAATAATCATTCTCCCTATTTGGCAGATAGAGGATCAGAGAGGTCAAGTAATTTGCCCAAGGTTACACAGATAGTAAATTACACAGCCCTGATTAGAACCTAGAGCCATCTGGCTCCAAAGTTTTGTTTTTATAAGCATGTTTTTTTCTGGCTTTGTATACTCAGAGAACTTTTTAAATAAGACTTTTCTTCTCTGCTTGTATGACCAACACTTTTGTCTGCCCAAGTCATCTCTTATCAATCAGTTGCAGCCTTTTCTTGCTAAGTCTCAGCTTCCAGCCACACACAGACACTGGAAACTTACTTGAGCTAAAACTCATTACCTTGCCTCTTATAAATACGCTATGTAAAGTTTTCTTTCCTTATGATAATGTGTCATTGAGCCTTTCCTTCTTTTTTTTTTTTTTTTTTTTTTTTTTTTTTTTTTGAGACCCAGGCTGGAGTGCAGTGGCACGATCTTGGCTCACCGCAACCTCAGCCTCCTGGTTTCAAGCAATTCTCCTGCCTCAGCCTCCCAAGTAGCTGGGATTACAGGCGCCTGCTACCATGCCTGGCTAATTTTGTATTTTTAGTAGAGACGGGGTTTCCCCATGTTGGTCACGCTGGTCTCGAACTCCCGAGCTCAGAAGATCTGCCCGCCTGGGCCTGCCCAAGTGCTGGGATTACAGGCCTGAGCCGCCACGCCCAGCCTACCTTTCCTTCTATTTTATTTGGCTATAACACATTAGGAAGGAGAATTTGTCTTTCTTTGAGTCTTGAATGTCCTCATTCACGAAGCATACGTGCGTGTTGCTATCATGAAAGGATCAGGCAACCAAGGGAGCCACTGGCCAGGATTCACTAGAACCCAGAAGTTACCTGGGCTGGAAGAGCTGCCTGGCACAATGAGTCAGGAAGTTTCTCTTCTCTTTTGTGTCTGGTTTCTGTTGCTCAGCACTCCATTTGTGAGATTCATTTGTGTTGTTTTGTGTGACTGTGTTGTTTCTATATAGTATTGCACCGTATAAACATTGCACAATCTATTCATCTACTCTATTACTGGTGGACATTTGGATGTTTTCAGTTAGGGTTAGTATGAATAATGCTGTTTAAAACATTCTAGCATATGCCTTTCAGGAAATATAGGCATACATTTGTTTAGGTGTCACAACTGGTAGGGCAGACTATCTGCATATAATCAGCTCTTGGCAGTAGACAGTGCCAAAGAGCTTTCAAACATGATTATACCATTCACCTTCCCACCAGCAAAGAGTGTAGGAAAACTCCACTCACTTCACATTGGTGACAACACCCTAGGGGTTTTGGGGTTGTATTGTGGTCATGTGATAACCAATGAGATTGTGTACCTTTTCCTATGTTTCAGTTTCATGTAGATGTTTTGTTTGTGTGAAGGGCCTTTTTAAGTATCTTGCCCATTTTTTGATCATTTGGCTTTCCCTTGATTTGTAAAAAAGCGTTGATTTTAAGTGATAAATCAGTGCATTGATAAATGATATATATAGGAAATGTTTCATGCTTTTTTTTTTTTTCCTGTCCAGATTCTTATCTATTTTTTAATTTCACAGCACTCGAGTATTAGTTAAGAAACAATCTAGTCTGCTATAATAAGAAACCCACAATGCAATGACTTAAATAAGGAAGAAATTCATATCATTCTCATGGAACAATCTAAGGAGCCCTGAGTATCAAGAAGCTCAGCTATGCTGGGACTGAGGCTCCTTCCTTCTCAAGAGTATTCATACTCAAGAGTATTCTGAAGGCAATACTCTTGTCCTAAAGGTAGGTCATCACCATTTCTGCATTCAGACTCAGCGGTAAAAGGAAAGAAGAGAGGGGCATGCTTTTGTTTGTTCATGGATATGACTTGAAAGTTGTACACTTCTGCTCACTTCCCAGTAGCTAAATCCTAGTCTTATTGCTGAGCTCTATTAGTGAGGTTCAGGGAAACAGCAAGGGGAGCAAGGACTAGGATGAAGAGGGAGGCTGGGAAATATACTGTTGATTTGGTGCCCATTTTGCTTAGCTAAGTCTTCTGCTACAGTGGAAGAATGGAAGAAAAAATCGCCAATGGATTACACTCCACACCCTAACTGTCAGATTTCTACACCCTGAATTTATTTCCCCCCACTTATTTATATATATATATATATATATATTTATTTTTTTTTTGAGATGAGGGTCTCACTCTGTCACCCAGGCCTGGTGTGCAGCAACTGTAACCTCAAACTCCTGGGCTCAAGTAACCCCTCATTTCAGTCTTCCAAGCAGCTGGGATTACAGACATGCACAGCCACACCTGACTAAACTCTGAATTTACAGATCAGAAAGATTTCTCAGGTAGGTACCTCCCGTGTATTTCTGTTAGATTACAGAACTGGTGTCTGAAAAATATCTGAAACCCCTTCTAGGTATCAGTGTCCAACAGGGATGGCATTTCAAAAGTTTCTTTTTGTCTAATGAATTAAGAGCTTGCATAAGATTTTCACATGAAAACAAAGGCAGGCATATTTAAACTGCCAATGAGGGTCATCTTATTTATACACCAGTGACAGTGTTTAGGGATATTGTGTTAGCTTTCTAGAGCTTCTGTAACAAATATCACAGACTATGTGGCCTAGACAACAGAAATTTATATTCTCACAATTCTGCAGGTGTCAGGGAGGCTTGCTCCTTCAGCGGTCTCTCTCCCTGATTTCTAAGTGGTTGCTTACCCCTTGTGAACTTCACATGGTCTTCCCTCTGTGCGTCTGTGTCATAATCTCCCCTTCTTATAAGGATACAGGACATATTGGATTATGGCCCACTCTAGTGACCTCCTTTTAACTTAATTGCCACTTTAACGACCCTATCTTCAAATACAGTCATATTATGAGGTACTGGGGATTGGGATTTCAGCATATGAATTTAGGGCAAGGGAGGAGGACATAATTCAGATGTAGAAGGCAGATGAGTTGACTGTACTGGTGTACGTTTCTCCAAGAATGAGCCTTGAATGAAGAAAAAGGAAGTTTGGTGAGAAATTTCAGCCTAGCAGTTTTTACCTGGGACATTTATTCCTGACAACTTGGAGGACTTCCCACAGTTGTGAAGGTTTTTCCTCTCCTTGTGTAGGGATTATTCTCCCTTCCCCACCTCCCACCTATTCCTGGAGGAATTCTGTGTATGTTACTGCATGTTCCGCTCTCCAAGCACAACACGTTCCTATGGGGAGGCGCACTGCCAATGCCAAGGTCAATACCAGGAAGATGCACGCCCTTCGCTGCAGGTCCATGAGTGAGAGCAGAGGTTTTTTTTTTTTTTTTTTTTGAGATGCCAGTCAGCCGGCTCCGTGTTGGTTGTCAGCTTGAAGCTACTGGTGGGATTTCCTATGGCTAGACAAAGAAGATCTTGGGCTTGGAATTAGGGCTTTGTATGCTGTGAATATAGAAACCAGGATAGATACTCTGGAGTGAGGAGTGTCCTATGAGGGCGCATCGAGGCCCTGGGACCAGAGCAGGGAAACTGCAAGGGAGCAGGCACTGGGGTGAGGAGGAGCTGCAGTACTGGGGACGGAGGGCTGGGATGGAGGGAGGGGTTCATGGAAACAGGACAGGCTGTGCCCCACCCTGGCCTTTGTCATTTGGACTCACCTCTCCAACCATCACTGACAAGTTGATAAGAAGGGTATTGGGGGCAGTGGAGGGGATATAAGAACCGGGAAAGAAAGAAGGAAAGAGAACTGTGAGATCTGCAGCAGCTGGCAGAAAAGGAGCTGCTATTGTAGCAGGGAAAACTGTTGAGTTTCTGTAGCCATGAGGCAGGGGCTGCCACCCCAGCCATATCTGAGTGGATGTTTTAGTGCCACCCTGCCTGTAGTACACTCACAGAATTTCTTAATTGTTTATACTTTTGTGTTGTTTATTTTTTTCATCAGGAACCATGGTAATATGGTTATTTTTTTCTCCAATTGAAAAATAAATACTTGAATCATAACAGGTGAATTAGTTGAATTACATTTAAATTTATTTAGAAATTATGAGATAAGAAGCTGTTTCTGGAAATTCTACATCTTATGTTTAAATCTAGAAAAGTACATTCATTTGGTATAAAAATAAAAAGTTACAAAATTGGATAAGTTTTCCTGTGAATATTTGGTGCGTACTAGATGTTACAAAAAAAGACCGTGAAATCACAGAGATATAAAAGTCTTTGAGTTCCTTCTGTGCACACACCTTTCTTCGAATTGGCATCTCTCTGTATATTTATTGCACATGTTGCCAAAACAGGTCCTGTGCACCTGGGCCACACCCCTACTAGAGCCATCACCTGTGTTTGGTAATGACATAGTTCTAGAAAAATAACTAAGCCGTGTCCATATTTCTCTTCTGTTTCCTCATTTCCACTGTGTGTCAACATCTCTGCACTGAACGCTTACTGGGAGAAAACCATCACGCCAGCTACTGTGAGGTTTTACCAGGTCGGAAGAAATGCTCTTTTGCCCTTCAGCCATTTAGGAACTAAGTGGGGTGACAGTCATCCTAACTCCCAGCCCATATGTCAGGAGAGAGGACTGTCATATGGCTATATAATGATGATCACTCTGAAGAGGTTCTCTCCTAGGTAATCACAGAGCACTGTGACTTGTTCAGACTCTACGTGTATTAGATTTACTGTCTGGAAGATCTGTGCCATCTGGGACCTGGTGGAGACGGGCCAAGAGGACCACCCGTAGTTTAGCTCCTGCGGTTTTTCAGGCAGCTGGGCAGCAAAGCCGCACGGGCTTCAGGAGTCCGTTGTAATAAGGGTCTTAATGCAGATGAAGTTTGAGATGGGAGGAGACTTTCTATTTAATTAGAAATGACATCAGAGGGAGGGTGAGATGAAGCAGGTGGAACAGGAGGCACAATAGGGGTAGGTGGGGAAGAAGCACCCTTTTGTAAATTAGCCATTGTTTGTGCATATTTACAATGTGGAGTCATGAGGAAAAGCAAGTGAGTGACGGTGAGTCTGTTTCTTGCTCATAGGTTTTGGAAGTCATTCATTCTGGAAATACTCCAGGAGTGCTTGATGTGTATCAGCCAGGGACTGACATCCCAGGAAGACAACAATGAAGAAAACAGATTTCCAGCTTTTGTGCAGTTTATATGCTAATAGGGAGAGCTATAATGCAAGAAAAATAAATGGGTATGGCATATATTATCTTAGAAGGTGATGTGCTATGGGAACAGAATAAAGTAGGTTTAAGAGGATGAAGGGTTGTGAGGAAGTGCGACATTTGAAATAGACATTTGAGCAGAGGTTGAAAGAAACAAGCACCATAGGCTGTGGGTATCGTGAGGCAGAAGAAACAGGAAGTGCGAAGGCTCTGGGGTGGCAGAAGGAGGACAGTGAGAGAGGAGGCCAGCAGGCCTGGAGCACAGCGAGGAGACTGGAGACGCAGAGGAGAGAAGGGCAGAGAGGTAATGGGAGCCAGACCGTGTTGGGCCTTTGGGGCCTTAGTGAGGGCTTTGGCTTTTACTCTTAGTAAAGAGAGCAGGCGGGGCATGGTGGCTCACTCCTGTAATCCCAGCACTTTGGGAGGCCGAGGCAGGTGGATTGCCTGAGGTCAGGAGTTCAAGACCAGCCTGGCCAACGTGGTGAAACCCCCGTCTCTACTAAAAATACAAAAATTAGCCGGGCATGGTAGCAAGCACCTGTAATCCCAGCTACTCAGGAGGCTGAGGCAGGAGAATTACTTGAACATGGGAAGCAGAGGTTGCAGTGAGCCAAGATTGTGCCATTGCACTTCAGCCTGGGTGACAAGAGCAAGACTTCATCTCAGAAAACAAAACAGTAGCCACTCGGGCATCACGCAAAGTGGAATACGCTCAGGTATTTCAATATTTCACGAGCCTGTGTTTCAGACCTGATGTTGTACTGAGTACTGAGGATATAGTGGTGACTGTGAAAGCAGCCTTTGCCCTCAAGGAATTTATTTTACTGGAGGATTTATTTTACTGGACCACCTAAGGAAGGGATGTGTCAGATTGGGAGCAGGCATAGCAGAGAAAGGACACAATTGGCCATTAGGTCTAAGATGTGAGCAGTGCTTGGTCAAATGCTTTGACTGGCACCAGGAAGGCAACCTAAGACTCATCCTCAGTGACCTACCCCAATTCTACAGCCTCACCTCTGGACAACAGCATTCCCCAGGGTGGATTTCCCACTCTCGGAAGTCTGAAGTGTGGACAGGTGCATTTGATGTGCCTATCTCCTGAAATAAAATTAAATGCCTGGCCGAGCGCGGTGGCTGATGCCTGTAATCACTGAACTTTGGGAGGCCAAGGAGGGTGGATCACCTGGGGTCAGGGGTTTGAGACCAGCCTGGCCAAGATGATGAAACCCCATCTCTACTAAAAATACAAAAATTAGCTGGGCATAGTGGCAGGCACCTGTAATCCCAGCTACTTGGGAGGCTGAGACAGGAGAATCGCTTGAACCTGGGAGGTGGAGGTTGCAGTGAGCCGAGATTGTGCCATTGCACTCCAGCCTGCTACAAAAAGAGAGAGACTCCATCTCAAAAAATTAAAATGATAATAATAAAAAAACCCTAATGCTTTTGGAGGAGAGGAGTGTGGCCTCAGTCTTATCAGTCACCACACCGCGGGAAAGGAGTCCGAAGCCTCTCCTGCCAGTATGTTTTGAGGGGGAAAAAGGAGGAGCTCCTGAAATGACTAAATGTTTGAGGTGGGAATGGGGGGAGGGAAGAGGTGGAGGAAGTGCCTGAGAATCACAGGGTTGGTGACACCAAAGGTAAACCCAGCCTGAGGGACAGCACGGCAGGACATGGACTATGTGAACAAGTGGAGCTCATCGAGTTAAACGGATGTAAAGGAGGTCAGCCAGGTAGTGACAAAAAGCTATGGACATAATTGGCAGAGAAATGAGGGAATCCAGGCAATATGTAGAAGTGAAAGCATTACTGATTGGTAATAAACTGAACTAAAAATGTGAAGACAGGGTCTCTTATTTGTTATAGTCTTTTCTTTTCTTTTTTTTTCTTTTTCTTTTTTCGAGATGGAGTCTCTCTCTCTTGCCCAGGCTGGAGTGCAGTGACACGATCTTGGCTCACTGCAACTGCTTTTTCTCGGGTTCAAGCTATTCTCCTGCCTCAGCCTCCCAAGTAGCTGGGACTACAGGTGCCTGCCACCTTGTCTGGCTAATTTTTGTATTTTTAGTAGAGATGGGCTTTCACCATATTGGCCAGGCTGGTCTCCAGCTCCTGACCTTGTGATCTACCCTCCTCAGCCTCCCAAAGTGCTGGGATTACAGGTGTGAGCCACCATACCCAGTCTGTTATAGTGTTTTCTGAGTATCTGAATAACTGAACACATCAGCAAGTTTATTTCTTCAGGGATGCTCCAAAGTCTCAGTTTTTCTTTAGGTTTTATTTTTCTTTTCTTTTTAGCACTTCTTCTTCTTCTTTTTTTTTTTTTTCTCTTGAGGCAAGGTTTTGCTCTGTCACCCAGGCTGATATGCAGTGGCATGATCATGGCCCAGTACAACTGCAAACTCACGGACTCAGTTGATCCTCCTGCCTCAGCCTCCTGAGTAGCTGGGACTACAGAGCATACCACCGCCACTCAGCTAATTATTTAACTTTTTGTAGAGACAAGAGTTTGCTATGTTGCCAGGCTGGTCTCAAACTCCTGGCCTCAAGTCACCCTTGATCCTCTTGCCTCAGCCTCCCAAAGTGCTAGGATTACAGGTGTGAGCCACCATGCCCAGCCTCCTGTAGGTTTTGATTCTCTTTGGAATGCTCTTTTCGGAACAGTCCATTATCTTAAGTCAGTATTACTTTCTTGAACATTTGACTAGTTTTGGTGTCCCCTCCCCTTCAAAAAAAAGATCAAAGTAAATTGCATCTTATTTCTGCTTTTTTTAAAGGGAGAAAATACCTAAGTATTTTGTGCTTTATACCATGGATTTGCAAACATTTTCTGTAAACAACTCTAAAATAAACATTTTAGGCTTTGCAGGCGATACATTCCCTGCTGCATCTACTCAGGTCTGCTGCTATAGCATGAAAACAGCCATAGATAGTGTGTAAAGGAATGAATGTGTCTGTGTTCCAGTGAAACTTTATTTGTAAAAACAGGCAGTGGGCCAGATTTGGACCTTGAGCCAGAGTTGGCCAATTTCACCATTACATTATCATCTTCAAAATATGCCTTTGTTGAAGATTATTTTACTTGTGACTATGTTTTGTTGAGTTGATGTAATTTATTATCATTCCTAGTGTATATCACATTTTACACCAAAATCTTGTGGTTTTAATAGCGGCGGTTTTAAAAGGCTAAAACTTTCCACATTTTAACTTTTTTCCCCCCAAGTTTCAGTCTTTTGTGGACATTTAGAATGGATCCAAGCAGTGTTAAAGCTTTTAATTGTCCACTTTCTTTTCACTGGAGGAAATAACATTTATAATTTCTTGTGTCATTTTAATTCTACACCAGCGATGTCATCAGTAGTTTTCTATTGCAAATGTAATAAAAAAGTAAAAATTAATTTTCTATCATTTGAATCAAAATGTCCCAATGCCTTGATATGGTGCTAAAGTAAAACTGTAAAGTTAATGGAATATTATAATCTGCAAGATGCTCTTTTGTTGAGGAAGGAAAATTGGCTCATATTCCATGGTATGAAAGGTTTATAGCAACAGGACCAACTAAATCAGCAATTAACAGTGAAAACACCAGATAAAACTGGATCGATCCCATCTTCTTTTACTGAGAGAATAGAAATTTCCTATCAGAATACGCAAAGGTTCTTTTCTGTCTCATTTTTAATGCTTAGGCAAACAGATGCCCTGGCTTCCAAATCTTGCATTAGGAAAAAAAAAAAAAAAAGTAGCAGTATTAAAAAAGAGCAACATTTACTCTTTGCCTGTACAGGAGTAATTAAAATGTTGACGGCATACTGGCATATTCTCGAGCTTTGCAACAGCTGCCATTGCTATGGCACCCAGCCGTAGAGCCAGGGCAGGCTTTATTGGTAAACTGCTCTGCTGGGCCACAGACACTGTGCCTCCATTTCACACTAGCATCTGTTGCCGTATTTTAAATCTTCATTCCACAAACTTTGACGAAGGCAAAGATTCCATACCATATGCATTTGCTTCTTCAATAGAGCAGGTCGGTTTTCTAGGACCACAACCTAAGCTTTTATTTCCGGAAATTAACGCTGCATTTTGCCCCTGATTTTGTTAGTAGCAAAAAGATTTTCACTTTTTTGTGCAATCTACATTTAGAAAATGGAAATAATGTTGAGTTAGATTTTTTTTTGTGAGGAGGGAGAATGAAGGCTTCTAACAAGCCTCACCAAGTAAGACTGGCAGCATGCATCTTTTAGGCATTTTCAAGCTTGTTTCAATTTGTGGGGACGGCAACCACCACGTCATTCTCTGATGACAACAGCTTCAAATGTGGCTGTACCAGGGCTACCAAGACATCCATTTAAAAAGAGAAGCGTGTAAAATCCAGATTTGAAATTCAATAAGGAATCCAAAGACAAGTCTAGCTTTCAGGTCATCTCCTAGCTAAATGAATAAATGAATAGGCAAACTATTGCATAAAAAAAGAAAAAAATCTAGAGGGCAACTAAAGGAAGCCTTGCTCACTACTATCTGAAAATAGCCTCGTCTGGAAAGGTATGCTTTTAGACTAAGAAAGCAGAAAAAACTAATTAGACAAGAAGCAACCGTGAACAAACATGTTAGCAGAATCAATAACTGGAACTGATCAGCTATTTCTTTAATTGTGCCAGCTGGACGTCCGTGATGTGCTTAGCAGAGCATAATTACCCGCTTCCATCCCATAGCAAAGATCTTTTCTTTTTTCTTCCCTTTACATAAATAACTGGGCATATGCCATTTAATAATGATGATAATAATAATATTTTTTAAAATGTAAAAAGTAGTGGAAAATGAGGTATCTCATGTAAGATGATATTTTATGAATAATTATAAGGAGGCCGAGTAAGTATGCCAATTGTGCTAATAAGAATGTGAGCTATCAAGGAAATGTAACTAATTTCTTAATTTAAAGGCCATTATGTGCTCTGTGTGCAAAGCTGCATTATTAAAAGTAGGGACCATTTGCTCTGTTTTAGTATGGGTTGTGTAGCTTGTTCCCGTTTGTACAGCCATAACTGATCTGGGCCCAGAGCACTTTGCCTACTGCAACTTGAAGGACCATGCAATACAGTTGTCTGGTACCATTAGGAGGAATTAAGATGGACTTTTTGAGTTGTGTAAGTAAAAGGAATAGAGAAGAGAAAGGTTTCACTAGTTAATTCAAAGGAAAAAAAGTCCTAGCCCAATTGATTTGTACACTTTTTTCCCCCAAGTGACAGCAAAACAAAGGTTTGTAAGCATGTAATAGACTGGAAGGACCAGTGTTTAAAAGCCCAAGTTTAGCTGTGTGTAACCAAAGAAAGCTTATCGTTTCTGACATATTGCTGTGGGAAACTGGCCTCTTTAGGGCAGTTGTCACCTGGAAAAGTGACATGTTAAAGGAAATATGTACATAGGGAGTGAAGGGCAAACCAGAAAATACTGGAAGATTCTGATAAAAGTAAGGATTTACTAATGCTTATTCAAAACTTACCTAAGATGTTGTTTCTAGAAGGAAAATATTTCTTCAATTTGTTTGGAATGACAAACATTATTGTTATGGGGAAGAAATCATAATAATAAATGTTTTGACACGTTTGCTCCTAGATAGAGAAAAAACTTACGGAAGATGGAGTAAAATACATATTCAAGTGACAATGGTCTGCTTTTATTTTTCTGAGTTCATTGTTCCACATTAAAATAGAAAAATGACTGTTTTATTCAGCAGGCATAACTCATCACAGCTGAAAAGACTATAGCTACATTGGGGTTGTTGATGCCTGGGTTCTACCAGCCCTGGAGAACAGTTCCTGTTTCTTCTGTGATGTTCAGAAAAGACAGTCCCTGCACTCTCTCTCTTCATTACCAGCAACTCAGTTCAACTCTGTTGAATTTGGTTCAGTTTAGTGCAATTCACCCAACCTTCATTGTGCAATTGCAAAGCACCGGTCTATCGGTCTATCGGTCTATCGTAAGGCACCAGTCCTTAGAGAAGCCCGTCACCTTCCAGTCCCAGAGGGAATGTGTATTTCCTTTTATTCAGGCTGTCTAAAGGCAGTCAAGCCAAACTAGTTGGCAGCGTGGTGGCTCATGCCTGTAATCCTAAAACACTGGGTGGCCAAGGCAGGTGCATCATCTGAGGTCAGGAGTTCAAGACCAGTCTGGCCAACATGGCAAAACCCCATCTGTACTGAAAATGCAAAAAATTAGCCGGGTGTGGTGGTGCACACCTGCAGTCCCACCTACTCAGAAGGCTGAGGCAGAAGAATCTCTTGAACACAAGAGGCGGAGGTCGCAGTGAGCCGAGATCGCGCCACTGTACTCCAGCCTGGGCAACAAAGTGAGACTGTCACAAAACAAAACAAAACAAAAGAAAATAAAACAAAACACCAGGAAGAAGTAAATTGCTGCCTGTAAGAGATTTCTACCTTGAAGTTACCAGATAGTTCTATTTGAATGAGGATGGAAGGAGAGCCCATTTCTCCCATCAGTAATTTGCTTTCTGACTTTGGCTAGGTTATTTGACCTCTCTGGAGCCTGATGAGTTTTATCTATAAAATAGGGAATGCAACATGTACTTGTCTCTTTTGTGGGGGGAAATTAAAACATTACAGAATAATACTAAAAATAAGACATCCAAGTTCTCAATATCCAGAATTTACAGAAGTTTATATTTTATAATATTTGTTTCTAATAGTGTTTGTTAACATTTTTTTTCAAACCTAATGAGTCGTGTGTGTAAACAACAGCTATAAAACGGGAGAAAAGCAATTGTTGGTATATTAGGTGCTTTCAGGTGGAAAGCAAGAAATATCTCAGGTTATCAGGTGCTGATACTTTATCTTAAAACACAGGAAGTGATAAGTTTAGCTGCCGCACAACCCCTCTGGGTCCCCAGGCTCAGGTCTCTTCATGGAGAAATGGCCTTTGTAATCAAATCATGCAGATGTTGCATAGTTAATTTCATTAGTCTATATGGTGAAGCATAGAAAGAAGTATGGGTTCTAGAGGAGCATATAAACGTTTGCTGTACAGCACAGAATTTTAGAAAAGAAAAGCCTACCTGTATCCAGTCTTTTGCAGGGCAAAGGGAGTATTAACTGAAATTCAGATTTAACCTTCTCATTGATAATGTATTATTTACTACTATGATAACCCATGCCCCCCTTTCCTGATTTTATTCTTGTCCCCATAACACTTACCACTTTTTAGCTTTTTTATTGTGTATTTTTTTTTTAAATCTCTGTCTGCCTATAGAATATTAGCTCGCATTGGCTATTACCTATTCCTATAAATTAGCCACAGTGTGAGGACAAAGGACAAGCTGATTCTAATAGTAACAACGCCCCTTCACAAAATAAGGACTGGCCAGTATCACCAGCGCATGGCGCCTAGACTAGGTAGAACATGATTTCCCCTTTTCTTCCTTCATACAGTACCTTCAAAAAGTAACATTTAATGTATTAGCAAAATGGTTAACTGTAAATCATTTTCCCCATTTATTTGTGGTAAAATACACACAACATAAAACTTACCATCTTCCTTGTACAGTTCAGTGGTATTAAGTATGTTAGTATTGTTGTACACCCATCACTACCATCCATCTCTAGAATGCTTTTCATCTTGCAAAACTAAAACGCTGTACCCATTAAACAATAACTCCCCATTTCCGCCTCCCACCAGCACCTAGCAAACACCACTTTACTTTCTCTCTACAATTTGTGCTACTCTAAGTACTTCATATAAATGGAATCATACAGTATTGGTGTTTCTGTGACTAGCTTATTTCATTTAACAAAATGACGTTAAGGCTCATCTATGTTGTGGCATGTGTCGGGAGTTCCTCCCTATTCTCTGTCTTGTTTGTCTCAGCTCCAATCTTTATTATTTCCTTCCTTCTGCTAGCTTTGTGCTTATTCTAATTTTTGTAGTTCCTTAAGTTGTAAAGTTAAGTTTTTCATTGGAGATATATCCTGGTTTTTACATTTAGTTACATGTAGTTACATTTGTAGCTACAAATTTCTCCCTTAGTACTAATTTCACTACATCCCATACGTTTTGGTATATTGTGTTTTGTTTCCATTCATCTCTAAGTATTTTCTAATTTCCTGTGATTTCTTCTTTGATCATGGGTTATTTACAAGTTGTTGTTTAATATCCATAAATTGGTGAATTTTCCATTTTGATTTCCAATTTTATCTTGTTGTGGTCAGAGAAGATATTTTGTATTATACCTATTTTTTAAAGTTGATTGAGACTTAACATATGGTCTATCCTGGAAAATGTCCCAAGTATTCTTGAGATGAATGTATATGCTATTGTTATTGGGTAGAGTTCTATTAGGTCTAATTTGTTTATTGTGTTGTTTCAGTCATCCACTTCCTAACTTATCTTCTGTCTGTTTTGTTAGTTATTATTATTATTTTTTGAGACAGAGTTTTGCTCTCTCATCCAGGCTGGTGTGCAGTGGTGTGATCTCAGCTCACTGCAACCTTCACCTCCTGGGTTCAGGCAATTTCCCTGCCTCAGCCTCCCAAATAGCTAGGATTGCAGGTGCCTGCCACCATGCTCGGCTAATTTTTGTCTTTCTAACAGAGATGATATTTCACCATATGGGCCAGGCTGGTCCCAAACTCCTGACGTCAGGTGATCTGACCACCTTGGCCTCCCAAAGTGCTGGGTTTACAGGCGTGAACCACTGTGCCTGGCTGGTTGTTCTATTTATTATTAAGAAAGATATTGAGATTGCCAATCATTATTGTAGAACTTTCAATTTCTCTCTTCAGTTCTGTCAATTTTTGTTTCATATATTTTGATGGTTTGTTATTAAATGTGCAATGTTTATAACTATTGTATTTTCTTGCTGTATTAAATTCTTTATTAATATTTAACATCCTTCTTTTAATTCAAAGTATACATTGTCCAATATTAATATAATCAACCTATTCTCTTTTAGTAAGTGTTTTCATGGAATTCCTTTTTTCATCCTTTCACTTTTTTTTTTTTAAAAAATTGTTATGTTTTTAAGTTGAATACAATGATGTTTGATATACATATACATAGTGAAATGGTTACTGTAGTCAAGCAAATTAACATGTCCATCATCTCACATAGTTACACATTTTGTGTGTGTGCAGTAAGAGACCCCAAATTTAATCTTTTAGCAAAACTCCCAAGTACAATAAAATACTGTTAAGTATACTCCTAATGTTATACATTAGATCTCTAAATGTGTTCATTCTACGTATTTGATAATTTGTATCCTTTGACCTATCTCTCCATTCTTCCCATAATTCCCGCACCTCACCTGGGGTAACTGCTGTTTTATTCTCTATCTCTATGTATTTGACATTTTTTTTCTTTTAGATTCCTCATATAAGCAAGATCATGCAGAAGTTTTCTTTCTGTGTCTGGCTTATTTCATTTAACATAATGTCCTCCAGATTCATCCATGTTATGACAAACAAGAGCTCCCTCTTTTTATAAAGCTGAATAATATATACATTGTGTGTATATATCTACAGCTATATACACACATATACACATATGCTATAGTTTCTTTATCCATTTATTTGTCAACTGACACTTTGGGGCTTTGGTTGTTTCCATATCTTGGTCACTTCGAATAATGCTGCAATGAACACGGTAGTGCAGATATCTTTATGAGGTCACTTTATTTCCTTTATATATAATGTGTTCAAAAGAGGAATTGCCAGGTTATATGGTAGTTCTATTTTTAATTTCCTTACATTCTTTCACTTTCGATGTATTTGTGTCTAGATCTAAAGCAAGTCTCTTGTAAACAGCATATAGCTGGATCATGTTTTTGTTTTCCTTATGCCTGAGAAATTTTGTCTCTCATTTCCTGCATTACTGTCTGCTTTTGTGTTTAGTTAAAAAAAAATTTTTTTTTTTTTTGAGACAGAGTCTCGGTCTGTCACCTAGGCTGGAGTGCAGTGGCGCAATCTCAGCTCACTGCAAGCTCTGCCTCCTGGGTTCACGCCATTCTGCCTCAGCCTCTAGAGTAGCTGAGACTACAAGTGCTCACCACCATGCCCGGCTAATTTTTTTGTGTTTTTAGTAGAGATGGGGTTTCACCGTGTTAGCCAGGATGGTCTCGATCTCCTGACCTCGTGATCCGCCCACCTCGGCCTCCCAAAGCACTGGGATGACAGGCGTGAGCCACAGCACCCGGCCGTCTAGTTAATTTTTAAAGAGTGAAACATTTTAATTATCTTTGTATTTCCTTTTGTGTATATTCTATACCTATTTTCTTTGTGGTTACCATGGGGATTATATTTAACATCCTAGAATTATAGCACTCCAAGTTGAATTTTTACCATATTAACTTTATTTTTTCTTATTATTATACTTTAAGTTCTAGGGTACATGTGCACAATGTATTAACTTTAACAACACACAAAACTGCTCCTTTACAGCCCCGTCCACACTGTTTTTAGTTGTTGATGTCACAAAATTATATCTTTATACATTAAAGTTTATATACATTAATGTAAACATCCAAATTTAGGTTAATGTATAGTGTAAATAAGTATGATGCATGCATAAAATTAAGATACATTAATATATTAAAGATATTAAAGTTTATGTCCAACAACATAAACTAACAATTTTTCTTTCTGAGACCCTCAGGCTGGAGTATAGTGGCATGATCATGGCTCATTGCAGCCTCAACCTCCTAGGCTCAATCAGTCCTCCCACCTCAGCCTCCAAAGCATTTGGAACTATAGGTGCACACTACTACACCTGGCTAACTTTAAAAAAAACATTATGTAGAGATGGGGGTCTCTGGCCTCTAACTCCTGGCCTCAAGTAATCCTCCCACCTTGGCCTTTCAAAGTGCTGAAATTACAAGCATGAGCTACCATACCCAGGCAACTAATAATTTGTTAATGCATTAGTCACTTACATAGAAAACAAAATGTAGAATTACAAACCTGAATTACAATAATACTAACTTCTATAATTGCTTTCCAGATTTTGCCTTTGGCTGGAAGTGACCCAAATTAAGTGCAACTTAACTTCTAAGCCTTTCCCAGTGTTGCTGTCTGGGTGGAGAAAAGGATTTCTGGTGCTCTGTACTCCGTTATATTCCCAGAATTCTCTGACTTCTTATATTTAAAAAGGACATTATTAATTACAGAGAAACTGAAGCTCTCCTTAACCACCATCCATGATTCCTTTTCTCTCCCTGAGATCGTGGGTGTTCTCCCAGCCTATCCTTTGTATTTTTCCATACAAATATATAGAATCGTGAACAGCATGTAGTATTGCTTTTTGTGGTTAAAGTACACGCACTGCTGGCTGTGGTGGCTCACGCCTGTAATCCCAGCACTTCGAGAGGCAGAGGTGGGTGGATGACCTGAGGTCAGGAATTCGAGGCCAGCCTGGCTAACATGGTGAAACCCCATCTCTACTAAAAATACAAAAACTTAGCCAAGCGTGGTGGCATCTGCCTGCAGTCAGTCCCAGCTGCTCAGGAGGCTGAGGCAGGAGAATCGCTTGAACCAGGGAGGTGGATGTTGCAGTGAGCCAAGATCACGCCACTGCACTCCAGCCTGGGTAACAGAGTGAGATTTCCTCAAAAAAAAAAAAAAAACAAAAAAAAACAAACAAAAAAAACCAACACACACACACACTCACACACACACTTTAGCTATTAACATAGACACATTCTGCAACTTTTTCTCTTAACAATTTATATGTTTCTGTTGTACTTTATACATGTTATATATGACATGTAATATATACATGTTATTCTTTTTAGCATTTAATTTTATGCATGCATCACATTTATTTACACTATGCATTAACCTAAATTTGAATATGTATACAGTTTTTAATTTTTCACCCTTGAAAACAATTCTGCCTTTAAAAATATTTAAGTCATCTACCTGTTTAAGAGTTTTTCTAAGAATGACATATCTAGAAGATTTGCTGGACTGGATTGTCGAACTTATTGCTGTTTTTGATCTTGTATTCAAGTTAACTGTTCCCTTGGTATTTGTTTAATACTCTGTACATATCTTTGATTTAAACCCTTAGTACATGTGGCTTAGTCACTTCTTGGCTGAAGTGAGAACATGCCTGTGGAAGACAAGTCTGTGGCTAGGTGAGCCTGTGTGGCCAGCAGTCTCTGATCTGTGCAGGGTATTAATGTGTCAGAACTGAGTGCTCTGGGGATTCTCTAGAGGCTGGCAAGGGCTCCAAACCAGTTGTAGCTCCTGTCTTGTCAGTCCAAACCATAAGACCCAGCTTTGTTTCTTACCTGTGTTTTCCTGCCAGAACACCCTGGGCTGTTACTTGCCTCGAGTTGGAAACAGTTTGCATTTACACCTGTAAATTTATTCATCCTTTTAATTTAAGTAAGGTTTTTTTTTTGGTATGCAATTCTTGATTCTTTAAGAGGTGACAACAGATTTCGGTTTTCTACTGTTATATGAGAATGTTAGGCCCAAGCAACAAGTCATTGTGTAAGAAAACAAAGTGCTGCTGCTGTAAAAAGAAAAAAAAAAGTTTCTGGGTTGGGGGATACATATATATATATATATTTATATATATATATATTTTTTAAATTGGAGACAGAGTCTTGTTCTGTTGCCCAGGCTGGAGTGCAGTGCTGTGATCTCAGTTCACTGCAACCTCTGCCTCCTGGGTTGAAGTGTTCCTTCTGTTTCAGCCTCCTGAGTAGCTGGGATTATAGGCACGCACCACCATGCCCAGCTAATTTTTGTATTTTTAGTAGATAAGGGATTTAACCATGTTGGCCATGCTGGTCTTGAACTCCTTACCTCAAGTGATCCTCCTGCCTCAGCCTCCCGAAGTATTGGGATTACAAGCGTGAGCTACCATGCTTGGCCACATTTTCAATTTAACAAGATTTTGCCAAATTTCTCTTCAAAGTGGCTGTACTAATTTACATTTCTAGAGCAGCTTGTGAATATTTCTATTTCCCTACATTCCTACTGTAACTTAAAATGTCATACTTCTTTATTTTTACTAACTTGACAAATAAAAAAATTGTATTACTTATTCAATTTAAATTTTCTTAATCTATTTGTCTAACTAAAGCCAATAGGATTCTCTCTCAGAACCTTGAATTTTGAGTGGAGTTTTAAGAGGGCAAGGAAAAACAGAAGTTTGTCTAAGAACAGCACCTTGATAAGGCTGTGGCATTGCTGACAAGAGTAGGGGCTCTGCGGGCAGCATTGCCACACAGAACTTTCTACATAATGGAAATGGTCTCTATCTGTGCTTTCCACTGTGGTAAAGCATAAGCCATGCATGGTTGTTGAACACTTGAACAGTGACCAATGTGACTGAGGAACTAAACGTTTTTATTTAATTTAATTTTAATTAATGTAAATGTAAACTTAAATAGTCACATGCCGCTCATGGCTACCATATTGGGCAGCACAGCTCTAGGCTAGTCATTCAAATCCCAACTCTGCTATTTGATATTTGACCTGGGGCAAGTTACTTAATCTCTTCATTACTCTGCTCCATTTCCTGTAAACTACTTTTTTTTTTTAATTTTATTTTTTATTTTTTCCCCTCAAAATGATTTAATGAGTTCAGATGAAATACAGTGCTTAGAGTGGTGTCTGGCATATAGTAAATACTATACAAATGTTTGTTTTTGTTTTACTAACAGGAGTGAACATTTTTATGTTTATTTGGCTTTTAGATTTCTTCCGTGATTCCTTGCATGCAACTTTTGCCCATTTCACTATCGGTCATTTGTCTTTATCTTTGATTCAGTCTAAATAAAATTAATTTTAAGGAACTATCTGATAAAGACTTTAAAGTATATTTAAGATACTCAAAGAGAGAAAAATGACATCCACCAAAAGTTCAGAATAAAGACCTTTTAAATTAAAAATTTCTAGTATGTCTCTAATAAAAGTTCCAAAAGAAGAAAATGTAGAAATATGAGAATTTTCCAGAATTTTAAAAAGAAATGAATCTCAGCACAAAAGTATACTTTGAATATTTAAGTAGGAAAAATAAAGATAAAGCCACATCTACAAACATGGTAGTAAAACTGAAGAACAAGAACAAAACCCCAATCTACAAATCTCTTATTGGTTTTTGCTTCCTACGTCTTACCCTGGCTTTATTTTTTTCCTCAAAGAATTAACTTAATAATCTATAGGTGGTAAACTCTCTTAGTCTTTGTATATTAAAAATTCTTACTCCCTTTCTATTTTCCTTTCTCTTTCTCTCTTGAATTGCAGTCTAGCAGAATATTAAATTCTAAGTTGGTGATTTTTTTCCCTTCAGCACTCTACAGGTATAAATTCATTGTCTCCTGGCCTCTATTATGGCTCATGAGAAGTCCTTTGCCAATATAATTGCCATTCATTTAAGGTAAAGTACACAATAGTTGTAATTAATTTAAAATGTTACTTTAAATGTCTCATTCACAATGGTAACAAAAACTATAAGTTATGAACTGTAAAATACAAAGATGTGTAAGACCTTTGTAGAGAAAATTACAAAACATTTACAGGAAGACCTGTATAACCTCACAGATGGTCCATGTTCATGGATATGTAGAACCATACATGTCTTCGGGTGTGTATAATAATAATAAACATTCTTTGTAAATTCCATTCAATTCTAATAAATATTCCAACATTTTTAACAGATGTGGCAACCTCTTCTTAGGTTTTTGACAGAATGTGGCAAGCTTATCTTCGATTCATGATGAAATCACCGAAGGCCAAAAATAAGACAATTCTGAAGAAAACTAGTAAGGGAATGAGAGCTTGTTCTATGTGGTAAAATGTATATGGCAAAGCATATAATTAAGTGAGTATGCTATCAGTAAAAGTACAGACTGAGAAACTCAGAACAGAATAGACTTAAGTTAATTTTATTGTCTGCCTTTCTTAGCTTTGGTTTTTTTCTTGTTTGAAACTTTGCTTTGCACATTCCTTTTGAGAGAAGTTTCTGATTATGTTTTGTTTTCTCTTTCTTTGTCTCTAGCAGTTTTGTAATTTTGAGTTTCCCCCACCATGGCCTTTTGCTTTCAATTTAGAACCGGGTTCTAAAATGCAATTTTAGAATACCTGTTCTGCAGCAATGTTGAGAATATCACAGATCCAGGGCAGGGAGCTCCTTGATTTCTGGTCATAAGAATGTCAGAGCATAGCTTCTTTGAAAGTTCCAATTCCACAACTCAGTTATTCTTTCTTTACAAGCAAGCAAGCTTTACTCAGCTCCGATCTTCAGGCACTCCATTTTGAAATTTTGAAATTTTAGTTCCCATTATCCTTCAGAAATTGTACTCTCAGCCATCACTATTGGTTTTCAGCAACAGTGCAGCAGACCAGAGGTTTCAGCTCTATTCTGTTTCTCCAGCCCTCTGTCTGCTTTTCATCAGTCTTTTCAAAAGTGTTTGGAGCAGGAGGTTGGGGAGCATTACAGATCATAAATTTATGGAGCCATCTTGAGTCTATGTCCCTTGGGTTACAATGAATTACATTTGAAATATACTTCCAATGAAATGAGAGAGCACGAATTTATGCCTGCGTTATAAAAAAATCTCTAATTTGAGTAGGAACAAAATAAATGCCTAAGTGGTAGGCCGGGCACAGGGGCTCACGACTGTAATCCCAGCTCTTTCAGAGGCCGAGGTGGGCGGATCACGTGGGCCAGGAGTTCAGGGCCAGCCTGGCCAACATGGCAAAACCCTGTATCTACTAAAAATACAAAAAAATTAGTTGGGTGTGGTGGCATGCGCCTGTAATCCCAGCTATTCAGGAGGCTGAGGCAGGAGAATCACTTGAACCTGGGAGGCGGAGGTTGCAGTGAGCTGAGATGGTGCCACTGCACTCCAGCCTGGTGACTGGAGGGCGACCCTGTTTCAAAAACTAAAACTAAAAATAAAATAAAATCCCTAAGTGGCAATCTAAGTTGCATTCTAAGCAAATTCAAACAAATTCTGCTTTTGGCATCTTTGCGTATGGAAATATTCCATGAAAATAAAAAGTACATGCTCATAAAGCCATGAAATACGAAGCACATGCCCACCTCCAGCTCCTGCCTGGCCCCTGCCTGACAACACTGAAAACAGGTAGCCCTTCCTGACCTATAGAAGTGGATTTCTGACTGCTCTGTAAGTTCTATAGAGGCCAGATCAAGGAGCCTTTATTTGCTTTATATTTTGGGGCTTCCTCTAACATTTAATTGTAGAGAAATTCCACTGCTATAAATGTATTTCAACATTCATGATCTATCATAATATCAATCTATAAGTTGTCAACTATCGTAAAACCTTGATATTCTCCAGGATTATATTCTGAGACTTTCACAGTTCCCCAAAGTAGCATTTGCAAATAACCACTACACAGTTAGTTTTCTTAGCTTTCTCATCTGCAAAGTGGTCATAATAATGTTTATATCATAGGGTGCTGGGGGTGTTACATGAGACCGGATGTTGAATAAAGAGACCAATGAAGTTGCATCAAGAGGAAAGTTGGCTGATGAGCATGTCTTTCTCTAGTTAACTGACTTTTACTCATATATCAGCCTTGGAACACATAGGACTCTAGTTCATGCTAAGGGAAAATAAATTATAATCTGTGGAATATGGTTCATCAATAGATAATCAGAACCACAAATGCCCACTTGAATACAGCAGGGCATCCTAAAAGTAGAGGTCCCAAAACCCTCAAAATACCTTGGCCTGTGGTCTGTTCACCTTTCCAGGAGATGCCTGTGATGCTGGACCAGCAAATTGCCCCAGGCAAAACACATCTCAAGAAGACACTTTTATTTTTAGTAGATAAAATATTCAGAGTTGAACTCCAAGAACAATAAGGATCAATGTAGAAGTCAGTACCTAGGTACTTACCACAGTGCTGGGTGTGTGCCCTCCCCACAAAATGTAGAGAGTAAGTAGATTATAGCATACATCTGAAATGCTATTTAACAATGCAATCCTCAGTGCAAGTCAGGGGAACTGGATAAATGCTATAGAAGTTTCATGTTAGAAGAGCTCATGGTGCTTTCTCAGGGTGAGCCAAGGTTGCTTTACAGGGGCTATGAGACTTCTGTATTTCCCTTTTGTGGCGAGGGATGCTGGTGGAGGTGGCACATGGGCAGAAGAGCTTCGTTAAGAGTTTGGGCTCTGATTCAGGCTTCTGGAATGCAAATCCCCATCCTGACTTTTCCTATTTCTGGGTTCTTGGGCAAATTACTTAATCCTCTGTGTCTCAGTTTTCTCATCTGTAAAATGGATTTTAGTAATAACACCTGCCCACATAGAACTATTGTGAAGATTAAATATGTTAATGTTTGCCAAGTGCTTAGAGCTGTGCCTGGCATCTAGTAAGCACTGTGCTAGTGTTTGTTAAATAAAACAAAGATCTGAGACCAAATGAACCTGTTTTTTTTGGAACTCTATGCAAAACTCTGAGTGTTTTGAGGGTAAAGGAAGCTTTTTCAAGTCTCCAAAACAGATGGGCTTAATTTTTTCCCCTGCTAAGATTGTTGGACTATTTCTAGACCTATATAAAAACAGTGAACTACAGAATGGTCTTGAAAGTCATATTGCTTGCTCAGTGGTTTATTGCAAGTTAAATTCTTCTAGATGGAACAGAAAGCAAGTTTCAATTAAATGCACTATTCTAAAAAGCTTGACTCTGCTCTGTGTCTGGTCCTGTGTGGTATGAGCTAAGAATGCTGGCCTTTGAGAATAATTGCTCCTTCTGAAGAGATGAATTAGATCTTTCAGAGTCCTAGGGTATTGCTGAATATGTTACCTTTTCCAATTAGGAGCTCTAAAAGAAGTTGAGTTTTTTTTTTAAATTTTTTTATTCTGTGATTTAAAATGTTCTGCTCTCTTGTACTGAACATAATTTGGCATAAGTAGAATTAGACGAGCTACTTTGTCTGCCTAAGTTGTTATCACCTAAGCACTGATTTGAAATAGCACCTAAAGAGAAAAAGAATATAAATCTGCCATGTATGTGTGAGTAACGAAGTTCAGAGGTAGAGCAGCTTAAGTTGTGTAATTGTCAGCTAAGACAACAAAGCTATTCTAAGGGTTTTCTTCTAGCACCAAATTACAGTCTGTCCAAACAGAAAATTAAATCAGACTGCTTATAAATTAAACCTCTTCCACTAGCAAGATTGTTCTGCCCTAAAAGAAGTGTTGCTCTCAGGCAATATATAGCTTCAATAACATGTCATCTGGATCTGCTGCAGAACTTACAAAGCCATTCCAAAAGGCCGTCCTCCTCTGTCTTCTTGGCTCCTGCCTTCCTTGGAGAAAACAAAATTGGTACCAACAGGTTGTTTCAAATTAGAATTGGTAGCAGACCTATCTGGGCATCAGATGTTTGGCATGTTCATCGTTTTAAAGCAGTGTTTATGAAGTTGGTCTCCCATATTTGTCAGAGGCACATTAATGGCATGGTATTAGCACCACCCAAAGGTTACCAAGCTCCAAATGTCTTCTCCTCTGCTCTTCTTTCAGGTTTGAAGTGCTCTCACTGGAGTCTTGTTCTTGTGGGTTAGGTTAGGAATGCGGTTCAAAAACCTTTTCTATAAAGGACCAGGTAGTAAATATTGCAGGTCATACAGTCCCTGTTGTAACTATACAACTCTGCAGGGTAGCAGGTGGAAGCAGTCATAGACAATATGTAAATGATTGCCATGGCTGTGGCCCAATAAAACTTTATTTACAGAAAGAAGCAGCCAGCTATATTAGACCTGTGGGAGTAGTTTAAAGACAGAAAAAGCAAAACAACAAAATGGTTATTTACATAAAAAAGAACATCAGAAAAGTGTCAGTTTTCTTTTCTTTTTGTAAACCTGAAAGCTAGCAAGACAGTGGAACAATATGCACATACTAGTAAATCCCAAATTTCTATAACCAATGAAGGTATCTTTCACCTGTGGGAGAAAAGAAGAATATGTTCAGATATGAAGAAATTCAGAAAGTGCATCACCAAAAACACTCGTAAACCCTAAGGAATTACTTCAGCCTAAAGAAAATGAAGTCAGATCAAGAACTCAAGATGGGGAAAGACAATATAAGAAACAGTGATGAATAATGACTTACAAAATGTAGAGTGGCATTTAAACGTTTAGTGATAAATTATAATATGTGCTATAATATGTGGGAAAATATGTGCTAATACATTTGTTAAAAGCAAATTTTTGTAAAAGAATAGCTATACTTTAAGAAAAAAATTAGAGAAAGCCCTGGATTAAAAGCAACTATAATTAGAAGAGCTGATGCTGGTAGAAGATTAGCAAAATATAACACTGAAGTCTAGATATCGTTAGATATCATAGAAATCTACACTACAGAAATAAAGCCAAGTTTATATGGAGACCTACATGATAAAGGTGGCACTAGATGCCAATGGAAAATTGATGGATTATTCATTATAACATCAGAACAACTGACTAGCTCTCTGAGAGAAACTAATAAAGAACTACTATCTCATATTATATACAACAATAACTTGCAGAAAGATTGAATATCCATGTAAATTTAAAATAACAGAGGAATATACAGGCAAGTACTTGTTACACTTTGAGGTAGAGGGAGCCCTTACTTAGCCAGACAAGAAATTTATTATTTTTTCATTAAAAAAATTGATAGACATTAATCCATAATAATAAAGGTAATGTATAAATAAAGCACAATGAGAGAGAATGTAATAAAATATTCAGAAGAGGGCCCCAGTTGACTTCAGAATGCAAAAAAAAAAAAAAGAATAAAAAACTTTTTTTGTACAAGTCTTAGGATGTCTGTCTATGTCTATAGCACAACTTAATCCCCACATACAACTTGAACTCTGATATGTGGAAGTAATTGTATACAAAAACAAACAAGTAAACAAAAAATGCAAAACCAAATGACAGCACATAATACAAATGTAGTTTCCTTTTCTTCTTAACTGAGCATAAACAGGGTTTCTATAGGGTCTTACAAAATCAATGAAAGCAATAATCTAAACTCCTAGAACTGTATATATAGATACCCTCGCCCCACACACTCACATGTATATACTCATACACACTCTTCCATCCATAAATTAAGAATATAGAAACAAATCAAGAGTCATCTGAAAAGACTTAAGGTCAAAATAAAAAGACCAATCTGAGAAGTGAGATGGTTTACTTTTGTGTGAAAATAATCTGTAAAAACACAAAAGAAAATATTTATAAATTATTAAATGTATATTATCAATATAATTTTTAGGACAATGAGTAATAAAGGGGGAAAGAAGTAAAATCAGAGAAGGCTGGTATTCCATAAAACTATGATTACTGAATTTTAAAATCAAGTGGAGATAGTGAATAACTGATTGGCTAGTGCAGAAAACCAATTTGGGTATTTGAAGATCAAATTAAGAAATTCTTTTATTCTGAAACAAGAAATCACTCAGAAAATATAGCACTTGCATATTTTTCTAATTAAATTATATGATAATTACTACTTAATTGACTTAGCTACTAAAGCTAAGTCAACAGAAAAATGCGCTAAAAATAAGGAAGATATCTAAAATGTCAAATAAAATCAGTAAATCATAATTGTATATAAATAGCATTTGGAAACGTGGTTATAAAACTTAATGGAATGTTAAAATTCTTGCAATTTTACATTTTCTTGGAATTCTCAAGCAAGGAAGAATAGAATGTGTCTATCCATAATAATCTATATTTAAACAGTTTATTTCTATAAAATATGGTAGTTTCAGGGATAGCAGAACTAATTTTTGGTTTAAATTTATTAGCCCATATGAAGGACACCAAAAGATGGTACTTTTATTTGTTAGAAAAACGTAGATGTTTTTCTTTTACTTTAAAGGTAATTAGCAAAAAATTGGAATGTATTATTTCCAAATCAGAGATTGTATTACTTCAAAATAAAACTTGAATGATAAAACAAATAAGCTTAAAGGGAAAATGATAACCAAGGAAGCAGAGAAAGCAGCAAAAAAGTAGGCAGGGCAGTTTCTCCAAGATGGCCGAATAGGAACAGCTCCAGTCTACAGCTCCCAGCATGAGTGAGGCAGAAGATGGGTAATTCCTGCATTTTCAACTGAGGAACCGGGTTTATCTCACTGGGGCTTGTCGGACAGTGGGTGCAGGACAGTAGGTGCAGCCCACCGAGCGTGAGCCAAAGAAGGGCAAGGCATCGCCTCACCTGGGAAGCACAAGGGGTCAAGGAATTCCCTTTCCTAGCCAAGGGAAGCTGTGACAGATGGCACCTGGAAAATTGGGTCACTCCCATCCTAATACTTACTGCACTTTTCCAATGGTCTTAGCAAATGGCACACCAGGAGATTACATCCCATGCCTGCCTCAGAGGGTCCCACGCCCACAGAGACTTGCTCATTGCTAGCACAGCAGTCTGAGATTGAACTGCCAGGTGGCAGCGAGGCTGGAGGAGGGGCACCCGCCATTGCTGAGGCTTCAGTAGGTAAACAAAGCATCTGGGAAGCTCGAACTGGGTGGAGCCCAGCACAGCTCAAGAAGGCCTGCCTGCCTCTGCAGAATCCACCTCTGGGGGCAGGGCATAGCTAAACAAAAGGCAGCAGAAACCTTTGTAGACTTAAATGTTCCTGTCTGACAGCTTTGAAGAGAGTAATGGTTTTCCCAGCATGGAGTTCAAGATCTGAGAACGGACAGACTGCCTCCTCAAGTGGGTCCCTGACCCCTTGAGTAGCCTAACTTGGAGGCAACCCCCAGTAGGGACAGACTGACACCCCACCAGCCGGGTACCCCTCTGAGATGAAGCTTCCAGAGGAATGATCAGGCAGCAACATTTGCTGTTCAGCAATGTTTACTGTTCTGCAGCCTCCACTGCTGATACCCAGGCAAACAGGTTCTGGAGTGGACCTCCAGCAAACTCCAACAGACCTGCAGCTGAGGGTCCTGACTGTTGGAAGGAAAACTAACAAACAGAAAAGACATCTACACCAAAACCCCTTCTGTACATCACCATCATCAAAGACCAAAGGTAGATAAAACCATGAAGATGGGGAAAAAACAGAGCACGAAATCTGAAAATTCTAAAAATCAGAGCGTCTCTTCCCCTCCAAAGGAATGCAGCTCCTTGCCAGCAACGGATCAAAGCTGGATGGAGAATGACTTTGACAAGTTGAGAGAAGAAGGCTTCAGACGATCAAATTTCTCCAAGCTAAAGGAAGAAGTTTGAACCCATTGCAAAGAAGCTACCTTGATAAAAGATTAGATGAATGGCTAACTAAAATAACCAGGGTAGAGAAGTCCTTAAATGACCTGATGTAGCTGAAAATGGCACAAGAACTACATGACAAATGCACAAACTTCAGTAGCTGATTCGATCAACTGAAAGAAAGGGAATCAGTGATTGAAGATCAAGTGAATGAAATGAAGCAAGAAGAGAAGTTTAGAGAAAAAAGAGTAAAAAGTAATGAACACAGCCTCCAAGAAACATGGGACTGTGTGAAAATACCAAATCTACATCTGATTGGTGTACCTGAAAGTGATGGGGAGAATGGAACCAAGTTGGAAAACACTCTGCAGGATATTATCCAGGAGAACTTCCCCAACCTAGCAAGGCAGGCCAAGATTCAAATTCAGGAAATACAGAGAACACCACAAAGATACTCCTCGAGAAGTGCAACTCTAAGGCATATAATAGTCAGATTCACCAAAGTTGAAATGAAGGAAAAAATGTTAAGGGCAGCCAGAGAGAAAGGTCAGGTTACCCACAAAGGGAAGCCCATCAGACTAACAGCAGATCTCTCGGCAGAAACTCTACAAGCCAGAAGAGAGTGGGGGTCAATATTCAACGTTCTTAAAGAAAAGAATTTTCAACCCAGAATTTCATATCCAGCCAAACTAAGCTTCATAAGTGAAGGAGAAATAAAATCCTTTACAGAAAAGCAAATGCTGAGAGATTTTGTCACCACCAGGCCTACCCTACAAGAGCTCCTAAAGGAAGCACTAAACATGGAAAGGAACAACTGGTACCAGCCACTGCAAAAACATGCCAAATTGTAAAGACCATCGATGCTAGGAAGAAACTGCATCAACTAATGAGCAAAATAACCAGCTAACATCATAATGACAGGATCAAATTC
This sequence comes from Macaca thibetana thibetana, assembly GCF_024542745.1. Classification (NCBI taxonomy): domain Eukaryota; kingdom Metazoa; phylum Chordata; class Mammalia; order Primates; family Cercopithecidae; genus Macaca; species Macaca thibetana. Next base: position 21,000,109 of record NC_065589.1, on the reverse strand, counting down.
ACACATAACAATATTAACCTTAAATGTAAATGGGCTAAATGCTCCAATTAAAAGACACAGACCAGCAAACTGGATAAAGAGTCAAGACCCATAGGTGTGCTGTACTCAGGAGACCCATCTCACATGCAAAGAAACACATAGGCTCAAAATAAAGGGATGGAGGAAGACCTACCAAGCAAATGGAAAACAAAAAAAGGCAGGGGTTGCAATGCTAGTCTCTGATAAAACAGACTTTAAACGAACAAAGTTCAAAAGAGACAAAGAAGGTCATTACATAATGGTAAAGGGATCAATTCAACAAGAAGAGCTAACTATCCTAAATACATATGCACCCAATACAGGAGCACTCAGATTCATAAAGCAAATCCTTAGAGACCTACAAAGAGACTTAGACTCCCACACAATAATAACAGGAGACTTTAACACCCCACTGTCAACATTAGACAGATCGATGAGACAGAAAGTTAACAAGGATATCCAGGAATTGAACTCAGCTCTGCACCAAGCGGACTAATAGACACCTACAGAACTCTCCACTTCAAATCAACAGAATATACATTCTTCTCAGCACCACATCGCACTTATTCCAAAATTGACCACATAGTTGGAAGTAAAGCACTCCTCAGCAAATATAAAAGAACAGAAATTATAACAAACTGTCTCTCAGACCCCAGTGCAATCAAACTAGAACTCAGGACTAAGAAACTCACTCAAAATCGCTCAATTACATGGAAACTGAACAACCTGCTCCTCAATGACTACTAGGTACATAATGAAACGAAGGTAGAAATAAAGATGTTCTTTGAAATCAATGACAACAAAGACACAACATACCAGAACCTCTGGGACACATTTAAAGCAGTGTGTAGAGGGAAATTTATAGCACTAAATGCCATAAAGGAGAAAGCAGGAAAGATCTAAAATCGACACCCTAACATCACAATTAAAAGAACTAGAGAAGCAAGAGCAAACACATTCAAAAACTAGAATAAGGCAAGAAATAACTAAGATCAGAGCAGAACTGAAAGAGATAGAGACACAAAAAACCCTTCAAAAAATCAATGAATCCAGGAGCTGATTTTTTGAAAAGATCAACAAAATTGATAGACCACTAGTGAGACTAATAAAGAAGAAAAGATACAAGAATCAAATAGATGCAGTAAAAAATGATAAAGGAGGTATCACCGCCAATCCCACAGAAATACAAACTACCATCAGAGAGTACTATAGACATCTCTATGCAAATAAACTAGAAAATCTAATAGAAATGGATAAATTCCTGGACACATACATTCTCCCAAGACTAAACTAGGAAGAAGTTGAATCCCTGAATAGACCAATAACAGGTTCTGAAATTGAGGCAATAATTAATAGCCCACCAACTAAAAAAAGTCCAGGACCAGATGGATTCACACCCAAATTCTACCAGAGGTACAAGGAGGAGCTGGTACCATTCCTTCTGAAACTATTCCAATCAATAGAAAAAGAGGGAATCCTCCCTAACTCATTTTATGAGGCCAGCATCATCCTGATACCAAAGCATGGCAGAGAAACAACAAAAAAAGACAATTTTAGACCAATATCCCTGATGAACATCAATGCAAAAATCCTCAATAAAATACTGGCAAACTGAATCCAGCAGCACATCAAAAAGCTTATCCACCATGATGAAGTGGGCTTCATCCCCGGGATGCAAGGCTGGTTTAACATATGCAAATCTATAAATGTAATCCATCATATAAACAGAAACAAAGACAAAAAACACATGATTATCTCAATAGATGCAGAGAACGCCTTTGACAAAATTCAACAGCCTTTCATGCTAAAAACCTTCAATAAAGTAGGTATTGATGGGACATATCTCAAAATAATAAGAGCTATTTATGACAAACCCACAGCCAATATCATACTGAATGAGCAAAAACAGGAAGCATTCTCTTTGAAAACTGGCACAAGATAGGGATGACCTCTCTCACCACTCCTATTCAACATAGTGTTGGAAGTTCTGACCAGGGCAACCAGGCAGGAGAAAGAAATAAAGGGTATTCAATTAGGAAAAGAGGAAGTCAGATTGTCCCTGTTTGCAAATGACATGATTATATATTTAGAAAACCCCATCATCTCAGCCCAAAATCTCCTTAAGCTGATAAGCAACTTCAGCAAAGTCTCAGGATACAAAATCAATGTACAAAAATCACAAGCCTTCCTGAACACTAATAACAGACAGATAGAGAGCCAAATCATGAGTGAACTCCCATTCACAATTGCTTCAAAGAGAATAAAATACCTAGGAATCCGACTTACAAGGGATGTGAAGGACCTTTTCAAGGAGAACTACAAACCACTGCTCAATGAAATAGAAGAGGACACAAACAAGGGGAAGAACATTCCACGCTCATGGATAGGAAGAATCTATATCAGGAAAATGGTCATACTGCCCAAGGTAATTTATAGTTTCAATGTCATGCCCACCAAGCTACCAATGACTTTCTTCACAGGATTAGAGAAAACTACTTTAAAGTTCATATGGAACCAAAAAAGAGCCCGCATTGCCAACACAATCCTAAGTCAAAAGAACAAAGCTGGAGGCATCACGCTACCTGATTTCAAACTATACTACAAGACTACAGTAACCAAAACAGCATGCAACTGGTACCAAAACGGAGATATAGACCAACGGAACAGAACAGAACCTCAGAAATAATACCACCCATCTACAACCATCTGATCTTTGACAATTCTGACAAAAACAAGAAATGGGGAAATGATTCCCTATTTAATAAATGGTGCTGGGAAAACTGGCTAGCCATATGTAGAAAATCTGAAAATGGATCCCTTCCTTACACCTTATACAAAAATTAATTCAAGATGGATTAGAGACTTAAATGTTAGACCTAAAACCATAAAAACCCTAGAAGAAAACCTAGGCAATACCTTTCAGGACATAGGCATGGGCAAGGACTTCATGTGTAAAACACCAAAAGCAATGGCAACAAAAGCCAAAATTGACAAATGGGATCTAATTAAACTAAAGAGCTTCTGCACAGCAAAAGAAACTACCATCAGAGTGAACAGGCAACCTACAGAATGGGAGAACATTTTTGCAATCTACTTATCTGACTAAGGGCTAATATGCAGAGTCTATAAACAGCCCAAACAAATTTACAAGAAAAAAACAAACAACCCCATCAAAAAGTGGGTAAAGGATATGAGCAGACAATTCTCAAAAGAAGACATTTATGCAGCCAAGAGACACATGAAAAAATGCTCATCACAGTCCATCAGAGAAATGCAAATCAAAATCACAATGAGATACCATTTCACACCAGTTAGAATGGCGATCATTAAAAAGTCAGGAAACAACAGGTGCTGAATAGGATGTGGAGAAATAGGAACACTTTTATACTGTTGATGGGACTGTAAACTAGTTCAACCATTGTGGAAGACAGTGTGGTGATTCCTTAAGGATCTAAAACTAGAAATACCATTTGACCCGGCCGTCCCATTACTGGGTATATACCCAAAGGATTATAAATCATGCTGCTATAAAGACACATGCATACATATGTTTATTGTGGCACTATTCACAATAGCAAAGACTTAGAACCAACCAAAATGTCCATCAATGATAGATTGGATTAAGAAAATGTGGCACATATATACAATGGAATACTATGCAGCCATAAAAAAGGATGAATTCATGTCCTTTGTAGGGACATGGATGCAGCTGGAAACCATCATTCTCAGCAAACTATCGCAATGACAAAAAACCAAACACCGCATGTTCTCACTCATAGGTGGGAATTGAACAATGAGAACACTTGGACACAGGAAGGGGAACATCACACACCAGGGCCTGTCGTGGGGTGGGGGAAGGGGGGAGGGATAGCATTAGGAGATATACCTAAGGTAAATGACAAGTTAATGGGTGCAGCACACCAACATGACATATGTATACATATGTAACAAACATGCACGTTGTGCACATGTACGCTAGAACTTAAAGTATAATAAAAAAAAAAAAAGAAAAAGCAGGCAGGAAATTGACAATGAATATTTGGTTATCAAAGTTAATGTGAACACATAAAGCTTTTCTATTTAAAAAAAAAAACAAAGATTTCAGGTTGTTCTAAGATACACACCTAAAATAAAATTAATTACAAATGTTAAAATAAAATAGACCAGTTGCAATGGCTCACACATGTAATCCCAACATTTTGGGAGGCCGAGGCGTGTGGATCACTTGGGGCCAGGAGTTCAAGAGCAGCCTGGCCAACATGGTGAAACCCTGTCTCTACCAAAAATACAAAACTTGGCCAGGTGTGGTGGTGCATGCCTGTAATCCCAGGTACTCAAGAGGTTAAGGCACGAGAATCGCTTAAACCCAGGAGGCGGACGTTGCAATGAACTGAGATTGCACCACTGCACTCCAGCCTGGGAGACAGAGTGAGACTCTGTCTCAAATAAAATAAAATAAAATAAAATAAAATAAAATAAAATAAAATAAAAGCAAATAAAACAGGTGGGCAAATACATGTTAGGATAGAAAGAAACCAAAAAGAATTTGTCTGCAATGGTTCTCTTTATCATTTAAAATAATCTATAGCCCTAAATCAAAAGCAACCTGGTATCCAGCTACAGGAGACTGGCTACTTTATGGCACATTCACAAGGTGGAATATTAAGAGTTAGAGTTGAAGATTCAGTGTTAAGGGAATAAAGTGGATTATAAAACAATGTTAAGAGTTAGGGTTGAAGATTCAGTGTTAAGGGAATAAAGTGGATTATAAAACAATGTTATACTGAAGAGATCATATAGCACAATGTGAATGACATTCTGAAAATATAGATCCTCCTTAGATCTTACACTTCAAGAATCTTGAAGTAGCTTGAAGTATATCTTTGCTTTGTAAATTGCCTGGTAGGAATGAAAACAGCGGATTGACGGTGTTTGAACAAGAGCCCAAGGTAAATATATAACGTCTGAGTATAAAGAAGGACAACAGCCTTGGAGGTGGCTTGTGATAACTCTACCTAAAAGTGATATGGAATGTTCCATGTAGATTCTATATTGTAGAAGACAGCAAACAAATCCAATCCAATCTCTTCTTAGGGAAGTAAAAATGCTAAAAGCATGCGATGAACTAGGGTTAGATGTAAAAAGAGAAGATTTCAATCTGCTTCTGCATTTGGCCTAGTGAAATCCCTGTCTTTGAAGTGTTTGGTTCTGGAGTGACTATACAGTTAATAGAACAGCTTCCCTTATTATTCCATGCTCCTATGCACTCCTGATATAAATCTTCATTATTGATAGTAGTCTGTGATGTTTCTTCTTTGAGACCTTATAGAACTTGATATATATGTATGTATAACTCTGAGTGGTGGAATTTCACATGCTTTTTATTCCATTCTTGTTACATATCTGTATTGTTTAATTTTTCTGTAATGAATATGCACTATTTATACAATAGAAAAACAATAAATGGTACTTTAAAGTTAAATTTAATTTAAAGGCAAATTAATTTTACAGATGAACAGCAATGCTTTCTAAGCAGTGGGGTAGTGTGCATATACTAGAAGCTTTCACATTATTCATATTCTTTTCTTTTCTTTTATTTTTTCCCGAGAGGGAGTCTTGCTCTGTTGCCCAGGTTGGAGAGCAATGGTGCGATCTCAGCTCACTGCAACCTCCGCTTCCTGGGCTCAAGCAATTCTCCTGCCTCAGCCTCCCGAGTAGCTGAGATTACAGGCGCCTGCCACCATGTCCTGCTAATTGTGTCTTTTGTTTTTTGTTTTCTGGTTTTTTTTTTTTTGTATTTTTAGTAGAGTCGGGGTTTCACCATGTTGGCCAAACTGGTCTTGAAAAGTAATCCCAGCACTTTGGGAGTCCGAGACGGGCGGATCACGAGGTCAGGAGATCGAGACCAGCCTGGCTAACACGGTGAAACCCCGTCTCTACTAAAAAAATAACAAAAAAAAACTAGCCGGCGAGGTGGCGGGCGCCTGTAGTCCCAGCTACTCGGGAGGCTGAGGCAGGAGAATGGCGTAAACCTGGGAGGCGGAGCTTGCAGTGAGCTGAGATCCGGCCACTGTACTCCAGCCTGGGCGACAGAGCGAGACTCCGTCTCAAAAAAAAAAAAAAAAAAAAAAGAAATCCTGACCTGGTGTTCTGCCTACCTCGGCCTTCCAAAGTGCTGGGACAACAGGCATGAGCCACCACTCCTGGCCACATTATTCCTATTCTTTGACCTGGTCATTGTACTTCTGGGAATGAGGCTGAGGCAGGAGAATGGCGTGAACCCGGGAGGCGGAGCTTGCAGTGAGCTGAGATCCGGCCACTGCACTCCAGCCTGGGTGACAGCGCGAGACTCCGTCTCAAAAAAAAAAAAAAATAAATAAAATAAAATAAAATAAAATAAAATTATCTTTGATACAGAAAAAGCTTTATGTACAGAGTTATTAAGCGAAGCATCACTTATGATAATTAAGAATTGGAGGCAATAGTCACTAAAGAAAGTTTAGAAATGCCATTTAATGGAACATTAATGGAACATTAAGGAGTAAAAGATAATGTATACCCAGGATTTGTAATAACACAGAAAATTGCTGATGAGTGAGTAAAAAATCACAACTAGGGAAAAGTATGCTTTTTATAATGAAAAATTATATAAATTATATAAACTACATATTTAAAAAGGTAAAAATACAACCAAGTGGAAACAAAGCTTTTCCTCCCCTGCCTTGATGAGATTTGACTATAAATGTTCTCTTCTGTGCGACAATTAGATAAACCTTGGGTTACTTACTAACAGAACCAGCACTTGTTCAAGTGTCTGTACAGAGACTCAGAGCCTCTTGGCAAACACCAATCCTGCACTGCCCAGTTCAGCCACTTTTGACTGGTGGGTGCTATTTTACCTGTATGTGCCCAGTACTCTCTGGGAATGGAAAAGAGAGGATGATGGGTGGAAAGAAAGTAAAGTCCCTAGAGATGAAAAGCACACTGTCATCCCTTTGTCTCACTTAGGGTGACAGCAGGGTGTAGTGGGGTTGGAAAGACAAAGCTTTGACACCTCTCCTTGCTCTGAGTTTGTTCCAATGCACCAACTTACTCCAAGGGCCAAGAATGCCACCTGAAGAGACGGTTCGGTTCATGTGGGGTGAAGAAAGGAGTGGCAGCTTATTTAACTGGTTTTCTCTGCAATGTGTTCCCCAGGTGTACTTGCACTCCTGTGTCCAGTTCAGCTCATAAATATTTATTAAACAACAGTTTATTTAGTCAGTCACTTACTCAGCTGTATTTATTATCAACTATGTGGCATGTACCGTATCAGGCTGATTGACCCTGTTCTCAGTGTTGTGGGAAGTCAGAATTAAAATTTTACACAGTATTTGAACACTGACAAGACATTCGATAATTTTAAAATGCTCATTAGTTTTTGGAAGTGTGATCATGTGAAAATATTTTGGGAATTTTTTTTAAAGAAAGAGTCCTTATTGTTTAGAGATATAGGCTAAAGTATTTAAGGGTAAAATATAATATTTGGGAGGAAGCGAGATAGTATAAAGATACAAAAGATAAAATATCCGTATGTTGTTGATTACTAAAACAAGAAGAAATGGGACTTTGTTATAGTCTCTGTACTTTGTGCATGTTTGGAGATTTCTGTAGTAAATAATTTATTTTGTGAACACACAACTAGATACTGTTGAATAAAAATCATTTCCCAGAAACATGAAACACTATGAACTGAGATGAGTATTTTGAAGGAAGACACTCATAGGAATGTAGAACTAGGAAGATGAATAGCAGGGGACTTGACCTAGATTGAGAAATCATGGAGGCTCCACCTAGCAGTTTTTGGACTGACATGAAGAGGAAGAGATGTTAATCCAGTGAAATGATGGAGGGGCTGAAGCATTCATCTGTCTGTGTCCAGACCCTTAGATGAGGAACTTGCATGGAGTCTTCTAGAATGAAAGAATGGCCGGAATATAAACAATGGCGCACATTTAGTGAGATTAGCTGTAGAGGTCAGACACAGTCAGACCTTGAAGAGGGGCTTTAGACCATCCTTGAAGTTTGATTTCCTGTCCCAAGTACAATAAGAAGTGCTTATGGGTTGGTGGTGACATGATAATATCTTCATTTTGCAAAGATTACCGTGGCTACAATGAAGTAGGCAAATGGAGATGGTGGGTTGGGTCGGGGAATGGACTTTGGAAGGCCTGGTAAGAGGCTATTGTAATATTGCGGGTAGGAGATCATGAGCCTCTGTGGCTTGAGTGGACGTGGAGAGAGGTGGATGGCTTTGACAAGCATTTAGAGGGTAACAGCCACATGACTTAGTGAAGAGTTAGATATGGGGGACCAGAGAGGGCTTAAAGGATGCCTGGCCTAGCTTTTTATGCTACAAAGACAAAAAACAAAAGACCGCATTTTAATAGATGTTATAGTCAAGGAGATAAGCAGTTTCCATCAAATATGATGAGTACTAAGGTAAAAGTAAGCCCAGAGCTTCTATTGAAGCATGAAACATGTGAGTGAACTTACCAGCCTGGCGGTCACGAACTGTTTCCTAGGAAATGCCAGTTAAGCCAAATCTACACCATGTGAATTAGAATCAGCAGAAAAAGGGGGGTAAAAAAGGTGTTTCAGCAAGGGCAACAGTATGAGCAAACTAGTGGAAGATATAAAAGAGCATGAAGCACTGGGGACCAGAGACAAGCGGGGTGCATAAGGCATGCAATTTAAGTAGGCACACATTCTCAGGTGTGCTCTGTATAAAGAGTGAGTACCGCTTTAAATTTTGCACCCTACACACCTTGCTTGCTGTGCTCTAATCCCTGCCCTGATTAAGTGACTACTTACTGGTGAATGGGTTTGAAGCTGAGACTTGCAGGAGATGAGGTAGCAAGGGTGAGATAATGGAAGGTCTTGCTTTGTGTACTAAGAAGCTTGGACTTTTATTCTACAGAAATAGGAAAACATCAAAGGGCATCACGCATGAAGAATTAAGGATCAGTTTTATATTTTGGATAAATCTTTGTGATGTAGAATGAACAGAGAGAGAAAGAGAAGATGCAGAGAAGACAGACAGATCTGTTAAGATGCTATTGCCTCATATTCCAGGGAGCAAATGGTGATGACTTGGGTAGGATGACAGTATGACAGAGAAGGAGAGAAGTTTATGTATTCAAGATACATATATAGGAAAATTTGGTAAAAGATGAGTCAAAGATAACCACATTTTTCTCAGTTGGGTAACTGAGTTGATGATGCAATTTATTGATATTTCCTATATGTATACATGTGTACCCAGACACAGACACACCCATGCACATGTTTATTTGCTTCAAAAGCCACTGTGCTATTTACAATAGTCGGCCACCATGTTTTCTATTTATACTGTTCTGCCTTGAAATAAACACACACACAACAAACAAAAAGCAAAAACTCAACGCATTGTCTAGTTTCTACACCACAGCTTTGTTCTTCAAATATTGCATAGAATTAAACATTCATGTGACCAGGAATGTTTTTTCAGAATTTAAATTTTCAAATCAGTAGAAGTTGGGTGGTGTAATGGCTGGCTGTATAAAAGAATCCTTTCTCTTTTTAACATAATGACAGACTCATGACTGTAAGCTCTGTTAGATCAAGTGGCATGTCCATTCGATTTATGATCATACCTCCAGCAGATAACACAGTTCCGGGTGTGGAGTAGGTACTCATGTTTTTATGAAATAAAAGAATAATATTTTAGGTTGGGAGGATCTTTCTGTGAAACAAGCTGGCCCCAAATTCAATAGCTTAACAATCATTTATTCTTGCTCATGTTCCTGTAGGTCAGTGGAGTCCGTTGATTAAGGCTCCAAAACTGGGGTTGGCTCCAGGCCATGGCCAACATTCAGGAGATTGCTGTAAACATATTTCAGGCCTCTGTATTATATTTGCTAATATCCCATTGGCTAAAGTAAGCCATATGGTAGAGGCTAAAGACAAGTGGCAAGAGGAAACATTTGACTGTAGTGGAAAGAGCTACTAGGTCACATGGCAAAGGATGTGATTGTAGAGAATAGTGAAGAGCTAGGGACAATTATTTAATATACTACTGTCCACACTCTTAGGAACAACTATTTATCTCCCTCCTATATGAAAAATAAACTTTCCCCCATCCTAAAATCTCCGAAGTCTTATCTAATCATGGTATCAAATTTGAAGCCCAGGATCTCAATATCTAAAGCAGTCTAGATTTGGTTTATCTTTGTAAAAAATGTTTTAAATTTAATTAATTAATTTTTATTGATGCAGACTATAATAGACGTACATAGTTTTGGAGGTGCATAAGATAATTTAATAAATTCACATAATTTGTAAAGATCAGATGAGTTCTTGGGATATTCTAGTTCTTAGGATATCTATCACCTTAAATATTTGTCTTTTCTTTCTGCAATAACCATCAGAATTTTTCTATTCTAGCTATTTTGAAATATAATTATTATAAACTATAGTCACCCTGCTAATTTATCTAGCACTAGGTCTTATTTTTTCTACCAAACCATATATTTGTGCCCATTAACCAACTTCTCTTCATCCCCTTCTACTGCCTATCCTTCCCAGCCTCTTGTAACCACCAGTCTACTCATTCTTCATTAGGTCCATTTTGTAGTTCCCACTTGTGAGTGAGAACGTGTGATATTGTCTTTCTGTGCTTGGCTTATTTCACCTAACATAATGATCTCTAGGTCCATCCATGTTCCTACAAATGATAGGATTTCATTCATTTTTATGGCTGAATAATATTCCATTGTGTATATATACCACATTTTATTTATCCATTTGTCCACTGATGGACACTTAGGCTGATTCCATATCTTGGCTTTCGTGAACAGTGCTGAAATAAAAATGGAAGTGCAGGTGTCTTTTGAATCTATTGATTTGCTTTCTTTTGTGTATATACCTAGTAGTGGAACTGCTGGATCATATGGTAGTTCTAGTTTTAGTTTTTTGAGGAACCTCCATACTGTTCTCCATAGTGGTTGTACTAATTTAGATTTCCAGGAGCAGCGTACCAGGGTTCCCCTTTCTCCATATCCTCACCAGCATTCGTTATTGCCTGTTTTTTTTTGTAAAAGCCATTTTAACTGGGGTGAGAAAAAATATGCTACAATAGTAACCAAATCTGCACGATACTGACATAAAAACAGACACAAAGACCAATGAAACAATAGAAAATCCAGATGTAAACCTAGATTTGGGTTCTCTCAATCTAGAGATGTATTTTTTTTTCACTTTCAAAAAACTAAATCTTTTTTAAAAAGATATTTTGATGTATTTCATTATCTATGTATTTATTTATTTAGTTTTGAGGTTATGACAGTTAATCTTATTTGTCAATCTGCCTGGGCCACGGAATGCCCACATATTTTTTCAAACCTTATGTTGGGTGTTTCTTTGAGGGTACTTCATTCTGTTTCTCTGGAGAACTCTGACTAATACAGAGATATTTTGTGATACAGTTGTAAGTATTAGTACAGATAGATCCCATGCACCTTGTCTTAGTCTATTTGTGCTGATGTCACAAAATTCCACAGACTAACTCAGTCATAATCAGTAGAAATTCATTTCTCATGGTCGTGGAGACTGGGAAGTCCTGGATCAAGGCACTGTCTGATAAGGGTCCTGGTCTTTGCTTCCAAGATGGTGCTAGTTGCTGCATCCTCCAGTGGGGATGAACTCTGTGTCCTCACATGGTGGGAGGAATGGAAGGGCATGAAAGCACTCTCTTCAACCTCAAGCCCTGTTAGAGGAGTGCTAATCGTATTTATGAGGAGGAGACCTCATGACTTACTCACCGCCAAAGACCACATGTCTTAATACTGTTGCATCAGGGATTAAGTTTTGAAATAACTTTTGGAGGAGACACCACCATAGCATATCTCTACTCCATTTCCTGTAGTGGTGAGGTCTTAAAAGCCTTACCCAACCCATACATCATCCCAACCAGGATATTGACGTTAACACAATCCATTGATCTCATTCAGATTTTCCCCATTTTTCTTGCACTCACTTCTATGTGTGTCTGCACATGTTTAGTTCTATGCAATGTACAAGTTTGAGTCTCTGCCACCACAGACAAGATACAGAAGAGTTTCATTACCAGAAAGATCAGAGATGTACTTTTGAATGGATGAATAGTGCTTAAAAGAGAAATGAGTTTTGTGGTTAGCTACTTAAGTCCCATCCCCTGCTCCCTATTCCACCTTTAATATTGTAGAATTTATCACTGAAAACTTCCTTTCTTCTCAAATCAGGTAATGTGTACGGTGAAGTTAACCTCAATGTGACGTACCAAGGGCATGTGAAATCACAAGGAGAAAGTGCAGTATTTACTGTGTGAGTAGCTATTCCAGTCAATGGTAAGTGATTTTTTTTTTTTTTTTTTTTTTTTTTTTTTTAACAGAATCTCACTCTGTCATCCAGGCTGGAATGCAGTGGCGCAATCTTGGCTCACTGCAACCTCTACCTCCTGGGTTCAAGTGATTCTCCTGTCTCAGCCTCCCGAGTAGCTGGGACTACAGGTGCCCGCCACCAGGCCTGGCTAATTTTTTTGTATTTTTAATAGAGATGGGGTTTCACCATGTTGGCCAGGATGGTCTCGATCTCTTGACCTCATGATCCACCCACCTTGGCCTCCCAAAGTGCTGGCATTACAGACATGAGCTACCACGCCCTGTGGGTAAGTGATTTTAAAATTTACTTTTACATGAAAATGGCATGAGTAAGTCAGGCGCAGTGACTCATGCCTGTAATCCCAGCACTTTGAAAGACCAAGGCAGGAGGATGGATTGAGCCCAGGAGTTGAGACAAGCATGGCAACATAATGAGACCCCATCTCTACCAAACATTAAAATAAAAATTAGCCAGGCATAGTGGCCCTCACCTGTAGTCCCAGTTACTCTGGAGACTGAGGTGTAAGGATCACTTGGGCCCAGGAGGTTGAAGGCTGCAGTGAGCCAAGACTGAGCCACTGCACCCCGGCCTAGGTGACAGAGTGAGACCCTGTCTCAAGAGTAAAAACAAACAGATAAACAAAAAACCCAGCACGAGTGTATTATGGAGTAGAATGCAATATTTCTTTTTATCGAAAACAAGACTTCAAAGATACGCCCTGCACATTGCAGTCATTTGCGGCTACACTTTCAGATCCTTCAAATTATGGAATCATCTTTACTGTCCTAAGAGGTACTTTGATACAAACTTTGAGAAACACTTCTAGTTAGCTTTTCATCTGCTATTTTCCACCTCCTTATTCAGGGTATTCCTTAAGGCCAGGGACTTGGCAGTTGCCACTTTGTTATTCCTGGCACAAGCACAAGGCACACCACAGGAGAAGCATTCATCTGACGTGGCTTGAATGGCTTTGTGCCTTGCCTATTAGGGATATAGATGATCCTCTATCTATAACTCTGTTAAGAGGGTAGAGAAACCTCAGATTGAGTCTAGACTTTGACCTACATAGTCATGTGACCTTGCGCAAACTACTGAATGTCTCTGCGTTTCCTTGTCTGCAAAATCCAGAATACCCATTACGTGAGGTTATTTTAAGACTTAAAGGAAATATTGTGCAAAGTATTCATCACAACTTATGATACAAAGTAGGTACTCAAGAAACAAGGGTTGTTACTACAGTGATACGGTTTGGGTCTGTGTCCCTACCCAAATCTCAGGTCAAATTGTAATCCCTGTGTCAGATGTGGGGCCTGGTGGGAGGTGATTAGATCATGGGGGTGAATTTCCCCTTTGATGATGTTCTCGCAATATTGTGAGAGTGAGTGAGTTACTGTGAGATCTGATTGCTAACAAGTGTGTGGCACCTCCACACCCTCTCTTCCTTCTGCTCTAGCCATGTGAGGACTCCTGCTCCCACTTCGCCTTCTGCCATGAGTAAAAGTTTCCTGAGGCCTCCTTAGAAGCCAAGCAGATGCCAGCATCATGATTCCTGTACAACCTGCAGAATCATGAGCCAATTAAACATATTTTCTTTATAAATGACCTATTCTCAGGTATTTATAGCAGTGTAAGAATGGACTAATACATACACTGATGATGATGCTGGGATGTTGATGATATTAATCTTAATAACTAAAATAAATTATGAAAGAACTATAAAATTAACAAATAAACGAGGAAAGACTTTTTCAAAAATAAATATTTTTTTTTTCTCAACATCAAGTATCAATTTTACTCCAGCTAGTAAAGAAGATAAAACTGATGTCTATTCTAAGTCTACTAAGACATCATAACATAAACAAACAAAATCATCAGTATTCTCTTCCCTGGAGCTAAGCGTTACATGAAAATCCCAAGTCTTACTCATATTTTCTAAGTTAATGAGGAATCAGATATAATCGATGATGTTATAGAGAAAACACTAAAAGTAAAACAAATATATCTTGGAGAAAGGCTTTAAACATAGCTTTGAGAAATGAAAGCCTCTAGCATCATTTTTCTCTGTCAATTTTGGTAAAAGCATTTTAGGAAGATGCTTTTTACAAGACTTATCATTATGGAAGAGTGATAATATGAAAAGATCTTCTCTCAGACCTAGAGCACCTAATGAAAATGTATAATCTTCCATTCTCAGTTCAGAAAGGAGGTCTGGATGTCACAACCTAAAAAGGGATTTTTTTTCTTTTTTTCTTTTTTTTTTCGCCATTCTCTGTATTTGTTCAGCCTGACAACATCACATTCTCCATAGCCTGTGATTGGGTGCTACACTGTCCATATTATCACACCTAGGTCAGTCTTAAATCACAAGTCTTCACTTTCAAAGTGTCTCATGTCTATGAATCCACTGTCACATTAGTAGTGGCTGGATGGTGACTTCAAGGATATCTTTAGGTCCCATAAATCCTAATAATTTAGAGGCATTTTCCTGGTAGCATTAGTACATGCTTGCATATCCATCCAGGCAGTACCTGCTCCTGGAAGTGACTATCTGCTCAGAAGAAATCCAGAACTCTCTGGGGTGAGAGCACAGGATGTTCCTAATGAAACAAATTTGCAGGCCTCAGTGAATGTCAAGAATGGCCTGTTTGGGGGCCTGGGTGTCCATTAATGGCACTTATTTTCTCCACCCGAATTCTCAACCATGCAAGAGGTTTATCATATGCCTTAGGTGTGATGGGGTTATCTCCAGTGGAAAGAAAACCTAGGAAATGAAGGACATATTTTCCCTCTAATAGCTTATGGCAGGGTTTATCAAGCTCAGCAGTATTCACAATTTGAACCAGAGAGTTCTTTGCTGTGGGGGCCATCCTGAGCATTGTACCACATGTAGTAGCCTCCTTAGCCTCTCCCTACTAGACATTAATAGCACACGCCCCCAAGTCATGACAACTGAAAATGTTTCCAGACATTGCCAAATGTCCCTCTGTGGGTAGGGGTAAAATTTTCCTAGGTTGAAAACCACTGGCCTAGACTCCAGTTCTTTTTGCTGTAAATTGGTTCATTCAGAACAATTCTGTTGAGCATTTAACTATGTGCCAGGCTGGTGGGGAAATGTATTAGTTCATTCTCATGCTGCTAATAAAGACACACCAGAGACTGGGTAATTGATAAAAGAAAGAGCTTTAATGGACTCAGAGTTCCACATGGCTGGGGAGGCCTCACAATCATGATGGAAGATGAAGAAAGAGAAAAAGAATGCTTTACATGGCGGCAGGCAAGTGAACTTGTGTAGGGAAATTCCCCTTTATAAAATCATCAGATCTTGTGAGGCTTATTCACTATCATGAGAACAGCATGGGAAAGACCTGTCCCCATGATTCAATTAGCTACCACCGGGTACCTCCCATGACACATGGGAATTACGGGAGCTACAATTCAAGATGAGATTTGGGTGGGGACACAACCACACCATATCAGGAAATGTAAAAAAGATCTAGTTTTGATCTTAAATAGCTTGCATCTAGTGGACTCACAGAGATGCGTCAAAGGAGATACTTGGTACTACACATGAACCCTAATTGTTCCCCAGCAGTGGCCTTGACTCACAAAAATCCTGTTTGACCATGTGGAGATAGATCTGTTGATCCTTCCGTGACAAACTGCCTCTTACGGAAACAGACATTTTTCTACAGATCTTTCAATTTCTGCTTGGAGAATGGCTACTGTATCCAGGCTTGACATTCAGAATGTATGCCTGCAGCCCATGAAATTTGTTTTCTCTCTGAGTAATGGGGCTTTTCCACCTGGTGTCTCCATGGCATCTGCGAGATCAAAGTCATTTATTTCACAACAAATATTAAGTCCCAAACAGCTTAATCTTGACAGACGGCAGAATCTCTAGGGAAAATGCAGAGTTTAAACAAAAATAACTCACAAAGGCCCTTATCCAGTACTTCTGCATTTTATATACCAAATATATTGAGCCATTCACTAATACGATTGTTATACTTTGGATATATGTCAAATAGTCATTTTTAAAGAAGTAGCATTCTATTTTCACTATCTAAATTTTATGGCAGATTGCAGTGCTCTAAATGTAATGACCTCACAGGGAAACATTTTCTATGGAACATTTTCCACAAAGGTGTCAGATATCTGGGGCACAAATCGTAGTGAAATTTTGGACTTTTAAAAAAATTATTTTAGCAGAATAGAAAGGAAAATAATGTATTTTTATAACAGTAGGTCTCACATTTTCTAGGGCATGGGCCATTTTCATGAAAGATGGCCTTTGAGCCTTCCTACTTTTCAAAACATAGAAACGGCACCAAGACAAATGGGAATACAGCTCTTGTTTTTAATAGGATGGTGAATTAGAGAGGAGGGAAGAATCAGAAACTCAACAGGGGTCAGTATACCTGAGTTCTAGAACCAGGTCTACTTTGTGAGATGATCTTTTATGTCATTTTCCTTTTGTTACATTAAGGTTAAGAAATGAGATTCGTTCTCTGAGTTTCCTAATATTAAAATAAAGGGCAAGATAAATGATATTATTACTAATATTGAACAACTTTATTTATTTAACATTTGTTGATAGCATACTCTGCACTAAGCTCCATTCCAGGCACTGGGGCTGTGATATGGTTTGGTTCACCTTGAATGGTAAAAACCCCCATGTGTCAAGGGTGGGGCCAGGTGGAGATAATTGAACCATGAGGGCAGTTTCCCCCGTACTGTTCTTGTGGTAGGGAATAGGTCTTATGAGATCTGATGGTTTTATAACAGAGAGTTCCCCTACAGAAGCTCTCTTGCCTGCCACCATATAAGATATGCCTTTGCTCCTCCTTCAACTTACCCACTACGATTATGAGGCCTCCCCAGCCATGTGAAACTGTGAGTCCATTAAACTTCTTTTTCTTCATAAATTACTCAGTCTCAGGTATGTCTTTATTAGCAGGGGGAGAACAGACTAATACAGGCCATCACTAAAGGGGATTGCTAATTTAGACAAGAAAAATACATATTCTCATGACAAATATCAAAGTTTAAAAGACTTCATAATTGTGTCAGCATAATGTGTTAAGAAGCCCATATTTAAAGGAAAGTTTAGAAACCTATCCATAACTTTTAGGCATCTTGAAAAATGGAAATAGATCTCCTCCCCACCCTTAAAAGCAGAGCCACTAGAATGAGGGAGAATGAAGTCTGGACAGGTAAAGGGATACAGCATGTACTGGTCTAGGATGCTCAAGCATTCACTTCCTCATCTTCTCCCCTCTTCTCCCATTGCTTATTCTGTGCATCTGAGGAATACTGACATTTACCCCACCAAACATACAGAAGCATGCACACACACATACCCACCCACCCACACAAACACACATACACGCTCAACATACGTATACACACATGGGCCTGAGCTCCTCAAAATGGCTAGCTAAATCCATGCAGCACGCTAAAGAGAGCTAAATCCATGCAACACTAAAGAGAGGGCATCACTTTTCTGAATTCAAAAGACTGGATTGCACTAAATATAATGGGTAAACATTTGAAATTTCAGACACCAACAGCCTTAATAGACAGAGAAAGCATGGTGCACTTAGTATTAAAAATAGTAACAATTATTCCCAGTCAATGATAGTGAATCTTTCCAGGATATTTTGGTTGATACTTTGGCTGATTGGACAATCCTGGAATTTAAAATGTTATTCAGTATTGAGCACATTTTCGGGTAATGACTGAAGCTGATCTTTTCGGTTTAAAGACAGGAGATTGGTGGTTAAGATGGCAGAAAAATTATTAGGGCTTAGTTTCACTTGCGATATAAATGAATTTCCTTTGAATGTTGAGATCCTTGAAAGTCGTCCTAAGTGGCATTTACTAATGTGCTTTGTCATGTCCAGGAAATAGTAGTCGTCAGTGTGGGTGTTTCTCTTCAGAGGAATGAGTATAAGAGGGGGAAAAAAGACTTGCTCTTTCATGAATGTCTAAGAAGGGATTCTTAGAAATGCCACAATACTGGACTAACCCATTCATTTTGTAATAAAGACTAGGTATAACTCATCTTTTGGAGTTTTGTTTAATTTCGAACCCCTAACTCTATTGTTAATCCCCGTCAGTTTCCCCTGTAATTACAATCTGTTAACTTTTCAAAGAGACAGGAGGTTGTAAACTTCTTTGAAATTCCGTCGGTAGGTATAGTTGATACTATTCAGACAGGATGAATTCCACCAAGGGGGAGAAATGTGGAGGAGAGGAAACAGTTGAGATACTGGGGGTGAGAATGTAATGGGAATAAATCCACAGGTTCCAAATGGCACACCTGGAACATCCCTGCTACTGCTCCTCCAGCTTGTTCCCAGGTGATCCTCAGCACAGCCTTAGAATCTTTGGAAACCCAGGCAGCCAGGAACACTCAATTATCCTGGGCACTAGAGATGAAACCTATTTCTTAGGATTTGTGAGATAGAAAGGCAAGGAATCGCGGTCAACCGAATTAAAAAAAGAAAAAAATCTCTGGATACTCACCAGGCTAGAAGGCCTAAAGAGCCTGACCTGAAAAACACCTTAGACATAAATTTTGCAAATGAGGAAGCTGAGTTTCAGAAGGCTGTTCCTTGACAAACACCAATATAATTGATGACAACCACAAATAGCATGTTTCAATGGCATCACCATGTATACTGTTCCACCCATCAATCAGAAGCATGCATCTGCATTTTAATATATGCCTATAATTGCTTATTATTCAAGTTTCCTATTGAAAAAGCACTCTTGGTCATATATATTGTGAGTAATTGAGTCTCTACTATATATTGGTAAATGATTTGCATGATCTGGACCCCACAGTCCTAGCATGACATTTCCCTCTTTTCCTATTACTAGCCATTCACAGCATCCAAAGACAACAGAGGTGCTGGATCACTGCCAGGCCCCAGGCATTGAAGTCTTGCTTGCTGCAATTCTCTTTGGCTAAGTTAGGCACATACTAAAATGGATACAAGGATCCCATAGCAATTGCCTTGTAAGACACTTAAAGGCAACCGATCACAAGGTGGACAAGGGAAAGCTTTCAAGAACCCTGAAATTGAATTTGGAGTCACTAATACAGCTGGGGAATGATAGCGTGGAATGTCTCAAGGTCGCTTGCAACAGAGAAAGGGGGCCTTATTTCAAAGAAATTGCCCTGTCTGCCAAGATAAAAATGAGACACACACAGCAAAGAGAAAAGAGCAGCTGCTACAGAGCACTACCAAGGGAGAGACTGCAAAACAAATCATCAGTGGGAAAGAGAATGAGGAACACCATGAATTTCTTCCATCACTGGACAAGAAGCGCTCTCTCCTCTAATTCATAGGATAAAAAGAAGGCTGGCTCCAAATGGCCATTTAAACCCAGCAGGGCCCTTTGCAAGAATGGGAAAGAGAGAAGATAACATGATTTTCTCCACTGTGTCAAGATGCAATGGCTACGTACACCTCCTGCAGCCGAATCATAAAGGAGGGAGCGTGCTTGCGACCATTTGGACCACATGGTTCCCGCTGTCAGAAGGTACCCCCCAGAGACATCATTTTCCACTGCCTATGGATCAGACGTCCAGCAGATTCCAGGAAGCACAATGTTAATAGACTGAAATTGTCTTTGCTTCTGGAGGCAAAAGCGGAAACAGACAGGGCAAAGATTTTCTCCTGTGCTTTCTTCTAGAACTTTTATAGTTTTAGGTTTCACGTTGTGTATGATCCCCTTTGAGTTAATTTTTTATACGATGCAAGATATGGATCAAGATTTGAATTTGAATATGGATAACCAATTGTTCCAGCACCATTTGCTGAAAAGACTATCTTTTCTTCACTAAATTGCTTTTTTAACTTTGAAAAGAATCAATGAACCCATGTATGTGTGTATCTATTTCTGGACTTTCTAGTCTGTTTCATTGATTTATATTGTCTATTCTTTTGCCATTACCACACTGGCTTGATTACTGCACCTTCACAGGAAGTCTTGAAATTAGGTAGTGTGATTCCTCCAACTTTGTTCTTTTTCAAAATTATGCTGGCTACTACGGTTCCTCTGTCTTACTATATATATTTTAGAATCAGCTTGCTGATTTTTACATACACATGCATAAACACACAAACATGCTAGATTTTTCACTGGAACTATACTGAATTTATACATCTACATTATTATTTTTTAAAGATAAATTGCTTCATACATTTATTCTGATGCTTCTGGTTCAAACCGGGGTTTCTACTTTAACCTCTCCTCTGTTACACTTGTGTCTCTTTTCTTCCACACCAAATAAGCTAGTTCTCTAGGACACTGAAGATGATAGAATTGGAACATTTCATAATTGCTCATCTAGTTTATCCCATATTACACACACAGTCTCTGAATAATGCTCATATCACCAACAATATAATTACTAATATTAATTAAAAACTTTTTTGCATATGCATCTTTTTCTCCCATTTTTAAAATTGTACTACATCTACATTTTCTGAACATATAGTCATCCCATCACTATAAAAAATCTGCCTTGATATTTTTTCTAAAAGACACACCTATTTATTTAACTTATTTATTATCTGTCTCCTTCAAAAATGATTTTAAACTGCCTTAAAAAGAGGAAAATACAGTTGAGTAAAAAGGAGGAAGCAAATATGCTAACCATAATTTAAATATGTGTTATGATTAAGTGCAATATTTGGCTCAATGAATCCTAACAGTCAAATTAAAGATAAAAATGTGACAAATTACATAAAGTGGTATTTTTCAAACACAATTTTTATTTTTTTCTTAAGATTAAAGGCAGAAAATTTTTTTACATTACATTACTAGGAGACAAAAATTGAGATGTGTGATAACATCCTCAATAAGAGTTTCACAGAAATGTAAAAAAAAATTCACATGAAAAAATGTTCAACATAATATTAAAGTGCAAATCAGTAAAACTGAGAGATCTTTTAGAGAAAGATCTTTATCTTAAACTGTTTCTTAATACTTTTTCTGGTACATCATGTAGCTATTTCTCTCTTTTTATTATAGTGTATGTTGTTATAGAAATATTTTAAATATTTATATTTAAATATATTTATACATCTATTATATATGGTACATATGTATATATTTTTTGCTTTTCTAATTAGAAAGAATTTCCCTACTATCAACATTATCATTAAGAACTTTAGCTGACTCTTTGAGCCAAGAAAACACTTTGAAAATTCTACTCAGCCACACCTTAGAAACTGCCCAAAGTGTTTCACCATCAAGCTTAGGCTATGTTAAAGCAAACTTGGCATCAGCTTCAAGGGCAAGGCAGAGGAAGACGACATTAGCTGCAGATATAATAAAATGGGAAAAGGGGGTCAAAGAATGAACATTTGACTAGTGGGGTGAACAGCAGGAGAAGAGTGTTAGTGACTATGAGATAGTGGATGTGGAAGGAAGGATCACAGTACCATTGACTGTCCATTGTAAAAGTCCAGCAAGACCTAAAGGGAATGAGTATGTCGTAGAGAAGTCTGAATTTGTTAACAGGAGACTAGCTTAATGGACAGTGAATAATAGGATTACTGGAAAAGGTAATCTAGATAGGAATAAGATATAGATAAATCAAAGATTGAAGTTTCCTGAATTCTCCCACAGAGAGTTACATACAAATTCTAATACCACAATATTTTCCACCTTGAGTCGTGCTTCATGAGTTTGCTTTATGAAAGAACATTTCATTTACTTGAGGATGACAGCTTGCCCATTTTCAGGTGACTACATCCTTATCACCACTTAAGAGCCAGTGGGCTCTTCTCAGAAAATCTTGGGCTTACACAGACAAGATAGTCCACAGTTTTATGCCAAATTTCTCTATCTATCTCTTGCTACTCTTTATCCTAAGACTGTGAGGGCATTCTGACCTCTTAATTCCTTGAGGGCCATAATTGACCAGAAAGACTCTTGACTGCATCAGGAATTGAGTGGGAACTCTTGATAGATCTTTGGTCAATCACTTAAGACAATCCATTTCATTTAAGTCATTCCTGGAAATTTTTTCTATTACTTAATTATGTTGTGCACCCTTTTGCTTCCCTCTCATGATATAAGGACACACAGGTTAATGTGACAGAAGTATATGCAGTTACTAAAGAAATCAAGTTTTTCCACTGATAGGTATATGGGTTAGATTGAATATTAACACTGATTCCCCATGCTCTTTCCTTATGACACCTAAGTAATAAGTTATTTGCTTTCATAAATTTTTGAAATTTTATGTGATTAGTAATAAAAGGTTTTCATCAGAAAATAATATCCTTACCAACAGGAAGCAGCATTTCACTTGACAAGCATGGAACATATATTTTCTTGATAAAGTTGATACGGTTTGGCTGTGTCCCCACCCAAATCTCATCTTGAACTGTAGCTCCAACAATTCCCACGTGTGGTGGGAGGTAATTGAATCATGGGGGCAGGTTTTTCTCATGCTGTTCTCATGATAGTGAATAAGTCTCATGAGGTCTGATGGCTTTATAAGGGGGAGTTTCCCTGCACAAATTTTCTCTTGTCTGCTACCATGTAAGACGTGCCTTTTGACTTCCACCATTATTATGAGCCTCCCCAGCCATGTGAAACTGTGAGTCCATTAAACTTCTTTCTCTTTATAAATTACCCATTTTCAGGTATGTCTTTACAGCAGTGTGAAATAAAGTATAGAAAGTCTATTATATTAGAAAGAACACTGGGGCTCAGGCATTGGCTCAACCCTTAGGTCTGTACCTTATGGTCACATAATATTGGATAAGTCACTCAATATCTTTGGACTTTGATTTTCCCATGTTTAACAAAGAAATAATAATGACATCATCAGATTAGTCACGGTCAGATTAAATAACGTGTGAAAAAGTTCCTGGTAAATGCTAATATATTCAGTAACTGTAGTCTATCAATATGCGTGGCTTTTTATAAAAGTCTAGGTCTGCTTTGTGATCTCAGAAATCCCCTTCATCCTATTCTGGTGTGGGGCCTGCATTCATGCTGCCTTATCTCCACAAACAGCTGGAATGAGTCATTAGGAGTTGTCATTCTTCCCACCTGGGGAGAGTAACTGGCTTGTGTCTGATCCCCCAACAAGCCCTCAAGGGAGGAGGAGTCAGGAAGCCGGATAGAAAGTGAGTGACATTGGACCCACAGTCAGCACATCACATACCCCATCCCAGGCCATGACAGCTTCCAACTATGAAGAACGACAGCAAGCCAACGAATCCTTTCACCTTCAGGGCAAAACGTTGGCTGCTTTAAGACAACGAATGTTATTTATTTGGTTGAGAGCAGAAATGATCATACACATTAATATAATTTCATCAGCTTCTGAAAGAGGCCCCTCCATCCACACCCTTCCCTCCCACCACTTAAACCCGCTGGTTATGTACCAAACGTGCCATTAAAGAATATGTTTTTCTTTTTGCTGACAAACAAAATCAGATGCTAATCAATAGGAATTCAGTTGGCAGAGACGTCTTGCTCATCAGTGAAATTACATCTGGATCTTGTTGGCTTGATGGTAGGAAATCCTTTTGATAAGAAACTAAAATTTAAAAAATATGCTCTCTCTTATCACAAGAAACTATAAACAACTACAACACTCAACAGTCAATCCAGCAAACAAACAAAAAAACCCTCAGTTGCTGGGGTGTTGGAAACTAATTTTATCACACTGTTGCCCCTCTCCCCCAATCTAATACAAGCTATTGAGAAATAATTATATGATTTGCTTGTTCAAAATTTAAATATGCTTTCTAGATGATTACTCTAAAAAACAGTGGGGGCTCAAAGAAGGATGTGCTATTGTTTTCAGACCACCTTGACAAGCTTGTGTCCATCAAAACTCACCCTGTCAGTTGTATTCAATGATGCTGCTAATTTAGCTCCATAGCTGTTGTTTACCCTTTCAAGGAAGCACATGAAACATTAACATTTCCTAATAATAAGTCTCCCCAGGTGCTCTTGTTTAGGGAGAACCCCTTCATCCATCAGTGAAGGTCCATTGCCAATCTGTAGATCTAGGATAGTGTTGATGCTTTTGTTATTAATCAAGCTCTTAGTACATCAAAAGAAAGTGGCTCATTCCCTTTTTTTCTCCCCACCAAATATTGTGAAGACAATAGAATAAGGGGGAAAACATTCACCAAAAACATAAGCACAGTGTATAATTTGGAATGGCCATTAACCAGAATATAATAATTCTGTCAGAGATATTTCTCACATCACTGAAGAGTGTTCTGAATTGGTAAAACCTTTAAAATAGAATATTGAATATCATAGTTCCTTCCTTCCTTCCTTCCTTCCTTCCTTCCTTCCTTCCTTCCTTCCTTCCTTCCCTCCTTCCTTTCTCCCTCCCTCCCTCCCTCCCTCTCTTCCTTCCCTCTTCTTTCTTTTTGCTTTTCTTTCCTTCCTTCCTTTTCTCTTTCTTTCTTTCCTTCTTTTTCTTTCTTTCCTTCTTTCCTTCCTGCCTTCCTTTTTTCTTTCTTCCTTCCCTCCTTCCCTCCCTCCCTCCCTCCCTTCCTTCCTTCCTTCTTTTTCTTTCTTCCTTTCTTTCCCTCTTCCCACCAGCTGCTCCTCTTTGTTTTAGCTTTAGGACCTCCAAATGCTTTCACATATATTAGTTTACTTACACATATATTAGTTTACTTTATCTTCATAGAAATCGTAAAAACTGGCCAGGCGCGGTGGCTCAAGCCTGTAATCCCAGCACTTTGGGAGGCCGAGACGGGCGGATCACGAGGTCAGGAGATCGAGACCATCCTGGCTAACACGGTGAAACCCCGTCTCTACTAAAAAATACAAAAAACTAGCCGGGCGAGGTGGCGGGCGCCTGTAGTCCCAGCTACTCGGGAGGCTGAGGCAGGAGAATGGACTAAACCCGGGAGGCGGAGCTTGCAGTGAGCTGAGATCTGGCCACTGCACCCCAGCCTGGGCGACAGAGCGAGACTCTGTCTCAAAAAATAAAATAAAAAAAAAATAAAAAAAAAAAAAAAAAAAAAGAAATCGTAAAAACTAGGTAGGGCCACTAGAATGATGTTTGGGTGTTAAAAATAAGATTAGCAACTTTTTCAAGGTCAATCAAATGAGAGATTATACCTGGGAGATTCAAATCCAGGTTTCCTAACACCTGAGGTAGGGCTTTTTTCAATATTTCTAACTACTCTATTCCTATTTAATTTAGGTATTGTATGCCTAGTGGTCAATCCACATTTTAAGGTTGCATTCACTAGAATCAGATGTTAGTATAAAGTCCAAGTAAGCAAAAAAGCATATTGAAAACAATTTCAAAATTTCTGGGAGAACTGCTAAAAATATCAATAAGAATAAGCATTTTCTAGCTTAATCCTTTACATAAATAGATGCTACTGCTGACAGTGTTTTTTCCAGAGCTGGACTTCCCACTGTCAGCAAGAGGCGTGCTGAGATATTTACGGTGATCATGTTTTACATCACTCCATCTCTATCCTCCCTGGCTTTCTCAGCATTCTCTGAGCAGGGTGGGATAAAAGGCTGGTATCATGTAGCGATGACCTCAAAAACCCCACACTGGGCACTGTCAATATGGCATGTTCTCCCCAGCTTCTCATTCTTTGAATCCCTTCCCTGACAACCAGATGGATTGGTATGCATTTGCTTGCATAATGTGGCCCCCAATACTAAACTGGCTGTCTCATTTCTCATAGACAAGGATGTGGGACTCACATTAAAGCTGAGTTTCCAACTGCACTCACTCTGTGCATACTCAGTGTTCATTATCTACATGCCTGGAATAAAACAGGAGGGGCCACCACCATGGCTCATCCAAATGCTCTAGTAATTTAGATTCACTATGATACCACCATGTTAGGTCCATGCAGACTGGGGTGGAGTAACAGTACTTCCAAGAACCTCAACTGTAAACATACAAAAACCAAGTCTTAGGAAGAAGTAGTGAAAAGTAAAGGAAAGCAAATGGGTCTATCAGAATGAGCAGAGATAATCGTTTAGCACAGGGTTAGGAAATTAGAGAAAGTAGAGTCCTGTAATATCTGACATTCGCTCTTGGATCCTTTCCTTCGCTTTTGTTCTTCCTGGCACTTGCTTTGTTCAGTTCCTCTGCAGAAACGCTTACCTCTTCAGTCTTGCAAAAGCCTTCCCTTAGTAACAATGGTACTGAAATTCATCTTCAATGGTAAGCCAAACCGGGAACCAGAGGCTCCCTTTCTGAACTCCAGACTGATGCAGAGACAAATTTATCTTTGTGCTTTGTATTAAGCGTAAGCTCTGCTCACCAAATCTTGATGGCTCCTTCTGTGCCTCCAGAGCCCGAGTTCATGCTTCTTTTGGAGCATTCATTTACTTTGAACATGTCTTACAGAAACTTGCTTTCATATCTGTCTGCCTCCTTAATTAAAAAAAGTCTAAGGCAGGGACAGTGTCCTCTTAGAAAATTGTGACCAGTACATCAGGACAGTGACATGGACATAATGTATCTCTGAAGCATCTAATAGAGAGATTTTGCCCCATGGCTTAGGGCAAGGGTGGGCATTTGGTCACCTCTAGAAATATTTCTGATTGTCAAAACTTGGCAGGAGGCCCTTACTAGATAGAGGCCAGGGATGGGGCTAAACGTCCTACAGTGCACAGGATATCACTCTACTGCAAAGAAGTATCCAACCCAAAATGTCAATAGTGTTGAGGTCGAAAAATCCTGTTAACAGAACAAACTACCATCCCCAGGTAAATCTATAGGTATCTCCCTGAATAGGCTATTTTTCTGAGATGAATCTGACTAACATGTCTGTCCAGGACAGTGTCTCAGCCTAAACAATACTGTCTCCAACATAGAATGCCTTCTCTTTTCAACATTGGTTAATGAGTTATAAATGATAACCGTTTGTGAAGCTTATTAAATAGACTTTATTATCCCCATTATACAATTAAGGAAATTGAGACTGAGGAAAGTGAAATAATCTGTGAAGGTTTCAGACCTATGAAGGTGGCAGCAGATCTTGAATTTGAGACTTCTGGCTCCGTGATCAAGAAAAAAAAAAAAAAAAAAGTCAGTCAAGACATGAAGGCATACAGATCCAGGGCATGTTGAGAGACCAGCCAGGAGTGACATGCCACTAAATCGTAGGGTACAAAACAGAAAGAGAAATTGGTTTGGGGACAGATGTTCAGGCCTCTGAATGACTTTTTAGGCAATTTGAACTTAGGAGAAGTGGAGGGCTGAGGGTAGATCACAGAAGAGATGATTAGACTTTTTCTTTGGAAGGATGGGCTGCTTGGAGAAGGAAATATCATTCAGGATGTGGCAGCAGTTCTTCAAGTCCCACTTCTAACCATTAAAGGAGGGTGACAGAAAGAGGAACACATCAACCCCTAGAGCAGTCAAACTTACTAGAAGCTGCATAGTTTGCTCCAGATAATGTCAAAGTTTTGGGGAACGTAAGTAACTACTCTCTGGAGGTCGCTGTATACATTCTGTGTCTGTGCTGCCACACACTGAAGTAAAGACACAAATCCTTAAGTTTTATATTTCAGATCAATAACCTAGATGTGTATAATCTGTAGGCCTATAGTTTAGATCTATGTTTTCTTGACACATGGTGAATAAACAACTAGTTTCCAGGACTCCAAAGCAACATTGCAAGACTTCTTTCTCCACTTAAAATACTTGTACTTTAATGGCCTTTATTAACCAAGTAACCCACCTCTATCTTTTAGGGTATGAGGATTTAGTAAACATATAGATGAAGAATGTGATGAAGTTTCTTCTAAAAAAAAATATGAGCCTGATTTGAGCTTTGAGATTGAAAAAAAAATCTCTAAGCAGCTAGAGGGAGTGAAGAATTTCAGGAAGTGTATGCATGTTCTCAAAAGAATAATATGCAAACAGCCCAGAAGCCTCCCACCAGTTATACCTGGAGTGAAGCTTATTCTTCTGTGAATGCAATTTCTTCTTAACCTCCCACAGATGAAACAGAATCCAGCATCACTTGTGATCTATTTCTAATGTAACTAGTGGTGGCAGCTTGTTTTGCATTTTTTTAACCTTCTTTTTAAACATCAGACTAATCCATCATGAACAGTGACTGCTTTCATTGTATAGGCCTTTGAATTTCAGAATGCCTAATTTGTTTATTTAAATGAAAAAGAGTTTCCAAAAGAAAATGGAAAAGCTAAGGAGAGGTTTGGGTTCTTGCTTGAAGGCAAATATTAATTTTGTCTCTAGGGTCACCATTTTTTGGGAGCTATCAGACACAAATATTCTGTAAAAGCCTCATTACAGGAGGTTTCTACTTTGAGATGGCCAAGAGAGTTGCCTCCAGGCCACAACCACTCTGACCTTCTACGCTTTTGGCCATATTCACAGCACAGCAGATTTAATGATTTTATGAGGAGTCTTCCCCACCTAATCCTCTTAACAATTGGGCAAGCATTTACCCCATGCATTGGTGCTTTGGTTCAGTGGTAACTAGGAGAGAATTGGAAACAACCTTGGATAAAAGAGATGTTATTTCTTAAGGCATATGTTTTTCCCTTTTGATTTGAGTTATAGAAGATCTCAACCCTATTGTTCTTACCCTTCAATGTTGGCCTGAAAGGGAGAAAATTTCCCAAAGCAAGATATACCTTTTTGGATGTGTCAGAATATACTAGAACACTGGACAGCAGAATTTCTGTCCACAAAGTCTTCTTTCCAGGACAGTTTTCTTTCTGTTTCAGTGCAAACCTTCAGAAAGTTTTCTGTCAGGATATGTCTAACATTGAGGATCATCAATTGCATTAGTTCAAATCATGGACATGTGGATTGAGTGCTAAGCAAAAAGAATTTACAGAGTTCCTACAATATGTTGGTTCCTAAGAAGGTTATAATTGAAGAGTGGCATACAATTATACTTCTTTGAGGAAGTTAAAATCTATTTGGATGGCAATTCTAATTTACCCAAAGAAACGGCAGAGAGAAGAACAATAGCTTCTGATCACCGGAGAAGGGTCATTTGAAATAGACCTTCAGTGTGCCCTTAGAATTTATAGAAGATAAATGAAAGTTGGCATGCTCAGAGGATACTTCCTTGAAGAGGTAACCCTTGAACTGGATTTTAAATCTTAGTTAGCATTTAAATACATCAACATCAAGGAAACAGAATTTCAAACCTGGAGAGCAACACAAATAAAAATTTTGGGCCAGGTGTGGTGGCTCACACCTGTAACCCAGCACTTTGGGAGGCCTAGGCAGGTAGATCATGAAGTCAGGAGTTCAAGACCAGCCTGGCCAATATGGAGAAACCCAGTCTCTACTAAAAATACAAAAATTAGCCAGGTGTGGTGGTGTGCACCTGTAATCCCAGCTACTCTGGAGGTTCAGGCAGAAGAATCACTTGAACCCAGGAGGTAGAGGTTGCAGTGAGCCAAGATTTGCTAGTGCACTCCAGCCTACATGACAGAGTGAGACTCCATCTCAAAAAACAAACAAATAAATAAATAAATAAACCAACATAAAAATTTGGCAGGACACAGTAGGACTGGGGACAGAAAATTGGTGATGTGGATAGGCAGTGTTTCAGACAAAACTAGGTGTTATATGCAGAGGAGTAGACAATAAAATATAAGAAGTATCATGGTAGCAGATGGAAGCTCTTTGTAAACTTAACAGAAGAATTCGAACTTGATGGCACATGCAATAGTCATTGTAGGTTCTAGAAACGGAGGCCCATGTTGAAATCAGCATTGTAGTACAAAAGGTTTGATGACCAATGAGGGATGGAAGAGAGGGTATCACTGAAGGTGACTCCGAGGCTGGAGGCAGGACTGTTAAAACCTACAGAAAGAAACCTTCCACAGGTTTAGGAAGGCGCACCTGTTTTTTTTTCCCCAGGGGAAGAGATTCCATTAGACTTTCCCAGAAGAGAATCTGGAATGAAAAAAGAATACAAAACAAAAGCAAAAACTAGCTATCATTTTCTCAAAGTGAATGGAAAACTAAATCTATCTCCATATATATATGGAGAAAGAGAGAGAGAGAGAGAGAGAATAAAATCCGTAGAGAGGAAAATCCTAGAGCTTTCTCTTTGTTGCCTTGTGTTCTCATAATACTAGCTCCTGTCTCTCCACCTTGGTCTGTGCTAACGTAGCCTTCTTTTACCCAGGTCCACCTCTTATACCCTTATCATTCCTGACCACTGATATGAAACCTTCTTCCACATAGTGTACTGAGAATCAAACAGATTTTCTTCTCTTTTTCAGTCATGACTCTCAGCTCTCCACTTTTCTACCAAGAACTCTTCCCCTCTATACTCAATCCCATCAGAACAAACCAGTTAAGTAGAAACGAAGCTGACATACAATCAGAGTCTTGCTGTGCTTTATCCCAATTCTTTTAGCTCTAAACCAAGGAAGCCATCTTGGTGAGACAAAAGGAGTGAGAACACAGTGCCTGGAACCCATGCTATTGTGGCTTCTCATGCGATGTAAAGAAGTGGGGAAATACTTTGGAAATAAACATAGTTTTACACCTATGACAGTCCATATTCAAGTATTTACACGCTTCTACTTATTATTTTTAATGTTATGCTGAAATTGCATGTCTATCATGTTGTTTAAACAATCTCATAGAAAGCCTTTTAAAGGAATACCTTGACTGCAGTGAGCTCTAATTTTTGTCTTTGAAATCAAATGAATGACTTTCCCAAATAGGAGAAGAAGAAGAGCAGGAGTGAATAGTATAAAGCAAGAGACTTGGGTTTGACACAGAAAGTAATCATAAGAGAAGCTGGAAAGTACTTAAAATAATTCTGAGTTGCACTGATGATGCTCTCACCAGCATCTCTGGCCTTAACAATGGTCTCTTCTCTGATTTAGTCACAGAGAAAATTGGCCCTCGATTCGTTGACAAAATCTAGCCTATAGACATGGTTTGTTTCTTTCCTGTGCAAGTGTCATTAAGCTCAAATGGACCCGATCTTCAACTGCTGAATGCCAAGGTGCCAGCCATAGCACAGAAGTTCAGAGTATGAATTTTGGAGCAAGTTGGGAAGACAACTGATGTTTAAATTCTACCTCTGCCATTTACTAGCTTTGAGACCTTAATGAAGTCACTTAATATTCTGAATCTTGATTTTTCTGTAAAGTCAAAATAATAATTATTAATTGGTTATTGTGAGAATTAAATAAGAATGTATTGACAGGGCTTAGCAAGCACCTGATAAAATATTTAGCACCTAACAAATATTTAGCACTGAATAAAATATTATTTGCTATGACCTCTCTATGAGCCTGAGGGACACCTTTATAATGATGAAGTAGAAGTATCTTAAATTTGTTCTGTAGAAAACAGAACTTGTAATAGTTTCAAACAAAGCTTCTCTTGTCAGTGTCCTTCTCTTGATTAAAAATGTCATTACCCTCTGAACAACTCAGGCTGGAAACTACTGGACTTTTTATTATTATTATGATTATTTTTCAAATCCCTTAACTCCCTCATCCCCTAACCTAGTAAATCCTCCATCACTGCTAGTTTTGTTCTTGAAAACAATGGTTTTCCAACTTTTTGTGGTTTATAGACTAATTTTAGAATATTGTGAAGCAAAGAAATATTCTTCATAGAATAATGCACTCAGGTGTACAAAATGTTATAGACTATTTTTAGGCTAAACAGACCCTCCAAAGCCCACATAAGTACCTCCTAGGTGTTTAGGGAGGAAAGTTGGAGAACCCCAGCTCTAAAATCGTTCTTCAAACTAGCTAAGCCTTTCCATGTCTTTGACATCTATTCTCGTTCCAAATCCTTATAATCTCTTGCCTAAATCCAACTTGGTCTCTTTGATTCCAGCATGCTCTTTCTCCTACCAAGAATCCACCCTTTTTCCAATATCTTTTTCACCTAAAGTACCATTTTCTTTCTCAAATTCTTTGGAAATTTGTTTTTGATTAACATTGGTCCTCAAATGCTACCTTATATCATGAGATAGAGAGATTGTGAATGTAGACAAGAGATGGGTTCCAGAGACCTGGATACTTTTAAAAACTTAGGAGATGGTTCTGACCCTAGTAGGCCCAGACCACACTTTGAGAAACATTATCCGAAGATGATCTCTTCAAGCTAATTTTCTCGGTCATCATTTTGTTCAACTTAGCCTCTGTACTTTCATAAACTGGGTATGTTTTGCACTTTGTTTTTATTTGCCCGTCAATTTAGAAAACTCTCTTCACTCTCACAATTTGGTTGAAAAACTTTCTTTTCTTACATTGAAAAAGAAATTTAGAGACAGGGTCTCGCTTTATCACCCAGGCTGGAGTGCAGTGGCACCATCATAGCTCACTGCAGCCTCAAACTCCTGGGCTCAAGCCCTCCTCTTGCCTCAGCCTCCTGGGTCACTGAGATTACAGGTGTGAGCCACTGTGCCTGACCTCAAAACTGCTTATTCTTTATCACTCAGTACAACCACTGACTCTTCTATGGATTCTTCCTCCACCAGCTGCCCTAATAAGAAGGCAATATACCTTCTTCTAATGTCCTACCACTACCCTCTGCAAACACTGCCATTATAGCACATAGGAGACTTTCCCTTGAATTACTTTTGCTTGTGTGCATGTCTCGCACCTCCACTAGATTATACAGTCCTTGAAGGCAGATCAGATTCTACTTACTCCATATGTTGTAGATGTTCCTAAAATGTTTGCTGAATTATAAAATTTGCTGTCATTCATATATGTGCCACATTTTAAAATTATTTTGTCTATCCTCAGAACAGCAGAACTCAAAGTTATGGTACAGAGGAGACTCATTTGTTACAATGCAGGGCCATGCTGTTGTGCTGGATCCAGCTTGTACTGGCTCGGAAGAACTGCCTGTGTGCATTTCTTCCCAATTCTGAATTCAATGATGTCTTTTTAGTAAGCCTGAAATCAATCATAGTGATAAAATTTACCCCACAGAAATCAGCAAATGCTATAAATCAGTGTTTTTTCTTTTAAATAATTTTTTCTTTTTTTGAGAATGATTTACCAGCACAGCACTGCCAGTAACCAAAATAGTCATATAATTTCTGTGTGCCTTCATAGAATCCAATCTAATACGAAAAACTCATTTAGCAATCTTAAAAGACACCGTTTGCAAGTAAAAGAGCTACATATAAATCAAAGCCCTGGAACTTCACTGCCCAGAATGACATGGAGTAGAATACACCAAGGCACCAAGATGTAGGATTTTCCTTGATCTTCCATTTGGAAACTATGAGACATTAAGCAAATTGCTTGAATCTCTTGTAGGCTTTAGTGTTACCACCTTCACACTGAAAAAATTAATGCCTTCCCCTACTTCAAAAACCTAATTGAAGAGTAAATGAGGGAAGCCATGTGTGCAGAAGCATTTTTAAAATTGCTATCAAAATGTGTTCTTTCTGCCTCTGAGCTTCTAGATTCAGTTTTATAAAGGAGATTCCAGTCAATAAGAGTGACAGTTCTTTATCCTCACTAATCCATCTAAATCTACGAACAGTTAGTGCATGCTTTAAATGCTGTACGTACCATCCATTTCCTTCCTCCGAAGACAAACCTGCAGAAACATCAACCAGACAAGGCATTCTGCCTCTTCTCCCAGAAATTTTCCCTTTATTTGCACGGAATTCCCCTTTCCTTAAAATGGCAAACACTAGAACAATCTCATCTTTATCACAGACTTTAGTGAAATACAGACATACCATTTAACTATCCTCCCTACTCCCCATAATACAAAAATAAATGGCATTGATTAGTGATTGACTTCAAAGTGAGTAATTGAGCTTTAATGAGTTTATAAAAGGGATTGAAATCAAGGCAATAAATTAAAAGCAAAATAAAAGAGTAAACAAGAAAGGATGTTTTACAACTTGGTTCCATTACTGTCTCTGCTAACCAGATTAAAAAGTAATTGCCATGTCAAGAAAAATTATAGTGGCCTCTGCAAAATGGAAGAGCAGTAGGCTCTCTTTGTGTGCGGGGTGTAAAATGAAGAAAATAGAAAGTAAATAATTATACAGAGGGAGGGAGAGGGCAAAACTCGTTCCTGGCGGTCATTATGCTTTTAATATCAGAGATTTCTTCATAGAAATAGGCATTATCATCAACACATGCTAATGAGCTGCCTGATTTAAACTAAAATCTTTAATGTCCTCTATTATCTTTGTAGAAAGTGAAGTTTCATGCTTTGCAAAGATATGAAGATTCTAGTATCTTTTGTATAACATATCAGGAGTATATTTATGACTGCACGGTTTAACCATTTTAAATGTCCCTAAATTAATGACATTAAAAAGACATAACATTCTCAATATTTTAGGGGACCTTTTAAAAATAGGCTTTAAAAAAATAAAGTGATGACATTTAGACAAATGATCTAAAATAAGAAGCACTTGTGATTGGAGAACCAAAAGCCGCCATAAAATAGGAAGATTACGTAAAATAAATTGAATGTAGCGATCATCTCTATGAGCCCTGATAATATGTCATGGGGCACTTATGGAATTGAATGCAGCCCTCACAGACCCACAGCTCATTATCACTGAGAATTCATGGGCAGCTGGTGAGAAGCCTAAATAGTGGTAAAGGGCGGATGTAGCAGCAATTTTTAAAATAACTGTCTCTAGAATCTTCACAGCCTGAGAAACTGCTCTAAGAAAACAACCAAAAAGATGCAAGCATCAAAATTCAAGATAGTATCGCTTGATAAATCTAATAAGCAAGATAATTGTGACTTAACATGTATACGAGGAACTGTGGTGGGTACAATGTTGATGGCAGTGAATTGGAATTAACCAAATGTCCCCACAGACACATCTGTCTATTGGGACTTCCAAGTTAGACTGGGAGCACTTGGATAGAATGCCTGGGAGAGTCGAGGTAGCCAAATGAGGAGCCTGTGTTGAGATAATAGGAATGTTTTCCAGGAGTGCTGAGACCAGCCCTTCAGTAGTTGGAGAATCTTGACCTCTGTATTAGTCCATTTTCATGCTGCTGATAAAGACATACCCAAGACTGGGCAATTCACAAAAGAAAGAAACTTATAGTTCTATGTGACTGGAGAGGTCTCACAATCATGGCAGAAGGCAAGGAGGAGCAAGTCATGTCTTACATGGAAGGCAGCAGGCAGAGAGAGAGCTTGTGCAGGGAAACTCCCCTTTATCAAACCATCAGATCTTGTGAGACTTATTCACTATCAAAAGAAAAGCACAGGAAAGACCTGCCCCCATGATTCAATTACCTCCCACTGGGTCCCTCCCACAACACGTGGGAATTCAAGATGAGATTTGGGCAGAGACACAGCCAAACCATATCAACCTCTAACAAAGGCTTTGGTATCACAAATAAAGAGGAGAACAGACCTGTTTGTGCTTTCACCACACCCTAAGTGAGGACTAACACCAGCTTTTATTGTGCATTTACTGTAAGAATCTGTAATCCTGGCTAGATTGAGGTCAAAAAAATAAATAAGTAGATGTTCAGATAAATACACAATTGTGTGTGAAAGATTATTTGAAAGATAATCACCACCTTAAAGATTCATTATTCACTTAATACTATTGACAGTTAATATCCTTTGTACAAATTCTTTTTTGAGTTGGTCTGATGTGGAGACGATATGGTGATTAAACTCAGAAACTCAATTGTTACTCTAAGCTATGTGATAGAGATTGAGTAAAAAAGTGTCTCTCCTTTATTTGCTAGTTTTCCTATTAAAAGAAAATCCTTAAATGCATTTAAGATGTTTCTCTCTTTTCAGTACATAAACTCTTTCATAGCAGTGCTTTAAAAAAAATCCATGACCACAAAAGAAGAAGCACGATTCAAATTGATTTAAAAACTTGGAAAGAATTTTATCTCAAAGGGAAGAATTGTTTTTTCATTTCCATAATGTTCTTGTTTTTAGTTGAATTATTTCAAGAAAGTTTGTTCAGGCAAGTTAGGTAAGTTGTGTGGAGTTATTACAGGCTACAAAATACAAAAACATACAGACTTCTTAATTTCACAAATATTACAAAATAAAACATTGATCAGAAAAACCTGAAAATTTAATTTAAAATGGGATGTGATACAACAAGGCAGAAAAAAAATTGCAAATGGTCTTTAGACATACTAAGATGCCCAAATTAAAAATAAAATAAAAGCAAAATAAAATGCACTAGATGTCATTTTTTCACATATCATGAAAATGAAAATCCAAACAGTTAATAGCATACTTAGTTGGAAAGTTGTGGGGAAACAGGAATACAGAGATATTTGGCAATATCTTTTTAAAAATGGAAAGTGCATATACCTTATAGAGTTGATACTATAGCTATTACTCAGACATGAGCAATAGAGATTTTCAGAGTAATTCATTTCATCATGGTTGTCACAGCCAAAAAACTAAAAGAATATTAATGTCTACAAAGAGAGTACTGAAAAAATAAATTATGGCAGACCAGGCTCAGTAGCTCACACCTTCAATCCCAGCACTTTGGGAGACTAACGCAAGAGAATCACTTGAACACAGGAGTTCAAGATCAGCCTGGGCAACATAGTTAGACCCTGTCTCTACAAAAAATAAAAATCATCTGGGCATGGGGGCACACAGTTCTGGTCCCAACTACTTAGGATGCTGAGGTGAAAGGATAGCTTGAGATTAGGAGGTCAAGGCTACAGTGAACTGTGACTGTACTACTGTACTCCACCTTGGTGACAGAGTTAAATCTTGTCTCAAAAAAAATATACATATATGGGAGATCCATATGATGACTACTATGTAGCTGTGGAAAAGAATGAAAAGAGGTGAAGAATATAATTGCTTGCCAAGACAAGAGCAAAAAAATCAAGGTGCAGAACAGTTGGTATAGTAGGATATATTTTGTGTACAAAAAAAAAACAAGAATAAAACTATGTATTTATATTTGCTTGAATATATCCAGAAACTCTGAAAAACTACACAGACATTAATAGCAGTAATTGGCTGGGTGCAGTGGCTCACTCCTGTAGTCCCAGCACTTTGGGATGCCGAGGTGGGTGGATGGCTTGAAATCAGGAATTCAAGACCAGTCTGGTCAACATGACGAAACCCAGTCTCTACTAAAAATACAGAAATTAGCTGGGCATGGTGGCGTGTGCCCGTAATCCCAGTTACTCGGGAGGCTGAGGCAGGAGAATAACGTGAACCCAGGAGGGCGAGGTTGCAGTGAGCTGAGATCACCCCATCACACTCCAGCTTGGGTGACAAAGTGAGACTCTGCCTCAAAATAATAATAATAATAATAATAATAATAGTAATTATTAGGACAGGCAGAAGATACAGGGTAGGCGAGCATGCTTGACAGTTCTAGAAGCATATTTTAAATGACAGCCATAAATCACTTTGCTATTTTTCTATGATAATTGAAAGACAGTGACTCAAGAGAGTTTTGAATGAATATTGACTTAATTCTAAAACTCTAGGGATTTGGTACACAGCTAAATTCAAACTTTAATTTGTTTCAAAGTGTTTTTATGTCAACTTTTTATTACAGACTCTAAGATGCTCTAAAGAGCTAAATTTCAGTCCTTTATTAGTCTTTCATGAAGTAAATGGGACATTCTTTACAGACCTATTTACTATAGTGTTAGATATGGTAGATACGCGCCATTTTTGTGAGGGTGTGATGAAGAGGCCATATTGAATTCCTGCAAGTATAGAGTGTCTGCATCAGTTTGGGACTTTCTCCTGAGTTACATTTCCATTAGATGTCGCCTATATCTTACACATATCTTTACACTACAAAATAATCACCTTTTCAACTTCTGATAAAGCTTGATCTATATCATTATGATCGTGTCTCAGTTTAAATTAGTTCCTGCAATATATCTCCTCATAGCGCTATCTACTTTCGTAACACTTGCACTTTTAAGGTTATTTCTATAATGATTTGCTTAATGCAAATCTCTGGCACCCAAATGTAAATACAATGGGGGCAGAGAATGTGTCTGTTTTTGTCTGTGCTGTACTCTCTAGGCCCAACACAGTGTAAGTCAACTAATATGTGTAAAATTAGTGAAACTCTGTTCTAAATAAACCCTATTTTAATTTTATTCTATATTTTAAATAAATCTATTATTTTCATCATTAGCTAGTATATAATGCAGAGAGGACAGTAAAACACAGAATAAGCTTCTGTTTCAGATATACCTGAGTTAGTCTTATTAGCACTGAAACTATCTAGTGTGTGCCCTTAGACAATGTCTTGGTTCATTCAAGCAGCCATAACAACAACAACAACAAAACAAACAAACAACAACAACAACAACAAACCCATAGGCTAAGTGGTATATTAACAACAGAAATCTACTTCTTACAGTTCTGGAGACTGGAAAGTCCAAAATCAAGGCACCAGAAGATTTGATTTCTGGTAAAGGCCTGTTTTCTGATTCACAAACAGCACCTTCTCACTATGTTGTCACAGAATGAAAGGGTTTAGCTAACTCTCTAGGGGCTCACTACGTCATCACAATGTGGGAAGGTCTAGCTAGTTCTCTGGGGACTCTTTTATAAGGGTGCTAATGCAAATCATGGAGGCCTCACCCTCATGACTTCTTCATCTCCCAGAGGTCCCACCTTTTAACACTGTCTTGGAGTTAGGATTTCGACACATGAATTTTGGGGAGATACAAACATTCAAGCCATAGGAAACACTTTATTTGACTTTTCTAATCCTTGGCTGTTTTATCTGTAAAATAGAAGAAAATATATTGTGTCTAATCCATAGGGTTATATTTTGTGGATTAAGTGAAATCAAGAATGCAAAGGACTTAACACAATATCTGGCTCAGGACAAGAACTCAGTAACAGCCAACTAGACTTATCGTCATTGTTCCTGAGCTGCAGAGTTAGGCGGTTAGCTATGCCAACTTAGTAGCTAAATCCTCTCTCCCAAACATTGTCACTAAGTTCATGTGATTTATGACACAGCAAAATGACAAATTCCTTGTGCCTTTGACCCCTCACCCAAATTATCAAAACCAAGAGTATTGAGTCTATACGTACAAAGGGTAGCTTTGTACTAACCACTAACCTAGCTTCTAACCTAGCTTCACAGGGTTACCTAACACTTGACTGGTGATTGTATCTTAAGATCTATTATTCCAAATAAATATTTTGAGTGTCTGGGTGAGAATTTTTTGTTGGGGGTGGGAGGAATCATTTCTCTAAAAGGGATCGATAGCATGTATTTCCTTTAATAAAGTTTAATTCTAGTATTTCAGAAATAAATATTTGATATAATTCTCCATTAAAGTAAATAAAAATGGACTGTTATTTTACTATTAATATTTGCATTGACTTTTTACAGAAAATCATAAGAAATGACTCAATAGAACCCAGTCCTATGTTTTTGTGAGCCTGTGAGTTTTCTTTTGCATATATTTTCTTTTTATTTTTCATAAAATCATAAAAAATGTGTCAATAAACCCAGTCCTATGCTTTTGTGAGCCTGTGAGTTTTCTTTTGCATACATTCTTGCTTACAAAGCAAGACCTAACCACAGCTGCTAATGCATTAAAGTTTAAAGTAGTGGTTAAAATCAGAGACTGTGGATTCAGACTATTTAATCCCAGCTCTGCCACTCCCCACTTTCTAGCTGTATGGTCTTGAGCAAATGTTTTTTAAAACCTCTCTGTGTCTCACTTCCTTTACCTGTAAAGTTGAGCTAATAGGGAGCTCATCAGATTGTTGATGAAATGATGCAAAGCATCTAGAAGATGCTTGATGTAGAAATGCTATATGCAGGCTCCTACTATTTCATATGAGGAAAGTATTATTATCCTTCTTCTTTCTGTAGACCAGATAATGAAGCTATGTTTACACATACAACAATTGCAATGAAGACCTACACCCAGTTCTTTCAACTTCAAAGCTCACATTTTTTTTTCTTTTTCGGTTATCAATTGTTCCTCAGTTTAAGGTCTGCATTCTCAACAGGGCAAAAATTGAGGTTTTGGGGGAACCACAAATTCTTACTGAGTATAGAATGAAGTCATCTGTATCATAGCCTTCTCCCATGCCAACTGAAAACACAAATTTAAGTCCCACTCCTCATAAGTCTACCACTGTCAGAATTTCTAGGGCTGGGGCCTAGAGTCTGCATGAACACCAAACTCTTCAGATAACTCCTACCCAGGTTTAAGTTTGAGATCCTCTGGTCTGTTGGTGAGCTTCTGAACTCCACCAGCTCCCAACGACACACAGAATAGGGCTGTCCTTCTCACTTCCCCTGTTAGTTGCTCTTGCTCTTCCTCCAGCTGATGTCAGAATGAGGGCCACACATGGGACCATGATGAAATGACCATGGACTTTAGCATTACCATTCAGTAAATGTGGAACATTTCATCATCTTCAAAAGAGTAAAAAATGAGTTACTGAGGAATGTGTAGCACCCCTGGAATAGCAGAGGAGAGATGTAAACAATAACAATTACTGCTCTCATTTCCCCATTTGTTCTGCACCCAGCTTGAGATAATTTTTTTTTTTTTTTTTTTTTTTTTTTTTTTTTTTTTTTTTTGAGACAGAGTCTCGCCCTATTGCCCAGGCTGGAGTGCAGTGAGCAATCTTGGCTCACTGCAACCTCCACCTGCCAAGTAGTCTCTGGGGTTACAGTTGTGTGCCACTGTGCCTGGCAAATTTTTGTATTTTTTAGTAGAGACAGGGTTTTGCCATGTTGCTCGTGGATCTCAAACTCCTGACCTCAAGCGATCCGCCCATCTCAACCTCCCAAAGTGCTGGGATTACAGGCGTGAGCCACTGCGCTCAGCCCTAAAACTGTTTTTATATCCACATTTCAAACTGTTTATTTGAAACTGTTTACAAAAGTTAAGTTTCATGAGAAAGAACATGGCCTATTTAAAAGAGGAGCATGCATGTTGCAGTGCCAGGGGGTAAAACCTGGAGGAAAGCAGCAAGCAATGACAAGGAACTGGCTGCCTTCTCTCAGGGACAAGGTGGTTTGGTGCAACTAGCCCAAGCTTGGGACCTGGGAGACTGGGTCTAAGTCATGGCTGTGCCATAACTAGCTGGGGTTAGTTATGCTGGACCTGAGTTTCCTTATCTGTGAAGGCTAAGGAATTGCACTAGAGAGTTTCTAAAGTCCCAGATAGATCTAAATTCTGTGTCCTTTCAAATTAATCATTAAAGACTATGAGGCAAGTAAATTTCTGATGGAGAGAGGACGATCAGAGCAATTAATCAAAGAGGGAGAAGTTATTCCTTTTAGCAAGCTACCCCATCATTTTGACTATTTTTCTTCTTTCGAGTTTTCCCAGATTCAGAGAACAGACGAATAGAGGATTGCAGAGGCCACCGGGGCAATGGAAAGAAAAAGCTATCCCTCTTAATCACTGAAAGCCAGGCGGGGCCCCAAGTGGGTAGCGAGGAGGCTGGACACAGTGTTGGGCCAGAGGGCTGGAAGGAGTCCAGGTCCAATCATATTTCATGACTGTGCATGTGCTGTAAAGGTTTGGGTTTATTTTTTCTCCATCCGCTCTTGCTGAAGGGCTCAGAATGTTTATCTAGTGACTGAACCCACTCTCAGCATCCCTGAGGCAATTGCCTATGTTTAAAATTATATATATGCATTTTCAGGCCTATGTGTTAGGAAAATCTTTGCTTCCCCTGGAGACCAGATGTATTTTCCCCTTACATACAGTGCAACATTATATAACTGATTATTCTTTTTTCTAGGCTTTATCCACCAGGAAGATAGGCGCCATTATTACATTTGATATGATTTGGCTGTGTCCCCACCCAAATCTCAGCTTGAATTGTATCTCCCATAATGCCCATATGTCGTGGGAGGGACCTAGTGAAAGATAAATGAATCATGGGAGCGGTTACCTCCAAGCTGTTCTTATGATAGTGAGTGGGTGCTTATGAGATCTAATGGCTTTATAAGGAGCTTTCCCCTACCCCTTCACTTTATGCTTCTCCTTGCTGCTGCCATGTGCAGAAGGATGTGTTTTCTTTCCCTTCCATCATGATTGTAAGTTTCCTGAGGTCTCCCCAGCCATGGTGAACTGTGAATCAATTAAATCTCTTTCCTTTATAAATTATCCAGTCTCAGGTATGTCTTTATTAACAGCATGAGGACGGACTAATACAACATCCTAACTTCAATAATGTAGCACCGTAGGCCCTGCACATGTGCATTCTGATTCTACCCTCACAGTCCTCCCACCCTTCCCCACCCCACCCTTCTTCCGTGGCTCTGTCCTGAGTCACACAGCACGGCCATCCTTCTATTTGCCAGCTGTAAAGAGCAGATAAAAGCTATTCACCTGTCACCACTTCTGGGTATTTGTTTGTCCTCTTGGTTTTTCACATAACCCATTTTCCATAGCTGCATCTTCCTGCCACTTATAGCCACAATTGTCTACCCAATTCTGTTTCTTGCCCTTCTCTTCGGTTTTAGTGATCCTTACAGCTCTCAGTGAAGGTTCTCCACCCTCAGTGGCCAGGTGGCAGTCAGCCCATGACACTTTCCCAGAAGAGGTGGATGTGAAAATGTTTGAACTATATTGTCCCCAATAATGATTTTTAACTGCCTGAGCTTTCCCATTTTATAGTAACTATTCTTATGTGCCGCCAAAAATGTTTGGTGAAATAAGATGAATATTAAATAAACAGGATTTTAAAATATATTTTGACTTTTTCATGAAGGAAAATTTTAAACATATATAAAAGTAAAATCCTCATGTACCTAAATCCAGATTCAACAATTAGG
The DNA here is from genome assembly GCF_024542745.1 of Macaca thibetana thibetana. NCBI lineage: Eukaryota > Metazoa > Chordata > Mammalia > Primates > Cercopithecidae > Macaca > Macaca thibetana. Next base: position 20,956,880 of record NC_065589.1, on the reverse strand, counting down.
AACTCAAGCCAATTTGTTTTATCTATACCCCGACCACTAAATGGCATTTCCCTACTCCATGTTATTTTTAAGTAAATCCCATTTATCATACAATTTAATTTGTAAATATTTTAATACATACCTCTTTAGAAAAACTCTCTAAAAACAATTTCTTACACAGGCAGTTGAAAATTACTGGTTCGAAGGAAAATTACAGGTGAAGTTTTGGTTCAAGACTAACTAGTAATCCCAGAAGCATGAACAAGAACACTGATCTCTTCCAGAGAAAGAGAAAGTTTCAGGGTGAATTTCTTGCCCACAAAACTGGAGAATAATGGGATTATACTAAGCAGTTTAGATTAATAACATTTGATTTTGTAACAAAGTAGAGAAAATGTATCTTACTCTTTAGCATTGAAATTTTTCCTCAAGGCTCAATGAGACACCATGACACGCCCACTAGAAAGATTAACATTAAAGAAATTGACAATGCCAAGTGCTGACAAGAATATGTAACAATTAGACATCTCTTAGAGTTCTGATATGAATGTAAAATGGTACAAACCACTTTGCAAATCTATTTGGCAGTTTCTTATAAAGTTAAACATCCACATCAGCTTTTCCTTTCTAACCCAGACTTACAAACAACTTATGGACTGAAAATATCCCTTCCCAATACCTCTTAGAATGTTTAGTAAAATTGGATAAACAGAAAAAAATGTTGCTGTGGTTCTGTTACTGTTGGTGTAGAAACCATAGATGAGGCTAGATTTCACTTAGAGAAAAATATAATGAGGAAGAAGAGGAAAGCAGAATCCTAGGGGCAGAACAGAGCATGTGCAGAATTAGTGCACGTTTTTTGTTTGTTTGAGACAAGGCCTTGCCCTGTCACCCAGGCTGGAATGCAGTGGCATGATCATGGCTCACTACAGTCTTGACCTCTTAGCTTCAAGCAACCCTCTCACCTCAGCCTCCTATGTAGTTGGGACTACAGGTGCACAACACCATGCCTGGCTAATTTTTGTATTTTTGTGAAGATGGGGTTTTGCCATGGTGCCCAGGCTGGTCTCAAACTTCTGACCTAAAGTGATTCACCCGTCTCAGCCTCCCAAAGTGCTGGGACAACAGGCATGAGCCACCATGCCCAGCCTAGTGTGGGGTTTTGGACTTTTATGGGCAGTGCAATTGCTGGGTCTAAGCAATTTCAGGTGGAACTCATATAGCATGGAAGTTTGCCAGAAGGGACGTGGGTTAATGTAGAATGCTTAATTGCACCTCACGTTTCTCATTCCTTTGAATCACACTTTTCTGTGGTCTTAAACTAAGATCTTCAAGGGTTTTGCTCAATTACTTTAATAAAGAGGTTTTTTTTTTTTTTGTGGGAGTGAAGAATCATGATTGGTGAGGATTGTGCATACATTGTATTCTCTAAATTAATTCTCTGTTATAGCATCAAATGTCTTAACCAAAGCTGAACTTCCCATAAGCAGGAAGCTTACACTAATTAAAAACTAAGTGCCTAGAAAAACTGGGCATTTTCTATTAGCATCATAAATCCAAATCAATAAAGTAATAGTATATAAATTGTAAAACGCCCCATCTTTAGACTCTGTGACGCAAATAAACCTGAATGAAGAGGTAGATATTCAACAGAGTAAGTACCTAACCAATAGTGGGGAAAGGGGCCTCCATAATTCATGGGGCCAAACCAATGTGGATTTAACATAAATCTTCACTTCATGTGCAGAGGATAGAATTTGAGTTCCTTGTGATGTCTTTAAAATCGCCTCCCTTTTATTTCTCCTGATCTCCTTTGATTTCCGGTTTCTTATAGTCTGATCTCATGAGACCGCCTGGCTTGGTTCTGAATCTCCCACTTGAAGGCATTTGCACTCGTTTAATTAATTGACCCAGTGAGTGCTGCTCAAAAAGCAGAGCGACTCTCTCTTTCCTATTAGATAATTGCATGGTGCCACAATGACACTGCGGAGTTCATCATTTGCAAGATTATATATTAAGGGATGGAAACTCATAGTGAATGGTAACATATACTCTTATAACCCACTTATCTTTATATCACTCAATCACTTGAAAACACAAAGAACTGCAAAAAAGAAAAAAAGTCTTTTCATGACGGTTGTTGCCATTCTCTGACCCGTTGGTTAGTTCCTCCTATAAAGGAGTCATTTATGACGGTGAGTCCAGGAACTGACTGGAGTTTTATGTCCGAGAGAGCCTCCTAAGCTTTCATACTTGGATTTAGCATTACTAAAGGGCATATTAACATCAGTAAATCTTGGCCCCAGTGACTTCATGGCATCTCAATAAAACAGTGTAAAGGACTTTTTCAGAATGCAAGTAAAAACTTATCAGAGGCCATTAAAGGGAAATTCCACAGCCACCACTTTTTTTTATTATGTCTTAAGCTTTTTCCTTGGCATGTTAACCATGAACTCAATGAATGCATTTCAAATATTAGACAATTCTGTTCACACCAACGAGTCTATTTTTACATAAAACTTAAATTGAAATCATCTTATGTTTAATAGAAACAGACGTGTATTTAAAACGAGAAGTGGTGGGAGCAGAAAACCTATAAAAATGGATTTTATTTTTATAGGAAGTAGAAGTAGTAGAAACTCATTTTTGCAGAAATTGCCTAATTGATGGGATTCTGGGTGATTTTATTCACTTTACACTTATCTGAATTGTCCAATTTTCCTTCAATGAATATTTTACTTTCATAATAAGAAACATGTCTAATAGTGGACAAATCATTAAAGTTTGTTTAATGGGCATAGAGTTGAAGCAATGGAGGTTTACTATATCAGTCAGATCTCTCTTGTCCTCTGGTTAGGCGGGAAGCCTAATGCAAAACTTTTTTTTTTTTTTTTTTTTTTTTGAGACAGAGTCTCAATCTGTTGCCCAGGCTGGAGTGGAGTGGTGCGATCTCAGCTCACTGCAACCTCCGCCTCCCAGGTTCAAGGTTCAAGTGATTCTCCTTCCTCAGCATCTTGAGTAATACAAAACATTTCTAGAATACTCAGATACCAGTCAGCTATGCAATCTCTTTGAGCCTCAGTTGTCTCATATGTAAAATGAGGAAAGTGAAAGTACCCACCTGATAGGTTTTTGAGGATTAAATGATGCTGTATGAAAAGTATTTAGTATATGGCCTGGCACATAATCAACATCCACTATAGCTCAGTTATTTTAGTCATTCCACCAAATAGGCTAAGCTAAAGTCTGTTTATTCTTCCCGCTTTTGGCTTAGAAAACTTTCTTAGAGTCAGTTGAGAAATAGCTAATCTCCTTGCTATTTTCTTAGGTCACAATATCCTTTGCTTAGAGTTGTAAATCTGCTCTGTATAAATACACACACACACACACACACATGCACACATAACAGATACTTCTGAATAGAAGTTCAGTAATTTCGTGGTGGAAGTCCAAGCCTGGAAGGTGACTGTCGGAGAGATGAAAGACAAGTGACTAACCAACAACCACCAAGGGAGGCTGGCTGAGCCATGTTTGAACAGCAGCTGCCTCTGCACTGGGGATGCACCTGAGGTCACTGCAAGTGAGCAGGGCAGGCAATAAGGATGAAAAGCAGATTTGAGGTGGATGAGAATTAGGACAAACTGGACCCTAATCTTTAACCTCAGTGACGTGCATGACCGAACAGAAGAGGCTGGAGCCCTTCACCGGGGAGCTGCACACACATCTGGCCCCAAACTCGAAGAAGCTGCGTAACTAGGAAGACAGGGCAGCTGCAAGCTCAGCTGGTGGCCTCAGCCAGAAAGCAAGACCACAAAGCAGCCACCCAGGCAAGCTCTTCAACAGCACCTGACACCTACATCCACCTTCAGAGAGTGACAGTTGTCAATTTACTTCCATCTTCCGAATTTTAGGCACATTTCTCTTATAGCCCGCCCTAACAAAGAAGCATCCTGGGAAGGGAGTCTTGGATACATGGCTCCCTTCTTGGATATGTAGTTCTAGATTTTAGCTAAGCTGACACTGTACAAAACCACCTGAGGTGGCCTTCTATTTAGGTCCAGGTCCTTGTGGGCACTGTGCTAATTCTGATCCAAGCTCAGCTGATTTCCAAACCTTTTGGCTCTGAATTTAACGGGAAGATAGAAGAGCAGCTTTTCTTCTTTTCAGGGGAATAACTTCAGACACACTGCAATCTACTTGAAATTTATCATGTCTATCTGTAGTCTCTTAAAAATCTCAGCAGAGAAGTTAAATGTATAGAGGGCCTATTGAAGGGCAGCCAATTCTACTCATTCCCCTATATCCGTGCTTCTCAAACAGAATCATCTGGAAAAGATTGCTGTCCTCCCCTGCCCCCCCAACAGAGTTTCCGAGCTCTAGGTCTGGAGCAAGAACCAATAATTTGCATTCCTAACAAGTCTTATGTGATGCAGATGCTGCTAGAAGAGCTACTGCTCTGAATACTAGTTAAGAACCATATCCGAATCACCTGGGGAACTTTCTAAAATTCAGGGAATGGTGCCTATGGCACATCATGGACTCAGTATCTTCATTTGGGGTGGGATATGAATATTTTCTTTTTGAAAAACTGTTACAAGTGATTATGATTTGCACATCAATCTAAAACCTACAGTTTTATAATTTTCACGTAGCTTATTTCCAGCACATTAATAGATGTTATTGAAAAAACATGGTAGGGGCTGGAGTTGGGGGGCTTCTGTGATCAAATATGGTGTGAAAAACAGAATTCAATAATGTTAAGCTGGTTTCTATGCAGGACGTATCTATAAGTGATAGCAGATGCTGGTGTCAGGTATTGTACACAAAGAATTAACCTAAACAGCAACCCTATAAAGAAAATACTATTATTCTTCTTCTCATTTTGCAGATGAGGACACTGAGGTATGGAGAAGTTAGTAACATGTCCCAGATTTAAGCGCAACTAAGATCTAACAACAAGAGCCAAGTGATATTGTTTGGCTGTGTCTCCACCCTGATTTCATCTTGAATTGTAGCTCCCATCATGCCCACGTGTTGGGGGAAGGACCCAGTGGGAGGTAATTGAATCATGGGGCAGTTACCTCCATGCTGTTCTTGTGATAGTGAGTTCTTATGAGATCTGATGGTTTTATAAGGGGGTTTCCCCCTTTTGCTAATTCTTCTCCTTCCTGCCGCCATTTGAAGAAGCACATGCTTGCTTCCCTTTCTGCCATGATTGTATGTTTTCTGAGGCCTACCTGGCCATGCTGAACTGTGAGTCAATGAAACCTCTTTCCTTTATAAATTACCCAGTCTTGGGTATGTCTTTATTAGCAGCATGAGAACTAACTAATACACCAAGATAAAGCCCAGACACTTGGGCTCGAGTCTGAGCTCTTGACCACAATGCTGTAGTGATTTACCCAAGTTCTTAGCAACATAATGGGTACACAGGACATCTCCAAGAATAATATGCAGCCTTTCCCAAACTTATTTGCTTATAGACAGTCATTAGGTTATAGTATGAACTGCAATGAAAACATAATCCCATGGAAATAATCATTGTGCTTTTTGTAAGAACATGTGATTTTTTTACATCTCACAGTGTCTTGATTGTATGGCTCCCATTTGGTATCAGGAATGTGACTTTTTAATAGTGAGCAACTAACTTTTTTTTTTTTTAATCTCAGGGATACCATGAGTCATGTAATTAATCCTATTTTACTCCTGGAGTGTGCTACTGGCAAACAAGCGTGTTATTATTGGCAATAATTAGTACTAAAAGACCTTTTCATATTAAAGACCAAAATTTTCTAGTAAATGATCACAGTGACTGGGTAGGTGAGGGTGGGGATAGAGAAGGGTGACAGAAATTTTATCTCAAAAGCAAAATTTAAAAGAAGTTTATTTTCTCTTAGAAGCTATGCACTGACTTATCAAAAAAAAACCCAAATTATGTTGATTATTTTTTTCCCAATAAAATTATATGATAGCTTAGTAAGACATCTTTCACATTTGACTTTCATAGTAAGATATAGAAGGTCATTTCTACAGAAATACTCAAGAGCTTCATTGATTTTCCCAAAGGCCTTTCTGATCCTTTGATATTCAAATCCTTTGCTTTTGAAGCACACACCAGTGATGTTCTCCTCATCCATTTTCCCTTATTTAGTTGTTAACCACCCTAACTCTGCCAGATCCTCATTTGCCACTGGCTTGTAATTCAAGCAGTTATCCAATCTGACTTTCATCTCCTTCATGAAGCCTTGCATCTTTTTCAGGGTTAGCAATTTCACCATGCAATGTACTATGTTTGCATTGTACAATTGCAATGACCAGGAAGAGACTGATAGAGGACTCAACTGGTGAGGACAGATGTTAAAGTTAAGCAAGGAGGTCATTTTCAAAGTTAACATTCATTAGCAAATATTTCGTGATGACTTTGCTTTCTTACACAACCCTTGCAACTTCTCAGGCTCTGTTAATGAATTCAGATTATCACAACCCTCTCTGTGTAAAATTTCATGCTATGCATGTTTGTGAATGGACTTCATCCATGTCTTTATTTATGACCCTACTCATATTCCCTTTGTTTTGTCTTTTCAATTGATTCTAATTTATGTCATTTTGCCTTTCTTTTCTTTCTTTTTCTTTCTTTAAGCAAAAGCTTGGTACTGTTTGGAATGCATAAAAGTAGAATAAAAGGACTAAGTACGTAAATATTAATTATATTTTATAATCTTTCTTGACACTGCTGTTTAGTACTACAGTGTCCGAGGATTTTGACTGACAGCCTTCACATTGCACTGCCTTTCAACCATGACATATGAATCAGGCACTATTCAAGTTTTACGTCTCCAGTTAAGCCTCATGACACTTGGTTTAAAAGCGTTTCTGAACTCCTATTTTTCAACTTCTGTTTTCCAAATATTTACATGGATCTTTATATTATTTAAATGCAAGATAGGTCCAGCCATCAGCAATTGGGACATCCATATCGAGAGGAAATGAAGTATAAAATGACTTGCTTTAGCTCTTTGTCCAAAAGGCAAGTGAGAAACATTTTCACAAATATATGTAATCCTCACAGCTAATTATGATTTTTCTCATTTCAATTTTAATTATTATTTTTTTAATCCACACTTTCTTTTATCCCTCATGGCAGTTTCATTGTCATTAAAAGTACTGCTCTATTGTGTACATTCTCTATTCATATTCATGAGGTCAAGACCATTCAACCATGGTAATTGAGCGGTCTGATTGGCTGAATGTCCCACAGTGGTTTAGAGTGATACTGATGAACAAAAGGCACCAAAGCCTCTGCCATGATAGGAAGGATAATTATGTAGGATCTTAAATGGGGGCTCTAATCATTTGACAATGCCCATTGGACTTGCATAATATTAATACATTATCTATCATCTCACTATGATTAAGTAGTATTTAATTATTCTTTTTTATAGGGATTATCCCCAATAAATATGTCTCATACCTACCAGCTTAGCACACCTGCTTTTCTGAATTTTCTAGGAAGGAATTTATTTTTATATAGTATGAAAGTCAGACATGAACATATGTAAAATTCTAATCACCAAATTGCTAAGATATTTTCAAGAATATCCTGGAATATCATGATAGTGCTAAATTGAATATAGGTTGTTTTGCTCCGGGATGGGTAAAGTACGACTACCTTTTGTCTTGTGATTCTTTGAGTTCCAAGGAAGTTTCCTACTTGCACTTCTTCCGCTGCTCTGGAGCCATGTAACCTCCGGCATGACGTTTATGCTCTCTGGGTTTCTGATTCCTAATCTGTAAAATGAGGGAGGTTAGGGAAAATGGCTTGGAAGCCATCATTCAGCTTGAGAATTCTGCAATCTCGTATAAATGTCTATTTTGCTTCATTAGTGGGATTTTTGTCCTGCATGATAGTTTATACAGTTGTCTTTAAAGTAAAGTATATATACCATAGAAGGCATACAAAGCCATTTTCTATAGTGTAGAAAGACCTCGCTGGAACTTTGTTTATATTTATTTTAAAATATCTTTAAAGACTTCCTATTCTATGTTTGTGTTTCATATTCACTATGATTTGTAAGTATTTAATATGTGCTAGGCACTATTCCAAGTGCTTTAAAGTTAGTAATATTATTTAATCTTTACTGCAACTGTATGAAGTAGACACGCTTACCATACTCGTTTTTACTGCTGAGAAAACTTGAGACGTCAAAGTTACAGAAATTGCCCAAGATCACAGAAAGCTGAAAATGTTTTAACGGAGACAACCCAGGTATGAGTTCCACCTCTTAACTACTCACTATGCAATGCTTGTACAGTTATCGAATCCAAAATAAATAAGCACAAATAGATAATTACAATACAGGATGTGTATTAGACATACTCAAAAGAAACCCCCCAGTCCTATGATCCCTGCCTCCTCATATTCATAGGTTTGTGCCATCCTCTCTGCTTGAGTATGAACAGGACCTGTGATTTCTTTTTAATGAATAGCATATGGTCACGGTGATGGATTATCACACTCACGATTACCTTTGCTAACAGATTTTCTCTGACAGAGTCTCACCTCTGATGGCTTTGAAGAAGCAATCTGTGAACTGCCTATGGAAAGGTCCACATGGCAGGGAGCTGTGGGCAGCACCTGGGAGCTGAGAGTGACTGCCAGCCAACAGCCAGTAAGAAACTGACACTCATTCATTCCTGCAACCATAGAAACCTAAGTCTTGCCAATAGTTATGTGAGTGAGGAAGTGCATTCTTTCCCAGTCCAGCCTCTAACAAGACACCAGTCCCAGTCTATACCTAAATTACTGCCTTGCAGAGAACCCACCTAAACTGCATCCCAACTTCTGACCCACAGACACTGTGAGATCAGAAATAAGTGCTCTTTTAAGGCTTAAAGTTTGTGGTAATTTGTTACACAGCAATAAAAATACAGGAGGCAGCTACCTATTGTTTTACCCCCAAAAGGTAAGCCATTTAAAAATATACCCCTTTAGTTTCTCTCTGTAACCAATAAAACGGAAATAAAGAATTCAGTTTCAATCTATTATGTTTTCACCAATGACAGCCAAACTTTTTCATTTAAAAAAAAATTTTTAAAAGGTATCAATTTATGCAATTAGGAAAATAACATTTAAATCTGGGATTTTTCTTTTCCCCACACTTTACACATTTTTAAAGCATGTTATTCTATAAGAAAAAGTGGCATAAGTGTCCTGTTATTATATAATTTTAAACATTTACAAAGCTCTTTGTTACTTGAATTTCAGAAAGTACAGTCACAGACCATAAGAATCTCTTTCCTTCTCCTTCTCCCTTCCCTCCCACCAAAATCAAACATTCAAACAAACAAACAGTTACCTTGGCAAATGTTCTCTAAAACAGAATGTATTCGTCCATTTTCATGCTGCTGATAAAGACATACCCAAGACTGGGTAATTTATAAAGAAAAAAGAAGTTTAATGGACTCAGTTCCACGTGGCTGGGGAGGTCTCACAATCATGGCAGAAGGTGAAAGGCACATCTTATATGGTGAGAGACAAGAGAATGAGAGCCAAGTGAAAGGGGTTTATAAAACCACTGGATCTCGTAAGACTTACTCACTATCACGAGAACAGGATGGGGGAACTCCTCCCATGATTCAATTATCTCCCACTGAGTTCCTCCCACAAGACATGGGAATTATGGGAGCTACAATTCAAGATGAGATTTAGGTGGGGACACAGCCAAATCATATCACAGAGGTTCAGTCGACTTTCAATCAAATTTTATTTGCTTCCTCTGTGTTCATAATGCTGATAATACTTTTAATTATCATCACCATTGTACACGATAACTGTCCCCAGACCAACATTTTTATGTGAATATTAATTGGTTGGATTACTGATTCCAGAGAAGGGAAATTACTTAACATCAAACTTATTTCAGGAAGAGGCAGGGGATTCTAGGAAGATGGACGTTTCTGCCTTCTTGCTACTCTCAACTCCATTCCAACTCATCTGTTTCCCCTCAACCAGCAACTCCTGAGGGCAGCGTCAGGTGAGCTTGGAGAACATTAGTGAAGGAGACATCGTGGTCCTTTGTGCTCTGGTCCTGAGGACCAGCCAGAGAGCACTTCAGAAACACATAGCCTGTGGAGATTTCGTCAGTGAAGCTTACCTTCTGTCCATGGGAATGTGCTGGGCCACACTAGCCCACAAGGGCTTAGAAGTGAACAGGTGGGGAAGAGTCCTCTTCACCCATGAGACTTGGAGATACAAGGAAGCAGAGATCACATCGGGGATTCTGAACACCTGTCTGCTGCTGCACCAATAGCCTGCAGGGACCACTGTCACTTAAAGTCCCATTGCAACTGGAATGCTGGCACCTTAGGGGCACCATGGAGAGGAAATAATTTTTAAAAAGCTATATATGTAGGCAGGGATCAAGGCACAGAAAAGGGAAAATAGAAGAATCTCCTAAGAAAAGTAGTTGTTTAAGGAGACAGGTGTCAACTTGCACAATTAGAGTGGATTTAAGATCAACACACAAAAAAGACTTTCTGGAATGGAAAACATTATTTTGAACTGAAAAATACATAATAAATGAGTTTAAAAACATGATGGTCACAATTGACCTAAAATATCACTAGAAAAATGTTCCAAATCCTAAATCCTAGAACTAACGTGCACAGAGATCCAAATTGTGAAAGAAAAGATGAAACTTAGAGATGGACGGATGAGGCCTCATGTATATATAATGATTACTATTGAAGGATAGAAACAAGAAACAGATGGGGGAGACGCCAAACATAAACTAGCAATAGAAGAACATTTCCAGCCAAATTCAGTGGCTCGTGCCTGCAATCACAGTGCTTTGGGAGGCCAAGGTGGGAGGATTGCTTAAGCCCAGGTATTTGAGGCTGCAGTGAGCTATGATTGCACCACTGCACTCCAGCCTGGGCAACAGACTACGACCCTGTCTCTTTTTTAAAAAGTAAAGAAAGAAAATTTCCTTGAACTCAAGAACCAAGTCTATATTTTTAAAAGGTTTACTACATAGGCTTCATAAGACATTTTCATAGGTATGTGCTTATAAAATTACTGAATCTCAAAGATAAAGTGATAATCTTACACTTATTTTGGAGAAAGGATAAGCTATTTAAAAAGATAAAAACTTAGACTGGCATTACAGTTTGTGAAGACCACGTTGGAGTCTATAAGACAGTGAAATAGCAACTATGAAAAACTGACCAAAATTGCCACATCCAAGTACATGATAGTCAGCCAATAAATGAGTATTGAGTGTCAACAACATCCACATATAAAATAAGCAACTAGGGCTGGGCGTGGTGGCTCATGCCTGTAATCCCAGCACTTTGGGAGGCCAAGGTGGGTGGATCGCTTGAGGTCAGGAGTTCGAGCCCCGCCTGGCCAACATGACAAAACCCCGTCTCTACTAAAAGTACAAAAATTAGGCGGGTGTGTGGTGGGTGCCTGTAATCCCAGCTACTCAGGAGGCTGAGGCAGGAGAATTGCTTGAACCTGGAAGGCAGAGGTTGCAGTGAGCTGAGATCGCGCCACTACACTCCAGTCTGCATGACAAGATTGAGACTCTGTCTCAAAAATAACAACAACAACAATAATAATAAACAAATAAAATAAGCAACTAGTACAACATCTTCAGAGAGACATGTTAAAGGTTTCCTACCCCACGGGCTGGGCTGGTCATTAGGGAAAAAGTTCAGGCATTGATTTATTTTAAAATGTATTTATTTATTCATTGAGACAAGGTCTGGCTCTATTGTTCAGGCTGGAGCACAGTGGCACTATCTTGGCTCACTGCAACCTCTGCCTCCCAGTTTCAAGCCATCCTCCTACCTCAGCCTCCTGAGTGGCTGGGACTCCAGGTGTGCACCACCATGTCAAGCTAATTTTTGTATTTTTTGTAGAGATGGGGTTTCAGCATGTTTCCCAGGTGGTCTTGAACTCCTGGGCTCAAGGGATCTGCCTGCCTCGGCCTACCAAAGTGCTGGAATTACACATGCGAGCCACTGCAACTGGCTTAAAAAGGTAATTAGAGAAGGATTAATTAATAAATGGTGCTAGCCCAATTTATCATTTATATGGGAAAAAATTGAATTGAACCCCTATCAAACACTGTAAAACAAGAAATTCCAGCTATTTGTAAGACAGGAAAAATATATTGGGTTACACACTATGCTTTTATAATTTGTAACTCCAAGAAGGCAGAAGTAGAGGAGGTGAGGTAAAGGAGATTGCCTCTGTATGTCTTTGTATAGCATGAAATAACTCATGACAATAACTCATGGTGGATACAAGTCTATTGCAAATTTGAGTTTGAAATACATTTAATAAAAAATTAACGAAAAGTAGAACAAGGTTTATTTTACTTTCTGTCTGTAAATAATTGCTGAAAACATATATATATGGTTCTATTCTTATTCTGTGTGAACAGTCTTTTAAAAAAACATTTATATTAGGCTTAGGGGTACATGGGCAGGTTTGTTATATAGGAAAATTGCAAATCATGAAGGTTTGGTGTAACAGATTATTTCCTAACCTAGGTAATAAGTGTAGTATCTGATAATATTTACTTCATTCAAATTTTCAAATTACAAAAAAAGTGGTTGGTCATTGTAACAAGTGAATGTACGTAAAGATGTTCTCTCCTTTTTCTTTTTAGTCTGCTTGCTGTCCAACTTTCCCATTCCATTATCATTGCAAACTCTTTGGTGGATATTTTTCCAACTTTCTCTATATCTATGCAAACACAGACTACAGTGGGAGAAAAGGCATTTTGAAAACAAGGTCTAGGCATTCAATGTGCTAACAATTAAGTGGTGTCATTACCTCTCTAGCCCTTTTAGTGGACTGAGCTAAGATCTATCAGTTATAAATCATGGATTCATACTTATGCCTTCACATCCTGCATTATAGGGCTCTTAACTTATTGATTTTACTTTCATCTCCTCCCACTATTAGGATGCCAATTTCTAACATTAATATATTTACTCATTTGTTGTGAAAAACATGCAAAATTATTTACTAATGACTGTACTACACCAATACCATTATAAAAAACAAACCTTCTAACTAAAGTTCAAGGTTTCTTTACAGTGCCTTTGACCATAGACTCTAACCCATTAAATGTATACAGTTAGATTACTGTGTACAAAAAGTTAATTACTTTATTTGTATAATTATGTTATCAATTGGATATACAGTTAGGTTCATTTGTTTCTGTGTGTAAATATTAGAGTTGACTCTTTTTCTATTTACTATGGTTTTTTAACATGTAAAACATTTGCATATTTCAAAGGTCAAAACTACGTAAAATCATATACTCAACATGTCTCACTCTAATCTCTATACCCTACTTTCCTCTGACAACTCACCCCCTTAATTAAAACTATTTTCAATTAGAATCTAAATTATCCTCCCCATGTTCTTCCTTGCAAAAATAAGTGCCTACATGCACACATACACATTTATTTACATATTTTCATTTTCATTTTCTCTTCTTTCGGTCATAAAACATAGCATATATATGTTTTTGTACTCTGTTCTTTTATTTAACAACCTATTCTGAAAATCACTCCATATGAATTCATAATGACTTTCTCTGTTTTCTTTTCAGGGCTCAGACTACCATGTGGATGCACCATAGATAATAAACATTCTTTTGTATGTATAGTTCGATTCACAATAAGTAAAGAGAAATATCAAAGTACCAGAAAGGAGGACAAAAAGGAACACCAGGATGGTTAGCAAGTGTGGATCCACTACAGCTGCATTGGGAACAGGCATGCTAGTGGGAATTACGGGATTGTGGCCTGGGCCATAAATTTTTATTTCCACAGTTCTCGGGTCTGTTTGAGGCAGAGGGTTAGAATTGAAATACCCCCACATAAAGCCAAGATCCTAAAAGAACGTATCCTTCCTGAAAGGATAAACCAAAAAAATAAAAGCTTCCCGCTGGCTTAGGTAGACAACAAGCAAATTTGCTTATGTTTGCCTAGATATTATACACCCTCATAGTCTGGGAAGCCTTCAATTAAGGATTTAATTGGAAAATTGTTTCTAAAACAGTGATCCAGAATGAAGCAATATAAAACTCATTTCAAGATATAATGCCACAACCAGGTCACAAAGACTGTCTCTGGGGGATGAGGAGGGGCTCTGCTATACTAAAAATAATTACAAAACCAATTCAACAAATAGCAGAACTAAAATTTCATAAACCCAAGTTAATGGAACAACAAGAAAGGAGTATCAATAAGTACGTTCAAAATAATTAAAGACATAAAAGAATAATTACACATCTAAAAATGGATGGACCACTATCAACAAAGAAACAGTAGAAAGGGAGGCGAATGGTATTTCTTGAAATTAAAAAAAGGTTTTTAAAATTAGAAACTCAGTAAATAGCTTAAACACGAGGTTAAATACAACCAGTGAAAAGACTGGTAAATGAGAAAATAAGTATGACAATTATACATAATGAAGTTTATAGAGATAAAGGAATGAAAATTATAAAGAAGACATTAAGATATATGTGGGACCGAATAAAACAAGTTCAGTGTCCATTAATAGAATTTCTCAAATAAGAGAGTAGAGAGAATAAAAAAAGTAATTTTGATATATAAGAATAAAATATTTCCAGGACTGACCAAAGAAATGAATTCTTAGATTACAAAAGCCAAACAATTTGCTTGACAAATAAATAGTAGCTCATACCCAGACTTAACAGTAAAACTCCAAAATAACAAAGGTAACATTAATCTTTAAAGTAATCTCAAAGAAGAGAGCTTGCCTTCAAATGAACAAGCTCATTGAAGCCAAGTTCAAATGAAAATGGCTTTAAAGAAAAAGTTGTATCATTTTAAAAAGCATTATCAAAAAATATAGTGGAGCAATACACAATGCTAAAAAAAAAATTTATCATAAGAAGATGTCCAACTTATAGGTACCTAACAACACAGATTTGAAAACCTATGGCAAAAACCAGGAAAACTGCAAGGAGAAATTGATAGATCCACACTAACAGTGGGAGATTTTGACATACTTCTTTTAGTAATTGATCAACCTAACCCATACATTGGTATCATTTAATAACATAATTAATAAACCTGTTAATTAGCATTTATAAATACTGCACCTAACAGAGAATACATATTTTTAAGCATACTTAAAACATATATAAAAATGTAATACATACTGCACACCACAAAGGAAATCTCAAAAATATTGAGGAATTACTGCCTACACTCCGTGTTCTCAATAAAATAAAGTCAAAACAAATAACTAAGAAACAGAACCCAATAGAAGTTCTGTTTAAACAGGAGTTAACCAGAGCAAAGAAGATGAGGCGACGGTAGTGGGGTCAAGGAGACACGATTCCAGATCTAGAGAAGAGCATTACTGGGTCTCCTTAAAGTGGATGGGGGGCTTGTACATTTCACTGAAAGGGCAATGTGGCTGGAGTTCCCTAGTGGAGGAAGTTATGAAGTGGAGGAAGACAGAGTTATAAAAAACTGAAAAGATAAGCAGAAGGTAGACTACTTCTGTTAGTAGGTAGCTGTTTCTGAATTATGACTTTTTGTTTGTTATATTTTATTATTTTTTTTAATCGACCAAGATTCTGGTTTTTGTCTGAAAACAATGGGAAATCATTGAAAGGTTTAAGAAAAGAAGCAGACATGACTAGACGTGGAAGAGGAAAACTTGCCCCTGAGTGCTGCCTATAGAGTGGATCGAATCAGACAAGAGTGGAAGTCAGAGATGAGTTAGGGAGCAAATTAGTAATTCAGGGGTGACATGATGGGACTTTGGACAGGGTGGGAGCAGGAAATGGGTGGAGATGATCATGAATGGACTAATGTGAGAAATGTTTAGGAGGTAAAATTTACAGGATTCAGTAATGACTTAGCTGTGGGAGTAGAGAAAGGGGGGGAGAATTGTCTAATTTGCTGAAATTAATAGATGATAACACCAGTAGGAAGAGAACCAGGTATCATGTTTCACAAACAGGGCTGAATTCTTTCTTGCCTCTGGGTCCTTTTGTTTGGAATGCTGAACTTCTTGCTTAAAAAGCAACAACAACAGACTGCATATATCCTGCAAGACCCAGAGGATGTCTATTTTTTTCTATTCTTGGTGATTTATATTCATACTGTACTCTCTGCCCTTTACAGTTTCACTTAATTATTACAAGAATAGACCCAGGTGGGCCTGAAGGCCTACTAGTGGGGCAGGATGCCCAGCAATGTGAACCTGGGAAATTGAATTTTGATTCACCTTAAGCACTCAGGAATATACCAAAAGTCCCAGGGTTGTTTCCAGTTACCTGAGTCTAGCAGGAAGACATACATATACCCAGAGATTCTAGAAACACTGAGAAAGGACTGAAGACTACAAAAATCCCATTAAAATGGCAAAGAGCTTCTAAAAAAACCTACAAGTTTCTTTCCCCAAGAGGCAGTAACAGCAGCTTCTGGCCACCTTCAATTGAAAGCTGCCCTATCTCCGGTTCCATGTAGCAGCCATCTGTGCATACTGAATTAATTTGTTTACCCATATTAAAGGGGCTCATATCCTTTCCGTGTCTTTTGGCATTTTAGAGCTTCAGCTGGTGTTACACACACACACACACATGCACACACACCTCTGAGGGATTTATTCATATGAAATCAAAACTTTGGAACTGCCTGCATCTTGAAACTATTTGGATCACTTTCTATTTACCTGATTAGTAATTCTTTTTGTCCTTACATATCTATCCACTTTGATAGTCTATCATTTTTGTTTATCATAGCTACCTTTATGTTGCTGTACTTTTGTGATAACAGGAATGATTCACAAATTGTAATATCATCCTCAGTCTCAAGTCTCTGCCAGTGATTTCCCATCATACTTACAATAATAACGATGAGTTGTGAGATCCCACATAATCTGATCCTTGGCTTCTTCTACACCCCCTTCCCTTCTCCTCTTACTATACTCTAGCCACATTACCTTTCTTCATGGAATACAACAAGCTCACACACACCTCAGGGCCTTTGCAAATTTTGTCCCCTTTATTTGAAAACTCTTCCTCCAGATATTGATATGACTTATCCTTTATAGTAAACATCACAATGTTCACTAATATCTGCTTCTCTTTTACTTCTGAGTACACAGAGGGTTACATTGATGATAGGCTGATGCCACGTGAACCGGTGGGCATGTTACTTCTAAATGAAAGGTTTAGCTATGCTTAGTTGTGCCATTTGACTCTCTAGTCTTCTCCTTCCTTGTTGTATCAGAAAGGTCACAAGTTTCAGATGGCTGCCGCAAGATGGTGGAGCCAAGTAGGCAGGGGTTACTGCATGAGGACTGCAGAACCCTCATCAGCCTAAGCTGGACATTGATGTGGACAAGAAACAAATTATCTTTGTTGTTTTCAGCCACTGAGGTTTTGTGGTTGTTGATTACCCTAGCATAGCCAAGACTCTCCGGATGGAAAACCTCATTTAGTATTGGCTCAAACATTACCTCGCCAAAAAATGTCTTCTCTGACCACCCTATCCAAAATAGCAGCTCTCTCCCTGTCACTCTTTGTGCCCCAATTTGGCTTTATTTTGCCTCATTTGATCTATTTTCCTCATAGAACTTAGAATGGAAGCTCTGTGAAAGTAGGATCTTTGATTTGTCCATTAATACACTAGTTAGCATCAAGAATAGTCCTTGGATATAGTAAATAATCAATGCTGTTAGTTGAAAAAATGAATATTCATTAAAAACTGAAATATAGATGTATCAGTATAATTTAGAAAGTAAAGTTCCATATATTTTCTTCTTCCAGAAATAATTACTGTTTACATTAAAAAATTGTATTCTGTTAATATACTAGCTCATGTGTAAATATGTTACTTTTTTTCAAAAATGGAATATACTCTCCTAAATGAATTATTCTGCAACTTGTTGTTTTATGTAACAATTACTCATGGATGGTTTTCATGTCAGTGTTTAAAGAATTCTCCCTCTTTTTAAACTGATTAGTATTTGCCTTCTTAATAATCGAAAGTATAAGTTTCCCAAGGTTTCCAAAACTTAGCATACATTTATCCCAACTAGTATTTATTGCATGCTTGCCATTCTAGGGTCTGGAGACTTGCCAATAAGCAAGAAGACAAGGTTCCTACACTTCATGAGTTTATGTTCAAGTTCTGACAGATAATAAACCAAAATATTTTATATGGTGATAAGTGTAGCAAAGAAAATAAAAATAAACATGGTAACGTGATGGAGAGTGGCTGGGGTTGGAAGTGATCAGAGCAGAATTCTCTTGGAGGGACTTTTGACATCATCTCAAAGATGAACAGGAAACAGATCTACATATATTCGGGAAAGGAGAGTTCTAGAGAGACAGCACTCATGGGCAAGCTCGCCATAGCTGGTAAGTAGAAAGGCCAGTGCAGCCAAAGTGTGATCTTTGAAGAGAAGTGTGATACAGAATGCTGTAAACAAAGGAGACTCTGATAATGTGGAATACCCAGTAGGCGCTCAAAAAATGTAACTAATCAATTCCTTGTCTTACAGCAACAAGCAGAATTTCAATGGTAAAATATCGATAAATACAATGTGAAACACTTATCATCGTAGTCTCTGCTTGTAGCATTTCATAGGACATACTAAATCCATAGGCTGGGAAGAATCCTAGTATGTTTCAGCTCTATTATAAGGCACCATTAGAATGGCCATAAAATGTTTAGCCCTTAAAAATACTTTCTATAGCTCAGCACTATATCTGAGATAACTTTAAATGTTAATGAAATGTTTCCTAAGTCCACTGTTTTTAAGGGTGTTTATAGTTCAAGAAACTTCTCAAATGCCATCTCGTAAAAATGTTCTAACTTTAAGATTAACTTAGACAGAAAAAAACATGTCACGGAAGACCTGGTATATTACTTAAATTCAATCATCGTTTTCTTCTGAGAAGGAAGCAGGATTGATTCTGTAGTGGCCTCAAGTAAGTTCTTAAAAGACCTGTTTCTTTCCAAATGAAAATATATCAGTGGAAATAAAGTTCTTTATAGCCTATAATTCAGAAGTGAACTTTTATGAAACACTTTGACTTTATGGATGTGTGTCCAATGGAATGACATATAACTTAAAGACCTAGATTGTTTAGTTCCTGGGGACTCATTAAGATAAATTTTGGGGTAGTGGAAACCATATTTCTTGACACATCCTGTTTACTTAACTTGAGACACGTGAAGGGAATTAGAGCACCATGTTCTTATAGGTGCAATTTCTGTTTCTGTTAATTATTTTTTTAATGCGCTCTTTAATTCCCAGTGGTGACAACCTTCTGAAATCAAAAGAAACACCCAGGGAAGAAGTTGCAGAAGTTGAGCCCAGGACATTAAAGTAAAGGGGTGTAGTAGCTACGGGGTGGTAAAATACACATACCTCAAATTTCTAAGAATCTTTCATTCATCTATGAGAAGTTCACGTAGATTTGAGGAGTTTCACATGGATTTACCCTGTTTAATTAACTTTCTTTGGTACACTTTACATGTTTCACACTGGGAGATATGTGTGAGCTGAATCAGAGCAGCATGACAGTATTTTTGTCAATGCTAGAAAAGCAAATTGCTCCTTTCAATTACCCAATTCCTTTCGCACTGAACCAATACACAATCGAGTTATAAATGTCATTCCTCTTTCCCCAAAGGATATTCTGGCTAAGAACTTCTATGTCCCCTTTTGGTTTGGTTTCGTTTCGTTTTGCTACTACCACTGAAGTAATGAAGGCAACATTCATTGTCCCTCGCCATTTAATGGAGATAATAATTTCCAGCCAGCACAGGTTGTGATGCTAAAACCAAGAAAAAGCCTTTTCAGTCATAGCCCCTGCATTTCAATCCAAGCCTCTGCTGTAGAACACTGGAGAACAAGGTGTAAATCAGTTTAAGAACATAGTTCTACATTCAAGGCATTGTGGTTTACAGCTCCCAAATGACCTCCATCTATCTTCCTTAGCTGTAGAGGTGTATAATTGAACTAAAGAGAGTCTTGAGTAATGAGGTTGAGAGTGGCAGCTCCATTGCTGTGGCTTAATAGTGTAACTGCCGCATGCTTTTTTATCCCCTAAAATGTAACAAAATAGTCTAGTAGGCCCAATTCTTCAGGGTGACACTTGCTGAGAGTCTATATTTCAAAATAGAAATAGGTTTTTATAAGCAAAAAACTATAAATCTCTCTCTACAAGAGAGTTCCCAAAATATAATTACATAAGGCATTCTCTGCTGGAGCAGAAACTAATATGAATCCGTGCAATGACCTGTACTTCTTTTTGTTGGGAAATTATTTTTAAACCTTTATTTTTCTTATGCAAGGAGCAGCTGCTTTTTCAGGCTCCAAAGGGGCTAGGGAGTGACAAGATTCTCACTCTGTGCTCTGCTGGGAGCTATAGCCAGAGGACTCACGTTATTGCGTTTTTTTAATTTTAATTTTAATTTTTTATGTATTTTTTATGTTTGGTTTGGTTTGGTTTGGTTAGTGAAACTTGTGAAAATGTTCTTCCTAGAGAATTTCTTTTTCCAAGGAGCTGTTCGCTTGCAAATATTTTTTTTTTCTTTTAAGAATATATAGTTAGGCCGGGTGCGGTGGCTCAAGCCTGTAATCTCAGCACTTTGGGAGGCCGAGACGGGCGGATCACGAGGTCAGCAGATCGAGACCATCCTGGCTAAAAAGGTGAAACCCCGTCTCTACTAAAAAATACAAAAACTAGCCGGGCGAGGTGGCGGGCGTCTGTAGTCCCAGCTACTCAGGAGGCTGAGGCAGGAGAATGGCATAAACCCGGGAGGCGGAGCTTGCAGTGAGCTGAGATCAGGCCACAGCACTCCAGCCTGGGCGGCAGAGCGAGATTCTGTCTTAAAAAAAAAAAAGAATATATAGTTTATGTGCATTTATCAGGCCTTGAGCACATGCATATTGCTATGTGAGGATATTAGTAGAACGTAAAAACTGAACAAAGGTATAACCACCTGCTCATGGAACGCTCTGGCTTTATAGTATAGTATTATCTGGTCATTAAGAATAAGCCTATTAAAGGTAGTCACTTAATATAAGTAGTTGGGACTCCATGGAGGGTTTCAGGGACTCTGAATCTTCATTTTCCCACAAACTAGACCCTAAAAACTAAAAACAAATATTCTGCCTGCTGACTGTGCTTGAAATTCCATCACTGAACATTCAATCCTACTGTACAAGATACTCCTTGTTAAAAAATAAATCTCACTAGAAGAAGAAATGTATTAAATAATAGTAATAACAATAACCAATGCCTAATGGGAGCTTGTAACACTCAGAAGAGTTCTAAGCACTCTATATTATTTAACAAATTTCATTCTCAAAACAGTGTATTTTCTCAGTTTACAAATGCAAAAACCAAAGCAAGGACAGAGGTTCCAATTCATGTACGTCAGAGCCACAGTGGCCTGATTTTGAAGCCCTTAGTCTCAACCATTCTTTTAGTATGGATGAGTTGATCAAATCCATTAGGGGGAACAGAGAAGGAGGGCTGGAAAGGTTGAGAGAAAAGGAAGTTTGCAGGATCAGGATCTTCCTTTCAGAACTCACATCTCAGCCTGAGACCAGCAGTGGGGGTAATCTGTTTTGCAGATCTGGTGATGTCGCTGAATTCTCCTGAAAACCAATGTATCACTTACACCATGAGTGAGTCACAGAGGGTCATCGAGGTCAAACCTATTTTCATAATAAAATATGCTACCTGCCATTTTCACTTTTCTGACATTTGCAATGATGATACAAAAGCAAACTCTGGGTAAAATGGCTGGCGACTCAGGATGAATTAAAGCAATGGCACCAAATGTTAAATTCTTCTCTGCCATACACTTGCAGTAAAAGTGTGCCAGTTTCACTTAGAAATAACCTTGGTGAAGTGGTAAAAATTTTAAATTATTAATTTTATTAAATTTTAACCCTATGCACATGTGCTTTTTAATGTTCTGTGTAATAAAATAGGAAGCATGCCTAAAATACTTCTTCTGAGCATCAAAGAGTGATGGCTGCCTCAAGGAAAAGCACTCTTGAGATTGAGTTACTAGTTGAACTAGCTGCACTTTTTGTGGAATACCATTTTTTATAGATGAACTTGGGTTTTTGGTAAATATGTTATCTAAAATGAGCCTTCCATTCCAAGGAAAACAACTGACAAGATTTGGTGCTAATCATAAAACTTGAGCTTCTAACCAAAAATTAGAATATTGGAAAACTTGGCCACCATGAGCTTCAAAGTTTCCTAAAACTATAAGACTTTACTGATGGGGTTAGTGGTGCTATTGATAAATGTGACTTTAAAAATATTACATAATCAAACACGTCAACAATTAAAAGATACGAATAACTCAGTGAACCAATATTTTCCAAGTGTAACATCAACGTATGATGTTACAAAATCATGCATGAGTAAAAGATCCATTGAATGTGCTCGGTAAATCAATGGATTTCAGTGTAAAAAGAGTATGAAAAGTTAATTAAAATAATTTCAGGTTCTACATTGCTACTAACCTTTAGAAAACTACCACCTGTTTAGTTTGACTAGTGTATCAAAAAAGAAAGCCAAAATCATATGAAAAAGATATTACAATATTTCTCTCATTTCCAACTACACAGTAGCATGAAGCTAAAGTTTCTTCATATACTTCAACCAAAATAACATATTACAACATATCACAGAAGCAGATATAAGAATTTAGCTATCTTCTATCGAGCCAGCACTAAATAATTTTTTAAATGTAAAACAGTGTTCCTTTTTAGTTTTGGGAGAAAAATACAGATTTTATTTATCTATATAGTTATAAATGCTTACGCTAACATGGAATGTGTTTATTATTGTTATTTTAAATGGATTAATAAGCAATTTTCAAAGGTTTTCTATTTAAATTTTGAACAAAGTGACTATGAATAGATGTGACCTACACAAAAGTTCCTTGAAGTCTTTAATGTTTTTTAAAAATGTAAAGGAATCTGGTCTATGAACTGCACTTTGAGAACCAGTGTAGACCCTTTAGGGTAGACAAGGCATTTGACAATACAATGTCCTATGGAGAGTGGTTTAATGAATAGAATATGTTACTCTGTGAGGAGTTTTCACCAACTATGAGCATTAGAGGAAATAGTCCTCTACGTAAGACTAACTTCACTTCTGAAATCAATTGTAAGCTTAGGGGTCCCCAGAACCACTCTTAGTTTAGATAATTCACTAGAAGCATCCAAAGAACTTACTGTAAACAGTTTGTTACAGAGAAAAAAAAAAAACAGATTAAAATCAAGGACAGAGTCCAGGTGGAATCCAACTGTTCAGTTTATAGTCATCCTCTCTCCTTGGAGTCATGGACAGTGTTAACTCTTTAACTCCTTCTGGCCACAATGTGTGACACATACACGGTATTACAAGTAAAGTTCACCCAAGCCTCAGTGTCCAGAGATTTTATACAGCCTACATGGCTGACCGGTAGTCCCCAGCCTTTCCAGAGGTCAGGCTGATACCTCTAGACTCCAGTTCATTCAAAGGCAAAACTGAAATGACTACTCCCACCAAAAGCCCCCACTGTAAATCACATTGTTAGACTATGTGGTGGCCAAAGTCCCCAAAGACATGCCTATCAGGTGTAATGTTTCAAGGATGCAGAGATCACCTCCCAGTAGCTGAAGGCAAAGACCAGACCTCATTCTGGGTAAGGCTAGTTCTTTATTACACATTCTCTTAATAAGAACACTTGATGTAGGCACCATCAGGGCTGGATCAGCACCTCAACAATATCCTCAAAGACTCAGGCCCTAACCTTACACTCTGCCATTTCCACAGTGTTGGCATTTTCTTCATTGTGCTGGACTTTCCTCACTGTTGTTATGTGAATGTTAAATAGCAACCCAATCACAGGGATTTCATCCTCTCACAGGATTCAAGGGGAAGAAGAAAGGTGTATGGGAGAGTGGAGGAAGACAAAAAATGTTTCTGGAAGCCTCCCAAGTAACTTCCACCACATCCTTGGTCAGAATGATGTCACAGGGCCACACTCCAGCTTCAGAATGTAGCTAGGAAAGTGAAATTCTGACGCTTACTTTCCCAGGGAAGCAGAAGGGTAATGATTGGCCTAGCACGATTATGATTCACTGCTGCTCACAGGAACACTGGTAGTTAAAAGTGGAGGAGGAGGACGATTGGGTAAAAGAACCCTTCTCAAACATTAATGTGCACACAAATCCCTTAGGGCCTGTGTTAAAAATGCAGCTTCTGATTAGGTAGTTTGGGGATAGGGCCTGGGTCTGTATTTCTTAAAAGCTCTCCTGTGATTCTGATGCTGGTCTATGGATTGCATTTTGACTGGCAGGGGGTTAGGAAACAGTGTCACAGTGAACCAGGCACAGATACAAATAGTGTGTCTCCCATAAGACCAAATTTGCTCTCAGTACAACTACTATATGAAGCAAGCATGCCACAGGATTGCAGATGACAGAATTTCAGATCAGACAATATTAATTGTTACTAATGGAATTTATTGAGGGGTTATTATATACCAAGAACTTTAACTTCATTTAGCTTTCATGACAACTTAATATAGTAGGTATTGTTTTCATCTCTAGAAACAAAGACTGGAAACAAAGACTGGAAAAGGTTAAGTAAATAGTCCTTATTCAGTAGTATTTGTTGGCAAAGCTTGAAAGCAAACCTGTTGGCCCCTAGAGCCTAAACTCTAAGACACTAGAATATTGACAAATGACCTTATTACATAGAATGAACTTACTTGAGATTTCACAGTTGTTGCCAAATCAGGAAGTTCCTTGGTCAGTTCCCAAACTCCACTGCACTCCCCTGTTCCTCCCTGTAATGAATGAGGTATATAATGGGCAGTTGTCTCTGTCTCCTTCCCTCTTTGATAATCTGCCTCCAATTCATTAGCCTAATTCCTGCTACTACACAAAAGGGTTCTAGTGGATTTTTCTTCTCTTTGAAATAAAACATCTCTTTTCTAAATTGAGTGTCCTGTTATTTTCTAAATATGTATGACTTGTTTCTAAACTTTCCCATTATTTTTCTGATCCTGGTGGAAACAGAATTTTTTTCTTTTTTTTTTAGAAAATTGCATTCTAGAATACTGAACATGAATAAGTACACATAGAATGGACTTTGGAGTTTTAAGTTGACTTGTTTGTATTTGTTCCCTTTTGTTTCTTCATTTATTTGTTCATTTTTGAAACAAAGATATATTGAGCAACCTCTAAGTGTCAAGCATTGTTCTAGTTGTAGACAATATGGACACAGATTTAAAACTTTTTTTCAATTTATAGGATAAAAAGTGTTTTATCCCAACAAAAATATTTTGTTGGAAAATGAGCTACTGTTCTTGGGATGCTTCCCAAGCCATTTAGACACAACCACATCTTTCATAGCCTTCCACTAAGGAATAATCTATATGTTTGTATCAATTATAGTCAACAATCTTTTCCCAGACACCAATCCCAACAAATATGAGACTAAATGAGCAATAAAGAAGAAGATGTAGGGATCTTACTCAAGGACGCAGCTATGTCTGAAGCTGTTCAATGCAGTTTTTCTCTCAGAGCAAGATATATAAAAAATGACTAGTAGTTTGTATGTCTAACAATAGAGAAAATTATGGTAAATTATGGTGCATGACTTTGATCAACTTGTATATCATAGAGCTATTACAAATAGTAATTATAAATTTTGACAATATGAAAATTATTTAAAACATGATGTGAATATGACAAGTAGTTAAGATGTATTAATCCTGGGTAGTAAGCATTATATTATTTCCAATACTGCTAAATTTTTAATGTAGTTCAGAATTTTAAAAAGAAAAAGAGAAAAGGATAGCTAATGAGTTGAAAGGCAGATGCAGTCTTCTCCAGTTCTACTGTCTAGAGAATTCATCCAACAACTCCCATGCCCACTGTGACTGCCTTAATTCAGACCTTCCTATTTCTTGCCTAGATTTCTGCAGCAGTCCTTTTATTCAGTCATGTGTTCAACAAAAATTGGTTAGGCTCTGGAGACATAGGAATGAAAGACTTGTACCTGTCCTCAAATTGCTTAGTCTACATTTGAGACATTGCTTCTTAATTAGTCTCCCAGCCTCTGGCCTCTGCACTGCCTCCAGGAGTGATCTCTCTAAAACATGACTTTGATGATGTTTAAAATCACTCAGAAGTTATCCATTGCCTCTGACGATGTCTAAAGTCAGTGTAGTGTATAACATCCTTTTCGTGGGATGCCTATTGGCTTTTCTAGTTGCTTCTGTTGCCATTGTTTTTTATCCCAACCTAAGCACTGCCTTTTCTAAACCTTGTGCCATTCAATAAATGCACACCATCACCTCCTTATCACTCATGGTGTTTCCCCTGTTGTTTTTTTTCACTTGGCAGCCTTTGCAGTCCTTACTAACCTGGACAACTATAGCTCAGTTTCAGGATTCACCTTGGATTGGATTATCTGGGAAGACTCCCTTCCATACTGGGTCAGGTGCCTCTCCTAGAAATTCTCCTCATTAGTAAGTCAGTACTTAACAATGTTACAGTGCTTATCACTCTGTACTGCCCCATCTACTAGTCAATGATCTTTGGGACAAAGACAGTATCCTTTATTTCAGACAGTCTAGTGACTAATGCACAAAGATTTTGGAGTCAGCACAGGTTTGTATCCCAACCACACCCTTTTGTTATTTAATTTATTATTACTTCATTGAGCTAGTGTGTGCAATTAAATGAGATAATTCAGCCTTTGCCTATGGTGATCTCACAACACATTTAAGCTGTTGTTATTTCTATTGATTTTTAATCTCTTCATCCCCACAGTGTTTGACAAGTGTTCAGTGAGCATTCGACAAATGAAAATAGAGATGAAAGAAATAGTGGCTTCTAAATTTAGGAATGATTGCTTTTGATCTAGACATTTCAGCTGGTGCCTCTGTACTCTAAAAAACACCTGGAAAGGACACGCCAGAAAGAAGAAGCCACTAAACAGGAAAAGGTCATGAGAGATGAGAAGATGATCAAGGGAAAAGGATATAGGATGAAGATACACAAGTTCGGGTGGGGAGGAGAAGAAGAAAAGGAAGAGGATAATTGGAAGGTAAATTAGACTCCTGTAACTTGCTAACTATAGTGTGGCCATTTCCTATTTGCAGTAGAAATCTGTAGAATGACCTCTCAGGAGGTTCTCTTTCTTCTTCTAGGAAATATCTTTCTCTACCCCTGACCAAATTGACTGGTTTGAGTTTGTTGCCTGATGTAAGCAGCATCAATGAGCCCAAGGCTGTGGTACATAAAGCCCACAAACTACGTGGATTGTGATATTCATCCAGACTGGAGAAGAATAAAGCTGCCATTTTAGGCCAAAAGAGAGGAGAACAAGGTGACTAAGATGTTCAAGGAACTATTTCTTATTGTTTCTGAGGCTCAGATGACCCCATGATCTCTGTTATTTGGGTAGACCATAAAATAATCTAGTGTCCTTTCATTGATTTCCTTTTGCTTATACTAGTTTAAGTTGGGTTTCTATTACATGCATTCAAAAGTCATAACTAAACTTTATCTACGTGGCTCCTTTTCCGACTGTACGCCTCTAGGCACCTTCTGTTCTACTCACTCTGAGCTATTTAACTGATATGGCTTGGCTGTGTCCCTACCCAAATCTCATCTTGAATTGTAGTTTCCATAATCCCTACTTGTTGTAGGGGGAGGATTTTCGTAATCATTATCTCTAAAGACAGAAACCACAACAAAACATAGTGATATATTTGACTATATAAAACGTTAAATTTAAATATCAAAAAGCCCATCAATGAATAAATAAGGAATATGTAAAGTTTGCATGTCATAACACATTTAGAGAAATAATATATTTTACTTTCAATTGCATATATATATATATATTATTATTATTATTATTATTATTTTTTGAGATGGAGTCTCACTCTGTTGCCCAGGCTGGAGTGCAGTGGAATGATCTCAGCTCACTGCAACCTCTGCCTCCCAGGTTCAAGTGATTCTCCTGCCTCAGCCTCCAGAGTAGCTGGGATTATAGGTGCCCACCACCATACCTGGCTAACTTTCTGGCATTTTTTTTAGTAGAGACTGGGTTTCACCTTGTTGGCCAGGCTGGTTTTGAACTCCTGACCTCAAGTGATCTGCCCGCCCTGGCCTCCCAAAGTGCTAGGATTAAAGGGGTGAGCCACCGCACATGGCTAATATGTTATTTTAATTGCATAAATATATTTAGTAGTCTTTTTAATATTAAAATGACTAATTATAAGTTGATAATAGATGAATATCTGAATAGAGAAATAGGCAAACAAGTAAAAAAAAATTTTTTTTTTTTTTTTTTGAGACGGAGTCTCGCTGTGTCACCCAGGCTGGAGTGCAGTGGCCCGATCTCGGCTCACTGCAAGCTCCGCCTCCCGGGTTTACGCCATTCTCCTGCCTCAGCCTCCGAGTAGCTGGGACTACAGGCGCCCGCCACCACGCCCGGCTAGTTTTTTGTATTTTTAGTAGAGACGGGGTTTCACCATGTTAGCCAGGATGGTCTCGATCTCCTGACTTCGTGATCCACCCGCCTCGGCCTCCCAAAGTACTGGGATTACAGGCTTGAGCCACCGCGCCCGGCCGTAAAAAAATTTTTAAATTAAACATAACAATTGTCAACAAACATTTGAAAATTTTAAAATTGTACTAGAAATGGAGGAGTACCTACTGAACTGTTTAGTCCCTGGTTTGCCCACCCATTCACGCACGTCATAGCATATCCACAACATGTGTATTTCTCTATTGCTTTCCTCATTCATCTCTGTATTGTGGTTATTTTACCACCTGTCTCTCTCACTAGACTTTAATTCCTTTTGGAAAACCCAATGTTCTGTTTCTCTCTCATGCATTAACTCACAGAATTAAGTTGGGCTCAATGAAGGTTTATGGAATGAATGATTCAGGTGACGGAGTGTCTTAAAATGGGCATGCTCCACTAAACAATTTGTCATTGTCATCTCTCTAAAGCCGCAAGGTGAATGTCTTTAGCTCCTGTGATATTTGTTCCTGTAATTGAAAAATCTCTATTCTTTGTATTAATGCCTTATTTTTCTGATTTGTCTTCACTCTTATACAGTTATAGGCAAATTTTCTTCTTTGTAAAAATATTTTATCTCAGAGCCAAATGCTCCATTTACTAAAATAACACTTTATCAGGTTATTGTGATTTTTCCCCATCTCCTCCTTCTTTTGTTGTCATCAGAACTTCCATTTACACTATGCAAGGTGAATTTTTTAAAGAAATGATCCATCCTGCAGAGTGTATTAATTTCAGCATAAATGTATGTAAAGTCAATATGTCAGCTATTTTGATTTGCATTAAACTCTATTCTTACTTTGTATTTTGTGCCACAAAAACTGAGGATGGGGAGTGGTGTTGAATGAAAAGGATAGACCAGCACAATGTTCACATCTTAGCTTGACAGAGCAGTTTACTATAAATAAATATATAATAATCTCATCATAATAAAGTTTCACTAAAGTGCAATCATAAATCTTAGGTCAAGGGAATCAAAAATATAATTCAAAAAGGCTTTTGGGGACTTTGAGAGTGGAAGGCACTTAGATATCAGTCAGAACTGAGTTCAAATCTGAGTTACCTCACTTACTAGTTGCATGACCTCATACAACTCAAAATAAATTTTCATAAATAAATTTAGTCCTGAAGCAAGGATATTTTAGGTAGCATCTGCATAAAAAGGCAAATCAGTCTCAATCTATCAAACAACCAGAAAGCTTTCATTGAAGCTATGCTTTATGCTGAGCAAGGTATAGTGCATCCAAAAACACATGCACAAAAAGCAAATAACAACAAAAGCATCAATGCAATAGCTTTAAAAAAACAATCCAGGCCCTCTTGTTTGGTCTGAATTCTCTGTGTCAAGACATGCTCTGTCATCCCTTATTTACCTCATGGCACCTTTATTTCAGATTGCTGTTAATCTTTTTAAAAAACCTTCCAAAAACAAACGCAGAAATATAAAAACAGTGGCAATCAAGTGTATTTAATATGATATAATGTTAGCATTTTAAGTTAGTGGGAAAAGCTGTATTTTTAATGTTAAATTTTTTTTTTTTTTTTTTTTTGACAGAGTCTCACTCTGTAGCCAAGCTGGCGTGCAGTGGCCCAATCTCGGCTCACTGCAACCTCCGCCTCCTGTGTTCAAGCGATTCCCCTGCCTCAGCCTCCCAAGTAGCTGGGACTACAGGCGCGTAACACCACACCCAGCTAGTTTTTTGTATTTTAGTAGAGACAGGGTTTCACCATGTTAGCCAGGATGGTCTCGATCTCCTGACCTTGTGATCCACCCACCTCGGACTTTCAAAGTGCTGGGATTACAGGCATGAGCCACTGCGCCTGGCCCTTTAATGTTAAATTTTTGAGGTAAATCATCAGCTATTTGGAGAAAAATAATAAGGTTTAATCTTGACCTTATGCCATATTGTAACAGAAATTCCAAGTGTAAAAAATGTAGAAAATTAAACCACAAAGGACTATTAAAGTGTAGGTGAATTTTTATACTTTTGGGGAGAGGAAAATCTTCATGAGCATTATCTCCAAAGACAGAAATCACAACCAAACATAGTGATATCTTTGACTACATAAAATGTTGAATTTAAATATCAAAAAGCCCATTAATGAGTAAATAAGGACAATTTAAAGTTTGCATATGATAACGTATTTAGAGATATATTTTATCTTCAATTGCATATGTATTATATATTATTATAATTGCATAATTATAATATATTTTAAAAGTCTTTTTAATATTAAAATGACTAATTACTGGTTAATAACAGAAACACGAAGACCTAAACAGAAAAATGGACAAATAACACAAATAAAAAAGGTGTAAAATTAAATATACAAATTGTCAACAAATTTTGAAAATTTTAAAAGTTCACCAGAAGTGGAGGAACAAAAGTTAAAATTGAAGACAACACAAAAATTACTTAATAATTAATTATAAAAGATAACTACATATTAAATTGCTAGAAGTTAGAAAACAATAATATCAAATGGAGATAGCATAATAATAATAATATCAAACGAAGACAGCTTTACACAATGATGGGGGATAGTTATAACTTTTCTGGAGGCTAATTAGGCACTAAAAGCCTTAAAAATGTTCACAGCTTTGATGTAGGAATCTCACTACTAGGAGTTAATGTTAAAGGAATAATTGAACGTGTATACAATAAGTTAGTCTTCATTTTTTTTTAAATGATAGAAAATTAGGAACAATCTAAATGACCAACCACAAGAGATGAGAGATACTAGCACGTCTGTTTAACGAAATACTGTTCCATCATTTAAAAGTGTCACAGAAGTGTATTTATTAACATGAAAATATATTGAAGATACAAAAATGGTTGATTATTAAAAAGCTGTGAAATGTGAAATTAAAAAATAAAATTCCTATCTAGAATGAGGTTAGAACATTAGCCGGTAGTTCTCTGGGTGATATGATAATGGGCAATTTCTACTTCAAGCAAAACCTTTTTTTTTTGGTTTTCCAAGTTTTTCTATGTTAGGTATTCATTCAGCCACCTCTTGCAACCCATCTTAAATTCTTTAACTTAAGCCCCGCCTGTGGCACTTGGCTTCCGGCAGAGGGGCCCCACCACACCTTGCTCCCTCTCCATAGATTTTCTGCTCTTTGACTGCAGGTGATTTAGAGCATTCATACCCCACAAGGCAATCTTTAACCCACAGGGATAGGGTCATCAGAGAAATACTCTATTGTAATGTTAAATGCATTTTTAGGGCCCCTCAACAGGTCCCAGCAATGTATCCTTGGTTGTCCACAGCAGTGACCAAATCATGGTGCCCAGAATACCAGCGCAAATTAATATATGCATTGGTCTTTCTCCTGTTTCAGTCTTCCGGTCTCTCCCTCCTCCTCCCAAATACACTTTCTGCATGCACATAAACCTTATCTCAGGCTTTGTCTTTGAGGGCACGCAGACTAAGACATGCATATATTAATTTCATCATAATGAAATGCAATAATACGCAAAGCATTTGATAGAATTTTAGTACAAATAAAGGCTCAGAGTTCTAAAGCACATGGATAACAAAACAGATTTTTTTTCTTTCTTTCATTTTTTTTTTTTTTAAATTTAGTAGTACTCCTAGAACAACAGGAGAACTCTGCTGTCCATTAGGGAAGCTTAATACTACAATAGTACACAGTATATTGCCCTTAACTGTTTTCAGGCTATTACTTAGATTTCATAGGAAATAGATCTGCACTGCTGCTAGAAATGGTAAGAAATGGTTGAGCAAAGGACAGCTGTTTCCAGTTCCACTGGAGGAATCCCACTGCATGGATGATGGCAAAGAGCCTAACATTATTTACTACTAGAAGCAGCGGTCGCAAGATGTCAACCCTCTGCATAGTTAGCAGTTGCCAGGGTCACCAAGAAATACACCATTCATACAGGCACTGAACGGACCAACACTTAATGCATATAGAGAAGAGACAAAGCAAGATCAGCGTCGACAATGAATGTTAGTGCCCACAGCCAGCAGGACTTACCCTGCAGCAGGGAGATGGTCTGCTCACGCTCGTGAGCCACTCTCTCCTCTCAAGGACCAGATATAGCAGTGGGATTGGCCAAGTGCCATTTGATGCACATGCTCAAGCAAAGAAGTACACTTCAAGTCTGAAATAGGTAAAAAGACTCCCAAGGATTCCAGTAAAGAACCTTTATAGCACAGGCTATAAAGGTTCTTTATTTCTCTGTAATGAAATGTTCTAGGACCATGGCACATTGCCACTAAGAAGGAGTCAAAAGACTACACACAGGAGACCGCCTTTCCCAACAGGGATTCAGTGGTTTAAGACATGACATTCACAGGAAGCAATCCCACAGCAGCTATAAGAATAAAAGTGGTATTCTAGGCTCTATATTCTGTCTGGATGAAACTTTTAGTATGGGTCAGAGGAGTTAGTATTATTATTACTATTACAGGACCACCTACCTTTATGGAATTAGAAAGTTCTATTTTTCTAATTACTTCCCACTTCCTGGCAAGCCTTGATAACCTAATTCAATGGTGCTCAGAAGAGCCACAGAAATCTACCATTAAAATTGATGGATGGCAGTCATTTCTCACATTGCAGGGAAAATTAAGTTTATAGATACCATCTTTTTCATTTTAAGTATCTCTTCTATAACTTTGGCCTAAACCTTTGGCATCCGGTCTCGATAGTCTCTGTTAGAAAGCAGTCTACAATGATATGTAATTTAGTACAGTGACATATTTATTTTGCAATATAAACTTGATTACCTCATAGTGTTTTTCAAAAATACCATTCCTTTGGGTGGCTGTGCTACCTGAATTTGTTTGAAACACTATCCTAGTGGAGCATAGTTTAGCTGTTGTACTTTATTAGCCGTGTGAGTACTTCACAAGAATTGCCCCAATGCTAAATGAGAATCAAAGAGGTGGAAAACTAGAATCTGGCCAAGATTTCCTTGAACATCTTTTGACTTTGAATCTATTCTGTTTCCTCTGATTGCCTCTGGCAGGAGCCCTTGAGGAAGCTTTAGAGTAACTGGCATTCTTCTCCTTCCAATGCAGCCCTTTGAGCCTCCCACAACTGATCTAGTTGCAATGGTCTGTTTCATTACCAGGTAATCATTAGAAGTGATAATGTCGGACCGGGCGCGGTGGCTCACGCCTGTAATCCCAGCACTTTGGGAGGCCGAGGCGGGCGGATCACGAGTTCAGGAGATCGAGACCATCCTGGCAAACACGGTAAAACCCCGTCTCTACTAAAAATACAAAAAAAAAAAAAAGTAGCCAGGCGTAGTGGGGGGTGCCTAGTCCTAGCTTCTAGAGAGGCTGAGGCAGGAGAATGGCCTGAACCCGGGAGGCGGAGCTTGCACTGAACGGAGATCGCGCCACTGCACTCCCGCCTGGGCAACAGAGCGAGACTCCATCTCAAAAAAAAAAAGAAGTGATAATGTCACAGTACACTTCAAATTGAAAGGTTAATTCAGCCACAGAAATTTGCCTGAATTGATGAACTGATACCTTATGGGTGAGAAGCTGGGTGTCTTATAAAGCATCAAGTGATGCTGGCACAATGCATTACAGGACCCAAGAAATCCAAAGGAATTTTCAAGACAGAAACTCCCCAACTGAATGGGCTGCATGGCGTAGGGATTCTACAGGACAGCAAGATCACCACTGGTGTGTCTAGGGGGTTATTGAAACAAGCAAGGGCAAAAAATACCGTATACCCTTTTCATGACTTGAGTTCTTGAAGTGTCCTGCAAACTTTTCAGTATAGCTAGAGCCCTTTCTTCAAGTCAAATCCCAGAGGAAGATCCAAACATAGCTGTTCTATTTGAAATGAAAGGGTGAAGGCCTGTAGCCCCCCTAATCTCCTTAACAGTTTCCTCCCCACTCAGCCCCTCCAGAAACTAGTATGGGTATATTGAAGCAGATTTCAGAGTGGAGGCTTCAGCTGAAGAAATGTGATAAATTCCTAGAATATACACCAGTCCTTCATGTCAGAGCAGCCTCTGGCATGAGGATTACACTAAGATTTACTGAACTTGGCTCATGTATCTTCTTGGATTGCCTTTGACTGCCTGTCAACCCTGGAAATTATTTACCTCCCCAGAGTTTAGACTAATCCCTAGTTTTTTTCTTTTCATTGCCGCCCTGCTTATTCACCTGTCAGATGGCAACTATATTTCTTTTAGCTCTGGAGAGTCTACTTGCTTTAAACCTATTTGGTAGATTATAGGGTCTGAGTACCTTAACTTTTGGGAATTCCACATACTCCTTCGAACCGTTAGAGAATCTGATTATAGCTTTTCAATTGTGTCTGTTTCTCCCATATTTTTTATTTATTTATTTTTGAGATGGAGTTTTGCTCTTGTTGCCCAGGCTGGAATGCAATGGCACCATCTCGATTCACTGTAACCTCTACCTCCCAGGTTCAAGCGATTCTCCTGCCTCAGTCTCCTGGGTAGCTGGGATTACAGGTGCCCGCTACCATGCCTGGTTAATTTTTGTGTTTTTAGCAGAGATGGGGGTTTCACCATGTCGGCCAGGCTGGTCTCAAACTCCTGACCTCAGGTGATCCACCCACCTTGGCCTCCCCAAGTACTGGGGTTACAGATGTGAGCCACCACGCCCGGCCATGTTTTTCCCATTTCTTTAAATTGGAACCTATCATTGTATAAACAGAAGGAGAGGGCATATGAGTCTGCAGCGTGACTTTCCCAACATCCCTCTCCAAGGAGGAGCCCAGCTTGTCCCTATAAAATCCAGAACCCAGGGTGTAAAGGAATAATCTCCCCAACTTTTTTGATGATGTTGGGGGAACTGGAAGGTAAAGGCTAGAAAATTCTGTCAAGTTAGAATCCTAGTTATCAATCTTGATGCCTCCCTACCTCTTACATCCCACATGCAAGTCCTCACCAGGTGTTGTCAATTCTGCCTATTCAATCTCTCCAATCCCCTCCACTTTGCTATTCCCAATGTCACTGCGGGAAAGTCATACCTTAAAGATCAGGCTGTAAACAGTTGAGGCTAGGTGAAAGTCATGTATTGTTACAATTATCGGGAATGCCTTGGGAAGGTGCCCCACTGGAGGCAGACTTACTCCTTCTCAGTAAATCCAACACAGTTTTCTCTCTAGTGTTGGAACAAATTGCTGTTTCTTCAGCTGAGCACTAGATGAAGACATTAATATGTATTTAGGGACCATATTGGATGAAAATATATACATATTTAAACCCTGTTATGACATTTAGCATGGTGAGATATCTATACGGTGCGATGCACAGAAATTGAAAAACAAGAGTTTTGTATCTCACATTTTGGGCTTTCTCTGGAGCATACGCTCCTTTCACCCAATGACGAAGTGTTGGCATTATCTAAAGTGCTATTTCTCTGTGTCTGTTTTCTTTATCCAATTCCCTCCCCTCTCTTTGTTGCTTAGAATGTATAATAGAATGCCAGTAATATGATAGGACTCCATTCTGTTTATTTTTAGGTACCAACATCTCTTGTCTGAATTACAATGAAAGTCTTCTAAAAAGACTCTTATCCCCCAATATTAATCTTCTTCAATCCATTTACCATCTGAACGCAGGATGATAGCTCAAAAACAAATTTGATCATCCCTCTCCCTCCCTTTTCTTTTTAAAATCTTTCAACCGCTTCTCATTGTGATGAGTCCAAAACTTCTGGCATGACATAGGAGCCCTTCATAATCTTCTCCCTATTCTTTGCTCAAGTCTCTGCTCTCACCACACTTACACCCATCCCACTGCCATTTCCAGTGAAATCAAACTGCTTGCACTCTCTAAAAGGGCAATACTTCCCGTATCTCAAGTCCTTTGCACATATCCTCAGTCATCATCCTTGTGTGACTAACTTCTCCTCATCCTTAAGATTTCAATTTAAACATTAAGTCCTCTGGGACCTTCTTTGCATATCTGTAGCACTACTACTTCTCCTGCTGGCTAAACTTTTGCATTTCTCTAACTGTAGAGTATTTTGTTTCATGAGTCATGTTATTGATTTCTTTTCCTGTAATACCAGTTCATTTACAACTCAACAGCAATAATAATTATTATAATTACAACAATGTAAGAAGAAGAACTAACACATTTGCAGTGTATATGCCGGTTACTCTTCTAAGATGCGTAATTTATATATGATAAATATATTCATGTTTACTTACTTATACGCATATATTTGCTTTTTTTTTTTTGAGATGGAGTCTCTCTCTGTCGCCCAGGCTGGAGTACAGTGGCGCGATCTCCACTCACTGCAAGCTCCGCCTGCTGGGTTCACGCCATTCTTCTGCCTCAGCCTCCCGAGTAGCTGGGACTACAGGCGCCCGCCACCGCGCCCGGCTAATTTTTGTATTTTTAGTAGAGACAGGGTTTCACCGTGTTAGCCAGGATGGTCTCGATCTCCTGACCTCGTGATCCGCCCGTCTCGGCCTCCCAAAGTGCTGGGATTACAGGCGTGAGCCACTGCGCCCGGCCGCTACTACACTCTTATATCACAAGTGAAGAACCTGAGTCATAGAGAGACACTAATTAACTTGCAAGGTGGACACAGAGAATACACACATACAGCTTTTCAGTAAATTCAACCCAGCCAGTCTTTCCTTCAGTATAGGAACAAACTGGAAAAATCAGGATCCAAACCCAGGAAGTCTGATCTAAAACCCTGCCTAACCAGTATGTCCTCAGCTTCTCTCATTTGCCCGGACTAACTTCTAGTATAGACTTTAGTTTGCCATTCTTTCCAGTTGACAGTTACCCACTTCTCAGGCTAGCTGCTCAATGGGTGTTCACGCTGCATTGAACAGAAAAAGTATTCTTTAAGAAGAGCCCACCCTTAGAAGGCTTACTATGCATGCATGAATAAATATTTCCGTGTGCCTTCCCCATCATTGCTGTTTGCCATAACCAGGAACCCTCTTACCTTAACAGTGTCTTTTTTTAAACAAATGGTTGAATTCCACCCACAGAACCACACTAAACATTTCCCTGGACTGCCCTGATCCAAGCATTATGCTATTTGTATTCATTAAAACTGATTAAGGTTTTCTTTATATTAATCACCAGTCTGACTTTCATAGCTGAGGCTTACTCTGCTATCAGCAGGATTCCTGGTCTCTCTTGGATGTTTTCAAAGTGAAAGTCCAAGAACACAAATGAATTCTGGCAGCCAGAAGTCCCAGTTTAGTGTATGAGTTCCAGTGAGATGAGAGGAGCTGTATTTTAGGATGAAATGATTAAATAACTCTGAATTAAACCTATGGTGTACTCATCACATTCTTTTCTTAGATTCATGTAGAATGATAATGTGCTTGACATGATTCAATTATATCTTAAATTCCTGATTGCTAAAGCTAATCAAATAATAAAAGTATAATATACCAGCCATATTTACAAGAGTTGTATAGAGCCATTGACCCTGGAAAGGGCATCTTACCTCTAATTGTGCATTATGGACAGTGTGGCCCCTATAAACCATAAAAAATAATCATTAAAATGCTAAAATAAGATTATGAGTTCAACCAAAGGTAGGAGCTCTACATTAAGTTTTATTAATATTGAAAGAGGACGAGGAGCACAAATGAGGACAAACTATAGCATCTTTTTCTAGTCGGCTATGTGGCTCCAACTCCAGGTCCCTTACTGTGACCACCAAATGCTTATAATCCCTTGCACACCTAGACAATCTCATTACAGAAATACACACTATAGATCCCTCTGGGGATTTTTCTGTTGAAGTAAGAAGAAGAGTTTAGCTTAAAGAGAATACGATATTCAATTTCACACCTCCGCAACCTGCCCATATTGGTTGGAAACAATGGGGGTCATCTGGAGTGTGAGATGTGTCTCCTATTTGCAAGGACACACAGCTTCAGCAAGGATGTGTTGCTGGCTATTGCTTTTCAGCACTGCACCACCAAACATGCTGCAAGGAAAAGTGAAATCTGGCAGCAAACTCTCACCTTCTGGAGTCTGTCTAATGCTCTGCTTGGATTTGTGTATAAAGACACAGGCACTATATTGTTTTTCTCAGAAGTGCTGTCTGCCTTTGGCTTGTACTTCTTCATTAGAGGGAACTTTCCTTTTCTCCCTGTTATTCTTCCTATGACCTTAGATTCAAAGAGAATAAAGGAATATAATTTGGAACAATAAATCCTTCTCATCTTTCAGGTTTGGTTGAAAATCTTACCTCTCTATTCCCTAAGCACCTGGCTATTATAAACTCTCATTGACCTGCTATTGTCTGTACCCTGTTAGATCCTTATTCACTTTTATGTGTTTGTATCTTATCTTTCCAACTGGACCGTGAACTACTTGAAGGCAAAGACTGCCTTACACTGTTATGCACCTCCACAGTGCCTAATCTCAGCACCTTACACATCATAGGCAGCTGGTATTCACCCTCTGATGGATTAATTCATCAGGAGGAGACACTGCTGATGACAAATACAAGCTCCAAATGAGAGCCACTGTGTCTTAGATCGTGCTTGTCACACTCGAATGTGCGTATCACTCATCTGGGGATTCTGGCAAAATGCAGCTTCTGATTGCTAAAACTGCAGTGGTGCCAGGCTTCTGCATGCCCAAATCCCAGGTGATGCCAATGATTCTGGTTTAGGGACCCCGTTTTAAGAATCAATACCTTAGAAATGAAGAAAATTGACATGAATAAATCATTTTGAAGTCATTTCTTTGGTTTTTACATTTTGCAGAGCCATGCTTAGATCACACTTCTGGTTGATGTGAATCTAACCAGTTTAGAGACTTTCAGAAATATTCAATAACCAATTAAGGGTCTTCTATACAATAATAATAGCTAGTGTGGCAGGGTAATTCACTGAGGTGCTAATTTGCATGTATTCCCTCTTATTTCTCATGCATTTGTTCTGAGCAAGTAGTCAAGCCCATTCAAATGCTTTGCATCAGAGACTTCCAGACATGGGGTGGGAGGGCAAGAGCTGCTGGAAGACTCCTTCTTGTCTCTTTTGAAATTTGAGTGATTGAAAAGATAAGATTAGGCATTCTTTAGGAAAGGGAGGAGAGAAAGAAAGAGAAATAGGAAAAAAAAATTGTCCCCAGGGCTGAGAAAAAGAGGAAAGTCAGTGTATCTTCTAAATTAAAGAACCAGGCAGTCTGGGCACCAGGTATTAAGTTCTCATTCTGTCAATGTA
Source organism: Macaca thibetana thibetana (assembly GCF_024542745.1). Taxonomy (NCBI): domain Eukaryota; kingdom Metazoa; phylum Chordata; class Mammalia; order Primates; family Cercopithecidae; genus Macaca; species Macaca thibetana. The sequence goes on along the minus strand of NC_065589.1, from coordinate 20,917,064 downwards.
CCTGTGCCATGGATGGCACGGAAGCCACAGATTTCTGGGAATATTTGGGCTCGGCAAATGGGCAACATAATAGGAGTCAAGGTGGAGTGATACGTGGAAGTTTTTCCAATGCTTTAGCACTGCATGGCTACCCTCCTTCCCCCTACAATCACACAAACACCCACTTAATTAATAAATTTAAAATTTAGAAATGGAAAAAAGAGGGAAGGGAAATCATGATAATGTTTAGGAATAAATGTCAACCTAGCAAGTGAGGTTTGGAACTGGGTTTAATCTGATTTTAAAGAAGTAAATCAAGGTGCTATTTCTTGTTTAACCAAGTGTGTGAAATATGATTCATACTTGATGAAACATCTATTCAGTGACGATTTAAAGATGAAATCAAATCATGTCATCCTCGTCCTCCCCCCACCCACACACATACACCTTCCCCAACTCAAAATTTTCCAATGGCTTCCAAATCCGCTTAGAATAAAACGCAAATTCCTTTCCACAAGCTACAACACTCTGTACTCTATATTTGCACCAACCAGGATAGAAGCTGCTGACTACATGTGGCAACTGAGCACATGAAATGTGGCTGGTCTGAATCGAGATGTGCTATAAGTGGAAAATGTATACCAGGTTTCAAAGATTTAGTGACTCCCACCTCAATGCCCCGAAAAAAAGAATATACATGCCAGGTAACATTTTTATAGTGATTATGTGCTGAAATGATGTCTTGAATATATTGAGTTAAATTAAGTTCACTGCTTATTTTCTTTTTTTTTTTCTTTTAATGTAGCCACTGGAAAATTTAACATCACATGTATAGCTTGCATTTTACTTCTATCCAGCAGTACTGTTCCCCAGAACTGTCCTAACCAGACCTCACCTCACACTTCTCCCTTCTCACTCAGTGTCCCAACCTCACACCACTCTGAGGTCCTCCAGGCAACAGAGTTCATGCCCACTTGAGAAGGTATGGTGCATCTGTGGTTGGCTTTCTCTGAAAGCTCTTCCCGATAGATAATTGCTTGGCTTTCTCCCTCATTTCATTCAGCTAAAACTACACTCAAATGTCACCTTGTCAGAGAGGCATTCCTTTACCACCCTATCTAAGCCCACTCCCCTTGTTCTTTCTTCCCTTGACCTGCTTTACATTGTTCACATATGGCATCAGATTACCCATTTGTTCATTGCCTGTCCAGCCCCACTTGGTCTCATGTGGCACATCTGTTTCCTTCACAGACACGCCCCCAATTACTAGGAAAGTATCTGGCATATAGTAGGTACATGACAAATATTTACTGAGTGACTGAATTGCTTATTTAAAGTGAGTACTGGCATTAAACCAGACATTTTGCAGAGAGCTTTGCATTTTTTTTTTATATTTAATTCTCACTTTGTCCTTAAGTAAATTTTTATAGTCTATCTATAAGTAAAACCTAATTCTATACAAGAGAAAATAAAAATTTAGAGAAGTTAATAAAAATAACATAATATGTCCCAAACCCTTTATATAGATGTGTTTACTTGATCCTAAGAGGTGAGCACTGTTATTATCTTTTTTTTTTTTTACAGGAGAGGAAACTGAGGCACTGGCAGTCAAGTAACTTGCATCATACAGCCAGTTAGTGGTAGAGCTGGAATATAGAGCTAGGGAGTCTGACCCCAAAAATCACATTTTTCTGCTTCTGAGCCAGGTCCACAAATTAGTGAGTGCAAAGAAAGTTAGGATCCGGTTTGACTTGAGTGACTGTTCTCAACTCCCCCAGTAATGCCTTTACCATGTCATCTATTCTCAATCAGAAAGGATCACTTCCTGGCACTTCTGATAATACTTACCTCCCTCCTGGACTCTATTTCCACCATACAAATTCACTTTCTAAAGAAACTGAAGACACTGTTAGGCTCTTCAAAATATGCTTGGTTTCCTGTACTTCCTCTTTCTCTTCAAAGAGCACCACTAATGCGCTCAGTTCTCCAGAACTAAAGTCTCACTGGCATTTCTGTCTTGTTCCTCTCACTTGTTGCTCCTACCCAGACAATTCTCCCTCCCCAGTGTTTCGCTTTTCTTCTTTTCTTTCAAATCCTGTTGCCGGTGACCTGATTCAAGACTTTATCAATGCAGGCCTGGACTGTGGGAATAAAGTGTTAATAGTTTTGCTTGTTGTCATTATCTATTCTTCCAACTCATGCTGATGAATGATGGCAATTTATTTTTAATATAACACTTCAATCCATTACGGTCTTGCTTAAAAGTTTGGAACCTGCTCCCCATTGCCTGAAGGATATAGTTCTTTGAAGTTCTTTCAATGTCATTCAATGTCATCTCCAGTTAGGGATAACCTATTATTCAAGCCTTATCTCCCACCACCACCATGTCTGACCTTCTGCTGCAATCAGGTTGTTTTACTGGTTATCAGAAAAACATCCTTTGTATGTTCCCACCTTTGCACTATTACACTTTGCATCCTCAGCTGGATGTCCCTTTTGCGTCTCTTACTACATCCTAACTCATATCAAATTCTTCTGTAAAGCCTTTTCTGGGCATCATAGTCTGAAACGTATTATTCCCCAAGACTGCTATACCAAGTAATGTTTGTGTAATTTACTCATGAATAGCTCCTTAGATTAAACTGAGATTCCTTGCAATATAGTATTAATTCCTGCTCATTTGCCAAATATCTTCTCTGGTGCTACACATCTATTAAAGACTCCAATAAGTGGCGGGCGCCTGTGGTCCCAGCTACTCGGGAGGCTGAGGCAGGAGAATGGCGTAAACCCGGGAGGCGGAGCTTGCAGTGAGCTGAGATCCGGCCACTGTACTCCAGCCTGGGCGACAGAGCCAGACTCAGTCTCAAAAAAAAAAAAAAAAAAAAAAAAAAAAATTTAGAAATAATGTATGTTAATAGAGATAATCTAATACTAGAAGAATTTTGGAATCAAAGACTGCATTTTAAGTCAGAGAAATGAGCTAAAAGATTTGGTAGACTTCCCATAGACTATTTCTTCTTTACCCAGCAGTCTTTTATGCAAATGAAATGACTGCAAGCTAAATCATACAACATTTTATTTACTTGTAGAAGCAGAGGAGAATTTAGAAATCAACGTAGCCAACTGCCTAATTTCACAGGAGAAAATAAGTGAAGCTCAGACTACAAAAAGTAATTGCAAATTCTGAATTTGTATGAAGATCTTCTGAATTTAAGAGTATCCCATATTCTACCTTAAGCCTCTAATCTGGAGGGAAGAAATATTACTTCGTCTACCTGATATTTGATGAGTAATCTTAATCTAACTTTAATATTTTTATATACATATTCTGTTCTAAACTTTTGAATGTGATCCTATGCATTAATCATCTGCAGTCAGTTTGCAGTTTACAATGAATTTACACGTATATTATCTAATATGATGCTCACAACTACCCTGGGATGTTGGTGTCAGCAAGTCTCAAGGCAAAAGTGAGACAGGCTGGGGGAACACAGGCATGTCAGATGTGGCTGTCTAGGAATTCCTTGTCTCGACAAATTTATCTCCTTACAATCCCTTCATCAATAAATAAATCGTCTGTTTTTCTGGGGATACATAAATATCTCTCCTCAGGGGTTGGCGAGAAAATAGCCATGGCTCATGACAACTTATGCATGTGAAATGTCAAATCATGGTACCAAAGACAGGAGAAGAGAGAGAGGAGAGTGAGTGCTGGGACTCACTGTAAGCTTCTTAGCAGAGAGGAGAGTTGAACAGGACTGTGGAGTCCCAACAGGATTTATGTAACAATGATGCCAAAATCACACATGTGCATTCATTCTTATTTTCATATACAACCTACACTTTTATAAAGCACTTTTATATTCATCACCCCAGTTAATCTTTTCGAGATCCTTAACCCTTTAAATGGACAGCTGTTTTGTGGTTTAGAGAACCAGTGTAATCTTCGAGTAAGTATTACCCATTCCTTGGAAATTCTTCTTGGATGTTAGCTCCCTCTATTAAGGTGAAAATTAAATTCTCAAGAAGTAGGGCATGGGTTGGGGGAGGCAAAAAAAAAAGGGATTCCATTGTGCAATGCAGTTCAAAGTCCCTTGTCTCCACTTTGTCATTCTAATGAGGCAACTGGCTTCTACAGGCAGTAGGTTTAAGCGATATGGAGTTGAATTGTGCTAATTGTATATTAAACCAGTGTTAAATTACCAAAGTGCTGAGTCAACAATCAGACATAGGTTCCTCAATTTTTTATCAACATGAAACTTCTCTTGTCATTGGATAGAAATATCAGTATAAGGTGGCATTCTATGGGTCAATTCCATGACTTCAGTGTTTGTAAAAACTTCAAAAAGTTTATTGCAGAAGTATCCCTTCTCAAACTGGAGGAGCTTCAGACTAGTCTGGAAATAGTTATATCCCGTTTTTCGCATTGGTACAAATGCTAGCTACAGGTTTTAAAACCTCACAATGACAATGGAGCGTTAAAGAAAAAATGTAACAAACTCTTTTTATTATATCTTAATTTTCCACGCTGAACTTTTCACAGAAATTCTATATTATCTTTGACTTTTGTACTTCAATCTGACCCATAGGCTCTATGCACTTTCCTCCACCACATTTCTGGGGCTGCTCCTGTTGACACAGCTATTAAATGACTAACTGGAACCAGTTAGTCATAGAAACCAGGGATGGTTTCTATGGTTGCAGAATGAAAGATGCGTTTTCTATTATATTTTCAAGCACAATGTGGACAGCCAAGACTGTTGGGGAAATGCTAAATCTGGGTGTAGGGCCAGAAATTGAGAATCAGTTAGGAATCAGAACCAGAAACCTAGACCTGAATAGATATGAGAATGGATTAGGTATCTGGTGGGCAGGCAGCCTGAGCTGGCTTGGATGTTTTGGAACTAACGGTTAGCACCGGATCCAGCATGAAGAATAAGCTCAGGTACTTGCACTGGTGATGGACACATTAGCCAGGATTGAAAGTGACGCCTTCAATGCAAAAAGAAGACATCTCTGTCAGTTGATCCTGACAGATTTCATGAAATTTCATGAAAATTCTCATGAAAAAGTTGGTTCCTGGTCACAGGAGGAATGAGTGGAAAAGAGAGGACAGATAATGAGTGAGATTACATCACTCACTCAATTCGTGCACAAGAAAAGCATTCTTTACCCTCACTGTATTTTTTTGTTTTTGTTTTTTTGTTTGTTTGTTTGTTTGTTTGTTTTTTGTTTGTTTTTTGAGACGGAGTCTCGCTCTGTCGCCCAGGCTGGAGTGCAGTGGCGCGATCTCGGCTCACTGCAAGCTCCGCCTCCCGGGTTCACGCCATTCTCCTGCCTCAGCCTCCTGAGTAGCTGGGACTACAGGCGCCCACAACCGCGCCCGGCTAGTTTTTTGTATTTTTAGTAGAGACGGGGTTTCACCGTGGTTCGATCTCCTGACCTTGTGATCCCCCCGCCTCGGCCTCCCAAAGCGCTGGGATTACAGGCGTGAGCCACCGCGCCCGGCCTACCCTCACTGTAAAGTGGTTTCACTTCCAGCCTAGATTCCACTACACAGGTGTAGATTAATAGTGGTGACCCATTGTGTTTGGAGAAACATCAGCTGTCTGGCCAATCTTCAGTCACTCCATGTCAGGATTTCCCAAATAGTTAGTGGTATTTTCAGAATGTGGTGCCAATGGGAACTTACTACTTAGCATGGAGGATCATACTACATGCATGGGATCATACTACGTACATGGGATCATACTACTTAGCAGGTAGGAATAGTAATTTACTAAACAGGATATCAGTGCCTTGTAAGAGCTAATGGAGCTTCCCAAGTGCCTCGCCTAGTTCCACTGAAGTGATAGGGTGTCCTGTCCTTCCTTATGATTGATATGTTTAGATGATGATGTGGCAAGGACATCAAAACCCTACTGCCATCACCGTGATCATCGTTATGCTTCATTATTAGCACGGCTTTAAGACAAATGGAAGGAGTTGGAACTCTTAAGAAACATTGTTGGACATGTTTAGGATTACTGTAAAATAACCAACACATTTATATAATCTCAACAGTGTTAGGATTTTTATTACAAGAAAAAAAGAGCAAATAATTTGGAAACAATGCTATATAAATTTAGCGAATGTTTTTATTATTCCATTTCTCATGCCTCAAATGCATGAAAAATACCCTTTAAGGGCAAACTATTGATTTAAGTTATAATTTAGTTCTAAAACCTCAGGGAGTTGTCTTTCAGGCAAGAAAAATCACAATGTTTTTCATTTCCTTTCTGGGTACAAGGGCCAAATGAACTGAACACACACTGTGCACAAAGACTTGTGTTCAGAAGGCCTTTTCCCTTGCCTAGAAGCAAAGAAATAACCATAAATGAGAAAAGTATGACAATCATGGTGAGAAGGAGTACACAGGGCATCACTAAACCACTGTAGTTTTAGGGGATGGGGGCACGGGAAGATAGTGATGGAATGTCTATGCCGTGTTGCTGCCATCTATGTGGCACCCGAAACTGATGTATACACACTCTGCTTTGGATCATAGAAATGTCAGAGATAAAAGGTCCTTAACTATGAACAGCTGACCACAGATATGTCTGTTTCTCAGAATGTTGGTGCCCTCCACCAAAGCCTCTTTGTGTTTGCATTTTATGTCTGTCCTCCTGAAGGACTCACACACTTATTCTGTTCTCAAAGTGCCTGCTGATTCTGTCCTTCACCCCTGCAATAGCCTGGGTGGCTATTGTCATACTTGGACTTTGTAAAAAAAGGAACTGTTATTTGCTGAGGGCCTTCTAGGGAGACTATAGTGCACAGATTAGAGTAAATGGGTTAAAATCGAATGTTTATAGTCAGACTGATTTACTGAAAATCCCTGTTCCTCCATTTCTAGCCTAGGGGACTTTGGGCAAGTTGCTTAATGCCTGTGTGTCTCTGCATTCTCATATGTAAAATGGAAACACGAATAGCATCTACCTCACAGGATCATTGTGAATATTGAATGAGGGGCTGCATTTATCAGGTTTAGTCTGGAATACATTGGATGATCATTCAAAAATAGCTATTATTCATTTTCTCTTTGTGAAAAAATGTGCTTGGAAGCCCCAGTCTTCAACCTAGAAATGAACTCATAGAAAATAGACCATTTGCTGCTCCCATTAACTCGTCATGTACATTAGGTATTTCTCCTAATGCTATCCCTCCCCCATCCCCCCATCCCATGATAGGCCCCAGTGTGTGATATTCTGTACCCTGTGTCCAAGTGTTCATTGTTGAATTCCCATGGCACTGCACAAGTATACATATGTAACAAACCTGCATGTCATGCACATGTACCCTAGAACTTAAAGTATAATTGAAAAGAAAAGAAAGAAAATAGACCATTTTTGGTTGAAGAACAGAAGACCCTGATAGCCGTATCTGAGAAACTGCATATACAAGCAGACAATGGCCAGATAACATAAAAAATAGAACTCTGACCTACAACTCGGAGGGATACAGCCCAGGAAGGCAACTTATCTACAGAAATGAATCCAAGAAAACAAACTACTATCTGCACCAACCAGCCCGGGAAACTGAACAATAACCCCTGTAACAATCAGCTCCAAACAGCCAGGACTTAAATAATAATTGACAGCTTCTTTAATTTTTGCCCCAGTTACCAATTTAGGACCAATCAGAAAAAATTGAATCCGTATTCCCAACCAATCATATAAGATGCCCCACTTCTAGTTAGACCACCTACTGCTTCCCCATGCCAACAGCTTCCAATCAGGGCACCCCTGAAGCCCTCCCTTTTCTCCACTGCAATGCTTTCTCATTCTTCCGCCTGCCTGTGAGTCTGTACCAAATGCAAGTCCTGGTGGTTTTCTCTTTGTGACAGCAAGCTCTGAATGATAATCTTTGCTTGTTCTCATTTGGGCAGGCTTCGTTTATTTCCACACACCTCTCAAACCACAAAGCTAGGCTGTTATAGTAATGGGAGCAAGGACTGAATCTGCTCTTGGCTCACCATTATAACACCAGCACCTAACACAATGACTGGTTCATAGAAACAGAATGAATAAATAAAAATTTCCCTTTTCTGTCAGGCTAGCTTCAGCACACTAGTGAAGGAAATGGGAACTGTGACAAAAGAGGGATTTTTCTTGAGAGAAGAGGTCAGGTAGGTAAGAGATATTGGGTAAGGTGCAGCTCTTCTACTGTTTGTGCAGTTGTGCTTGGATCACTGTTCTGGAAGCCATGCAGGCTTCTTCTCCACAATATTCACAATATTAGGACAATAGTAATGCTCACTTAAAAGGGTTGTTGAGGTTTTAATAGGATCCTGTGAGTGAAAATAGGCAAAGAAAGAGAATTATTTTCTTTGTATGTCCTACTGCTCTGTTTATATTCTTTACTGCTATACACAACTTTTAAAATACAGAACATGAAAAAACAAGAAAAAACTCTGTTACAGTGTTATACACACATTGAATATTACTTTTTAAAAGAAATATGAAATAATTATATTTTTCACATTTTTTAAAGATTCTGTGTTGGACATATTTCATTGTTTCAACAATAAACAACAGTAAAATTACTGAAACGGATTTTTGACGCGTAAAGGGTGGAATCATCTAAGTTGGATTTTAACATGATTTTTAACTTAATACACACGTATGTTGAACTTTTATTTGCAATGTGTTACATTAGGTATAAGAAGTTTACAAAGGTGTGCAAGAGACTGATCCCTGCCTTCAGAGATTGGTGCATGGAGGGCAATTTAAAAAACTCTTCTCAACTAAAATTTAATGTTGAATAAGGAAAATGATAACTGATGTGTCCATGGATGCAAAGGGAAGAAAGGATGCTTCTTATTGAAGTAAGGAAGGAAGACGACATGCAGGAGGGACATTTGCCTCTGTGTGAGAAGCTGCTTGAGGATTTTAATAGAAATAAGAGAAGGATATTCTACGCAGAGGGCAGGAGCAAGGGGTCAGAAAGAAATATGTCACATATTTTTCTGCTATACATACCCACATACCACTGTAAATTTCTCCTTCACGGTATTCATTACAACCGTAATTAATTAATCATTTAAACAACTTTTTGAAAATATCTCCCATGTGAACTCTTGAGTTAGTTGTGACCTTTTTTAGTTTTATTTTAATTGATGCATATTAATTGGTTAATCATAAAATAAGGATATTTAGCATATCCATCACCTCAAATATTTATCATTTATTTCTGGTGAGAACATTCCAAATCCTCTCTTCTAGTTATTTTGAAATATGCAATAAAATACTGTTAACTATAGTCACCTAACTGTGTAATAGAACCTCAAAAGTTTTTTCTCCCTTTTACCTAACTGTAACTTTGTACCTGTTGACCAGTCTTGCCCCATCCCCTCTCCCTGCTATCTTCTGATAATCACTATCCTATTCTCTACTTCTAAGTGATCACTTTTTTCTTTTTTAGGAATGAGGTCTCACTCTGTTGCCCAGGTTGGAGTGTAGTGGAGAGATCATAACTCACTGCAGCCTCAAACTCCTGGACTTAAGCAATCCTCCCACCTCAGACTCCCAAGTAGCTGAGGCTATAGGTATATGCCAGTATACCCAGCTAATTTTAAAAGGTTTTTTTAGAGACAGGGTCTTGCTATATTACTAGTCTGGTCACAAACTCCTGGCCTCAAATAATTCTCCCTCCTTGGCCTGTAAAATTAATAGAATTACAGATATGAGCCACAGCACCCAGCCAGGATCTCACTTACATGGGGAATATTTTTAGACTCCACATATGAGTGTGATCATGTGGTATTTGTTTTTCTGTGTCGCTTATTTTATACTAATGTCCTACAGGTCCATCCATGTTGCAAATAACAATATATCATCCCTTTTTATGGCAGAATGATATGACATTATGTATATAACCACATATTTTAACCACATATTGATGGGCACAAGTTGATTCCATATCTTGGCTATTGTGAATAGCCTTGCAATAAACATGGGAGTGAAGATATCCCTTTAATATACTCATTCTTTCCCTTGGGTAAATACCCAATAGTGACATTTTTCATAATGGTTGTACTACTTTACATTCCCACCAACAGTATATGAGCATTCCCCTTTCTCTGCATTCTTACAAGCAATTGTTATTTTTGTGTCTTTTATACAATAGCCATCTAGTGGGATGAGATGATATTTCATTGTGGTTTTGATTTGTGTTTCCCTGATGATTAGTGATGTTGACCATTTTTTCATATACTTATTGGCCATTTGTATGCTTTCCTTTGAGAAATGTCTACTCAGATCCTTTGACCACTTGTAATTGGATTATTATTATTATTATTTTGCTGTTGAGTTGTTTGAGTTCTTTGTATATACAGAATATTCATCCTTTGTCAGATTAATACTTTGCAATTATTTTCCTCATTCTACAGGTTGATTTTTCACTCTGTTGATTGTTTCCTTTGCTGTGCAGAAGCTTTTTAGTTTGATATAGCCCTATTTGCCTATTTTTATTTATGTTACCAATGCTTTTGAAATCCTAGCCCTAAAGTCTTTTCCTAGAGCGGTGTCAAAAAGCATTTCCCCTGTTTTCTTTTAGTAGTTTTGTAGTTTTAGTTCTTACATTTAAGTCTTTAATCCATATTAAGTTGTTTTTTGTAAATGGTGAGAGTTAGAGACCTAGTTCCATTCTTCTGCATATAGATATCTAGTCTTCCTAGAACCATTTGTTGAAGGGACTATCCTTCTCCCAATGAAGAGGGGCTTTTGTCAGAAATCTGATGACTGTAAATATGTGGTTTTATTTCTTGAGTTTCTATTTGGTTTTATTGGTCTATGTGTCTGTTTTTATGCCAGTAGCATGTTGTTTTGATTACTATAGCTTTGTAGTATATTTTGAAATCTGGTTATGTAATGCCTCCAGTTTTGTTCTTTTTACTCAGGATTGCTTTTAAGTCTTTCTGGTTTCATATGAATTCTAGAAAATTCACATGAATAATACTAGAAGATTTAGAAATGTTCTATTTCTGCAAAGAATGTCATTGGTGTTTTGACAGGGATTTCATTGAATCTGTAGATTGCTTTGGGTAGTATCAGCATTTTGAAAGTATTAGTTTTTCCAATTCAAGAACATGAGATGTCTTTTCATTTGTTTGTGTCATCTTCAATTTCTTTTATTAATGTTTTGTAGTTTTCATTATAGAGGTATTTCATTTTTTTTATTAAATTCATTCCTAGGTATTTCTTTGTAGCTATTATAAATGGAATTGCTATCTTGATTTCTTTTTCAACTAGTTCATCATTAGTATATAAAATTGTTACTGATTTGTGTTGTTGATTTTGTACCCTGGAAATTTATTGAATTCAGTTATCAATTATAAGGGTTTTTTCTTGGTGGAATATTTAACATTTTTCCATATATAAGATCATGTAGTCTGGAAAGAGGCATAATTTGACTTCCTCTTTTCCAATTTGGATGTTTTTTATTTCTTTTTCTTGCCTAAATTTTTCTGGCTAGAACTGCCAGTACTATGTTGAATAAAAGTAGTGAAAGTGAGCATATCTATCTTGCTCCAATTCTTACAGGAAAGGGCTCCCCCTCCCCACAATTCAATATAATGCTATCTCTGGGTTTTGTTATGTATGGCCTTTGTTTTTTTGCTGTATATTCATTTGATGCATAATGATATGGTTTGACTGCTTTCCCACCCAAATTTCATCCTGAATTGTAGTTTCCATAATTTCCATGTGTTGTGGGAGGGACCTGGTGGGAGATAATTGAATCGTGGGGGTGGTTTTCCCCATACTATTGTCATGGTAGTAAATAAGTCTCATGAGATCTGATTGTTTAAGGGGAGATCCATTTTGCTTGGTTCTCATTTTCCTTTTGCCTGCCTCCATGTAAGATGTTCCTTTGCTCTTCCTTTATCTTCTGTCATGATTGTGAATACTCTCCAGCCATGTGGAACTGTGAGTCAATTAAACCTCTTTTCTTCATAAATTACCCAGTCTCGAGTATGTTTTTGTTAGCAACATAAGAACAGACTAATACAGTAAATAGGTACCCATAGAATGTGGCGCTGCTGTAAAGATATCCCAAAATGTGGAAGTGACTTTGAAACTGGGTATCAGGCAGAGGTTGAAACAGTTTGGAAAGCTCAGAAGAAGACTGAAAAATGTGAGAAAACTTGGAACTTCCTAGAGACTTGTTGAGTGGCTTTAACCAAAATGCTGATAATGATATAGACAATAAAATCCAGGCTGAGGTGGTCTCAGATGGAGATGAAGGACTTGTTGGGAACTGGTATAAGGTGACTCTTGCTATGTTTTAGCAAAAAGATTGGTGGCATTTTGCCTCTGCCTTAGAGATTTGTGAACTTTGAAATTGAGGGAGATGATTTAGGATATCTGGCAGAAGAAATTTCTAAGCAGCATAGCATTCAAGAGGTGACTTAGGTGCTGTTAAAAACATTCAGTTTTAAAAGGGAAGCAGAGCATAAAAGTTCAGAAAATTTCCAGCCTGATGATGTGATAGAAAAGAAAAACCCATTTTCTGAGGAGAAATTCAAGCCAACTGCAGAAATTTGCATAAGTAATGAGGAGCCACATGTTAATTGCCAAGACAACGGGGAAAATGACTCCAGGGCATGTCAGAGAACTTTGTAGCAGCCCCTTCCACCACAGGTCTGGAGGAAAAAATGGTTAGATGGGCCAGGCCCAGGGCCCCCTTGGTATGTGCTGCCTAGGAACTTGGTGTCCTGCCTCCCAGCTGCTCTAGCCATGGCTAAAAAGGGCCAAGGTATACCTCAGGCTGTGGCTTCAGAGGGTGCAAGCCCCAAGCCTTGGCAGCTTCCACATGGTTTTGAGCCTGCAGGTGCACAGAAGTCAAGAATTGAAGTTTGAGAACCTTCACCCAGATTTCAGAGAATGTATGGAAGTGCCTGCATGTCCAGGCAGAAGTTTGCTGCAGGAGTGAGGCCCTCATCCTCTGCTAGGGCAGTGTGGAAGGGAAATGTGGGGTTGAAGCCCCCACATAGAATCCCCACTGGGGCACTACCTAGTGGAGCTGTGAGAAGACAGCCACCATCCTCCAGACCCCAGGATGGTAGATCTACCGACAACTTACACCGTGTGCCTGGAAAAGCCACAGACACTCAACACCAGCCGGTGTAAGCAGTCGGGAGGGAGGCTGTACCTTACAAAGCAACAGAGGTGGAGCTGCCCAAGACCATGGGAACCCACCTCTTACATCAGCGCACCTTGGATATGAGACATGGAGTCATTTCCTTCAGAAATAAAGAAGAAATAGTCTTTCCCAGATAAGCAAAAATTCATCACCAGTAGATAGACCTTAAAAACAATCCTAAAGAGAGTGTTTCACCTGTAAGTGAAGGGATGACAAATATTACCATGAAAACATAAGAAAGTATAATTCTCACTGGTAGAGGTAACTTACTATCAAATTTCAAATACTCCATTACTGCAATGGTGGCATATAACCTTTCAAATCTCTAGTGTAAGATTATAAGTCAAAATGCTCAAAGATAACTATAACAATATTAAGTTTCTAAGTGACACACCATATAAAAAGATGTACATTAAGGTAATAAAATTATAAACTGAGGGGGGAGGGCAAAAATTTACAGTACTTATATGTGATCAAAGTTAGACTGTTATTAGCTTAAAACAGTCTAACTATAAGTTTTTTTAAATGTAAGCCCCATAATAACCACATAGGAAAAAAATTGTAGCAGATACACACGTGAGAAAGAGAAAGGAATAAAAACTTATCACTACAGAAAACTGACCAGCCACAAAGGTAAACAATAAGAGAGGAAGAAAGGTAAAGGGTTTTACATATTTAAAAAAACAAACAAACAAACAGAAAACAGTTAACAAAATGGGAGGAGTAAGTCCTTACCTACCAAAAATAACCTTAAATATAACTTGCTTAAATTTCCCAATTAAAAGATAGAGTGAGGCTGAAAAGATTTTTTAAAAAAACACCTAAGTATATGCTTCCTACAAGAAACTCAATTCACCTGTAAAGACACACATAGACTGAAAATGAAGGAAGAGAAAATGATATTCCATGCAAATGGAAACCAAAAGAGAGCAAGAGTAGTTATACTTACATTAGATAAAATAGACTTTAAGACAAAAATGTAAAAAGAGACAAAGAAAATCACTATATCATGATTAAGAGGTAAATTCAGAAAGAAGATTAGCAACTGTAAACATATATGCATCCAACAGCAAACAACAAGGTACTAATATATAAAGTAAATATAATTCAAACTTATGAGAGTGATAGACTGCAATAAAATAATAGGAGGGATTATCAGCTGAAGACAGATCATCAAGGGTGCTTTCAAGGTTATTCGATAGATTTCAAGGTTATTTCAAGATAGCCTCTGAATGAAAGAATATAATGTGCTTATACTTAGAATTATTCTTCCCTGTGATGACTGCAGATGACTAAGTGCTGACTTTCTTATTCTTCAGGATGAGTTCTTTTTCACATTCCTAGGATGAGTTCATATATGAGTTCACACACAAACAAACTTCAGTAGGGACCAGTTCCCCATGTTCTCCCAGGAATTCTCAGACACATCAGAATTCCAACAAGGAATACAACTTAGACCCAAACTGGCTTTCATAATACACATGTCCTCCATGTCCCATGGATAAGGCTAATTAGAGAAAGTAAAGACCTAGACTGGTTGGGCATACAAGAAGAGACAAGGCTAGATCACAGAGACAGAATAAGTAGGATACTGAGAGGTTAGGTGAAAGATATATTAATGGTCAGAAGCAGAAAAAAGCTGAATGGCCAGAGTTTAGTATCTGGAAAGGGATCAAGCGTTGAGATGAAAGCCCCAATGTTCTTGCTGGAACATTAGAGCAGTAGGGGGTTCACATGGTGGATGTTGGCAGATAGTACAGACCACTGAATTTTACTTTCCTGGAGTAAAATTCTTATGGCTTGGCTGAGTTACATCACCTCCATTTCCAATTCAGTAAGTGGTAGCTTTTATTACTGAAAGTGCTCTATCTTACAATGTTTAAGTGGTAAAACAGTATACATAATGCAAATAGATGGGTATAATTAATCTCATATGGTGTATGAAGAGAAAAAGATGCCAACACAAATCACTGCCCAGAAGTCTTGATGTTTCACTGCCCTTGGAATCAGTGACACAGATTTAGTTATAGGTGAAGCTGCATTATAATGAGATCCTTCTGGTGGATTTGTAACTAAGTCCTCTTGGATGAGGTCCATTCAGACCACATGATACTGATTCCGCCATTTCACGTGATAAGTAATCATCTGTGAATACAGTATATTTTAATGGTGTCTGTCAGTTTTTAAAAAGCCAATTTAAATGGATAAATATATAGTTATGCATTTGACTCTATTTTTCCAGTATATGCCAAAAATTTGACATATTAAAACTTAAAACAGCACTAGTGTTTGTCCAAGTTTTAGAGCAAAGTTTATGTAGTTAAGATAAGCTATTGACTATAGGTTAATGCTAAAATGTGTTTAGTTGTTCAAGTTGCAGTAAAAATAATAAAAAGCATAATAATAGCTTACCTTGTTGAGTGCTTACAATATGCAAGAAATGTAAGGCAGCTTTCTAAACGCTCTATGTGCAGTACCTTTACTCCATCCTTTTAAAAACATGAGGTACGTACTGTTTCTTCCTTCATTTTAAAAAAAGAAACTACATCATCACTCTCCCAAGAATGTACAGAGTTTGCAGTGAGCTGAGATAGCACCATTGAACTCCAGTCTGGGTAACAATAGCGAAATTTTGGAGACCCGATTGTGGGGGTGCGAAGGGAGTGAGGGGTAAATACCTACATATTGGGTACAATGTACACCACTTGGGTGACAGGTGCACTGAAATCTCAGACTTCACTGTACCACTATTCAATTCATCCATGTAACCAAACACCACGTGTACCCCTAAAGATACCAAAACAAACAAAAAAAAAAATTAAAAACCTGCTAGATTTAATCAACAAGTATTTCTTGAATATCTAGAATGTGTTCAGCAAAGATAAAAAGCAGAAGGGATATGATCTCTGCTTTGAGACATTTATAATCTGTAATTGGAAAAAAAGAGCCTATACAAAATAATAGCAAGCATAAGAAGATTAAATAGAATTAATGGGGAAAGAAAAAGTATGTAGAACAGACCTTTAATACCTGAGATGATGGGATCATTGGGGAATGAAGTGACCAGCAGATTTAGAATAAATGAGACTTGATAAGTCAGAAGGAAAAGGTAACATCTTTGTTATATCCTCTTTGTCTTGAAAGAAATGTATTATACATTTACACACATACATGAACCACATTTTCTTAAAACATGAAATAAACATATATACCTGAACTATATAAAACATATATGTATGTTCCAATTATGAATTATAAAGCAAATACAATATAACTCCCTCTCAGGTTAAGAAACTGAAAATAACTAATTTCCAAAATTCCCCATGTGTTCTTCACAATCCAAACTTCCTTGAAGCACATTTGATGAACTTGTATTGCACAAAGGAAGAACTGTAAATAGAGCCCAACAATTGTATTCCCGGCAGCTTGTTGTTCTGAGTTAAAAATGACATAGACAAAGTAAAATTTTAATCATGTCCTGAAAAACAGAAACAGAAACCCTCACCGATAATTAAGCTTAACCAAACCTGCATGTGTCTCACAATGAGTAACCGATCAACAAGGAGTTTCTCAAGTAACTTTCCAGATTTTGCTGATGGAGACATCCTTCAGCTACCATGACGAATAGGGCAGAATTAAGTGAATGGCAGGCATGCGACATGAAGGTAGCCAGGCCTATCTTGAAGGGACTCTACCATTCAGCAGCAGGCCCCTGGTGCTGAATAATCTGGATAAACACAACTGAACAAAGGTTAAACCTACTCTTGTTTGAATTAACTCTAATCCTGTTCATCAGGCTTAAGGAATGGAGCAGTCATATTTTTTGGAACACACAGTAACAAGAAAAGCCTAATTAGAGAGCAAAGGGTAGATGTTTAGCAGCTCTAATAAATATGATGTGCTGAATGCATTATCTATTTGGCAGAAAACAAATTATGGTGCAATCTGCAGCATTCAGGCAGTCTAATTTATGGCAACTCATTTAAGGAAACTCTTTAACCCAGCATTTTGAGATCATAAAGCACATTTTAACAAATGTGAGCATGATTTTCTGGAATGCAGAGAGACCTTTAAGAGATAGGAATTTTCTGGAATATATCGGGACCATTTGAATGTGTTTTAAAATAAATTAGTTCATAGATACCATCCTAGCAGATTGATATTACCAAATGAGGGGAAAAACTTTTTTTATATACTTTTTTCTGAAATAAATGGAACATTTTTCACTGCACAATTGTTTTGTAGGACTCACTCAATATTTGATCATTGTTGCTTGTAACCTTTCAGTTGCCTTTCGTTGTGCTTAGAAACCCAATTTCCAGCCTTCCCACTCCACACCTCCCCCAGCTCTCCTAGCCAATTAAGCTTCAGCCATGGTGGCCTATTTTCCGCTGCTCTATAAGGCTACTTCTGGCCTCAGGATCTTAGCACTGGCTCCTTGCCTCTGCCTGAAAAGCTCTTCTGCAGATTCTCGTGTGGCTGGTGTCTTCTTATGATTTTGTTACAGTGCCTCTTCTACAGAGATATCTTCTCAGATCACTTTCCTTTCAAGGTTCTCCAAATACTCTCCTGTTACGCTGATTTTCTTCACAGTACCTACAACTATCTGAAATTAACTCAGTTGTCTATTTACTGCCTGTCTCACCTATTAGAATGTACATTCCATTGAGCAGTGACTTCATCTTGTTCCGTCATCTTTGATCGTCACTGCCAAGAACAAAACTGAAGGTATGGTAGGTGCCCAGCATATTAATGCCAATATGAATACATGAGTGAATAAAATTGAGAGAAACTTAGGTAAATCTCAGTGCCGGAATTCCTACCAGTCTGGAAAATTTCATTTCACAAGTTGTATTTTAAATGTTCTTCATTAACCTAGGAAAAAATGCTTAATAGCACCAATATTATAAGTACTGTGTGTTTGTGTGTATAACTGTAACAACCTTCATATGATTGGCTAAAAAATATATTGCATGTACAAAACGTCTTTTTCTTGCCCGTGGGAAAACTAACATTCAGAATGGCTCATCTACTTGTTCAAGTTAGAAAGTATCAGAGACAGAATCAAAGTTAGTATTCAACGATTTGATTTATAAATCGTGAATTGATCTTCCCACAATTTTCTTCTGGCTGGAACTACACAAAATAGATGATAAATGAAGAACTAGTCACACAATATGTCAATGACTTTGTAATAAGAATAATTGGTAAATTTGCCTTGAATTATTCATTTTTTCTTACTTTTCTCTTTCTTATAAGCAAAGTGAACACTCTCTTTCCCTTTATTATAATACATGCAAATTTTTTAAATGAGTTCTATTTTAATATTTTTTTGTCAATGTACATTACCAAAATGATGTTCCATGACTGAAAGGTAGTCAACTGTCTACACTGAACTATAGTTACTGTGCAGTTCATTATTTACACAATTGCTGTAAATCGAGGTATTGCACTAATAGTGGGCTTGATATGCAAATGTCACTTGTCTAAGTCATATGAAATATAGTATTTCTCATGATTATATCATGCCATCCTAGTGGTCAAATGAAAACCTATTTCTCAAACGACTCAAATCAACTCAAGGTGCCTATTCTAAATGGTAGGTTGTTACTTTCCCTCCGGTTTCTCACAATGTTGCAATCATGGAGGTCTTGAGTAGGAAGCACTCTACCAACAATCCCAGGAAGGTTCTGGAATATTTATCCCAAAGAATTTATACATGGCCAACTCAATAAACTAAAATAAGAATGGATATTTTCATTGCTTTCACTAGAGTCAAATAAAAATCACTGCTTAAGAGTTTTAATACCTTTGGAAGACCAATAATACACACTGGATCCATTGTGTGTGTGTGTGTGTGTGTGTGTGTGTGTTGTGTTTTGTTTTGTTTGAGATGGGGTCTTGTTCTATCACCCAATCTGAAGTGCAGTGGCACAATCACGACTCACTGCAGACTTGACCTCCTGGGCTCAATAAACACAGCCACCCCAGCCTCCTGAGTAGCTGGGATTATAGCTATTTACCACCTCACCCAACTAATTTTTGTAATTTTTTTTTTAAGAGATGAGGTCTCACTATGTTGCCCAGTCTGGTCTCAAACTCATGGATTCCAGTGACTCTGCCTGCTTTGCCTCCCAAAGTGCTGGAATTACAGGCATGAGCCACTGCTCCTGGCCTGGATCCATTTTTAAAGTCTGTCCTTTTTGCCTCCCTGGTTGAACTTGATGCTGTAAAATGCTTTTCCACTATGGATACTCCTTCGCCCATATGCTTCTAGTTCTAGCCAAAGTCCATATCCCATCTTGCCTTAAGGGGAACATGTTTTTGGAGGAAGTCAAGGTTTTAATCATTTTAGCATACCTCATTGTGGGATGCTATGGCTAGAGGCAACTGATTAGACTGTTTTAGCTGTATGGAGCTTCTAACGAGTTAACACAAGCATTTATCAACTGAGTAACTTGTTATCATTATTAGGAGTAATAATTTAAACAAATCAATTATGTACTTGTAGATATAGCTATTCGCTTTGTCTACATCAGTGGTTCTTAGATTCCATCACCTATCTCCTGAAACACTATATCAGACACTCTAGATTTCATGGTGCTACCCTTGGTTCAAAAATGTATTGTAAACAAAGTAGAAAGAATAATCCAAGGCAAAACTATAGAGACAGTAAAAACATCAGTGGTTGCCAGGGGCTAGTGGGGAGAGAGGGATAAATAGACAGAGCAGAGAGCATTTGTAGGGCAGTGAAACTACTCTGATTCTATAATGATAGATACATGTCATTATGCATTTGCCCAAATTCATAGAATTTAAAACTCCAAGAGTGCACCTTAATGTAAACTATGGATTTTGGGTGGTAATAATGCACGGAGGTAGGTTCAACAATTGTAAAAAACGCACGACTCTTATATGTGATGTTGATAATGCAGGTATGGGACAGAAAGTATATGGGAAAGCTCTGTACCTTCTGCTCAATATTGCTGTGAACCTAAAACTGCTCTAAAAATAAATTCTATGAAAAAGGATAATCTTGTCACTAAAGGAAAATTATTGTTAACATTTATCTGTATCTCCATGAATCCAAACATTCATATGAAATAAAGTTATATTACAAAGTAAAGTTGTAGTATACAAAATCAAATGTTCTTCCCTAACTTTATTATCAATAAATGCATGGCATTCTTGTCAGTATATAGCAAAACTCATTTAAGCATTCTGTTGTTTTTGGAAATATATATTATACCAAGGTTTTCTGTTTGTTCATTTGTATTTTGCTTCCATAAACAAAGCTGCAAAAATACTCTGACAGCTATATCTTTCAGTCTGTTCACAATTAGTTTACTTGCATTGTTTGCAAATAAGATTTGGCATATATAATCAAATAATTTATTTAATCTAAAGATAAAATTAGAGGTGTTATCATATTGTGACTATGATCTCTTCAGAGCACAGAACTTTTGGCTAATAATAACAGTAACAGTAGCAGCAATTATTATTGTTGTTGTTTTCATTTTTATTTATTGGGCATTTAGGCACCAAGCAATATGCAAAGCACTTTACAAAGCCTAGTTTAATATTTATAAAGCTTTCATGAAGAAAGTATTATTATCCCATCAATTATTTATGAAAAAATAGCAAAAATTGAATGCATCACAGTCTTCAGGTAAACTGTTTTAGTATCAAAATATTGTTATATCTATTCAGTTGTCAGTGCTATTAAGTATTTTTTGGTGCTATTAAGTATTTTTTTCTAGGTTAATGAAGAACATTTAAAATATTATTATATCTATTCAATTGTTATATCTATTCACATTGTACATAGCTATTTATGTAAACTTTTAATCATGAAAAATTTCAAACATATATTGGCCTCCATTTCTCACCTGCATCCATACCTTTGGCCACAGAACTTTGTTGCACTCTAACCTTCCACCATGTGACTTGTTGAGGTCAGTAGAATGAAGCTACTTTGAAGACAAGCCCTGTAGAGGCTTCATATATTTCACTTGCCTTCTTGCACCTGTCACAGCAGTAAACATGTGCCTGTCTGGGCTGTTAAAGAATGAGAGGTTTGTGAAGCAAAGCTGAGACACTTCAGTCCTCCAACCATGGACATCGTCAGGCAGCTGACAGCCAGCTAACCCCAGACATGAGACTGAGCCCAGCCAAGATCAGCAGAACCATCTAAGCCACTAACAGTCAACCACAGAGGTGTGAGTAATAAATATTCATTGTGGCATGCCACTGAAGCTTTGTGATTGTTTGTAATGAAACACTACTCTAATAGCTAGTTGATACACATAAAAGAATAGAGATAATATTTTACCACACCCTCATGCATCTGTCATCCACTTCCAACATCATTCAACACATGGCTCATCTTGTTTCCTATATACTCACTACTTCCATCCCTATTATGTTGAATCAAGTCCCAAACTCTGGATTTTGTTGTTCACAGACCTGTGGTGTCATTTGCCATGTTCTTCTGCCCTTTAATTTCCCATAAACTTGTGGTTTGATCTAAAGACTCAGATAAGCTTAGGTTTCATTTTTAGGCAGTGATACTTCAGAGCTAGTTATAAATTCATTTTGTATCAGCTGGGGAGCTTGCCATGTCTAGTTAGTATCTTTCTCTCTTTGTGATGTTAATATTAAACAGGCATTCAGGCATTGCAAATTTGATTCATCTATTAGAGACTTCTCACAGTGTTTCATCTAACAGTTTTAGCAGATTAAAAGGGTCTTCACCTAGATTGGTTATTTTATTCTGAGCTGCCAGATAATGATATTTTAATTCTATAATTCCTTATGCATTTATTACTTGGAATTTATCTGTAAACAGGGACTTTCTCTTCATGATTATTTGGCTATCTTAATGTACAGATGGCTTAGAACTAATTCTCCCCCTTTATTGATTAGTTTCAGAGGAGTAAATTGGCTTCTAAAAATCTTCCAAATATGACTAATGAGTTTGAGTATTTTTGAGAATCATTAATGAACTCAATGATGTCAGCTTAGTTTGTGTATTTAAAGCCATTAGAGTAATTACACAAGCATTTTTGAAAGAAAAAATTATAAACATCATGTTTTGCTTCTTCTATATCACCTCTCTATATAGTATATTTTTATTTCAACCAAGCCTATCTTTAATATTGTAATCAGGTGTACTGATTCTATTCTCCTGACAGTTTTTAGCTATAAAACATATTCATTCCATTTATAATGAAAATCATTTTGCTGTCAGTCAGTCTTCTGGATAGTCATTGTGAGTAAAAATGTCTTCTCTTGGGGATATTTTTAAAAATGGTCTATTCAGGGAATTTGTTAAGTTAATTGACTTAATATATTTATTAAGCTCCATGTAATTCAAACATAAATGCCATGGCATTGTCACACACACACACACACACACACACACACACACACACTTCTCCTATTTAGAAACCTATTTGGACATTATTATTTTAAAGAAAGTTCTAGGAGAGGATTAGAAAATATTGTGTGCATGTGTGCAAGATTTCAGCGACTAGAGCTGCTTGACTTGCAAAAGAGCTTTAGACACTTATGAAATATATGAGCTCAAGGCCAAAGAACTCTGAAATTTCCTGTGTGTGGTCCTTGCCAATGTGACAAAAGTTGTTTTACTGCTACTAGGAAAGTCCTGGCAAAATGGAGGGTATAAGGAACTTTCTGTACCATTTATTTACTTATCAGGAAAAACATATGGTAAACAAAAATTGGCTCTTCAAAATGCAACTAACCACCCTCCTCTACCCCAATTCTACCCCATTAATACTTTCTGCCCCTATACAGGATACTCTTCTCATGCATCTAGCTTCATTTCTAATTATTTACATTTCTTATTTCATAGGAACATTTGGCTAATAAGATTATACCAGATCATCCACCAATGTGCCATCCTAACTAGATACATGACAGAGATCTAAAGATCATTTTGTTTTCTATATGACAAAGTGAAGCTTATTTACCTCTATACTAAACATGTACTGGAATCAATACCATTAAATTTTGCCTTATAGTTTGATGGGGAGACATTTCCATAAGCAATGCATATCTATCGTAGAAAAATTAGAAAATTCTGAAGAGCACACAGAATAAAATAGAAATCATGTGTAATCACACAATTCCAATATTGCTCCTCTTATCATGTTGGGGTTTTTGTTCTGCATCTTTTTGTAATGTAATACCAGTTTTTGATGATCCTCTGTGTTAGTTTGTTCTCGCACTGCTATAAAGACAGACCCAAGACTGGGTGATTTACAAAGAAAAGAGGTTTGATTGAGTCATGGTTCTGCAGGCTGTAAAGGAAGCATGGTGGCTTCTGCTTCTGGGGTGGCCTCAGAAAACTTACGATCACGGTGGAAGATGAAGCAGGAGCGAGCACCTCATATGACTGGAACAGGAGCAAGAGAGAGGGGAGAGGTGCTGCACACGTTTAAACAACCAGATTTTGTGAGAACTCTATCAGGAGAATAGCACCATGGGGATGGTGCTAAACCATTGATGAGAAACTGCACCCATCATCCAGTCATCTACCAGCAGGCTCTACTTCCAACACTGGAGATTACAATTTAACATGAGATTTGTGCAGGGATGCAGATCCAAACTCTATCATCCACCTTAATTAATTTCTGAAACTAGGTGAGAAAAAGGCACATTTTAAAACTTTGATAGTACTCTCTGGTACTTCCTCCTTTAAAAGCAAAAAAAAAAAAAAAATAAAAATGGTACAACATTAAACTAAAATGTTTCTGCACAGGGAAGGAAACAACAAAATGAAAAGACAACCTACAGACTGGGGGAAAAAAAGTGTAAAGCATCTATTGAATAAGAGGTGGGAACCAAAAAAGAGCCCGCATTGCCAAGACAATCCTAAGTCAAAAGAACAAAGTTGGAGGCATCACGCTACCTGACTTCAAACTATACTACAAGGCCACAGTAACCAAAACAGCATGGTACTGGTACCAAAACAGAGATATAGACCAATGGAACAGAACAGAGTCCTCAGAAATAATACCACACATCTACAGCCATCTGATCTTTGACAAACCTGACAAAAACAAGAAATGGGGAAAGGATTCCCTATTTAATAAATGGTGCTGGGAAAATTGGCTAGCCATAAGTAGAAAGCTGAAACTGGATCCTTTCCTTACTCCTTATACAAAAATTAATTCAAGATGGATTAGAGACTTAAATGTTAGACCTAATACCATAAAAACCCTAGACGAAAACCTAGGTAATACCCTTCAGGACATAGGCATGGGCAAGGACTTCATGCCTAAAACACCAAAAGCAACAGCAACAAAAGCCAAAATTGACAAATGGGATCTCATTAAACTAAAGAGCTTCTGCACAGCAAAAGAAACTACCATCAGAGTGAACAGGCAACCTACAGAATGGGAGAAAATTTTTGCAATCTACTCATCTGACAAAGGGCTAATATCCAGAACCTACAAAGAACTCAAACAAATTTACAAGAAAAAAAAAAAAAAAAAAACCCTATCAAAAAGTGGGCAAAGGATATGAACAGACATTTCTCAAAAGAAGACATTCATACAGCCAATAGACACATGAAAAAATGCTCATCATCACTGGCCATCAGAGAAATGCAAATCAAAACCACAATGAGATACCATCTCACACCAGTTAGAATGGCAATCATTAAAAAGTCAGGAAACAACAGGTGCTGGAGAGGATGTGGAGAAATAGGAATACTTTTACACTGTTGGTGGGATTGTAAACTAGTTCAACCATTGTGGAAAACAGTATGGCCTTTCCTCAAAGATCTAGAACTAGAAATATCATATGACCCAGCCATCCCGTTACTGGGTATATACCCAAAGGATTATAAATCACACTGCTGTAAAGACCCACGCACACATATGTTTATTGTGGCACTATTCACAATAGCAAAGACTTGGAATCAACCCAAATGTCCATCAGTGACAGACTGGATTAAGAAAATATGGCACAAATACACCATGGAATACTATGCAGCCATAAAAAGGATGAGTTCGTGTCCTTTGTAGGGACATAGATGCAACTGGAAACCATCATTCTCAGCAAACTATCACAAGAACAGAAAACCAAACACCGCATGTTCTCACTCATAGGTGGGAATTAAACAATGAGATCACTCGGACACAGGAAGGGGCACATCACACACCGGGGCCTATTGTGGGGAGGGGGGAAGGGGAAGGGATGGTATTGGGAATTATACCTGATGTAAATGACGAGTTGATGGGTGCAACACACCAACATGGCACATTTATACATATGTAACAAACCTGAACGTTGTACACATGTACCCTAGAACTTAAAGTATAATTAAAAAAAAAAGAGGTGGATATCCAAAATTTATAAAGAACTCATACAACTCAATAGCAAGAAAACATATAACATAATTTTTAAAATGGGCAAAGGACCTGAATAGACATTTCTCTAAAAAAGATGTAAAGATGGCCAACAGGTATATAAAAAGATGCTTAACATCATTATAAGAGAAATGCAAATCAAAACCAGTATAAGAGACTGGGCCTGGTGGCTCACTCCTATAATCCCAGCACTTTGGGAGGCTGAGGCTGGCTGATCACTTGAGGTCAGGAGTTCAAGACCAGCCTGGCCAACGTGGTGAAACCCTGTCTCTACTAAATACACAAAAATTAGCCGGGCATGGTGGCAGGTGCCTGTAATCCCAGCTACTGGGGAGGTTGAGGCGGGAGAATCACTTGAACCCAGGAAGTGGAGGTTGCAGTGATCTAACATTGTGCCATTGCACTGCAGCCTGGGCAACAAGAGTGAAACTCCATCTCAAAAAAAAGAAAAAAATACACTATAAAACATCACTTCGTACCCATTAGGATGATCATTATCAAAAAGACAAGAGATAAGTGTTTGTAAGTGTGTGGAGTAAAGAGAACTCTTGTACACTGTTAGTGGGAGTATATATTGGTGCAGTCACTATGCAAAACTATATGCAGGTTCCCAAAAAATTAAAAATAGAATTACCATATGATCCAGCTACTCCTCTTAAGGGTATATACTCAAAGGAAATAAAATCACCACCTTGAAAAAAAAAATCTGCACTCCCACGTTCATTGTAGCATTATTCACAATAGCCAAGATATGGAAACAACCAAAGTGTCTGTCGACAGATGAATGAATAAAGAAACTGTGGTGTGTATGTATACAATGGAGTATCATTCAGTCTTAATAAAGCAGACCCTGCACTTACCACGAAATGGATGAAGCTGGAGAACATTATGCTAAGTGAAATAAGCTGGACCCACTAAGAAAGATACTGCAGAATCTCACTTCTATGTGGAATCTAAAAAAAAAAAGTCAAAGATACAAAGATAGAAAATAAAACAGTGGTTACCAAGGGCTGAGTGGTGGGGAGAAATTGGGAGATGCAGGTCAAAAGATACAAAGTAGCAGATATGCAGGTGAACACATTTGAAGATCAAATGTTCAACATGAGAACTATAGTTAATAATAGTGTATTGTATTCAGGATTTTTGCTAAATGAATAGATAGATTATAGCTGATCTTGCCACAGGTAAGAAAAATGGCAAAAATTACGTGAGGTAATGGATATGTTTGTTTCACTATAGTAACAATTTTACTATATATGTGTCTCATAACATTATGTTGTATACCTTACATATACACAACAAAAATTATTTTATTAATAATTACAAGACTATGAAACAAACCCAAAGAGTATTCTGAATTGATAAACAGGGTTGATCTAGGAATATATGTAAGAAGTACAAGAAGTGAAATTTTGGTTCAACTTAAATGAAACTGGTTTTCTAATATTTTAAGATCACAAATAATAATAGTATGCTGAAACCAGCTTGTACTTCTTCATGAGAGAGGACTGTTAAATTTTAAGAAATCTAGCAAACGATTGACATCAGGTTGGTAGACTGAAATTGACCATAGTGGGAGAATTCATGTCATGGAAATTGGCAAATGGTACAAACCAAGGCTCCCCATCCCACTCACATGCAGCACACTACAGCCACAGGGTGTAGAAAGGTAATGTACATGACTGAAACAGGCCAGTATCTAAAATTAGAGAGTGGTCTAGACTATGACAAACTGGAGAGCCCTGTGTTAGGAAGTCTCCTCAGTTCTAGACAGTTTCTATACGGGAAAGGTGATTCAGCGTTTTCAGTCTCTGTTTTATGAAATAAGCCTAGAAATGTAATATTTAAATGTGAAATTCTTTGAATTTTAGCAGGGAAAAGGTGCTCTTTGGCTGAATACAAGCTATGGGCCAACCGTTTTCAACTTTTGTTAAAAAAAAATGTGAGTTCCTTTTTCTCACTGTGTCAAGCAGAGGGTAAGTGTTGTGGAAAATGGCGAAAGAGAATTCTTGGTTTGGTAATTCTTACTGAAGGAAGTGTAAGGTGCTTCCAATGCAAAAACCTTTATGTAGGAGGCTTTTCTTCTCCAAAATGCCTTTTATTATTTGGGGGCATCACTCATGTGCAGTCACGTGGTATCTCCTTGTGGTCATGTTGAACTCCATTTTATCTCTTGCGCTGAGGGATACTGAAATCTGTCTTCCAAGTTTGGAGACTAATGATTTCATAGCATCTTAGAATATTAGGGATGGTAGATGATTGATAAATCAACCGGCCTAGGGGTTTTTAACCCAGAATCCATAACTGAGCCTGGATGGTGGTTACAAACCCACTGAAAATGTTCCATAGATTTCATCCATTATTCAAGTGTCCATGATCCAAAAATGGGTAAGAACCACGAATACATTAAGTTTCTTCAGTTATTCAACAAAGATTGATAGAGTACTGGCTCCATGCCAAATTACATGGGTAAACATTGGAGAACAAGCAAAATAGACACCTGAGTCTCTCTCCTCAAGATGCATAAAATCTTGAAGAGGAGGCACACAATTAAACAAGCAACTGTCATAAAGCACACTTATCCTGTGTGACAAAAGAAGCACAAAGGCTCAGGAAGCTCATAAACGGTATCTATCTTAGCCTAAGACGGATGCGTCAGGTGTTTTTAGGAAGAAGTATTGAAAGAAGTGACATTTAAATTAAAATCTGGAGGAAGAGTAGTAACTGGCCATTTGAAAAGGTGGTTATCCCTCCAAATAGTTCAGAACCAGACTATAAACAGCAATTTCATTTAACATAGAACGAAACTGAGACCTAAAAACCCAGAAAATCTTCCTTAAGTGACCTGAATACAGCATATACTAAAGACAAGTTTGACATATGGATATGAATGAGTAAACAAACAATAAAAACAAAGACTCCTCTGTTGTGGAACACTGAGAAAGCTCGTTTACCTCTCCTCTGGGATTTATCCACCCATGTTGGAAACTGAGAATGCAATATCCCAACATCATGAGGAGAATCAATTAATCAACCCAATGAGGCTAGTTTTTCCATAGATTGTGGCTTTGGCTGACTTGGCCTTATTCTTTGCCTGTTGGAATTGTTCCTGCCTCTACATGCAGCCCTGCTCCTTAACCCATCATAAGTTTGAGCAGGAAGAATAAAAGAATGAAACTTAGTGGACCCCACTTTTCAGATGCCAAATACACTCTTTTCTTTGTAGGATTGGATATAGGAAAACATTATTTGTATACCCCTAAATTTCAAAGAACTTCTTGGGTGAGAAGCCTTGCTCATGCCTTATATTTTCAGATCAGATCTTTTCAGACTTTCTTTTTAAAAATGCAGTCATTAAAAATTCACTTTTGGTCCCTTTTTTCTTCCTTATGACACATGCTACATGATTATAAAACCCCCAAACCTCTGAGGAATTCGCTTTCAAGGAAATAATTATTAGTAAAAATTGTAATTGTATGTCAGACAAAACATCTTCTGTCATCTCTGAGGTGTTTGGGTACCAAGGGTCCCAAGATTCTAAAGAAAAGTTATAAATACCTACCTGTAAGACTGGCTAAAAGTTGGCCAAAACCTTAATTGGGACTTTTATGTTACTCATCCTAACTACAACACTTTGAGAGCAAAAAAGGGCACTATTAGTAATTACACAGGGTCAAGAGGTATAAACCAGAATACATGATAACTTTAAGGCAATATTTCTTTCCAGCCAAAACAAAAGACAAAGAATGATTTTCAGCCCCTTTCAAGGTAAATGAAGGGGGATCCAAGAGTAATTGGGATATTTTTTCCTTACCACCTGGGTGACTGTTGAAATAAAGTAACTCACAAGCTATAGTTGAATGGTAGCCTCCAAAAATAATGTCTACGTCCTAAGCCCCAAAACTGTTAAATATGCTTCTTTGGGAAAAGGATCTTCACAGAAATAATTAAGAATCTTAAGGAGTGATCATCCTGGATTACTCAAATTGGTCCTAAATCCAATGAGACGTGTCCTCATAAGAGACAAAAGAAGAGAAGGTAAAGACACAGAAGAAAAGTCCATAGAAGATAGAGGCAGAGACTGAGGACCAAGGAGTGCCTGGAGCTACCAGAAGCTGGAAGAAAAAAGGAAGGATTCTCCCCTCAAGTCTTTGGAGGGGACATTGTCTCACTGGCCTTTGATTTTAAACTTCTTTCTCCAGAACTGTAAAAGAATAACATTCTGCCATTTTAAGCTACCAAGTTTGGCATAATTTGTTACAGCAGCCCAGGAAAATTAATATACAAACCCATCAAAAAAATGGAGCAAAAGAGAATTTTTGGGAAGATTATTGTTTTGAGTTTAAAGTTATAGAGCCTTATGTCTGACCCCTGCAATGTCAAGGAGAGGAGAGAAGGCCACAGGTAGAGCAAGCTGCACTTCCGCAAAGAGCAAAGATTCATGTTTTCTTTGGAGTAAGTAGACACCTCTGTGGGAAACTTGGTTAGATTTGTAATGAAAAGACCATTCCCAAGAGGTCTGCTTTCAGAGATAAAGCAACCCCAGGGATGGACTGCTAGGGCGAGAGCTGAGGAAGTGTATTAGTTATATACTGCTATATATGAATAATCCCCAAATTTATCAGCATTAAACAGCATATATTTAATGTATCACACCATTTCTAAGGATCAGCAATCTGGGAGCAGCTCAACTGGTGATTCTAGCTCAGGATCTCTTATGAGACTGCACACAAGCTGTCATCTGGGGCTACCATCATCCAAAGGCTTGACTGGGGCTGTAGGATTCATATTCAAGTTCACTCACATCACTGTTAGAAGGGAGCTTCAGTTCTCTTCATAGGGTTGCTTGCAACGTAGTAGCTGGGTTCCTCTGGAGCAAGCCATGTGATGGGGTGGGGAGAGGCCAAGAGGGAAGCTACAGTATGTTTTATTATTATTATTATTTATGTATTTATTTTATAGAGATTGGGTATCACTATGTGGTTCAGGCTGGTCTTGAACTGCTAGCCTCAAGCAATTCTCCTTCCTTGGCCCCCAAAAGTGTTGGGATTAGAGGTGCAAGTCACCATGCCCAGCTGCTACAGAATGTTTTATAACCTAACCTTGGAAGAATATACCATAATTTCTCCCGTATTAAATACCGAGGGTGGTAAAATGTGGGACTACACAAAAGTGAATATCAAGAGAGAGGTAATTATTGGGATCCATCTGGTGGCTTCCACAGGCAGAGTTATAAAGAGAAAGTGTATAGTAACCATCAGGGATTTGTGTCATCTGGAGGTAACCTGGGATTATAGTAGTCATGGAGTGGCCTTCCAAAACACCATGAAGGCATCACAAAAGAGAAAGAGCCATAGGATGCCTAATATGACAAAGAGCTTCAATAACCAAGAGAGAACTATAAGAACTACAGATGACACCTTCTAAGTTCAAATAGCTTTCCCCGCTTCTCCTTTATTTTCTTTTCCCACCATTCTCCCTTCATAATGGAGTCAGAAACAGCAGGAGTGGTCGGAGAGAAAGCAAATCAAAGAAAAGAGAAAAAAGATGGATAATGATACTTGCTTCACTGCTCGTCAAAGGAAATTCAG
The DNA here is from genome assembly GCF_024542745.1 of Macaca thibetana thibetana. Lineage (NCBI taxonomy): Eukaryota > Metazoa > Chordata > Mammalia > Primates > Cercopithecidae > Macaca > Macaca thibetana. The sequence goes on along the minus strand of NC_065589.1, from coordinate 20,885,911 downwards.
AGGAAGTGTGAGTTGTAGAAAAGTAGAGCCTCTGAATTTGATGAAAATTTGAAGCTTTTATTTTGTTTATTTTTTATGAAAAATTTCATTCATTTGCAAGAGCAGAGAGAACAGTATAATGAACCCAGCTTCAGCAATTGTTAACATTTTGTCCCCTGCTCCTTTATTCATGGCTGTGTTCCTTTTTCTCTGTTTTCATTTTTTTCTCATCCTCTATGATCTCTTAGACTTTTCTGACCAACATTGCCCAGAGGGCTTCTGTTTTTCTGAAATTCTAGTTAAGTTTCAGTAGAGTCTAAAGCCCAAATTTCAGAGTCTCAACATCCTTCTCTCTGTTCTCATCCCGAGGGCTCCAACTGATGCCAGTATTGACTAACAAAGATCTAAGAAAGAGAAAGAAAGTGGGGAACAGAAGGGACAGGACAGAAGATGGACATCGATAACCAGATTGAGAAACAGCCTTCCTGGACTGGAGCAGGAGGGTTATGGACAACTTATGCTCAGGACTGGCCAATGTGCAGAAGCTGCTGAAAGGCTTGGGAGTGATTTTATATTCCAGGTGCCAGGAGAGATCAGGATAGGCAGAGTACAGTGAAAAGAATCTAAAACTAAAAGTCAAGAGTGGGTGTTCATACCAGATCTGCTTTTAATTTTCAATGCAACCTAGGTCAAATCACATCTCTCTGGTCTCCAGGGTCTTCTTTTGCAAAAATCAGTGGTAGGAATTGACAAGCTAATTTTAAAATTCATCTAAAACAATGTCTTTCAACTTATTATTATTATTAATATTAATATTATCCACACCCTATAGAGACCTTTTAATTTTTTTTCTAATCATCCCATTATAAAATATTAATACCACCGGTATGTATCTGTTTATCTACCGCATTTATATCTGGTTTTTCGTATGCATAAAACAGTAAGTTTTTTTTTTTTTTTTTGCTCATTGAAAACTAATTTCACCCTCTTGGGGATGATATCACACAAGTCGTTGAGAATGTATGGTCTAAAATTTAAAAGGTAGAAAACAATTTGAAAAACATACAGAACAAGAAGAAATATGAAAGACCACTTTCCTAACCTAACATCAAAACATGCTAAAAATTAAATTAATTAAAAAAATGCATTGGTATAGCAACAGACAATGAAGCAGAATAGCATCCTGAAATATGTTCACATATATATAAAATATTTAGGAATTCATTTTTATTAGCTTGGCATTTCAAAATCAGTGAACAAAAAATATTTAAAAAGTGATTTTGGGGAAATACACAACCGCTTGGATAAACTTACTAGATTCCTGAACCATATGCACAAATAAATTGTAGGTAGATTAAAGAGTTAAATCTAGGCCAGGCACGGTGGCTCACATGTATAATCCCAGCACTTTGGGAGGCTGAGGTGGATGGAGCACCTGAGGTTAGGAGTTCAACACCAGCCTGGCCAACATGGTGAAACCCCATCTCTACTAAAAATACAAAAATTAGCCTGGCGTGGTGGTGGGCACCTGTAGTTCCAGCTACTAGGGAGGCTGAGGCAGGAGAATCACTTGAATCTGGGAGGTGGAGGTTGTGGTGATCTGGGATCATGCCACTGCACTCTAGCCTGGGCGACAGAGTGCGACTCTGTCAAAAAAAAAGTTAAATCTATAAACATTTTATAAAAGATTTAGAAAGTACAGAAAATATGTTTTATATTTTAATTTTTTCTATGATTTCATAAGGGCTTTTTTCATTTAAACTTTACCTTATTGTCTCCTTATATTATTCTAATATTTTTAGTTCTCTGGGGACTTTTTCTCCTGCGTGTTGTATGTACAGACATCCTCTTTCTCTCTCATGGTGATTTCTCTTCTTGTGGTTTGTAATTTTTTTAGTGTGAGCTCATTTTTGGTAGGATTGAGCCCTAGTTTATGAAAGCAGACACATAGAGTGCTTTTGCATGTGTCTCATCTGAACTTCCTGGGATTCTGCACTCAAACATATCTTAATTAATTCTTGTTTGGGACTCTCATACCACATGGGCAGTATAAATTAATATCTCATAAAGTAGCATAGCAGAGAGGTTTCAGTTTCTTCTGGTAGATCTTTTCCTCTCCACTGAAAGTCTGTAGAAGACATTGAAGTTCTTCCACTGTCATACTGGAAGGTCTTTTAAGGATTCTAGCTCTATATAAAGCTCTGCCTGTCTCTCACGGAAGTCCCAGGGGCACAGAACTCACACATATCTCATAAATGATCCAGCATTTGGATACCTGTCACACAGGAGGCTTCGCCATCCAGTTTTGTGCAGGCCACGGAGACAGCACGATAGCCACCTTTCCAGGCAAGTGAAGTGATGTTTGCCTCTTTGACTCATCACTGCCACCACCACACCCACACCCCAACTTTGAGTTCTGTAATGAGGCCTGCAATGAGGGACAAAGAGGAGGGGAGAAAATAGGAGTTTTAAGTTGGACTATGGTGAGTTTGCTGTTGTTCAAATTACTGAGAGACCAGGTCTAGATGTCGTGAAGTGGTTTGAAATGAGGATTAGATGGAGTAATGTGGTTTGAATGTTTGTGTCTTCTCTAAATTCATATGTTGAAATCTTAACTTCCACATTAATGATATTAGGAGGTGAGGCCTTTGGGAGGTGACTATGTCATGAGGGTAGAGCCCTCATGATTGTATTTAGTGCCCTTGTAAAAGAGATCCCAGAGAGCTACCTAGCCCCTTCTGCTATGTGAGGACACAGTAAAAATATCCCGTCTATGAGCCAGAAAACAGGTCCTCACCAGACACCAGATCTGCCTTAATCTTGGACTTCCCAGCTCCAGAACTGTGAGAGATAATTCTGTATTGCTTATAAGCTACCCCATTTATGGTTTTCTCCTTCATCTCCCAAATGGACTGAGACCTGGGGGTATGGTTGGAGAAAAATAAAACACTGTCATATTTGTATCACAGGAGTCCAGAATGTTTATTAAACTAATAATATGCCTCTGTAAAAAGATTGTGGAACTGTTAAATCAAATAAAGTTAGGGTCCATTTCACTGATAAGTGAAAAAAGCAAGTCATACAGCAACATGTACAATACAATCCCATTTGCATAATTTTTAAAAAATACTCTTTCTAAAAACCTTTCTATGTTTCTGTCGACCTGCTTATTTATCTAAATAAAGCATAGCATGTCACTTACTAGCTCTGAGAGCTTGGGTAATTTGCTTAGCCTCTCTGTGACCTAGTATACCTCTCTCCCTCAGTGGTAAAAAAGGAACAATACCCATTTACCATTGTAAAAGAGTAAATTCCATAATGGTAAATATATTATGGAATTTTTTAAATATTGTATGAGTTGATCTAGGTCGATATTTTAGAGTAGGGTCTGGTATTTGGTAAGTGCTATAAATTTTGATACTGTTACTCTATTTGATGCATACCAAAAGGCCTGAAAAGATATTTACCAAACTGTTCATGACAATTACTTCAAGATGGAGGAGCACAATTGGATAGAGAGCCAAAAGTTCAATTTTCACTTTTTTTCCATCCCCAACCAACCACCCTTATGATTGCTAGAATATTTATGCAGAAAATGTTTAATTTTAAAACATAAAAAATAAAATGATTGCTCTAAAAAATAACCATGTATCCTTTCAATAGTAATTTTTAAAATAAATCTTAAAAGACTTAGTGGCTTTATTTGCCACTTCTCATCCATGTGCTAATGCTAGCACTTGCTTTGTAATCCTATATCATGAGTTATCTTTCTACATGAAAGTTTGGCTTTCCAAGTAGACTATCAGCTACGTCAATGCCAGCACCATCTCACACACTACTTGTAATCCCATCATGATAAATGCATTGCAAACACAATGCAATACAATGTGGCTAATGCCTAGGCTAACTTATTAACCATCTCTTAAAGCCAAAGATGCAGAGTGTATCAGCCCTTTTAAAAGTCAGTTTAGACATTAAGTCCTCCAAGTTTCCATTAACCACACTTGCTCCACTGAGTCATCAACAGTTTCCACTACAAACAATCTGGATTTTAGGTCTCATAATAGCAATAATAGTAACAGCTAATATTTAGATATTTCCTATATGTATCAACAATGTTCTCATTAGCTGTTCTCAAAAGTTCTGGTCTTTGGTCCCTTCTATATTTTTCCTTGAGGACACTGAAGAGCTTTTGTTTATGCGGGTTATGTCTATCTGTATTTACAATGTAATTAAGACAGAAAATTTCAAAATATTTATTAATTTATTTAAAAATAATGGCTCAGATAAGTCAGATTTAAATTTTTAAATAAAACAATTATAAATGTGTTAAAATAAATATTTTTAATGAAATTAATGCATTTTTCAAAGCAAATTGTGAGAAGAGTGATTTCGTTTTACATTTTTGTAAATCTCTTTAATGTTTGGCTTAATGAAAGACCTCTGGATTCTCCCATCTTCTGCATTCATTCTGTTTATATATCACAAGTCAGGTGAGCTCTGGAAAACTGCACTGTACAGTCATGAGAGAATAAGATGGAAAGGCATATAACATGTTAGTATTAGTATGAAGATAAAAAGGGAGTGAGAAAGGTAAAACATTTCTTCACGTTATCAGGAAAACAGTTTTGGTCTTCCATAGCCCCTTTAAGGACCTTAGAATCCCAAAATCCCCAAACCACACTTTGAGAAGATCACAATTTGAGAATAGCTGTTTTACTTATCCTCACAAAAACTCTATAAATACTATTATTCTCCTTGCAAAGATGAGGAAATTAATGTCCAGAGGGGTTAGGAAAACTGCTAAAGTTACGCAGCTAGTAAGTGGAAGAGCCAGGGTTTGAACCAAAATACAGATCCTTAATCTTTATACTATACTGCCTTTATAACAGCCTGTACATAGCTACATAGCTCCTTGTCCTGCTATGCCAACCATTTAGAGGTTAATGATTGTCCTTGTCTATCTCATCTACTTGATTATTTAATATTCACTTATCATCTATCTATTTATCTATCTACCTATCTGCCCATCATCTATCTACTGGAGATAATAGTACATCTATCATCTGTCACTGGAGTGATCATTTGTAATTTATCTGTGTATCACTTTTCCTGACAGTGTCTGGTGATGTAATTTGAATAAATGAATGAGTAAAAGCATGGGTAGTTTTTTTTTTCCTGATGTTGATACAAGTAACATTACTAATGAAAAAATAACTTCTTCAATGACTGCTTCAACCCCTACTATAGCCCTAACTATATGATGTATAATTTCTTGTCTTAAAGCTAGGAATAGGTGGAGATAGGGCAGCTTTGCAATAGATTCTGTAGTAAGTGGTGCTGGAAATGCAGTGAGAGAAAGCAGAGATCTAAAGCTATTTCAACACTCTGCTTGTGAGTCAGAAGTACAACAGTAAATTTGAAGTTCACATTCTTGGCAAAACCTCACTTGCCTTTCCAGGATTAAGTTCACATTGACTGGCTCCAAATTATACATTGTCATAAGCTTAGAAGGTCTGTTTCCAGCCTTTCAGTTCAACCACATAAACATCCGTGGGTCCTTTGTGCCTTAAGTTGTGAACATCAATAATTTAATAGACCTGGAATATGAGAAGTAGGAAAGAAAACCCTTGAGCTCAAATACCCAACAATATTTCATCATGTTCAATCTCATTCAAATGCTGGTGTTAGGCAACAAACACTTGTTTTATAGTTTTATGTTGAGTTGATTGTTGAAAGTAGTACATCACCATGAATATGGGGGTCTGATGTGACCCACAGAATGATATGTGGGGCTTTACAGGCTGCCATTTTAATCAGGAGAACAATGGCATAACTAGACTATTGTTATACTTTGCCTTTCTAAATGTAAAGTTTTGAAAAAGAAACATGTAGGTAAAACAGAAAAATAGGAGGAGGAAGAAAAGACGAAGAAGAAAAGAGAACATTTCTGTGCTTACTTTAAGTTAAATAAACCTTACTAAATACTTTTCCTGATTATTCTCAAAGCATACCCTGCTTCCTCTGTAATCAGGGTCTTACCCTCAGTGCCAGCAATCTGAGTCATTGTCTCATTTCAATTTTGACCTGCAGGTACTCTAGAGTTGTGAAAGTTTGGTTGTTCTTAAACTATTTGTGATCAGGAAAGGGCCAAAAGGGACCAGGGCTCAAGTTAAATAAACCTTAGGTAGACAGAGCAGTGTCAGGAAGCCTCAGAGAAAATCACACATCCAAAAAATGCCATATCTCACTCTTGACAATCTTTCCAGCTCATATACTCTTGTTCAATCGCACAACAGAACAGAAGTCATTAAGGCAAATTGCCACTCGTTTTCCAAAAGAAAATGCCTCTGTAGGTGACAATTATTAAAAAGTCAGGAAACAATAAATGCCGGTGAGCTGTGGAGAAATAGGAACACTTTTCCACTGTTAGTGGGAATGTAAATTAGTTCAACCATTGTGGAAGACAGTGTGGCAATTCCTCAAAGATCTAGAACCAGAAATACAATTTGACTCAGCAACCCCATTACTGGGTATACACCCAAAGGAGTATAAATCATTCTACTATAAAGACATATAGACATGTATATTACAGCACTATTTACAATAGCAAGACATGGAACCAACCCAAATGCCCATGAATGATAGGCTGGATAAAGAAAATGTGGTACATATACACCATGGAATACTATGCAGCCATAAAAAGAAATGAGATCATGTTCTTTTCAGGGACATGGGTGAAGCTGGAAGCCATCATCCTTAGCAAACTAACACAGGAACAGAAAACCAAACACCACATGTTCTCACTCATTAGTGGGAGTTGTGGGAGTTGAACATTGAGAACACATGGACACAGAGAGGGGAACAGCACACCTGTTGAGGGGTGCAGGTGAGGGGAGGGAACTTAGAGGACAGGTCAATAAGTGCAGCAAACCACCATGGCACATGTATACCTATGTAACAAACCTGCAGATTCTGCACATGTATCCTGTTTTTTTGTGTGTGTTTTTTTGTTTGTTTGTTTGTTTGTTTCTTTTGTTTTGTTTTAGAAGAAACAAAGGAAAAAAAAGGAATCTAAAAAAAAGAAAGAAAGAAAAGAAAATGCCTCTGTTGGAGCATGTTACCTCCTGTGGCACCTGAAGTCGGGTGACTCAGTTCCATTCACATCACCTCATCACCTCCTGCTTTACAAAACACAAAAAGATTACCGTAATCCATTAATAGTAACAGAAAATCTTCTAACCAGGGATGAAAAGAGTGGCACCTCTGGATGATCAGTTAGGAAAAATACAATTCATAGTGACAAAGATGGAAAATAACCTGTTACAAATGTATGGTGAGCTGAAACAATTCATTAAAAATAAATGGCTGGAAAGCATTACTTGATAAATGCTAAACGTTAAAAAGAAAAATAAGCTAAATGATTCCTAACTATTTTATGACGGTAATTCACTCAAATGTAGATAATCCAAAGAGAGATGATAATGAGTAGATATTTTCCAAGGAAATGTTTATTTAACAAGAATACACATTATTTATGTTTTTACCTTCTTCTAAGATAAAAGCCATACAGTAATATCTTCTAGAACAGTTTTGCTCCAAGTAGTGACTTTTAGAACAGTGATTGTATATGATGAATAATATGACCTTTTATACGCTATTATCTGCCTCATTTGAAGTTCAACAGATGTATTACCACAATTAAATATTTCCAGCTAAAATACCAGTTCTGGGAACAATTACCATATTCATTGTGAAACCTTCCCACTCACTAATCTCTATTGTCTGTGAAGTTCTGGGCCTCCTTTGCTTCTAGTATGGTTCAAAGTATTGAGTCACTGGACTAACTTTCTGAGGCAGGTAGGATTTTAGAGACTGCCCATGGCCTCGGCTTGAGCTGTGTACCTAGACAGTCCACACACACACATCCCACCCTGAATTCTGATTATTCACCTACACTTTCATTTTGAACATCCTCTCTCATTTGGGACTTGATGCTTACCACTGCTTTTCTAATCATGATCTTGGTGTTGTGTTGTTTTCATGAGTTGATCAAGATGCTGAAGTATACCCAGCAGAAATTACCCTGGCTGACTTCAGCAGAAAAAATTATTAAAGCCATATTGACTAGTTCACAGAATCTCTGGGAAGCCTGAAGCTTTTGAGGTCATGTAGTAAACAGAGATTGTGTATGATAAATATATGTATAATGTATATGTAGTAAAGTCTAACATCTAAAATGATGGTGTAGAAGTAGTCTTGTGAAGACCCCCCTACTGCTCCCATTAAGTTGTAGGTGCAACTGCTTGCACTAGCAACACCTCTGGAACTGGGTACAGGATGCTCCTGCTAGAGGTCTATGTGGTTGAGCCTGTGCATATTTTTCATCATTGCCACCAGAGCCATGCCACATCACTTATTCAGGAAGCACAAGGGTGGCGGGGCAAAGAGGCTTCTGACAAGCATGAGATGGGTCATCTTGAACACTTAATTATTGGATTTCACCAAGCCTAACCTAACTACTTTCACTACTAAGTGCCCAATACACCAACAGAAGAAGCCAACACTGTTTCCCAGTATGGCACTATTCCTTGAAGAGGGATAGTTGGCCTTCCATTGGTAGTTAGATTATATTGGACCCCTTCTATCATTGAAGGCGGCAGCTAATACGTATTCCAGGTGTCATGTATTTTCTACTCATCAAATTTCTAGTATTGTAACCATTCATGAACTTTCAGAATGCCTTTTCTATCACCACAGTATTCCATAGAAGTACTGGAGGACATATGTTATTATGAAATCTGCATAAAAAATAGGCTAATGCCTAGAAATTCACTAGTCTCGCCATTTTCCCCAACACTTGGAAATGGCTGGCTTGATGGAACAAAGGAATGTCTATTGTTTAAGGCTCATGTATGGCCCATACCAGGAGGCCCCACTCTGTGAGACTGGTTGTTATCTTACAGGATTTAATCATGCCTTAAATCATCAGCCAGTACATTGAACAGACTTTCACATAGAAAACACAAGTCCAAGAACGAAGAGGGTGGTGTTAGAAGTGACCTTTCATTTTTACTCCTACCGCTCCATTTGAAAGAATTTTGTTTTCCATTTCCAAGCCTTTCCATTTTGTGGGTTTAGAGACTTTACTGCTCAGAGAAAGAATGATTCCATTAGGAAGTACATTTCTAGCACTGGAGGCATGGAACTTGAGATTCTCCGTGTCCATTTTTTATTCCTTGTGCTGCTAACCAATGGGTAAGAAAGAGATCATTATTTTGTGCTAAGGTGATTGATCCCATTTCCAAGGAGGAAAACAACCTGCTGAAATATAATGGGGAAAAGGAGGGCTGTGTCGGAAATCCAGAGGATTCTCTACAACAACTCTAAATACTCCCTCTCCCAGTAGTCCTGGTCAATAAAAACCTACAACCAACCAATAAAGACACGACCATCAAAAATTCAAATATAGGAATGAAAGTTTTCTTCACCCCAACGAGTAAAGAACTCTCAGTTTCTTTCTTTAATTCTATTTCCCTTATTCTTATCACAATCATAGTTCTGCTGATAAGTGATTTAGTAGACTTCAGCTTCTATAACTTAATCAAGATAGCAAGCCAACTGATCCTTTCATTAGGATTTAATTTTGAGAGGTATTCCCATCATTATACTACTCTTCTGTTGGAGTGACACTAATCAGTCACAGTGTTGGAATCCTGTTTGTTCCTGGCAGAGTTTAGGTTTTAAAATGATAAACCTCTGCATTTTATGACCCTCAATCCCCATGGTGGCAGCAAAACCATGGAAGTCCTGGTTAAGAGCGATTACTGGATTTCCTAAATGTCTGCATCTGGTTTTCCAGAATGACATTTTTCTCTAGATCAATTTTAAAGTCACAGCATAAAAATCATACATGTATACATGTAATCGATGAACCAAGGAAACAGGATAAGAGAGAAGATATGGATCATCCCAAATAAACTGTATTAGTTAGGAATTTTCGTTTCAGTGACAGAAACTCAACTCCAAATAGCTTAAGTTAGAGTTTGTTGACTTATACGGTTGAAAAAGAATGGATGAACAAGCATGTCTGCACCCAGGGACCCAAATGATAGTACCAGGCTGTCTTCTGTTTCGTGTCTTTGCTACTTGCTACGGCAGCCTCAGGTTCTCTAATCGGTACTGGCTGCTTACGTGTAATGTGGATATTGGGGGAAGAGTGGCCACACCCAGCTTTAGTCTTACATCATCTCAGCTTAGCAACCCCAGAGGGATAAGAGAAGCTTTAATTAGGCCGGGCACGGTGGCTAACGCCTATAATCCCAGCACTTTGGGAGGCCGAGGAGGGCGGATCATGAGGCCAAGAGATCGAGACCATCCTGGCTAACATGGTGAAACCCTGTCTCTACTAAAAATACAAAAAATGAGCCTGGCATGGTAGCCGGCACCTGTAGTCCCAGCCACTCAGGAGGCTGAGGCAGGAGAATGGTGTGAACCCGGGAGTGAATCGTGGTGTGAATCGTGCCACTGCACTCTAACCTGGGCGACAGAGCAAGACTCTGTCACATAAAAAAAAAAAAAAAAAAAAAAAAGAAGCTTTAATTTTCAAGACATCAGGGAAGGACTCTGGTTTGGCCTAAGTCACATACTCCTCCCTGGGTTACCCTTCCAACTGTGGTCAGAAGGAAGGGTAATTTCGATTGGCCAAACCTAGATAATGTTCCTATATCTGTGACCAAGGAGTGGAGTAGAATAGTTGAAAGCCTCACTAAAACTACCTAAAGGAGGGGAGGAGTGATTATCTAAAAGATGCAGGACATAGTTCCAGAAGATAGAGAGTAATAGATACTAATGCAGTGAAAAGATGTTTACGTGGTGAGGTGCTGGAAAATGTTAAGCCACCATCCCCTTCCCCTCAACTCCCCAAAAAGCCCTGATTTGTAGCATTTGTCAATTTCTGTAGAGTGAATACTGCTACTATGGCCAGTTTCAGGCAACCAATGTGCTATCACTGAATGCAGAGTTCAGAAGATAGGTACATTAGCATGCCATTTTATATTTTCCCCCCATTCGAATACAAAAGGAATAAAGAATCTCAAGGGCATAGATCATAGTAAAATGCAGTAAAGTCACTGGAGGTAATGCATTTGAATATTTATTACCTTTGGTTTAATACAATTATTTAACTCTAAGTTTATATCATTTAATATTTAATAACAGCTGTGTTTAAAAACTGGCTCACAAATAAATTTTCTAAAAATAGTAAGTGGCCATACAAGCGGGCTCTGGCATACCACATAGGATTAAAACAAAACTAGTCAACATTCAATGTAAAATTAATCACTATTAGCACACTAAGGCAGCCACAATAGGAGGAAATAATCGGCACCTCTTTTCTAACAAGTTCAGGTGACTGAAATCTTACAATGCATGACAGCTCCTGATTCCTGCCCATGCCCAGCCTGGAAAGATCTGGATCTGCAGTCTAATCTCTGCCATGGTACTGAGAGTGCAGGTAAATATTGTATAGTCATTCAACAGAGGGAAGATGGAGAGGGCCTGACTACAAAATCAAACAAACAAACAAACAAACAAACTCCACCTTTTTTCCTCCTCCAATTGCACTTAGTCTCAATGTTGCTAAATTACATGGTCCATTATAACTAATTTCAGTTAATACACACAGCAGATACTTCAAGATAACCCTAAAGCCCTTCTTTCCTTCTCTCTTTGTAGACTTACTGAAAGCCTACTATGTGTCCGCACTGTAGCAGAGATGGAGTCTGACTGTGGTGTATCAATATAAAGGACTACCCTAACAGACCCCATGGTTACACATACATATATTTCTCATACAATACATCTACAAGTGATACTATTATTAACAGTATTATGGATCCTATAATTTTCACCATCTGTAGGATGTGTATTTCTTATTGCACAGATGGTTTATCTTGAATTATCCATAAATTTCCTTTAAAGCAAGAAGAGCTGGTTTCCTATTTTGGGTGGTATGACCTGAATTTTTAAATCCTTTTTCCAGAAATTATCATACATTGGCAAAGACATCTGGTCACTTACCTGGTAAATATAGGACTCCCCACGAAGTCCACCCTGACGCATGATTACATATGCCAGATATGCTGAAATAGGCCCTACAAAGCCACGAAACAGCTGCTGGGCTGCTCTGATCCTCCCACTTCCTTTATGTTCTAACTTCCTCAACTTCTTCCTATTTATACAAAAGTTACTTTTTTCTCTGGCCTCACAAAAGCTTAAATGCATGTATGCTTGCCTGCTTGCTTTATTTATTTATAAATAAGCATAGTGATTTTTTTTTTTTTTTGCTTTTTTACATGATGTTCTCAAATGGTTTTACAGCTTCCAGTTTATTTTCTTATTTGTATAAATGTATGGGGTACAAGTATGACTTTGTTACATGTATAGATTACATAACGGTGAAGTCAGGTTTTTATTACTATAGCCATCCCAACCCCTGAGCCTTTCAAGGCTCCACTGTCTGTCATTCTGCACACTATGTCCATGTGCACACATTATTTAGCTCACACATATAAGTGAGAACAATCAATATTTGTCTTTCTGTGGCTGAGTTGTTTCACCTAAGATAATGGCCCCCAGTTTCATACACATTGCTACAAAAGATGACTTCATCCTTTTTATGGCTGAATAGTATTCCATAGTGCATATATACCATGTTTTCTTTATCCAGTCATCCACTGATGGGAACTGATATGGTTTGGATGTTTGTCACCTCCAAATCTCATTTGGAAATATAATCTCCACTGTTGGAGGTGTGGCCTGGTGGGAGGTGTTTGGATCACGGGAGTGGATTCCTCATGAATGGCTAAATGCCATTTCCTTGGTGATGAGTGAGATCTGGTTGTTTAAAAGTGCATGGCATCTCCTCCCTCTTTCTGTCTTGCTCCCCCTCTCACTATGTGATACGTAGGCTTCCCCCTTCCTCTTTTCCCATGATTGCAAGTTTCTTGGGGCCTTCACCAGAAACTGAGCAAATGACTTGCTTTCTTTACAGCCATGTAAAGGAATATACAGCCTATAGAATCATGAGCCAATGAAACCTCTTTGCTTTATAAATTATCCAGCCCTACGCATTTATAGCAATGCAAAAACAGACTAATACAAACCCTTAGGTTGATTCCATATCTGTGCTATTGTGAATAGTGCTGTAATAAACATATGAGTGCAGGTATCTTTTTTACAAAATGATTTTTTTCCTTTGGGTAGATACCCAGCAGTGGGATTGCTGAATCAAACGGCAGTTCTATTTTTAGTTCTTTGAGAAATATCCATATTGTTTTCCACAGAGGTTGTACTAATTTACATTCCCACCAACAGTGTGTAAGCATTCAGTTTCTGCACATCATCACCAACATCTGTTATTTTTTCACTTTTTAGTAGTAGCCATTTTGACTGGTGTAAGATGATGTCTCATTGTAGTTTTGATTTGCATTTCTTTGATGATTGGTGATGACAGGCTTTTTTAAAAATGTGCTTGTTGGCCATTGGTATGCCTTCTTTTGGAAATGTTCATTTATGTGCTTTGCTCACTTTTTAATGGAATTATTTGTTTTTGCTGTTGTTGCTGCTGAGTTGTATTGCAGTTCCTTATAAATTCTGGACATTAGTCACCTGTCAGATGAATAGTTTGCAAATATTTTTTTTCCGTTTTGCAAGCTGTCTGATCATTCTGTTGATCATTTCTTTTGCTGTGCAGAAGCTTTTTAGTTTAATATAGTCCCATTTGTCTATTTTTTGTTTTGTTGCCTACTTTTGATGTCTTGGTTATGAGTTCTTTGCCTAGACCAATGTCCGGAAGAATTTTCTCTAGGGTTTCTTCCAGTATTTTTATTGTTTCCAGTCTTACATGTAAGTCTTTAATCCATCTTGAGTTGATTTTGTATATGGTGAGAAATAGGGATCCAATTCCATCTTTTTGCATATGGCAGTCCAGTTTTACTGGCAACATTTATTGGAAAGGGTGTCTTTTCCCCACAGTATGTTCTTGTCTACTCTGTCAAAGATCAGCTGGCTGTATGTGGTTTTATTTCTGGCCAACTTCAAGTTTATTCCAATTTTGGTAGTCATTTTCCTGCCATGTATTCTCATTCCTGATTTCTGAATAGGCCACTAGAGAAGCAGTCTCAGTTCTGGCTGAAGTTGTTGAGCCCAACATGCACTAATAATAATTTTAACCTAAAAGAAAATGTATTAAAAGCAAGTTTTGATTTTTTGTGTGTTTGTTTTACCTTTTGATTCTTGGAAAAGAAAGGAATTGCAAAACTATCTCAAAAATTTGTCCCTAAAGAGAAGCATTTCTAGATCTAGTATAGCTAAACAATTTGTTATCTCAAGACCTAGTTGAGAATTCCCAACTTTTGTAGGTGTCTTAACCAGTTTATGCTGCTGTAACAAAATACCATAAACTAGGTGACTTATCAACAACAGAAATTTGTTTATCAGAGTTCTAGAGGCTGGGAAGTCCAAGATCACGGCACCAGCAGATTCAATGTCTGGTGAGGGCCCATCTGGCAGAGCCCTCATGACTTAATCACTTAATATTTGTGTTACAGGAGGAACACAAATATTCAGACCACAGCAGTAGAGAAATCAGGACAGCAAAATATCCAAACCTCTCAAGATTCCAATCTCAATGTTCCAGTCTCCATGAAGAGAGAGGTCTAGGGCCTAACCACTGTGCCAAAGCAAAACATCATATCTTTCTAGGTGGATACAATTTTTTTTCCATGAATCTTTTATTTTATGCCAATTTTCACAAAAGGTTGGAAATAGAGGAAAACAAATTTAGTTGGGTAAAACCAAAAGGCATATCTGTTATCAAGGAATAAATCCCATGGATATCAAACTGAAGACCCATCATGCAATCACTGTATCTTCACTTTTTCTGTCTTTTATGTTTTCAGTTTATAGTAGCTATAAATATAGTAGTGCATGAAATTGACTGGAGTATAATAGCGAGCTGGCATTTCTGACCAGAAGCTGAACCGTGCAACCTCATCTCTTCTCCACTGTCATCAACTCAGATAACACTGTGAGTCTTGGTTATTAGTCCCCAAATGACATTTAATTATAGTTCTAATTGGGGGTCTTACAGTTATTCTTCTAAACTGAGGTATGCTCAGTGAAGTCTTTGTAGAATGATTCAGGGTAAGGCAAAATTCACCAAGCAATGGAAGGACAGCGTATCTACGCTTTCGGTTTATCTCTGTTGGTAACGGAAGTTGCTTAGCTTGTATTTCTTTTTCTAATCCCTTTTCTCAAAATTAGGAAATAACTGAATTCGGTTTAGCAACTATAGAACCTAAATTGTGCAAAAAGGTGTTTTCTACAGAGAAAGTTAAGCGTATACCCCGCATATGTACAAGATGCTGCTGTTTGTTCCAAGCACTGTTTTGGATTCTACCAAGCAGCAAGAGTGAAGGGTATAACAAATTCTTGTGAAGAATGTCAAAAGAATTGTTCAATGTCACTTATTTATTATTGCACATCATATTATAGCTTACTTTCTTTTCTATTTTTACTTTCTCATTAATTCTTTTTAAATAATTTAACATCTTTTTTCTCATGGTAAACACTCATTATATTCCCAAATGAAATTGTTCCTACGCAATTATTTTGTGTAATTCACATTTTGATTTTTTAAATAAAGTTTGTAATACAAAAATTGAGCATTAGGGTTTTGTGCTTCATTTCACGTTTGAACTTCAGAAACACCACATTATTTATAAATAGTGATATATTTTCTTATCATCTTTTCTCCATAAGCTCTATGAAAAAAAGAGAAAAAATAGGACATCTTTTTACCAAAAAAACTTCTACCATTTAACATGGGTCTGGCACTTAATAGCCATTCAAATACTTGCTCAATAACATTCAAATGTATACATACAGATTTCATATTTTACAACTATGTAAATTTTCATTTATTTATGTATGATTTCATACCAGTCAAGATAATCAATGCCATTTTAAAAATCTTTTTTCATTTATACATTATATTTGTTACATCGAATATGGATTTTAAGATAAAGGAAGCCTAATGTAGGCAATAAAATGTTTCTACCTAATACTGTGAAGGGGAAAAATGTAGTTTTCTTGATGGGGAGTTGCCAATTTAAAAAAAAAAATGAACCTTCACCTTAAACAAGAAAATTCTATGCCTGCATCTTACCTTTTACCTTACTCTATAAAACAATCCAAAGATTTTCTCATCACTCATTCTGATAGCAAGCAAGTCCCAATTCCCACAATCTGTGAAATGGGGATAATAATTTGACCTATTCCCTGGCGCTGTTGTAAAGATAAAGTGAAGTCAAGTACCCAGTGCTTTCTGCCTGTGTTGGATACACTGAAGGCTCCCCACAAAGCAATTATTTCACTTTTCTCTCTCCTACTGCCTGTTCTGCAAGCTCTCGCTTTCCTGACACAGAGTAATCAACAATTGTGGCAGATAATCCTGTCCCAGGGGCTGACGAAAGGGCTTCCCTTGGATCTCTGGTTTGAGATAAGAATAGCAGATGGTCTGTTGTAAAACAGAAAGCTAAAGATCTCAAATCAAGAGAGAAAGGTTTCATTTTACCAGCAGCAATACCTGGGCTATTTCATGTCCCTTGAAAGTGTGCAGTTTCTAATGGAATCTCCAAGTAGCTAATTTTTTTTTTTCACTGTTATAAAAGAATGTGAAGACCTAATTAGCTCAAGGGATTCAGGAATATTGCAACGACATGGTTTGCTCTGCCCTCCTGCGCCTGCCATCTCTCAGACATGATTTGGGCAGCATCCGCCCATGGAGATTGCAATATCTAACTTCCCACTCTGACGGCTTTGCTGACAGTTTACAAAGCCAAGCAGCCCAGAGGAGCAAAATGGAAAAGATTACTTGAAAAGTGCTTCTGTGATCAGTGGAGACTTCACAAGAGGAAGGGCATCTTGTCCTTTTCTGATTCCACGTAAACATTCAGGCAGGTACATAGGAGAGGGACGTGTAATTGCCTTGTGGCCTTGTCAGATCCCTGTTGTCTCTTCTTCTGACCGCTTTGGTCTTTCAGCTTAAGAAAAAATGAGGCTTAACACTTTCCCTGTAAATAAGGAAAATGAACCAGTGTTCCTGAGGAACTGAGAAGAGGTGGGATTGAATTGTAACCAAGGGATTTTATGGAATAAACCAAGTGAGTGACGTCTAATAGCAATACTGTTAGATCCTGGGAGAGCTGATCCTTTCACACGCCCTGTAAGACTGTTCACCATGTTGCCCAAATTATAATATATCTTTGATTAAATCAACACTTAAGCCTCCAAATAGTTGATTTCATGTTATTAATTTGAATTAAATAATCAACCATTTCTCATATAGTTATTTCTCTTCTCTAGATAAACACAATCTTAGAAACTTGGTGAGACATCAGAGGTCAGAAGATGGACCTTGGTCCTCTAGTCTTGGTTTTCATTTTCTTTGAACAGAGGAGGCAATGGGGGACAGAGCAAAGCTTGCTATACAAGCTCATATACCTGGATTTAAGAGCCACGTCCACTCAAAAACGTGTAATTTTAGGTATATTTCCTAGGGTCACTGGTTCTTCATTTGTAAAATGAGAATAATGACACTGACCTCAACATCAATAGCCAAGATTGTTGTGAAAGTAAAAGTAATATCTAAAAACTGGATTTGAAAGTAGAAAGCCATTGGCTGTTGCTGCTATTAGAAGTGAAAATTATTTTCTTTAAGTAAAATGTAACCATTCAAATAAGTATTTATTGAGTAACTACTAATCATAGACAATCTTTGAACTCAAAGAAATATGAATATGAATCTTAATTCTGTCATTTACTGGCCGAATGATGCTGCATAGGTCTAATCTAGGCTCTCTAAGCCTCAGCTTCCCCATCTGTGAAGTGGAGCAATACTAGTAACCCCACTGGGCTATGGGCATTCAAGGACACCACATGTACCAAGCATCTGGCCCAAGGTCAGTTCCCTTTGCCTGTTACCTCAGTGACACTGGTGTTGGCACATAGCACAATGCTAATGATACGAAGAACAGGTATTTTGTAAATATGAGAGGAGCAGCAACAGTTCTTCCCATCCATCCCCTAAAATGTTTTCTTTTTCCACTCGCACCCACCCCAAAATTATATGATATGCTAACTTATCATTCTGGACAATTGCAACTGAACCAGTGTTTTTTCTTTTATTTATTTATTTATTTATTTATTTATTTATTTATTTATTTTCTTTGAGACGGAGTCTTGCTCTGTCACCCTGGCTCGAGTGCAGTGGCATGATTTGGGCTCATTGCAACCTCTGCCTCCCTGGATCAAACCATTCTCATGCCTCAGCCTCCCAAGTAGCTGGGGTTACAGGCACCTGCCACTACGCCCAGACATTTTATGTGTGTGTGTGTGTGTGTGTGTGTGTGTGTGTGTGTGTGTGTTTGAGACACTGTCTCGCTCTGTCACCCAGGCTGGAGTGCGGTGGTGCGATCTCGGCTCACTGCAAGCTCCGCCTCCCAGGTTCATGCCATTCTCCTGCCTCAGCCTGCCAAGTAGCTGGGACTACAGGCGCCCGCCACCACGCCCTGGTAATTCTTTGTATTTTCAGCAGAGATGGGGTTTCACTGTGTTAGCCAGGATGGTCTTGATCTCCTGACCTCGTGATCCACCCGCCTCGGCCTCCCAAAGTGCTGAGATTACAGGCGTGAGCCACCGCGCCCGGCCCATTTTGTGTATTTTTAGTAGAGGTGAGGTTTCCCTATGTTGGGCAGGCTGGTCTCAAACTCCTGACCTCAAGTGATCAGCCTGCCTCAGCCTCCTAAAGTGCTGGGATTACGGGCATGAACCGCTGTACCTGGCTGGAAAATTTTTAATTTCAAATTACTTCATAAATACTAATAAGATCTACTGACCAGGCTGAGAAGCTGAACTTCATCAGTATGTACAGGGTGTACGTAGACACTTAGCCATTGTAAAGATGGGTTTGTCTATTCCAATAGACGTTATTGACTCTATTGTAAGATACCATGGGAATAAACTCAGTCTATTTGTATTTAGGCATCCCTCCCCATTTTATTTCACATATTTTCAGACTTCAGAAACAAAAAGAAATTTTACCTAGCTTTGCTCTCTTACATGTTGATACAGAGACTGCCCCAACATTGGTGCCCAAATTCAATTTCTGAGTTCATTCACATTTACTCCTAATAAATTTAGCAAATTAGATTACTTGTGCTGTTTTTAAATGGCAAGCTAAAGCAATTTACTTAATTCTAAATTTGATTATTTTTCTTTTTATTTAGAAGCAAATTGTAGAAAACTTATCATGTCATTGCTTTTGAGGGTAACCATTAATGAGATTAAATCAATGCACTTTTAGGTACTTTTCTTATTAGTATGCAGCAAATTAAGCCTCATTGGCACAGGAAGACTTGGCCTCATCTAAGTGGACTATCATTATTAGCAACCATGTTCTTAAAACTTACTGCCAATCTTGAGTGCTCTCAGTAAGTCTCGTTGGTGTTTATGAAGCATTTTCAACTCTCTCTGTTTCTTTCTTTTTATTTTAATTCCCTAAATATCTACTGCTAGTCTACCTTATGCTCATAAAGTTTAGATCTCGGTCCAGTTGTGATCACCAAAGAAGAGAGCAATTCGTTCTGGGAGAGGGGGCAGAAGGAGAAATGAATTTTGTCTTATCAGAATTCCAGTAACTTGCAAAGGTTCAAAGGAAAGCACTTAGAAACTCCTAGCCCATTGGGTTGGCTCAAGTGAGATGGGAGGACTGAAGCTGCAGTCCCTCAGTGCTGATGGGAGTTTCCTTCCCTCCTTTGGAGTGCTTGGGACATTTCCATGCAGCATCTTCTAAGGTACAAGAAACTGTTAGGATAAGAATTAAAGAAGAGTCCCCTCCTGCAAGAGTTTTGCTTGCTCTTCAGTCTTAACACAGTTAAAGTGGTGTAGGGCTCAGTTAACATTTTTGAAGGTGTGTAAGTATGGGATTCAATTGAATAATCAAAGACTGTGATCCAAATGGCCTGTTTTCCAGTGAATGCCAACTTGGATATACTTCCGTATACTTCCATCTAAAGAAGCAGCTATTTTGTTTACTGTTCCTAGATCTTTCGTATTTTTTTGAGTGGACAGTAACATGTCACTCAGGATGCAATTTCTCCTTGAAAAAGGAGCCGTGACCAGGTATTGGTATCTGGGGTAGAAAGACAGTAATGCCACCAGTAGTAGTAGAAGTATTTGTGATGGCGACCAGAGCACTGACTATGTGCCAAGCACCCCGCTGAAGTTCAGCTGCTGACAGAGCTGCCTTTGAAGCCTCTTACATCATTTATGTGGGCTCAGCTGGACTATATCTGTCGCTCAAGGTTTGGAGGGAAGCACAGGGGATTGGAAGAAG
Source organism: Macaca thibetana thibetana (assembly GCF_024542745.1). Lineage (NCBI taxonomy): Eukaryota > Metazoa > Chordata > Mammalia > Primates > Cercopithecidae > Macaca > Macaca thibetana. The sequence continues at coordinate 20,865,471 of NC_065589.1, read as the reverse complement.
CCACCAGGACAAATGGTGGTAACAGAGACACAGGCTGAGTCCTGGGGTCATGGTGGAATCTGCATCCCTGGCAAGGGTGGAAAAAAAAGAGACCAAGAGCCGGCTCTAACTGCTTCATCTACGTGGTGGCATTTCATCCTTATAACACCTTTAAGAGGGAAATACTGCAACCCACAAGCCCATTCCACAATCCTGAAATCCAAACGTTTCTGAAAAACAGGAGGGTTTTATTAGCAATCTTATCTGACAGCAAAATCTGACCTGAATTAATATAAGGACTATTTATGTCCTTTATTTATCCCAGCTGGTGTGTATATCTAAATGTTTCACCGCAGACATAATGATAGTAAAGGGTATTTGCACAAACTTTGGTGAGGATTTTACATAAAATATGGCATATAAACCCCATAAAATATCTGAAGTCTTAAAATTCTGAGATCTGAAATATTCCTGCCCAAAGATTTCAGAGAAGGGATTGTGCACCCAATGTACAGATGAGAAGGCTGAGGCTTTGAGAAGTTTAGAAACCTGGAAAAGTCAAACAGCTTTTAAGTGTATAGCCATTTCCTCAGCACACTTTACCTAGATCCAGTGGTTATTGTGGAATTTAGGGGAAACTGATGGGCGCTACCATTGTATGTAGACAAGATTAAGAAATTATTTTTGCTTCTCAACCTTTAAACAGTATTCTGACTGTAACCAAACATTATAAATGAAGAAAAACAAACGTAAGTAACTCCAGTGGGGTGATCGGTGATAGCAAGAGGCAGATTCTAGAGCCTGTTTGAACACTTTGAACGACAGTTATGCTAGGTCTGGACAGTTTCAATCATCAAAGGAAATACACTTTCCTGTTACTTGTACCCATTTGTCCTGCTTTTGGCATCTGAAGTTTGGGAAGAAGGGAGGAGGAAACTATGAGTCATTGGGTTTCTTTAGGGTTTTTTTATTTCAAGAAATAGAGAACCTGTTCAAAATAGCTTAGGAAGAAGGTGGAGATGAGCAGGAGGCATTAAAACTATAAAGGAGCATCCCTGCTAACCTAGTTCTGGACTTTCCAAATCTGGAATGTCATCAGATATGTTTTCTCCATCACTTCTCTGGGCTTTCACAGGCTCTTATCTCCTCTTCTCCCTGAACATCTGCTTCTTTTTTGTTTTTTGCAGACTGGATTCATCTGACAGGCTCCAGCAACACTGACTTGCCTTTGGGCCAACTCTGATCTTGTAGCCAGTTCCACCTTCCCCAGCCATCTGATGACATTTTTTTTGCTTTGTGTTTTTGAGAAAGGGAATCTGAGACATGTGGCCCTTGGTATAATTAGTTGGAGCCAAGAGAACAGGGTCACCTAACGCAGACATCGCCTCCAAAGTGGCATCGTTTAGCAGGCGTGTGTCTCTCAGTCTGTGTGCCTCATGGGGTGTGGAGTTGGCGGAGGCAGGAACATTTATAAAGGAGGGGTTAGGCTGTCTTCCTAAAATTACATTTTCACTCTTTCTGCCAAAAAATTTTCTGAGGACTTTACTTTCTTTATCACATTCATTTTTTCCCCCCAGAACAACACAGAATAAACTTGCTCCCTTTTTTCAACAAACAAATCTTCCACTATCACATTCCCCCTAGGTGCTCTTAGTTCTAAGACCTTCAAATACCTCTCACACAACAGGGTCACTACTAGTTACTCTCCAATCAGTTTGTCAGTACTGCAGAAAGAACCAATACCAACTTTAAAAATCTAGTTTTCACCCTAAATGGAGCATTTGCAGTCATGATTAATTATATCTGACTGCTTTCTGATCATGAAAAGCTTCAGATTCTGCAAATGGTTCCTGGGTAGATATTGACTCCATCTGTAGACATTTATAGATGTTCTTTACAAATATTTGCATCTGTTTTTATTCTTTAAAATAATGAAGTTTTCTGATTCATTATGACAAAAAATTGAATGAACACTTTTATAATTAAAAAAGTCTTCAAAGTCTGTTTTATTCTCTCTTGCTTAGACCATACCTGTACTACCATCTAAAGATCCCAAGAGAACAATTCATGACATGCAGTTTGCTTTAACTTGTTCAATGGGCCACAGGTAGATGCCTTCTATTTCTGAGGCTTTATGACTCTTGGACCATGTGAGAAGCTTCTAGGAAATAGAAAAAAAAAAAAAAAAATGATTGTTTTGTTGTCTGGCTCAGTCTAGAGGTGAATGAAGTCTTAAGAACAGAAAAAAAGGCCAGGTGCGGTGGCTCATGCCCGTAATTCCAGCACTTTGGGAGGCAGACGTGAGCAGATCACGAGGTCAGGAGATCGAGACTATCCTGGCTAACACAGTGAAATCCGTCTCTATTAAAAATACAAAAAATGAGCCAGGCGTGGTGGCGGGCGCCTGTAGTCCCAGCTGTTCAGGAGGCTGAGGCAGGAGAATGGCATGAACCCGGGAGGCAGAGCTTGCAGTGAGCCAAGATCACACCACTACACCCCAGCCTGAGTGACAGAGTGAGACTATGTAACAACAACAACAGCAACAACAACAACAAAAACAGGAAAAATAATTAAATTTTTTAAATGGCCCTGAAAACCTCTCAAAGAGTTTGCAAGCATTCTCTTAGCCCTGTTGGTGAAAAGCTTTTATTTTCTTTTTTCTTTTTCTTTTTTTTTTTTGAGATGGAGTCTTGCTCTGTCCCCTAGGCTGGAGTGCAGTGTCATGATCTTGGTTCACTGCAACCTCCATCTCCCAGATTTAAGCAATTCTCCGGCCTCAGCCTCTTGAGCAGCTGTGACTACAGGTGTGTGACACCACACCTGGCTAATTTTTGTGTTTTTAGTAGAAACGGGGTTTTACTATGTTGGCCAGGCTGGTCTTGAACTTCTGACCTCAAGTGATCTGCCTGCCTCCCGCCTCAGCCTCCCAAACTGCTGGGATTACAGGCATGAGCCACTGCAACCAGCCAGTAAAAGCTTTTCTTTCATTTACTTGTTTATTCCCTCAAAGCTTAGTTTGTCATTTAAATCAAAATGATTTAGATGAAGAACTTGATCGGTGAAAATAAATTTACAGATTTTTCTCCTATACAAAATATCTTATTTTTTTTAAGGTGATAAACTTTAAAATATGTTCGGTTCAATACTTTTACTTCTCATTTCTCTTTCTAAATGATAGCGTGATGTTATGTCACCAGCTGGTAAATCACTGCAGCATTTCATTCCAGAGGTGACAGGATTTTTAATGGTCCAGAAAATGACACCATATATATCAATCTAAAAACATGTCACCTGCACTCAGGTATAAGGCCATGTAACTCTCGCTGATTTTTCACCTTCTTTTTCCTAAAGAGTTTGAAAGGAATGCCACTGTTTTGGGCTTGTTTGCTTAAGACCCCTGTTGGCTTATGTCAAGGAGCAAACAGAGATGAAAGGTCAAAATTACAATAAGCATATTTGTTTATGCTTGTGTGAGATTTGGCAGATTAGCTACACTGTAAGTTAACAGTACCTGGCAACAATGGCAGTGGTATTGCACTAACATTAATAGAAGAAAACATGCAGCATATAAGACCATTACAAAGGACTTCCCATACATTTCACATATTCAATAGGCAGCTTTTAATTTCCAAACAGTTTAAGAGTTAACCCAGTACATGTCAGGGTACCAGGAATAGGGGAAGTTGGTGAATTCATTTGATTTAACTACACTTGTGTATTGAACAAGCAAAGCATCCATCAAGTTGAAACTGTGTTGAAAGTAACATTGTGTTTGCATGTTAAATAGCAAGGATTGATCAATAAGTGTCCTGCATGCAGTGAAAACTCTATAAGGAAAAGGATATAATGGAAAATGTCCATGTTCTAGGTGAGAACATGACCAAGAAGATATGAAAAAATTAAAGAGACGTGCAGAGGAGATTTCACTTTGAAACAAGTGAACAACAATATTAGCATCTTTTTGCCATCAGCAGGTATAAAAAAATTACGCACGTGTGTGTCTTTTGCTTCAGTTATTTTACATCCACAAATTTTATGAATGTAGAAAAATGCTTTCCTGCATGGATGTTCACTTTCACTAGAAAATAAGAGAAAACAACCAACATGCTCAACCAGAGGGGATGAAACAATAAGTTTGGATACATCCATATAATGAAATGATATGTAGCCACGAAAATCATGATGATGATATAACAATATTAATGATACGACTTAACATTAAGTGATCAAAATAGTTTTGTAAAGTGTTACATGTCACATTATAGCATTCTGGTAGAAACAAAATATCTACTCTAGGTTGGGTGCAGTGATTCACGCCTGTAATCCCAGCACTTCAGGAGGCCGAGGCAAGAGGATCACCTGAGGTCAGGAGTTTGAGACGAGCCTGACCAATATGGTGAAACCCCATCTCTACTAAAAATACAAAATTAGCCGGGCGTGGTGGCGTATGCCTGTAATCCCAGCTGTCTGGGAAACTGAGACTGGAGAATCGCTTGAATCCAGGAGGCAGAGATTGCAGTGAGCCGAGATGGTGCCACTGCACTCCAGTCTGGGCAACAAAAGGGAAACTCTTATAGATATAGATCTATATCAAATATCTATATCTATATAAATATATATAAAAATAAAATATCCATGCATGAGTGTATGTATAGGTACAATTGCGAAGGAGTATTTACTGAAATATTAACAGTGGCAGTCTCTAGATGATGAGATTATAAATAATCTCCTCTTTCTTTTTTTTTTTTTTTTTTTTTTGAGATGGGGTCTCTGTCACTCACGCTGGAGTGCAATGGCATGATCTTGGCTCACTGCAGCCTCAACCTCCTGTGCTCAAGTAATCTTCCTGCCTTGGCCTCCCAAAGTGCTGGGATTGCAGGCATAAGCCACCACTTCTGGCCTATTCTTTTTGATTCTCTGTATTTATATGTTCTAAAAGGAGAATGATTTATTACTTGCATGAATGAACAATTAAAATTTAAAGTCAGGAACAAAGCAATAAATACATTATGATCAGAAAAAAATAGGAAAGACACAGACTAAAATGCTGACAATGACTATCCTTAGGTAATGGACCGTGAATGCATTTATTTTCTCCTTTCATTTGTTTATGTTGTCACAATTTTCCACAACAAATATACATCAGTTTTGTAATATAAGGGTGGATAGTCTGCATTCCTCTGCTTTATATGGCCTAAGTTGGCAATTTATAATAATTATAAAAATTATGAGGACTTACAATGGGATCTTAGAACTGTGCTTAAAGGGGTATCAGTGACCATATGAAGAAATCTTTGACCACTTGCCTTAGAGCTAAGCCTATCCCGAAGTCTCAAATTATAAAAGATAGTTTTCTTTTTATGTGACTTTAACTTCTTGAATAATTGCTCATATACCCGTGACTGATTTGGTATTACACTGGGAAAAGGACTGACATGGGGTTAATCAGTGAGATTGAAAAAGAAAAGCAGATATAGTTCTTGCCCTTGAAGGAATCAATTTGGCAAAGGCAAGATTTGACTGTAATAATGATTTGAGTTGTATGTGTGGTTTATGTAAATGAGTTCTATTAGGAAGGCATAATTAGCGTTTGAAGGTAACAAACAAGTGTATATAAGTATAATATAGACAAGGGTTGGGGCTGGAGAGGGATTGTAAAAGCCATGTCTTACCTTGAAAAAGTTTAATGTGCTACTAAATCAGTTGTAAGAAGGTCAATTGTCAATTGACTTTAGCAGACTTAATGCATCACACAGAAGAATAGGAGATGGAACGTGGTTAGGTCAGAATTATAGACATTATGCCAAGATTCTCTCTAATATGAGTATAATTATTTCCTCTATAAAGTAAACCTTTACTGAACACCTGTTTTCATTGCTTTCAATCTGGAGATTTGAGGTAATGTGCCAGTCAATACTAACATCACAGACTCACCTCCCTAAAACTTCCGTTTTAATTTAAGAAACTCAGAACAAATGCAATATTTAATTGAGTGTCTTCTGCAAGCTTTCATGGTCCTAGGCTCTGATGGAGTCACGCGCATACCATCATGGAGTGGGTATTTCGATGACATGGATATAAAAACAATTATGTGTTTACAATCTGTGTTGGCTGTGTTAAAGTGCAGTGAAAGAAACAAAGCTGGATGAACGTGGGAGTTGGGTATATGATCATCTGGAAAGGCGATTTTAAGCAGAAACCTAAAGAAAATGAGAGAAGAGGTGATCAAATGTCTTGAGAAGATTATTATACAGGGAGGGGAACAGAAAAAAGGTGTTCCTGAGATGGGAGTATGCTTCATCGTATGCTGCCAGGATCAATAATGAGGTCAATTTGGCAGAAGTTGGGTGATTGTTTGGAAAATTGTAGGAGATGATGTGGGAGGTGGGAGCTACAGAATTTGCCTTCACTCTGCCTGGGCTGGGAAGCCACTAGAGGAGAGGAAGCAGAAGAATAACTTTAGTTGATGACTTAGATTATAAGAGACTCACTCTGGCTGTTGTGCTGTGGTTAGAAAGCGAGGATAAAGGGTGGGGACAAGGGTAGAGGTGGGGGACCAGTTAGGAGGCTCCTGTAAAACTCCAGGCAAGAGATGACAGTCGCTTAGACTATGGTAAGGAGTGGTGAGAAGTGGTTTGTGTTTGGATGTGTGTGTCAGGATTTCCCAGGGAATGTGGGGGTATTAAGGACAGAGTCAAGGATGACTTTCAGGGCTCTGACCTAAGCCATTGAAAGATTGGATCTGCCATGTATTAAGATGGGCTGGGGAGAAACACATTTTGCATGGCTTCTTAAACTGAAGCTAAAGACTTCAGAGAGATTTCCAGTCTGTGCTGAGACACATTACATTGCATTCCCAGACCCTGGGAAGTGTATATTCAGAAGTTCTGTTCTTGGACCCTGGTAAGAACAGTGCTTCTCATCACTTACTACCTGAGGTGCTGCTCTAGTCTTCTTTTAGCTATACCTTCTCCTATGAGGTGACAGGTCCATGAAGCCAAGGGGATGTGCCCCCTCAGAGCCTACCCTCCTTTCCAGAACATGTACCAGGTAACCAGAGCTCCAGTCCTCAGTCCTCTGTACCATTTGCCAGCAAGCCTCCTCCCCTGGGAAACTCCCTGAGCCCACGAATCCCACCATGTGATGATTGCCTGCCTGTTTCTCTGACTCTCTCACCAGCCTGTGAACACCTGGGGGACAAGAAGAACAAATCAGTCCTCTTTGACTCTGCAGAATGCAACAAAATGGCAAGCTGTTGGGTATACCCTCAGAAATTTTACGGAGGAAAGGAAGAGAAGGTGGGGTAGAAAAGAAGGAAGAACAAAATGATAGATCTGATGCTCAAAGACCTAGTAGCAGAGATTAGGCAGTTGAGCGTTACCCATAGCTGCAAGTACAAAGTAATACATGGGGTAGATTAGGCATGAGGAGTGCCAAGGCGGTTCGGCAGTGATGTGGGTTTTCACTATTTTCTACTGGGGCGGTTTGGTGGACGAGTTAATTTTGCTGACCTTGGCTCAGTCACAAAAGCTACCTGTTTCTGGTACTCCATCTGTAAAATGGGGCTAACAATACCTCACAGGGGTGTCGAGAGGATACATGAGGTAATATATGCAAGAACTCTTTTACTTTTTCAGAAGAAAGATGCTATATAAACCTAAGGTATTATTATCATTCATTTTAACTTTGGAATAGCATCATCCTGTCATTTTTGATCCCATAATTACAATACATCAGGTAAGCACAGATTTTAAAATCAAGGGAGCACTCTACAATGTACAGAGACATGAAAACTTTGTCACATGAGAACAGCCCTGACAACTTCAAAAGTGCCTTAGGGCTGCATCTATTTCCATATTAATGCAAGCCGCATACATCATGAAAGAGAAATGCAAACGTGTAATGTTTGCTAGCCTGCACCTCTGATTTGACAAATACACAGAAATGACCTGCTTGGTCTTTATGGTAATGGGTGACTGCTGGCAACGGGCACTCTTTTTATTCAGACAACAGAGTGAACGCAATTTTTGTTTGAAGTCAAGGGTCACCACTACCCATTTGGGACAATCAGAGGTACATTATTTTAAAGCACAACTTGAAATGTAGCTATATGCAGTCTTCAGCCTCCATTTGAAAATATACATTCATGCAGTTTGGTCTCATAGAGTTTTTTGAACTTGCTAGTTTTAGAATTATAGTGCTAAGTATTTCCATTTCAATACCTTTGCCCTGTGAAAATATTTAAGGTAGTTATGGTCAAAAATATTTTCTTTTTGTTTGCCTTTGCCACTAGAAGGACACACACATTTGTGGTAAATGGATAAAAGAAACAACAATTAGATGACATTAGTTTTATGATAAGACAGTGTGACCACGGCCAAGTCTTTAGGCCTCAGTTTCCTGATTTATGAAGCACAAGGGTTGGGCAGGGCCCTCTGGCTCAATTAACAAAGGGGAACAGTGCCCAGCTTAAGATCCGCAGGTTGACAGTGCAGCGGTGAGAAGAAAATGTCTTTTTAGTTCCTTTCTGCGCCGTTCTTACCCAGCAATGCTTTTTGAGTGCCCAGGGTTATTCTCGGAATCACCATCATTGTATGCTGCAGTTGCATCTCTCCCTGGTGGAAACCCTGGAGTGTTATGCAGCTTTAATTAACAGTGAGACGTTGTGTTTTGGATGGAGACCAAGGTACAGCCCTTCGGGTACCTTACAGAGATTGTAAGGTGATTCCATCTCTGGTGTTCCTTAGGCAACACAGAGAAGCAGAGTTAAAGTGTTCATGGACAGCAACGTGGGAGCGCTCCTCAGAAAGCCGTGTTTTCACAAAGTCTATTGGCTGTGAGAGCCAGGGTACGTGCCCCGCTCTGTGAATCCAGCCCAAGATGCTGCAGCGTGCCCCTTTCCTCTCTCCCTCTCTGCATTCTCAATCCCACGGGCCAGAGGCCGCCTGCTCTCCAGCACAAACGCTGGGTGGATAATGTGCACCTAGCGCCTTGCTGTCAGAGCTCCAGAGGTTCAGGGCACAAATGTTGCCTTTGGCCCGATTAATGGAAAAAAAATAAATTATTCCACAGTGAACCTGCTGAAGGTATGTGTGGAGCTGAAACTACAAGGATTTTATCCCTTAGTTTTTCCCCTAACTTTCCTGTTGGTACGAAATCAGCAACACTTAACTAGTTTTGTATTTTTTTAAAAGGGAGAATAATGGGTCTGTTGATACTAATTTGGATTTTTTTATTGATGACCCCAGAGGTAGTTCTTGATTAGAAAATTATATTAGTAATAGAAATGCCTCTTTACTTCTACCCCATATGGGCATATCAGGGTAAAAATAGTCTGATGGTATAATTTAGGTATTCTCCACTGATCCAGATGCAAAATCCATTAAAATCATTATGTGCCAGACACTGTGGAAGGAACCTTTACAGACATTATTTCACTTAATTCTCACAATTTTGCGCTGAACCTCACTTATAGGTAAGAAAGTTGAGGTGAGGCGTTAGTGAATGGCACAGTAAGATTGGAAGTCAGGTCTTTCAATTCCATGCCTGACACTCTTTCCACTATACACGTACTGTCCAGGACACATCACAATTCACTGGGAAATGCCCACTTTAAGGAAACAATTTTCTCAGCAACTGGAGGGCAGGCAAAAAGGAGAACTTGGGTGGGAAAGAAGGAGGGGCAAATGGTATGGTGGGATGAGAAAGAGAAAGGGAGAGAGACAGACACACAGAGAGAAATACACATGGGGACAAATGAGATAAATACAAAGATAGAGAGAACGGGCAGGACAGAGTGGAAAGCACAGCTATGGTGGAGTCTTCCGGCAGAGGACACATCCTCAGGAATGCTAGGATGTTTCACTCTGTAACGTGCTATTTATAGTTGAAATTATGAACCTTATTGTTGAATTGTGAAGAGGTTTAAATTATGAGTGTAACCCAAATATATCTCGGCTGGCTTGAGGCCAGTCCTGACCATTGGTGTATCTCTCAGAACATACATCTGACTTCAATGGCTAAGTAAATTACGTAAATCCTTTAAAAAAAACTTATTATATTCATTTTTTTTTTTTTAATTTTTTGAGACAGGGTCTCACTCTGTCACCCAGACTGGAGTGCAGTGGCGTGATCACAGCCCACTGCAGCCTCAATCTCCCAGGCTCAAGCAATCCTCTCATCTCAGCCTCCAGAGTAGCTGGGACTACAGGTGCATGCCACCATCCACCACTGAGTTTTTCATAATAATTTTTAATAGAGACAAGGTCTTGCCATATTACGCAGGCTGCTCTTGAACTCCTGAGCTCAAGGACTCCATCAGCCATGCTCTCCCAAAGTGCTTGGATTACATGTGAGAGCCATCATGCCTAACCTATTCATTTATTTTTAATAAACCTATGTAAGTACCACTTATCTTAAGAATTAGAACATTGCTAGTAACTGTGAAGCCCTCATGTTTTCTTCCTGATATCATCTTATTGCCTCTTCATTGAAGTTAATCATTTTTATGATTCCTGGAATAATTATTCCTCATTTTTCTATTGAAAATATTCAATTTTTTTTTTTTTTTTTTTTTTTTTTTTTTTTGAGATGGAGTCTCACTCTGTCACCCAGGCTGGAGTGCAGTGGTGCGATCTCGGCTCACTGCAAGCTCCACCTCCCGGGTTCACGCCATTCTCCTGCCTCAGCCTCCCGAGCAGCTGAGACTACAGGAACCCGCCACCATGCCTGGCTAATTATTTTTTTGCATTTTTAGTAGAGACGGGGTTTCACCGTGTTAGCCAGGATCGTCTTGATCTCCTGAACTCATGATCCCCCTGCCTCAGCCTCCCAAAGTGCTGGGATTACAGGCATGAGCCACCGCGCCTGGCCGAAAATGTTTAATTTTTTAATTGACACATAATTATACACATTTATGGGACACATAGTGATACATATATGTAAAATGATCAGATCAAAGTAATTATTAGTCTATTTTTTGTTATACTTTGACCAACTATGTATACTATGGGCATAGTATACATTGCATTTTAAATTTCTAAAAAACTTTAACCTTTTTTATGGTAAGAACACATAAAATCTATTTTCTTAGCAAATCCCAAGTAGCTAAACACAGAAAAATATTGCACAATCTTACTTATATTTGGAATTCCAAAAGGAAAAAAAAAGAAGGTGAGTACTTAGAAACAGTAGAATGGTGGTTACCAAGGGTGGGAAGGGGGAGAAATGGGAAGGTCAAAGGGTGTAAAGTTAGAGTTATGTAGAATGAATAATTCTTAAGTTCTAATGTACAGCATGAGGACGATAGTTAATAACATAACATTGTATTGTATTTTGGAAATATTTATATTTAGTTTTTTTGAAAGTGTTGCTATAGTTTGGATGTTTGTCCCGCTCAAGCCTCACATTTTATCCCCACAGTGGGAGGTGAGGTCTAACGGGAGGTGTTTGGGTCATGGGGGTGGATCTCTCATGAATAGCTTAGTGCTGTGCTTGCTGTAATAATTTCTTAGTCCATTGTTTCTCGCGAGAGCTGGTTATGAAAAGGAGCCTGGCACTCCTCCATTTCCCTCTTGCTTCCTCTCTGGCCATGAGATCTCTGCATGTGATCTCATGCCAGCTACCCTTGGACTTCCACCATGCCTGAAAGCAGCCTGAAGCTTTCACCAGATGCCCGATCTTCGAGCCAACAGAATCATGAACCAAGTAACCTCTTTTGTAAGAAAAAAAAGAAATAAATGACCTGCCTTAGGTATTTCTTTACAGTAATACAAAACAAAATAAGACAAATGTGCACAATTTTAACTATAGACAGCACATAACAGAGCAAAAGATCCTAAAATTCCTTAGAATACTTTCTCTGCCAGAGTCCGTGCAGTAGCTCTGCTTCCTACTCTGTCCCACCCATTCTCTTTTTGTGTGTTTCTCTCTGTGTGTATTTCTCTCTGTGTCTTTCTCCCCTTCTTTTCCTGATGCCATGGTGCCACTTGCCTCTCCTTCTTTCCCACACAATTACTCCACTCAAGTATTCCCCTCTCAACTCGTGCCCCTCCTCTTCACGCAGGGCCTCCAGGGAAGTCTGTGACTGCTATTAATCTCATAGGGAACAGGCCTTGGAATTTCAGTGAATAAAATTCTCCATCTCATTATATAGGTTAATAAGCTCCTAGAGCATGTTCAGATCCTATGAAATATTAACGATGTGACACAGAAGTTGTAGGCGGAGAGTATCTTATGCTTAGAGCATTTAGGAGCCTTTGCCAATGGAACATCAATCAGAAATCACAACAATGCATTGTTAAGTGCGTAATAAGAAATCAGTGGAAAAAATATTTGATTTCTAAATGTCTCATATAGGAAGCAAGTTCTGGGGAGACCATTCAGTGCTACTTAAAGGGAGATGTATTTGAAACTGAAGATGTATGTGACCTTCCCACTAGGAAATGAACAACGTGTTTGGGTTATGCAGAACAAAGCAGAAAAATCATTTTGGAAGTCAAGTAGTAAGTTGTAAAGTTAACATTTAGTGACAGCAGCTTTTTATTCTACAGTGTATGATAGGCAGTAGGGGCTAAGACTAGCACTCAGCTTCCAGTTCAGAACTTGGTGGAACCAGGTATCTTTCTATGAGCACAACTCTGTGGCAAGTCCCCCACTGAACCTCTCAAAACAATGGGGAGGCTTGAACATAAAACCAAAGCTCTTCTCAGGTTCCAATTTTATGTGCTCCTTAAAGATAAACATAGATTTAACTTTTACACTTTAGTGTCCTGCATTGACCTGTTATGTTAAAAATAGCAGCCCTGAGCAAAGAAACCATAGAATAGTTTACTTCTTTTCTTTTGTGTGTGTGTGTTTTTTTTTCCTTTATTCCTTTTTGGCCATGATAAGACACTTAATTGCTGCAATACTGTCGTTTTGGGAGGGGATATCTCAGTGGTTCGAGGAGGACAAGACAGAGCCTGAAGCTTCTGGCAAATTCAGAGCTGTGCAGCTAGACAGTATTTGCCAGAATCTTACTCCAAAGCCAGAGCTTCTCTGCTGTTTACGCAGATTCTCCATCAGATTAAAGTTGTTTCTTCCTTTAAATTTTAGAAGGATAGTTTGGAGACTGTTATGACTATCCACACACTTTGCACATTTGAGAAGATCCAGAATTGTCAGATGGCAACATTTTTTTCCTTTCCTTTCTTTTTTTTTTTTTTTTCCTCTACACTTTTGGGTGCTTAAATAATTTTTTTCTTCTGCAGACTTTGGAAAGGGACTGCTTGAGTTCCAGAAGACAGAGAAAGTTTCAAGGAAGGAAGAAAATAAATCACAGGATCAGACCAATGAAGGCATCCATCATGGACCAGGTCTGGATCCGAGGTTCCTGGGTCAGGGAATAATAATCATGACATTGTAAATTCCTAGTGGGAGGAATCATAATTCATAGGCTGACTCTGCCATTACTCTGAACTCCCTTTTCATTTGCGTCCTGTCCTAGCTTTCCTTGAAGCTAAAGGTAGCCATGTGACACTGTGCTAGGCAATGGAACTTCAGCAGGAGTCTGCTGGGCTGAGTAAGAAAGGCTTTCTTATTTAAAACAAACAATATAACTTGCATCTGCCTTTTGGTCCTGCCTTGAATGCAGATTCTGTGCCTGGAGACCACAGCAACCATCTAGAGAACATGAGGGAAATGCCAAGACAATGGCAGGACCCTTGGACCTGGCATCATTGAGTCATGGAATGAAAGCCAGCAGCGGCCTCCTTCCAGGGAATGTATTAGTTAATAATGAAAGGAATTTATCTATTTGAACTACTCTATGATGGATTTGCTGTTGCTTGAGTCAAACATATTCCTAACTGATACGTTGCCCTGCCTAGTGCCTAGCAAAATGACTTTCAACCAGCAAGAGGGAGGGAAAACACAGGAGATCAGGCTTTAATAACCATCTCAATAGCCACCATTCTAAAATCTGCTTCTCCAATCCCAGTCTGCTTTCTAAATTTTAGAACCATGTGTCCTATGGCCTAAAGGGTATTCCCAACTGGATAACTCACCGTACCTCAAACTCCTCTTTTACTAAACTGAACCCCTCTTTCCCCCCCTAATTCTGCTCCTGTGATTTGAATTCTTAATTTAAATGGATAGGATCACAGTCCTCTAACTGTTGAAGTGAGGATATAGGCCCCACCCAATGGACCTCTGTTGAGCTTGCACCATTTCAAAGTCCTAATGACAGATCCACAACTGTCTCTGTACTAGAGTTTTGTTTTTTTTTGTTTGTTTGTTTGTTTGTTTTGTTTTTAACCTGGAGATTGGTCACATAATGAATTAAGAAAAAAAAATACACAATGCTTTCAGGTTTATTCATATCACTGTTCCTCCTCCTACTCCCATATCTTCAGATGTAAGGATAAAAGGGAAGGGGAGAGGAGAAGGGTAGTATTCTTACCCTGATAACTGGTTCATCCTGGATCTGCCCAGCTCTCCAGCCTTGGTGAGGGAAGGGGCCCCTGGAGAGGGCAGGGTTCAACAGACAGGACTTTTCAAACAACAAGAAGATAGCAGGAAAATGTTGCTCAGAACGAAGCTACATAAGAACCAAAACATTAAATCTCTTTATATTGTTTTGCTTTTCAAATTATACAGTCTCATCCTACCCACAGGGGCCATTAATATGCACTCCTCCCTAGAGACTCAACTCCAACCAGCAAAAGAAAATTTTAAAAATGCTTTGGTTCACATAATCCACTCACCATAAAGGTAGCACGGGAGCTGGCCCTAGGGTTGACTGAAACGGGGAATTGACATCCCTTCAGAAATATCTTGCCTGTCAGCTTCATTCTCTCGGTGCAGACAGGCTGCTTCTCACTGCAGCCCACAGGTCACCAGCCTTTCAGTTCAAGCCCAGAGAGAAAAAGTCTCCTCTCACCTCGCCTCAATGCAAAAAATCCCAGAAAAATAATCACTAGGCGTTTTCTGAGGTCCTTGAGGACAAGCTTTGTACACATAAAAGACTGTGTGCAGCAACTTGGTTTCTAAGATAAATATTCAATATACTAATGTAATGGAGTTTTTTTCATCCAGCTTTTAAGTTCAAACTACAAATCTTATTATTCTATCTATAAATCTAATAAATTTTTAAGGGGTACTTTACAATTTTGGCAATTAAGTTCAGTTAAACAGTCTAAACCACATTTATAAATGTAATATATATGATTTTCTTTTTAAGTACTTCAAATACTTGACTAACAAGCAAAACTTTTCCAAGAACCTAAGCAATTCTTATAAATCTAATAAATTAAACTTTTAAATATCATGACCCTGAAGTTCTCTTAAATCTTTCAATGCTGTTTACAAACTTAGCCAACTTCTCCTGGAACTTTCTACTCTAAAGCTTTCGTCTAAAATCAACCACTAAATTAGACATTTAAACTAGTATCACATGGCTAATTACAAGGATGACTATGCCAGAATCCTTAAACATTAAAAACACTTTACCAACGTTACAAACACTTTAAGTATCAGACATACAGTGGTTGTCTTAAATTCAACAGAAAAACGTTGAAGAGTATGGGTTTTGTTTACTTCATCGTCCTTGTGGTTAACTCTAAAATCTTCCAAGGTTGGAAAACACCTGATAAGGAAAGAGTTTTATAATTCCCAGATAACTGGAGTTACCTTCCCACTGATTGGTTTTTCTCATTAACCAGAAATTTAGACAGAGACACTAGGGACTAAAACCCTTCAACTTGATAGCCTTCACTTTCCTGACAGGCAGGATGAAGTCCTTTTATGTATGTATGTATTTATGTATTAATTAATTAATTAATTAATTGTAGAGATCAGGGTGCAGGGTGAGGTTCTCATTATGTTGCCCAGGCCAGGCTCTAACTCCTGGTCTCAAGCAATCCTCCCACCATGGCCTCTCAAAGTGCTGGAATTACATGTGTGAGCCACCAGGCCCAGCTGAAAGCCCTTTTTAAAACAATCAACAGTTGGGGAATGTTCACCCCATGTCCTAAAAATGCGGCCCATCTAGCTGAACTGAATCTCCTAAGTTAAAGCAAAACTGTTATCTAATTTATTTGAAACGTCTTTTACCAATCATTGCCCGTTTTGAGTTCATGAGTTTAGTGACTTCTCATCTAGATTTCTCCTGCACTTGACTGGATTCAGTTTAATCTATTTAGTGTTTGATTTCTATGCAACCTGCCCCATGGACTACATCTGCCAAGGCCATTTTAAAAACAGAGAGTAGAAGGACTCTAGGTATTTTGGTCACATGCCCACCTGCTGGGCCAAGTGAGCTGAACTTCTGGTTACTGTACCTTTTGACCATGGGTCCACAAACAGGGTAGGGAAAAAAGAGAGAAACAATGAAGTCACTGATAGGAGAATAACAAGCAGCTACTGGCAATAGTTCCCACTCCACCCACACCACATGCCCCTTCCCAGTCCATCTCCACTCTGTGGCCAGTAAGATTTTTCTCAGATGTAAATCTGACTATGAATGTTTGATATGGTTTGGCTGTGTCCCCACCCGAATTTCATCTTGAATTGTAGTTCTCATAATCCCTGTGTGTCATGGGAGGGACCTGGTGGGAGGTAATTGAATCATGGAGCCAGTTACTCCCATGCTGAGATTCTCATGACAATGAGTGAGTTCTCATGAGATCTGATGGTTTTAAAAGGGGCTTTCCCTGTTCTGCTCAGCACTTTTCCTTGCTGCCACCATGCGAGGAAGGACGTGTTTGCTTTCCCTTCCACCATGATTGTAAGTTTCCTGAGGCCCTCCCCAGCCCTACAGAACTGTGAGTCAATTAAATCTCTTTCCTTTATGAATTATCCAGTCTCGAGCATGTCTTTATTAGCAGCATGAGAACAGGCTAATACTATGTTTCTCATTAAAATCCTTTGAGAGACCTTCATTGTCTACAATGTGGGATTATACTACTCCATTCTTGCATTGCTATAAATACCTGGGACTGGGTAATTTATTTTTTAAAAAGGTTTAACTGGCTCATGGTCCTGCAAACTATACAGGAAGTAAGATGCTGGCATCTGCTTAGCTTCTGGGGAGGCCTCAGGAAACTTACAATCATGGTGGAAGGTGAAGGGGGAGCAGACACATCGCATGGCCAGAGCAGGAGCAAGACAGGGCGAGGGCGAGATGCCACACTTTTAAACAGCCAGATGTCACCAGAAGTCACTCACTATCTCAAGGATAGCACCAAGGGGATGGTGCTAAGCCATTTATAAGAAATCCACCCTCATGATTCGGTCACTTCCCACCAGGCCCCAACTCTGACACTGGGGATCACATTTCAATCTGAGATTTGGGTGGGGACACACATTTAAATTATATTAGGAATCATGACCAGGATCTTTACACCATTCACAAGGTCTCTCATGATGTGGCTGCCAGACCCCTTTCAGCCTCATCTCCTCATATTTCTTATATTTTGATACCTCTGATGGATAGAAGCAATGATTTATGGAGCACTATATATGCTATGAGCTTTTCCACTTTCCCTTCTTTATACATGCCAGTCCTTCTGCCTTCAATGCCCTTTCCTGTTTTCTTTGCTCACTAAACTCCCATTCATACTTCAGGAACTCCTCCGAGGATCTCCTTCCCTCAACACCTCCCTCATTTGTTCAGTCGTGTCCTCCTCTGGGGCTCTATAGCACCTCTGTGACTCTATCAAGCACTCATCACAATGTTTGACAATTATTTATCAGCATATCCACTTACTAGTAGACCATCAGTTCTTCGAAGGCAGGGTGTGCCACTTTTCTTTATAGCCCTAACACCATCCATGGTACCTGGTCCATAGACAATCTCAGTAGGGACCTCCATGTGAGGCCTCTGTAACAAATGTAACTGTGAAATGTAGGAGCAATTAATATATATTATGGTGCACAATGAAAACTGATGAGTGTGTATGTGTTCAGGGTTGGGGAGATAGAGAGAGAATGAGATTTTAGAAATCATAGTTAAATCAATCAGTGACCTAAGAACTAGGAGAAATCTTAAAACACTTAATAGGCACAGGCAAATGTGGGAGCATGGAATATTTAAGGCCTCTTAAGTTTCATCTAAATAAGGATAATAATAATAATAGCGAACACAGCTGGGCACAGTGGCTCATGCCTGTAATCTGGCACTTTGGGAGGCTGAGACAGGAGAATCCCTTGAGGTCAGGAGTTTGAGACCAGCCTGTGCAACACAGTGAGACCTTTCTCTCCTCTCTCTCTCTCTCTCCATACATATATATATATATTCTCCTTATATATAAATATATATAAATATAATTATATATATAATTATTATTATTATTTAATTAGCCAGGCATGGTGACACACACCTGTGATCTCAGTTATTCAGGAAGCTGAGGCGGGAGAATTGCTTGAGCTCAGGAGTTCGAGGCTGCAGTGAGCTATGATCACACCACTGCACTCCAGCCTGGGCAACAGAACAAGACTCTGTCTCTAAAAAAAAAAAGGAAAAATACAGCAAACACTTAAATAATGTTTTCCATGTGCCAGTGCCAGAGATTATTCAATATCTGTTAGTTATCTTAGTAACTTAGTTCCTTATAAAAATCCATTATCTAGGTTCTACTATTGTCCTCCTTTCAAAGAGGAGGAATCCAGGTCAGGCAGGGTGGCTCATGCCTGTAATCCCAGCACTTTGGGAGGCCAAGGCAGGTGGATCACGAGGTCAAGAAATCGACACCATCCTGGCCAATATGGTGAAACCTCATCTCTCCTAAAAATACAAAATTAGCCGGGCATGCTGGCATGTGCCTGTAGTCCCAGCTACTCGGGAGGCTGAGGCAGGAGAATTGCTTGAACCCGGGAGGTGAAGGTTGCAGTGAGCCAAGATCATGCCACTGCACTCCAGCCTGGCGACAGAGCAAGACTTCATACAAAAAAAAAAAAAAAAAAAAAGAGAGAGAGAGAGAGAGAGAAGGAATCTGGCTAGGCATAGTGATTCACTCATGCCTGTAATCCCAGCACTTTGGGAGGCCGAGGTGGGCAGATCTCTTGAGGTCAGGCTTTCGAGACCAGCCTGGCCAACATGACAAAACCTCACCTCCACTAAAAATATAAAAATTATCCAGGGATGGTGGCGTGTGCCTGCAGTCCCAGCTACTCAAGAGGCTGAGACAGGAGAATTGCTTGAACCTAGGACTTGGAGGCTGCTGTGAACTGAGATCACACCACCACACTCCAGCCTGGGAGACAGAGCGAGACTCTGTCTCGGAAAACAAATAAATAAAAAATAAAGAGGAGGAATCCAAAGTTCACGAGGATTATGTAACTTACCCATGCCTCTAACTATATGCAGCTTACCTTCTAGAGACAGTGCTCTATTGTGTGACGGGCCCAAGGAGCAACAAACAAAGAAACAGAGAAAAGGACAGAGCAGAGAGAAAGACTGGATGGGGAATCCAGGAAGAAAAGAAGCTTCCGAGGGCTGAGACTCTAGGATTCTTTATCCATGAGGTGACTGTCACCTTTTTATGAGGATATTTATTCATATTATTTACTCTCTGTGTTCTTATCTGAATTAACATAGAATTGCCCCTCAGTGTCGGTGGAGAATTTGTTTCAGGAACCCCGCAGATACTAAAATCCATGATGCTCACGTCCGTTATATAAAATGGTGTAGTATTTGCATATAAGCTATGCACATCTACCCATATATTTAAATAATCTCTAGATTACCTATAATACCTAGTTTAATGTAAATGCTATGAAAGTAGTTGCTATACTGTACTGTTTAGGAAATAATCAGAGTAAAAGGCTATCCATGTTCACCACAAATGCAACCATGCCTTTTCTTTTTCAACTATTTTTGATCTGAGATTTGTTGAACCCATGTATGAGGACCCCATGGATACAGAGAGACAACTGTATTCAGTCTAGTTAAAGTATTCACCCAAGTGATAACAGATGAGATCTGGATCTTTGATCAGATCCATCTACAGTAGCCCATGGAAGGGTAACTGCCCTCCAATGAGTTTGCCAAAAGTCTAATTAGCAGTTCCAACTACTCTCACTTAAACAAGAAGATTTATATTATTTTTAACTTAATTAACTAGTTTAAAGTGGAATACTATGACATCAGGAAAGATCAGCTTCCACCCTATGGTGTCCCTGGTTAAGCATCAGGGTCCCCAAACAATCATCTTGTTGTGCCATACCTGCATTATCAATAATGATTCTGCATCTCTCTACCAGGATCAGGCTAAGATGGGATGTCAGAGAGTGAGTGGATCCATGTATCCTGACTCTAGGAACTCCTGCCCATTTCTTTGTCTGCATGACTTTTGTAGTTTCTGCAGAGCTGAAAGGCTGTCACTCCAACCTATCACTCTTTCAGTGGTCAGTCCAAGCTCGTGACACAATTGTTAGCATGTAAGAAGGGAGCAGTAAAGTTGCATTGGCTGGACTTCTGGCAGCAGGGACGGACTCTGGGTTTCTGCACTTGTGACATCAGTTGGCACCAGGGGTAGATACGTGAAGCAGGAATTAAGATCACAGAAAATAGAGAGCTTGGGGAACAATGCCTTCCTGTTTTAATCATGTGCTGCCACATGCCCCGATGGTGTCTTTAGTTTGAGAAACAAGGCCATTTCCCCACTTACAAATGCAGGGTGGATATGTCTCCATGGGTTGTTAGGGTGATGAATGCCATGTTGTATGTGTGTGTGGATGCATTGGTGTTGTGTTTGAAGGAGACTGCAGATTTCCGTAATTAAGAGATTCTTTAACTTGGTAACTGGGCTATTGTATTTATACGGACTGTTCCTTTTTAATATTAGAAATATTCCATTAAGCTTATCAGTTGTGAGTCTATTTCTGATGCTATATTCCTTGTAAAAATTACAGAGCACAAATATCATATCTTCTTTAGTCGCTCAGCTTCCTCATCTGTGAAATAAATGTCTTGAGGTAAACTGTCTTCATGCTCTCTTATAGCTTTACAGTTCCAGAATCTGAGATGATCAATAAGTACTTGTTGCTATTATAAATAGCTAGCATTTGCAATACATTTGACATCTGGGGACTCATTTGTTTTGTAATAATATTCTATGGGGGAGAAATAAAAGGATGTTTCACATTGCTTATTGCTTACTTCTCTGTATATCTGGCTGGGATCTAACACCACATCAATTGGCAGTAAAGCTTGCTGGTCAAGCAGAAGGTATCAAGGTAACTCTTCTGCCAAAGGTGGAGCTAAAGGCATGACACAGAGTCTCACAGGCTTTCTCCAGTCTGTGGCTGTTTGTTCACCTGGAATACGCCACACGTTTGCAGGAGAGAGCACTGTTGGATCTCTTCCCAAGTCTTCTCCTGGAGTGGGCTACTGTCCTCCTGGAATTCAATCTTCTCTTTTAGTTCTCTGATTAACTCAGATTCAGAGTTGACCCTCTGATCACTAGGGACCTTTAGAAAAACCTATAATGGTTTATAAAATAGTTCCATAACGTGCTAGCCTCTCTCTTGGTCATTGTGATGTGATTACTTTGTCTTATTAGGGAAATGTTTCTGATTCCCAGCGAGTCTGATTCCAGGGACAGAAACTAAGTGCAAAAGCATTTTTCTAGACCAGGAGCCACTGGCTTCATTAGTCTGGCTGCCCTCTCGGCTCCAGACTTGTGCTTCATACACTTCTCACAGCTCTGACACCTCTGTTCAATATGTCTTGTCATTCTCAGCCAATAAAATTGGTCTTGCGCCAAGTCAACCATTCCCTCAAATCCTGGGTGTCCCATCTCATCATGTTTTCCTTTTGTCACTGAATAAAGCACAGTACTGTTTGACTAATTTTGTGTGTGTGTTTGTGTGTGTGTGTATGTGTGTTACTCTGTCCTACAATTACAAACCTCTTCCAACATAAGACTGGGCCATTTTCTCAACTATGATTTTGTTTCTTTTTACTTTTCTACAGCTAAGGTAGGTTCTATAAAAGTGATTTTTTGAGATGTGTGGCTCTTTGTTCTTTTTGAACATGTTCAATCACTAAGAGAATAATTCATATTCTCTATAAGCCCATCAATTTGCTTAAGAATCTCAGCTTCCACTGGGACATCCTGCTTCACATTAGGAGTATTTCAGTCTGGGTTATAGATCAAGATGTTTGGTATCTCACTCCACTTCCCCCACTACCCTGTGAGCTAAAAAATCTGTATTGTTTAGTGCCTTTTTTCATATTGCCCATTGAATTTTTTAGATTAAATTTACATATATATATAAAATGTTAAATGTGATATCATGTTTTTATGTTGTTGCTTTTGATTGTGTGCAGATTTCTTGTTCTTTTTCTGTTTTGCTCAGCTCTCCTCTCCCTTGTTCTACATACCATTGTTTCTGCCACATTATCCCCCTTCACCCAGCTTCTGCATAGCTCTTTCAGCAACATAGTATATATCCTTCTATATTTCCCCATGTTTATGTAATAGCATACAAACATGAATGTACATATATAAATATACAGAAATAGAGGTTGTGTTAGCCAAGGTTTCAGCGGGAAACAGATGGCAAGTTCCAATGAAGATCATTCAAAAAGAACCTAATAATGGGATTGTTTATGAAAGTGCAGAGAGGTTACTGAAAACCAGAAGGAGTGTAGCTATATCCCAGTGCTGTTAATATTTCTAAGGATAAAAGGAAAAGGGGCCAGGGGAGTGGTTACCAGAACCTGAAGGAAAGTCATATAGAAAGGGCTATTTAGAGGGAAGTCATAATGTTCAGAGACTCAACCAACACTGACCTCATTTTCCAGCCTCTCTCCAATCATCTGCCAGGTCTCTGATTGGCTAAAGCTGATGGGAAGTCAGAGACTTAAGAGTGTGCCACCCAGGTCAGTATCCCAGGGCACAGAGCAGGGTGGAGAGGGTGAAAAGTGGATCTGCAGGGGAGCAATAAAGACATCAGCTATGAATATTTTTGTTGTTACTTATTTTCTAAAAATGCGATTATATTATTCAGTTTTGCTACATCTGTTTTTTCTTTAATTCCTGGTGGATATCCTTAAAAAGTAACTGGCATAGCTCTTATTTATTATTTTTAATGGCAGCATAAAAATTCATGGTGTGGGAAGTTCCAAAATTTATTCACTTTTTTGCTGTTGAACAATGTTGGAATGTACCTGCATGTCTATGTATGTTTGTATGTATATATGTGTGTGTGTGTATGTGTGTATGCTGGTACTTTTAAGTATATACTTTTTATTCTAATAAGTTTTGCCAAATTGTTTTCCATAATACTCTAACTTTTCACATTGACAAAGTAGAGGAGTACCCTTTTTGCCTCTTTTACTTCATAAATGTTTACTATAAACTTTTAAATTCTTTCTAGTTTGAAGGTAAAGTGATGCCTCATTGTTATTCCAACTTGTATATTCCTAATCGTTACTGAACTTGAATGTATTTTCCTACATTTCTTGGCTATTTGGGGAGATATCTGGGTTTTCTAACCCACTGGCCACTGGCTTCTTACCGGGAGCCTTTTTGGATTACAAATCTGTTTTTGATATTTCTGATTCTCTTTCCGATATCTCCAGCTCACCATGGCTGTCTACACTTCTCTTTATGTTTACAGTGGGCATACTTTCCAAGGGGTAAGATTCTTACTTGTCTATGCATTTGCACTTTCTGCCTATTACTATGGGCCTTTTCTCTGGTGCCCATGAGCAAAGCTGAGGAGTTTATCCTCTTTGTCATGAGGACTAGCTGTATGACTGGAGCCTATCCTAAAACTATTTCTCCTTCTGATCTCAGCATCATTATGGATGACCCCCAAAAGCAGCAGCTGTAAGACATTATTTACTTACAGCCATGTCTCTTACTAGTGTCCTAAAGGCTCTGATACGACTTTAATGGCACATAACGTATCAGTAATTAGAAATATATCATAAAGAAGAAAACTAATGTTATATGCTCACTGCTGTGCCTCTGTCATCTCTCTTACCTAAAACCTTGAGAGAGATCAAGGTAACAAATGCTCCTGTGCCTAAGAAGCAGCTGAGGCGCTAGTTAAAATGCAGATTCCAATTCAGTAGGTCAGAGTGTGTGCCTAAGATTCTGCATTTCTAGTAAGCTCCTGGGGTGCAGATGATGCTGATCCAGTAATCACCACGTAAAGTGGAGAAAAGGTAGATAACAGAGGTGTTAGTAGACTAGGCAGCACATAAACAGATGAAGGTGCCATGTGGCTAGTCAGTAGAAAGTAATTGTTCATCACAGTCTGCCTGAATCCAAAGCTATTAGAATCAAGCTGTCCTGTGTGCTTGTTTTCTTTCCTCAGAATTGGAAACCTTTTATTGATGGCATCACAGTCTTTCTGCTAAACAAATCCTAACATTCTCTAGGACTCAGACTGTGTTATGCGTATCTCTATGCCCGGCCTTGCACGGTGCCTGGCACACAAATGTTTGCCAAATGATAAGTGGCACTGTTGCATAGTTAAGCGAAAATATGTGGAACCTGGGAAAGATCTGCAATCTTCACTCTTAACTGTGCATAGCAGAGGCAGCAAGAAAGAAGATTCTAGCACCTGTGCTCAGAGTCCAGAATCTCTGAGCTATAGCTCTTCTAATGTAGAGTACCATTTGGCTATGAATATCTCTCTTAAGTACCAGCCAGCTCAATAAACCACTGAGGATCTAAGCCCATGAGGTAATTCATGGCAATCAACCTCAATCAGAGTCCTTGGGAGAAGGAAAGGCAAAACAATTGGGAAGTGTTGCCTGGAAAAGCATAGACTGGGCACCTCTCTGTGCCTCTGAGCTCCTCTGAGTACACAGATAAATAGATGGGGCCTTGGCCTCATGCAGCTGACAGAGAAGACTCTAACACAAACTCCAACAGGTATATGAAAAAGATGCTCAACATTACTAACCATCAGGGAAAGGCAAATCAAAACACAATGAGATATCATCTCACCCCAGTTAGAATGGCTATTACAAAAAAGACAAAAATTAACAAATGCTGGCCGGGATGTCAAGAAAAGGAAACTTTTATACGCTGTTGGTGGGAATGTAAATTAGTTCAGTCACTATGAAAAACTGCATAGAGGTTTTCTCAAAAAACTCAAAACACACACACCATGCAATCCAGAAATCCCACTACTGGGTATTGGTCAAAAGGAAAAGAACTCAGTATATCAAAGGGATACCTACACACCCATGTTTATTGCAGCACTATTCACAATAACCCAGATATGGAACTAACTTATGTGTCCATCAACGGATGCACGGATAAAGGAAATAAGATATATATACTTAATGAAATACTATTCAGTCATAAAAAAGAATGAAAATCTGTAATTTGCTGCAACATGGATGGAACTAGAGGTCGTTATGTTAAGTGAAATAAGCCAGGCACAGAAAGACAAATATCACCTGTTCTCATGCCTATGTACGAGCTAAAACAGTCGAAGTCATGGAGCTAGAGAGTAGGATGATGATTACCAAAGGCTGAGAAAGGTGCAGGGTGGTAAAGAGAAGTTGGTTAATGAGTACAAACATACAGTTAGAGAGAAGGAATAAGTTCTAGTGTTCAATAGCACAATAGGGTGACTATAGTTAACAATAATTTATCACATATTTCAAAATAGCTAGAAGAGAAGATTCCTAATACAAAGAAATGTTTGAAATGATGGATATCCTAAATACTGGATTTGATCATTCCACATTGTGTGCATGAATCAAAATATCACATGTACCCCATAAATATGTCCAACTATGTATCAATTTTAAAAAGGGATAACAAAATAATAGCAACCACATATTGAGTGAACTTAGTCCTACATAAGAACCAGACATGTTACATACATTATCTCACTGTATTTAATCTTCATCACAGTTCTATTATAGTAGATGTCATCCTCACATGAAGATGAGAAAGTGAGGCTCAGGGATGCTAAGAAACTCACACAGGCCGCAAAGAAAACAAAGGTCTGAATCAGGATTTGCATCAAGGTCCATCTGACTCATTTTTGTTTTCACTCAACAAGAATTAATTCAGTGCCTACTCTAGGCTAATTTGTGTGCCTTGTGTTCAATGCCTTTTTCTTCTACAATACTTGGTGATATGTTTTGGCTCTTTGTCCATACCCATCATGTTGAATTGTGTTGGGGGGGGTACCTGGTGGAAGGTGATTTTTGCTTTTCTCATGATAGTGAGTGAGTTATCACAAGATTTGGTGGTTTGAAGGTGTGTGGCACTACCCTCTTCACTCTCTCTCTCTCTCTCCTGCTTTGCCATTGTGAAGAAGTCTTCCCCTTCCTCTTCCCTTTCGCCTTCCGCCATGATTGTAAGTTTCCTGAGGCTTCCCAGTCATGCTTCCTTTTAAGCTTACAGAACTGGGAGTCAATTAAACCTCTTTTCTTTATAAATTACCCAGTCTCAGGTAGTTCTTTACAGCAGAGTGAGAATGGACTAATACACTTGGCCACCTCTTTGCTTTTCTCCTTTTTGAATAAAATTAAAATGTCTTATAGTGGTTCCATCTACACATTCAAAGGTGGAACAGGGAAAGTACTAACTGGATATCTCATATCCCCAGCCAGTTATTTTTCTGAAAACACACACACGCACACACACACGATAATATGGGTTTATACACATAGCGGCCTCATTGGAACCTATTTATGTGGATACAATTAGATTTACCAGCTCCTTCACAAAGGGTAGATGTTGTACTTGCCATGTGTGTTTGAAAACTCTTCAGGCACTTTGTAGAAACAGTTTTTGGTGGAAATATAACACTTACTGAATAAGTGAAGGCATTTTTTGTTTTTTTGACATTATTAAAAAAGCAAAAAGTCTGAATCTTCTCAGTGCTCCGTGGAAGCGCAGGCTCATGCTCCCCTTGGGTGGTG